>NC_134722.1:35017500-35617500 GCF_049634645.1 Pelodiscus sinensis
CTCAACCGTCAGTGTTTACAAAAACAAAAATATAAAAAATGCAGATATACTGTACCCTCCCTATGTCCAGTGGAAAGCTGCAATGACATTCACATTACACATAGTGATTACCTGGATCTCTTGAAAGAATCCCTCTCCAAACTTCTCATCTAAATATTTTTAACCCTCATCTGTCCCCCAAGCTATTTCCCTTATTTGCCTACAGATGCAGCTCCCCCATCAGCCCTCCTCATCTCCCATTGACACTTGCTCTCATTCCTCTTTGCTGCAAAAATCTGTGCTGTGAACACAGTTTGACATTTCCTGACATTTCATGAACTAATTACACTACAAATAATTAAGCATGTTCACATCTGTAACAAACGAAGGCAAAATGGTTGTCAGCAACTGTGATTGATGACCTCCCTGAGACTTTATCTGATGAGATTCTTCCCCACTATAGGCAGAACCTGGATGCCACTGTGTTTGCAATAATGCCTTCAGCCCTTTTCATCAGATCAAACCAATGAGATGCTTGAAGAAAAGGATGGGAAAATTAATGACTACAATGAAATATTTGCATTTTTTCCTGGGCTGGAAAAACAATGAACAAGAGATGTGACAACCTCAATTATTTGGTGGTGCTAAGAGCTCTGAGACAGCTCCTGCTGGAAAGAGCTGTTGGGAAGCCCGGGGGTGTCAACTTGGCTGGAAAAATGGCAGGTGACAAGGACAACACTTCTTTTTTTTTTTTTTTTGCATGCTACACAGACTCACAGAGCTTGGTTAAAAAGATAAATTACAGCACAATCTTTTTTTTTTCTTTATGGGGGGAATATTTGTCAGCTGTGAAACACACTCTTCTGAAAACATCGCTAGAATTAAAATAGCCAGAATAAAATTCGTTCCAGAAAACCAAACAAAAACGATAGATATATGACTTAAAGTAAGCAAGATCATCATATTAGCTTCTTAAACAGTTCCATATATTTAAACATCCAGATTGGAAAAAAATGTGTGTGCATAATGCACTGTGTGTGAGATGCATGCCCACCATGCACAGTCACACAGAGATTGAACATGAAACAGTAATGTACATTGCAGTATCAAGGTAATAATATGCTTATGTAGACTATTGTTCTAAACCAGCAAAATGGCCCTATGAAGCATAATCAGGAAACTGAATGAAAATTTTGCAATTTGTGTATCAAGATAATTTGTTTTTGGCTGCATGTTGTTGTTTACATTTACATTGTATTTACGTGCTGTTTTACTTGAAAAAACCTCCTGCTATACATAACATTCTATTTTTTTTTCAAATCATTCAACCATATAATCACAATAGTCTCACTTTTAAAATAAGTATATATACATATAAATGAATGAATGGAAAAGAAAACATACAAAGCAAGGAGGAGTGTTGACCAACAGTTAGCGCACCAGCCTGGGAATCAGGAGTTTTGAGTTCTACCCCTAGCTCTATCAAAAAGCTTGAAGACGTCACCCACACATCCTTCAGTTTCCTCAGCTGTCAAGGGAAAACCTTCACAAACCAAACAACAACAAAAGTGAAATGCCCAATCAGCATCCCCACTCAGCATACTGGACTGTTGTTCCAATGCCAACTTGGGCGAGTCATTTAGTTTCTTTGTGGCTCTGTTGTACACATGTAAAACAGAGGTAATGGCACTTCGCTACCTCACAGAATTTTAAGCCAGATTTTTAAAGGGTAGTCAAGCGCCTAATTCCCATTAATTTCAGAGGGTATTAGATGCTTAAATACCTTTAACAATGTGGCCCTTTAACTTCTTAGGTGTTTCAGGAGTATAAAGTATTATTGCTTCTCACCATTTGACAGGCCCCACAGTGACTGTCACAACTGCCCAGTACATACAAATTGGGATTTTTCATTATTATAGAGCCCCGCGAAATGCCAGTCGCTCACCAGATATTTGGTGCCTCCAGAGAGAGAAAAAGCAGAGATGAAGGAGATATGAATTGCAATGGCAAGAGCTAACAAAACCAGCAGGAGGCCATACTAGAACAATCCTAAATTGTCTTCAAGACTGGAGAAGATGTATCTGTCTTGTACTGGCAGGCCAAAATACCAAAACTCACCCCACTAATTGGTCACTACTCTGTCTTAAGTTTACCACACATATCTTGTGATGTGACAGTTGCTATCATGACTGAACTATTGAATTACAAAGTAAACACAAAGAAAACTAAGAATATTCTTTATTTTGGAACTTTCTTGGCAAAGTGCTTTGCCCTTCTGAGTTGCTTTTTCATGTGCATTTATTTTGTCTATTAACACACATGATAGGCTTTTTTCGTTATTTATTAGACCTATATTCAGGTAATTAGACATCTTGAAAATGGTCTGCACTTAAACATGTCACTGGCATAGCTATGCTGGCTTGGAGTGATTATTTTTAATGACATAGGTTTGCCAGTATGCTAGTACAGTATATGCTAGAAATACAAGGTGGATAAGATAATATATTTTATCAGAACAACTTGTAAGCTCAAAAGCTTGTGCCTCTCACTAACAGAAGTTGGGTCAATAAAGGAAATTACCTCATCTCCTTTGCCACACTGTATTTCTAATGTCTTGGCATGAACATGGCTACAACAATACTGCAAATAGCTAGTGTATACATGGCATAACTGTACTTCTACCTGTCTAATTTATGCCAGTTCTCTATTTCAGTGTATGCTGTATTAGTACAAGCACTTTGATATTGATATAATTGGGTCCATGCTTGGATGGCTTTGCCAGTTTAACTATAGTACTGTAATTGGATCAGCAAAATCCGCAATGTGCTTTATAAGCAAAGTTTATACTTCTGGCTGATTGTTACCTCACAGCAATACATTAACTATGTAAAGCACTGACAGCAAAGGGCCAGGAATCAAAACCTCACAGGTGAAATTCACTTCCTCACGTACGGTACCCCTCCTCACACACACACACTCTGGCCCTCTTTGCGCTAACCAGATTGACAAAAAGTGGGTTCTAAAAGTTCCATATTTTGTTGGGATTTCCCCCATGTAGGCACTGCTGAGGCAGCCTTCCAAGGATCTCCTCACACCAAAGACAGGGCTGGGAGCATGCCAGAGGCTGCTATAAATTAGGACCCTCAGGGCTTTGTAAGTTACCCTGATAACACTCTAGTTCAGGGGGTGGAAACCCTTTTTTGAGTCAGGTGCTGCTGACCCATAGAAAGATCAGTTGGGGGCCACACACAAGTGAGAATCACAAGCCGCTCCGCCCTCCCCCCCAACAAATCCTCATTGATGTGCCCCTTGACTGAGAAGGAGAAAGACTCTCCCCACTTTCCCCGCACACACCAGATCCTATGGAGGCCCAGCCTAGTAGATTTTGTGTGCTCCAGCTCCATGGTGGAGTGGCATTGGGGGGAGGTTGGAGTGCCAGTGTGGGCTCTCTAATGCTGGGAGGGCCCTGGGCCTTAGGTTCCCCATCCCTGCTCCAGCTCTTAGGGTATGTCTACACTAGCCCCATACTTCAAATTAGGGTGGCTAATGTAGGCATTCGAACTTGCAAATGAAGCCCGGGATATTTAAATCCCGGGATTCATTTGCATGTTCCCGGGTGGGTGCCATTTTTAAATCCCCTTAGTTCGAACTGACTGCCCGCGGCTACACGCAGCAGTCAGAAGTTAATCCAAACTAAGTCCTTAGTTCGGATTAACTGTTACACCTGCTGCAATGAGGCAGCCTCATTCTAGGAGGAATAATGCCTATTCCGAAATAGCTATTTTGAAATAAGGCGTGTGTAGATACTACACTGTTGCTATTTTGAAATGTAAACCTCATTCTAGGAGAAATAATGCCTATTCCGAAATAGCTATTTTGAAATAAGGTGTGTGTAGATACTCCTCTGTTGCTATTTCGAAATAGCCCCTCACCAGAGCCATTTTAAGTTATTCCTTCTCAGTTGCTCCTAGGACTCTAAATCAAGATAGTACATCTACATTAGGGAAGCCTGCCTCGGACTAATTTTGAGGCTTCCCTGCAGTATAGACGTGCTATTTCGAAATAAGCTATGTGTGGTGTAGATGTACCCACACAGAAAAAAACTTAAAGTTGTAAGTTGTAAGTAGCTAAAGAGGCATCAGCTGGATATTTGTTTGCCCTTGTTCCTTTCTACACTTACATCTATTAACTAGTTTATTTTTAAGACCTCACTAGGCATTCTGGTTACCTTCCCAGCAGTTTTTCCCTTTATCCTGAATTCCTATTCAAGACAGTGTCTGTGAACCACTGGTTGATCAGCATAATGCTCACATTTTTATTGTGCTCTTATTCCAACTGTGCTGGTCCTTACATGGATTTTTTATCACTTTCTATTAATGCATTGAGGGGAAGTTGGTATTAACATGTTCTTCCCATCATGGCACAGAGTGCACAGTATTCTGTGATCATGAGAAATTACAGTAGGAGTTATGTTCAAAACTGAACTGAACATGATGATGTTTTCATCATGCCACAGCAGATTTATTCGGGAGTCCATCACTGCCATGAATAAAACACATGCTGCAGCTGATATACAAATATTTGCAGCAACAATTTTGGCTTTTTATGATAAACTCTTCCAAATGAAATCTGTCACTGTAGAGAAAGCTGTTCATCTCTGAAAATGCACTAAAATAGACACTTTTAACTATTTGTGATCATTAACACTGTGCAATGCTTCTGAATTGATCCATGCAATTTTTTTTATTTCCTTAATTTAATCTAAAGCACTGGTTCTCAAACGTCTCTCCTTGGCTGGAAATGGTGAACTGAAGCCAATGGGAGATGTGAGGATCCATGTTTATAGAAACCTTAGGTAAACAAACTGGAACAGGCCTCTAGCGGCTTTCCCAATGCGGGCCCGCGGAACAGTTCAGAACCACTGATCTCAAGCATCTAGTTGAAGAATAGCTGGAGATAGTTTAGAAGCAAGTATTAATGTAAATGAGCAGTTGCCCACTGTGACGGATTTACCGGGTGTGAGCACCCCCTCCCGACAGAGCAGGAGGGGTTCAACGGATCCACCGTCTGAGTCTGACGTGTTTCTGTCCCAGGGCCTGCTCCCCGGGGAGCGGTATGTGAGCGCAATCGCCCGGTGCTGAGTTGGTGCCAGGGTTCGGCGGACTCACTGCCCCGCCCTTGTTAGGGTCCAGGGGTCCCATAGGGTAGGGGGGATTTCCAGGGGCCAGTTCTTAAGAAAGGTCCTCCCCAGAAGGCGGGGGGATGGAATATCAAGCGTTCGGTTTGCATTCAAGGTCACCCGGCTCCCCAGGAGTAGTTGATGTAGTTACTGGGTAGGCTGAGGCAGCGGAGACAAAAAGGGGGGGTGTTTGTGGGGGCCTAGGCCCGCCCTCTCCACTAGGTCCCAGCCCGGGACCCTAAGTGGGGGACAACTAACGTGTTCCCTCCACGACAGGTGGGGACGATCCTCGAAACTCACCTGCCCACGGGCGCCAGAAGCGCTCTGCCCCAGGCTTCTTCCACTCCCCACTTCCCGCCACCTTGCCGGGGTGTCCGTCCCGGCCACTTACCGTGCCCGAACTGTCGGCCCCGTCCGTCCGGTGTCCTGGGGGCTCCAGCATCGCTTTTCTTGCCCTCCAGCGAGGCGGGATGCTTGTCTTTTGGGTGGAAGTTCGGCAGCTTTTCAAGCAGCCCGGGCAGGGATGCCGGGGGCACCAGCCCCGCCCCTCCGGCGTCCGCACGCCCCGCCGCGTAACGGCCAGGGCCTGGAGCTCCGCCCCCTGCTATGTGCAGCCTCGTGCCACTGGCATGCTCCCCGGGCGCCCCGCCCACCCGCCGCGGCTGCGTCTGGCCCCATCCCCCTTGCCGCAGGGCCATGCATGTCCCCCTGCTCCGGGTCTCAGCCCGGCCGGGGCTACTCCAGCCGTTTGTGCCACCTGCCTGCCCTCCCCTAGCCGGGGGGAGGGGTCCCCCACCCTGGGTCAGTGCAGACCCCTCTGGGTCCGTCATACCCACTATAGAAATATACTTTTTGAATGATTTGCTTTAACACATAATCTTTCATTGTTTAAGCCAGAGGCAAGCCTGAACCAAAAACAGTGAGAGAATCACACATAAAGTTTGGGTAAGATTTCAACCATGTCCTTCTCTACTATAATTGTAGAGTAAATGTAGTGGTACGGCTAATTCCAATTTTAGATGCTGGGTTTAAGAAATGTAATCTCAATTCTTAAATTTGCAAGATATTAATTTGGTTGTGAAAGTTGTCTAGTGTAACTATCCAGACATTCTAGTTTCTGTGTCAGTGGAAAAATTAGAAACGATCCAGGCTTGAACTGAATTTTATATGATCTCTGCTTTGATGTAAGGCCCAAATCCTGGAAAAAGTGATGCACAAATTTAACTTTATGTATATGAATGATGTCATTCATTGGTACTAGTCACATGTGTTAAATTAAACACCTACATAAGGGTTTGCAGAATCAGGGCCTATTTCTGCAAATGTTACACCCCGGTAGCCTGGCAATAAATCTGTGTATAGTTGACCTTCATACCTCAACTTGACTTCAATATCTGCTAATTCCTTTTTACAAAATAAAATTGCATCAACCATACCCACATTTAGCCAACTGCAGTTCAAATTGTTTTTGTTCTTTCTCATAAGTTCCTTCTACAGATTAAATGCTGATGCACTGAACTAACTGCTCTTGGCTGAAGTGGGCAAGTATAATTTGATTAGCATAGATTCTGGAATTGGGTAAGTACTGTATCAGTATCCTCCCTAGAAAATAGGTGACATGTCATGGGATATTAAGTATGGCCATTTAATGTAAAAACTCAGATAATACATGAGTTAAATGGAGAAAATGAGAGAAAGCTTTTAAGCATTCTCCCAAGACAGATTGCAGAATAATATTATTGTACACGCAAGTAGTGCTGATTGACACAGTCAGAAGGCCATTACACTGGTTTGGTATAAAATCATTATAGTAAAAAGCATTTCAGAGCTGCAGAGTGATAGTAGCAACATATAATGAATTATCAATAAAGAACTAGTGATTCAGTTACATTACATATGAATAGAAAGCTTCCTGTTATATAATTTTAATCTGCCAGTCTGACAAGTGACTTGAATATTTAATTCCCTCTCCAGGTATATAGAATGTCCTTTTCTTAATTTTACCAGTGCCTGCAATTTTGTAGAGTAGGACAGAAATCGAGTTTCTGTAAGCAGTGTTTTTAATTAAAGGCTATTTGAGCAGAGGTTTCAACATGGGAACCCACGGGCTTGGGTCTTCTAGGATTTAAACAGGAAAGAGGATCAGCTTCCGAGAGCTAGGTGTTAAATAAACATTCTTTTCTGTTTATGGGAAATAAACACAAAACCGAGTCTTTCACCAACTCAATTACAGTAGCATATTGAGACTTGTGCTCTGTCACTTCATTAAGTCCTTGAAATCTGTGTTGGGGCAATTGATAATAATAATGAACCTAAAATGCACATCAACATCTGGAATCAAAATACTGCATTGTTAAGATCCTGATTCTGCAGAAGACTCTCTCTGGGCCAGATACTTGTACTTTTCAAGGGTCTCACTGAAGTCAATGGGTTGATATCTAGGCATGTCTGTGTAATCTTTTTGTAAGATTAGGGTCTTTAGGATGATTACTTGACCCACTTTTTACCTTCAAACAAGAAAGTTGAGCAATTGACAATTAATGCGACTGAAGTAAGTGTGGGTATAATTTTGAGTTCATAATATATTCACAATAGTGCATTCAGAAATCCTGACTCGGGTCTCCCAAAAACATGAGATTGGTTTTAATGTAATAAGATTTGAAAAGAATAAATTGGGGTGCTTTTGAATTTCCATCTGTTTATTCAGTCTTTTGGGAGAACATTTGGGTCATGTTTTTAAATGACTCTTTGCACTTATTTTTTCTAAATCCAAAGCTGAGACACTCATGTAATCATCACCTGACTTCATCAGGTAGGATTTTAAGAAAAAAACTTCAAATACTGCTAGACTTGCAATAAATTCACAAGAGTCGGTCATTATTTCCGTAAGTTCCAATAACCCCCCGCTCCAGCCTTCTGTACATTCAGCCCAGGATTCTTTTTTAAAAATGGGTACCTGAAGGTAGGCTTTCAAATCTATATTTATGTCCTATAAATAAAATAGTTTGATTTTCAAAGGTGCTGAAAATCCAGCTCGTCCCATTTCTATTTATTGTTTCATCTCATGTTTATTACTCTCTTTCCTTTGTCTTCTTCATGAAGAGTAGCTGCATCTAAGCAGGATGAATCTTCTCTTTCTCTACTCACCACCCAGTTATCAGCCTGCAACTACATCTTTTTCATTTAAGGGAAAATGTTAGGGGCCAAAGGTTGCTTTGACAGTTCAAAAAAGGAGCCAGCTCAATCATTAGCAGAGATCATGATCCAGTGAATAGAAACCCATCTGACACCCCCACAACCACTGATTAGGCAATGATCATCCAATAAAAAAGAAAGAACCATCAGAGGATCTTTGTTTGACAGTTTCATGACTCCCTCTCCCCCCCCCCCCCCCCCCCAAAATAGCTTTGAATAGTACTTTGTTTTTTACCTCTGAAATATTTTGGGACAAATCCTCATGTCGTCTAATCAAGCATATGTCTACTCAATTCAGTGAATCTAGGCTGATGGAAGCCAGTGGAGGATTTGACCATTTCGATTCTAAAAATGAAATTCTCTTTAGCAGCTGTTTATATGATTTGGGGAAAAGGAAAGAAAGATGGATTAGTGAAAGGGTGATGTGGGAGTCAGGAACTGTTGAGTTCTAATCTCTGCTCAAAAACTGATTTGCCTCTGTAGCCTTAGGAAAATCCCTGCCTTGGTTTGCCCATCTGTAAAACAGGGATAATATTGGTTAACCCTTAGGATGCTATGAGGCTTAATTAGCAGCATGTTTGTAAAAGTGCTTTGAAGATGAAGATTATAGACGTGCTAAGCATTATAATTATTTTTAATTAATACATCTAAAAGCCAATTTTCTTTTCCTTAATAAAAGCATTACACAGTTACGGTAAGGCATAGCTAAACAATTCATTCAAAACAAAGGCACACCCTGTAAAACTGTAACTGCTAGAGTGCTGCTGGAGATCTCAAGAAGAGAAGACCATGGGTAACTGGCTGGTCAAGAGAGCAACAGCAGTGCCACCAGCACCAGAGAACCCTGTGTGGGGCGTTATTGTGGACTGATGGACCGAGATACAAGCCACAAGGTAAGGGTGAGGAACCTGTCTCCAGAAGGGGAAGTTCTGAAGGTACCATTATGGATCTGAGTAGGGAACAGCCTAAAAGAGACACTAGTAGAGGGCACTGAGACGGGCCCCTGTTAAGTGTACACCCCGGAAGGGGTTTTGAGTGACTCATATCAGACTGTGTGACTTGGTTGGTGGGCTGAGTAGCCACAGAGACTGAAGAACAGAGGCAGTGCAGGCAGATAGGGTCACTCACAGGAAGTGAACACGACCCTATAACAGTTCCCATCTGTAAACTGCAGAACATCAACACTTTGCTATCTCAAGTATTCTTAGGAGGATAAATACACTAAAGGACATGAAGTGCTCACCCACTATTGTATGGGGTATTTTAGAGGAGAAGGCGTCTTTATTGTGAAGAAGGGAATGACTTTGCAAGTGGAAAATTCATGCATATGTGAAATAAGATGAAGACAAAGGAAAAGCATTTTGTAGAAGCTTGTTTAGCCTCTTAGCTAATCAAATCTCTTCACTGGCTTCCATTTGCATTAGTTTCAGGCTTCTGATGCTCAGTGTGAGGGCTCTGCAGAGCTCTACTTCTGACCATTCTTTGGAACTGTACAC
This sequence comes from Pelodiscus sinensis, assembly GCF_049634645.1. NCBI lineage: Eukaryota > Metazoa > Chordata > Testudines > Trionychidae > Pelodiscus > Pelodiscus sinensis. Next base: position 35,027,350 of record NC_134722.1, read on the forward strand.
TCTCAGGCATCATTCCTACAGGCTCCCTTTGTGTCCTTCCTCTTCTCTGATCTTAGCACATTCTGTCATCCTGCCTCTTATGTCTGGAACTATTTGTCATTCCTTGTATGCCAGCTCTTCAATAAACTACCTGCATTAATTCACCATGCAAAGAGATTTCCAATGTTAAAATAATAAATAATGAAAACAACATGAAAAATTTGTACTACAGGTTGACTCTCTCTAGTCCAGTACACTCAGGTCCAGCCACATTGGTTTTCCTGCGGTCCCATAAAGTTTGTGTATAGCCACCTGTCCTGGCTCTCAGAGTTCTGTGCTGTTATTTAGCTCTAAATTACCCTTAAATGACTTCTATAAGGGTATGTCTAGACTACAGGGTTTTGTCGACAGAAGTTTTGTCAACAGATACAGTTGACAAAGCTTCTGTTGACAAAGAGCGTCTAGACTGCAGCCAGTTCTGTCGACAAAGCAAGCCGCGTGTAGATGCAATAATGCCTTCTATCGACAGAACTCTGTCAACAAAAGGTGTTATTCCTCGTAGAATGAGGTTTACATACGTCGACAAAACTGCTGAGTTTTGTCGACGTTATGTCGACATAACTCAAAGGCAGTGTGGACACAGGTATAGTTTTGTCGACAAAACCCTGTAGTCTAGACACACCCTAAGAGACCAGCAAGCAGTGGAAATGCTGGTGATGCTAAGTATAAACATGGGGCTTTATGCTTTATCTGCTTATTTCCCTGTGCCAATACAGTAAAATTGTGTAACAACACTAACACTTAGTTATGAAAAGAGCCGATAAGCCTTGCCTACGCATAGGCTTATATAGGGTATATCAGTAGAGCCATACATTATTAAGCAGCAGTGCGAATGCTGTTCCATTTATTTGCCTCAATGAAATAAAAACAAAGAGACTCGCTCACTACAATATTGACCTTCCATGGTCCAGTAAATTCTCTGGTTTGGAACCAGTCAGGTCCCAAAGGTGCCAGACTACAGAGGTTCAACCTGTAAAAGCTTGTGATTTTTTTTAAAGTGGTTTTCACTTTTTGAAAGTTGGTATCATTACTGTACTCATTACTCTTAATTATACTTCCCAAGGGTGTGTCTAGACTACATGCCTCCTTCGACGGAGGCATGTAGATTAGCCAGATCGGAAGAGGGAAATGAAGCCGCGATTAAAATAATCGCGGCTTCATTTAAATTTAAATGGCTGCCCCGATCTGCCGATCAGCTGTTTGTCGGCAGATCGGGGGAGTCTGGACGCGATGCCCCGACAAAGAAGCCTTTCTTCATCGACACAGGTAAGCCTCGTGAAACCAGGCTTACCTGTGTCGATGAAGAAAGGCTTCTTTGTCGGGGCATCGCGTCCAGACTCCCCCAATCTGCCGACAAACAGCTGATCGGCAGATCGGGGCAGCCATTTAAATTTAAATGAAGCCGCGATTATTTTAATCGCGGCTTCATTTCCCTCTTCCGATCTGGCTAATCTACATGCCTCCGTCGAAGGAGGCATGTAGTCTAGACACACCCCAAGTGTCTGAGACCACCCAGTCTCCCAGAGAAACTTTAAGCTATGAGTTTCAAACTGACACCCCACCTACACATATAGGCTGCATCTAGACTGGCAAGGTTTTCCGCAAAAGCAATTGCTTTTGCCGAAAAACTTGCCAGCTTTCTACACTGGCCGCTTTGAATTTGCACAAGAACACTGACGATTTAATGTAAGATTGTCAGTGTTCTTCCACAGATACAATGACTCTCCTGTTTGGGAAAAAGCCCTCTTGCGCAAATGCTTTTGCGCAAGAGGACCAGTGTAGACAACTGAGAACCGTTTTGCGCAAAAAAGCCGCGATGGCGAAAATGGTGATCGGGGCTTTCTTGCACAAAACCGTGTCTAGATTGGCACGGACGCTTTTCAGCAAAAAGCGCTTTTGCAGAAAAGTGTACATGCCAATCTAGACGCTCTTTTCCACAAATGCTTTTAGCGGAAAATTTTTTCCGTTAAAAGCATTTGTGGAAAATCATGCCAGTCTAGCCGCAGTCGTAGAGTGAAGATTTTCCTATTCTTCTGCCCCCTGGCAGGTCAGGGGTCACAATACTACTTCTTATGCATCTTATATACCAATGACACAAAATCTGTTTTTGATCCCATTAAACACAGACATTCTTCCGCTGCTTCATTTCACCCTCTCAGTGTGGCCAGGGGGCCCAAGTTCTAGACTGAGATGAAAGATCAATTTCAACACGATCTCACACTTGTATTGCTTCAGGTTAATATGCTGTCCTAATGAGAAATCTCCCTTTCCTTTCTTTCTCATAGTTTGTTTTACTCAGCCTGCCAACTCATGCCCCTTTATGGGAGATCTCATTGACCTGTAGATGCCTATTTTGCCTACCCCCTTTCATCCTTGTTTTGAAAACTGAATCAATGTTGTTAGTGATAGAATTAAAATTTGCCTTAAATTATTTAGTAGATTCAATACACTGAAATATCTTTTTCTCTTTGTAAATTCTATTTAATTGGCCCAATGTTTCAGAAGAACCCTTTTAAATAAAGATAGTGTTACATTTTGAATGGATAGTTTAGTTTTCTGTTAGTGTTTTGAGCCTGTCATGAATAGATTAATAAACACTAAAAAGTCTGAAAGAGAAAAACCATCATTCATATTTTGATGAATATTTCCATTCTCCCATTTGATAAGATTAATAAATGGAGGAAGGAGCACGGTTCACAAATTTAAGTGTTGAATGACAGTATTAGACTGTCTTGTTTGCATCCCATGCTTTTCTGATTTCTGGCTGTCTCTCAGCATCATGGTATCTACACTTGGCTCTCTTTCCCCTATTTCTAGAAAATGCTCCTGACTCTTCATTGTTCATATTAGGCAGTGCTGTTTATTCATTATCCCTGTCAGGTAGTTTCAGTTGTTGCCATTATCCCTCACATAAGGTCTCATCCTGGCAACACTTAACAATGAGTTTCCTCAAAAGTTGCTTGAAGAATAATGCCTTTCAAATTCCTCCCTCTGTATACACAGCTAACAGCTCCGTTTCCATATAGGATCAAGATGGCCCTTTTTACACTACATGGTTTCTATAGGGCTAGAATTTCAAAGTCAAACATATACCACCTTCACAAAACAATCAAATGCTCCTAACTTAAATACACAATTACAGTGCCGTGTGATTTGTATGCACACTCGCTAGTCACATGCATAGGTTAGGCGCTCACTTACCATTGGATATCTGATTTGCAATCTGCTGAGACCACATATATAAACTGTAGGCTGATTCCGATCTTTTAATACCAGTCCCAAGTGGCCTTTATTGGTGAAAAAATACCATAAAAAGAAAACTTGCATGGAATCTCTCCCTCTTTCCCCTCTTGTTCTGCTGATTGAACTTATTAAACCAGATTTATGGTGCAGGCACTTTCTGCAAAGCCCTGGCCTCATTTCAGCTTCTTGCTTGCTTCTAGGGTCTTCTGGTCCCTGCTGTGTATATATTTTTCTTCCTATAAGGAGAACCCTGACTGTCTCTCCTAGGCCCACTGATGCCGGGAGGGGAGGAAGGAGGCAACTGCTTTGGGATCCAGAGATTCAAAAGGACCTGGGTCTCCCAGTTGCTCCTACTGTAGCAATCCAGGAGGCCTGGGTTCTTTAAATCATTACTGGAGCACCACACCACATACTCCATGCACCTCTGAGGGCATGCTCCAGCACCTGGCTCCAGCGCCTGGCTCCATCTCTTCTGGGAGCTGGCCCGTCCCATCTTGCTCAGGAGCCCAGCAAGTCTGTCGACCCCCCATATCTCTCTTTCCCACACTATTGCTTTTGTTCACCAGGCATATATGAGAACCTCTAGACTTGTATCAGATTGCTGACTAAATCCACATTAAATATTAAATAATATTGTATCTGTTACTTATTAGCATTAACACTTAGTAATTCCTGCTTGTTTTATTTCCTCTCAGTTCTTTAGACTTCTCCCTCACACACGCAATAAGTTGGATCTTAGAAGATGTCTCTCATGCAAATTAGATGTGTCAAATTCATACCAAGTATAATCAGGTTTGACTCCATCAAATTCAAGGAAGTTTATGAGAGGTATGAGTTTGATCCTGATATGTTTCCAATATTTTTTTCTTATTTCCTTTTTTAAGACAGAAGGGCGGTGACAACAAGCGAAAGTGCACATTGTCTGAACTCCCGGTCATTCATACTCCCAGAATTGCATGGACAATGGCCTAGTATTGGATTTGACTGGGATACAACAATTTTGTTTCATGGCAAATTTTGAAGTTATTCCTTCCACATCCACTTTGGGATCAAAACATTCCAATCCAGTGCCCTGACCACCAGACTATCCAGAGTGACAGAATCTCTATCTCGCTTTCATTTTCCTGATGAAAACTTAGTCTGAACCAATATGTCTCTGTGAAACATTTAGTCAAAAATATCCCAAAAAGCTTTACCCAGCATACCAGCATCAGTTTCCATGTGTGTGTGTGTGTATGTGTGTGTTGCAGTGAAACTAATTCATGGACTCACTCAGTCACCAAATAAGGGTTCTAATGGATTCTACCTCCTGTCCGCTAACAATGGAGGTGACCTAACAGCCTGTTGGAAGCTTTGTATGGGGTAGCTATTACACAAATTGAATGACAAAGGTGCCCCGCCATTACACTTCTTTATAAAAATACAAGATCTGCCAGATCTACCTAGCAATCAACCTCTAGCTCTGGTGATTTGAAGAGGAGTACCTGGAAGTGCGGATGAAAAAGTTATTTTGTGAAGACTAATTTAAGGTGTAGATTGGAACAGTGACCGAAACAAGCTGGATACGTTCCAAACACAAGGAAGACACAGCCCCTTGCCTCACAGATCACATATGAGAAAACAAAAGACGTGTAGGGCAAGAAAAATGTAGTCAACATACACACAGAATGGGCAGGGTATTGGTGGGCACATGCTTTGTTATTGCCATGCTTTGTTTTGCTCTAAATATAAATTAGACTCAGCTGTCCCTCTGTCTAGTCATTATGAGTTCCTGGTTCAACCCTCATCTTATAATCCGTCAGAAATGCTCCCCTGCCCTGTGACCCTCCCACATAACAGTTAGTCTCTCTAAGCTTTTCCCCTCCTCATACCGGCATGCTAAGGCTCTCTCATCTCATTATGCACAAGTCACTGTTCTATAGAGAGAGAAGATGCTGAGAAAATTATTGTTGGCGTCAGAAGGGCCCGCTGGGATGGGGAGGCTTTTCTTCCCCACCATGCTGACTGCTAGGGTAACTGCAGTCTCTGAATTTCTGAAGTCTCTGGAGTTTCTGGCTGTGCTCTTGAGCAGAGTTCAGCTTCTTGTCCCATATGCTGAGATCAGTGGGAACATTGCATCCAGTGCCCCTAAGTTTCCCCTGCTATTGTCACTTCCTGGGTACTCTCTCCCTCTCCCTCTCCTCTATAATCTTTGCTCTGGCAGGTGCAAGTTCAGTATCTGGGCTTGCTGAGGTACTTCCAGCTCTTCCCCCGCTCAATCCCACTGGTTTAGCTCCTGCTCACTATGTAGCCCCTCAGTTACTTACCCTGGTTGGTTTCTTGACATGACAAAATACCAGCAAGCACCAGGACTGCTGATGTAGAAGGGACGCCTGGAATTCAGTATTGTGGTGGAGCGTTGGGGTTCCCCCGCCTCCTGCACCCCCGTAGTGTCACGAACAGATTCCACCAGCCAGTAGAATAGAGGGAGTTTATTGCTTCTCCAGGATACAGCACAGCATAGATGTAATTTGGTTACAGGGCAGGCCCAGGATGCCTCAGCCCCCCTTGAGATGGGGGAGGCTGGGCCCCTAAATCCCAGACCCTTTCCTAGGCTGCTTCCTCCATGATACCAGACAGAAACTAAAAACATCCCTTCCAGCCCTGCCCCCCAGCCAGGGACCGACCTTCCTTCCTTCCTTCCTTCCTTCCTTCCTTCCTTCCTTCCTTTCTCTCCCTGGGAGGTAACTGGTCGAACAGGTTACCTCCCTGTCCCATCAGCTACTCTGCTGGGCCGTGGTACAGACAGCAGCCAGTGGGGGTCACTCACAGCCCCAGCCTAGCAACCAGCAAAGTACCAACACTACATCACAATTATCTTCTTCCTGGAGAGGGTGGGAGCTTCTTAATGTGCCACTTCCACTAGGAAATCATGTAGCAGGTTAAACCTGGAGACACTGATGTGTTGCCTGTTGAGCCATATGCTCCCAAGGTCCTGGCTCTCCAAGAGTGTGTTAGAAGAGAAAGAAAGCTTGTCCCTGATCCAAATGCATCTGGCAGTGGCTGCAGCCAAGATATGAATAAGATACAAATTAGTCTCTATCGCTTTAAAAATACCCCTTTAAAAAATCCAACGGTAAGGCATGAGAAGTAAGAGACTCTGGAAATAGCCAACCTGTTCTAGAGGGTGCTGGATTGATTGGGGCTGCATGACATCACTACAGGAAGCAGAGAATTGGAAAGTGATGCTTCAGATGTGACTGTATTACATCGCAAGCTAGCATTACCAGATGCCATGGCTTCATTCTCTAAAATAGAACTGGTTCTAAGCAATACATGGAGCTAAGCTTGTTGGTTTCCTAAAGATACTAAAATGATATGTAGCAGCTTACAGTGCCAGTGAATTGTGCATTAGTCAAGGATAGTAGATTATATGAAAAAAAAACTCCGATAATACTTCTGTAGCTGTAATACCCTGGACAGAAAACTATGACATCTTATCATACTAGCCATCCCAATACAAAACTCTCATTGACTTGTAACTGGAATTCTACAAGAGGAAATAAGGCCAGAAGCAGCCAGAAAAGGCATTTACAAAGTAGGCACCCAACATTTACCAGAATAGGTGAAGAAGATTGTTGACCGCCTCTTTTTTAAGCATCTTCAAAAATGGGTTTAAATAGAAAACTCTGAAAGACTCAGCTATGGAGGACTTGTGTTTACCACTGGAATGCATGTAGGCATTCCATTTGTTTTATAAACATATCTTTATCTAAGCATATATTTTCCTCCTGTACTAACCTACTTCATTGATCTTTTCATACTTTTGACCAGAAAAAGAAATCCTAAATAGAAGCAATATTTAAAGCATATGGTTCACATATACTATAAATGTTTTGTTTTGACTTCCTTTCAGTTAGGCTAAAACTAAGACTTCTAAGAATGCTTTATGAATTCTTGCCACATTAAATAACTTGTTCTGACTCAAAGGCTATGCTCTAAAATAGTTCTCTTATGTAAACAAAATGATGTCATGTTAGAGGGAAGCCTGGCTATTTAATCTGGAAGATTGCTAAAATGATAAATGTAACTCTTATTTTAACAATGAGTTGTGTTTATAGTTCACAATGCCTAGCACCCTTTCTCACTTTAAACAAGCTATCCAGTGTTCATGTTGAAATAATCCATGCCCTAGTCTCTTTGTGTGTGAGGCTGCTTTGAAAAAGCAAAATAAATATCTGCTAAAATGAAATTCAACTTTTATCCCAGGGTATGTCTAGACTACACCTTTTTTTGACAGAGGCTTGTTCTAAGGTATCTTTCGAAAAAGACCATCTAGATTTCACTAAGTGGATTGAAAAAGTGAAAAAAGGGCACCTGGAAGCACTTCTGCCAGGGCATGGGGGCAGCCTTTACTTCTGGGTCCTGCAGCATACTCTTCAGAGATGCGTGCTTTAAGGGATCCTCCTCAACAGCTGTTGCTCTGCTCCTGCAGCTGGCTTGCCTACCGCCTAGAGGGACAGCAAAGCTTCTGCAGTGCTTGCTTTGAGTGCCCTGCTTTCTGGGACATCACAGCATTTTGTTTCCTGGTTGGTTTTTGTGCTTTCAGTTGTTTTTTTGCCATGGAGCCGAAGCAGCCACGGGCAGGCGATGGCCCCACACTGTGATGCTGGAAGTTCTGCTGCATCTTCATGAGACCATCATCACGTTCATGGCAGAGCTGGACTCAAAGCCCAGCTTTGAGCCCCTCACTAGAGCTGCAGCCCCACTGCCCTTGCCACCTAACTTATTCCTGGAGAGGAGAGTTTTGAGGCTGGATACCAGTTCAGACTGGTGGGACCGTCTTGCTAGGGAACAGTGGGACAACAAGGCGTGGCTCTGAAACTTCCGTATGTGGAAGTCCATGTTCCAGGAGCTGTGTGCCTGGCTCACCCCTGCCCTACAACACCAGGACACCCACTTGCGGCCCGCCATCCCCCTGGAGAAATGGGTCGCTATTGCCCTCTGGAAGCTGGCCACCCCAACAGCTACCACTCGGTGGGACATTAGTTTGGCATGTGGAGGTCTACTGTTGGGGCCATCTTGATGGAGGTAAGTCACTCTCTGGGGACAGTCCATGGGAAGGTGGTGGATAAGAGGGATGGTCAGGACCAGGCAGAAGGAATGGGGAATGGGGTAGGAGTGGTAGAAGCCCTTCTGGCCTCACCCTTCTGTGGTGTGGGGGGAGAGGGTTGCCTGAGGAGGGCTCTTGGGGTCTGGGAAGGGAGGGGTGGGGAAGCACCCCTCATCAGCTCAGGCAACTCTTCTAATTTCCTGTTATGTGTGTTTCTATTTGTCCCTTTCTGTAGGTGGTGATGGACATCAATTTGGATCTGCTTCACAGGACTGTCTGCCTTGGAGACCCGGAGACCATCGTGGCCAAATTTGCAGGGCTAAGATTTCCGAATTGTGGTGGAGCACTTGATGGGACTCAAATCCCGATCCGTGCACCGCCCCATCGAACAGCCCAGTATATTAACAGAAAGGGCTACTTTTCCATGGTGCTGCAGGCCCTGGTCAACCTCCAGGGACAATTCACAGACATGTGTGTCAGGTGGTCAGGTCGGGCACATGATGCCTGCATCTTCCAGAACTCATACCTGTATCGCAGGCTGCAGACTGGGACATTCTTTCTGGAAAGAAACTTTGCAGTCAGGGATATGCAGATGCCTATGTGCATCGTGGCCAATGCGGCGTACCCCCTTCTGCCCTGGCTTGTGAAGCTGTTCATTAGACACCTGGATGTGAGCAGGGAACTGCTTAACTCCCACCTGAATAGGGTAGAATGTGCCTTTGGTCGTCTGAAGGGCAAGCTTATATGCTGCTCACTTTGCTGGACATGGGGGAACGCAACATGGTTGCTGCCTGTTGTGTGCTGGACAACCTGGTGGAGAGGAAAGGGGAGGCCTTTCTCCCAGTATGGGGGACACAGGCTGATGTGGAGGGGAGGCAATTTGAGCAGCCCTGGACAGCTGCCATCCGCCAAGCCCACCAGTTGGGATTGCACATTTGGGAAGCCCTGATAGAGAGATTCTCTGAACGAGCCCGATGAGTTTCCCCAGGGCCTTCCAAATGTGGGTGTGCCCTATGCCCCCAGTGCCTTCCCCCCAAAACCCATCCCTGCCCCACGTTGTACACATTCACACAGAGAACAGACAGGTGTACTTGACAAAATGCTTACAGTTTATTGCACTTTTGTATGTTACAAAACCTATATAACTGTTTTGTAAAGAAAAATAAACTTTTTGTTAACAAAGGAAAGTGCTTCCCTTACTGACTCTCACAGGTGGGAAAGAGGATGTAAACCTGGAAAGGGAAAGGGAGGCTCAGGGCTGAGGGTGCCGCCTGGATGAAGAGCTCCTGCCACCTCGGGTGCAAGAGCCTGCTTGAAGATGGCCGTGCATGCAGATTGGGACTATAGGGGGCTGGGCAGGAGGTTGGGCCGCACCTGGGTCTGGGATAGCAGGGGATAAGTGGGGGGCACGGAGTGAGGGGGGGCAGGCTGAGCAGGAGGAGCAGGAACAGGCACAGGACTGGGGAAGGCCCTCACCTCCTGGATAGCAGTATAAATTGCAGTGCGCTGCTGGACAAACTTGTCCAGCAAGTAACTGCGCCACTCTGCCTCTGCCTGCATCCTCTGTGTGATTCTTTCCTGCATCCCTTGCAGGACCGAGATGTGCGGGCGCGTCAGGTCCAAGTATGTGCACCAGTGCTGACGGGTTCCATGAAGCCGTCTGGGTGGTGGGACAGGTGTGGTGCTCCCCTCCTGGACAGCTAGTCTGGCTGTGGAGGACAAGAGGGAAAAGTCATCACTCATGTATGCCCACACTTTCCCTGAGAGGGCATGCCCTCCTTCTGAGCAGTCAGTGCCTGTGCTAGGGTCAGGGGATGCTCATGTGGTCTCAGCAAAGTGTGGTGTGGCCTGGCCAGCAGCCATGGCCTCCCTGGAGCCCAGAAGGTGTGTAGGCCACCATCCTGTCCCCCGCCCCCTCACACACACCATGGCCAAGCAACACAGACAAGTGTCAGGCCACAGTTGGGGTTCCCACAGGTTGCTGAGAGGCCTGAAGCTGTGTGGCAATCCCAGGGTCCCCAGCCCATGCCTGCACCTGGCATCACTGTCTGCAGGGTGATCACTTCCCTGCGGTCGGCCATGCGTGATCAGGCTGTGATCAGCATGACACGTCACAGCACTGCACCATCCACTTTGCTCCCACCTCCCCTGCCCTGTGTGTGTTGGACCCTCACAGCACTCACCTGATGTTCCCCCCCCTCATGTCTGAAGTTGTCTGGGAGGCCTCCTGCATCTGGGTGTCTGGTTCCAGGGTGAGGGTCACTGTGCTCCTGGTGTCCTCCTTCTCCTCATCTTGGAGCTGCTGGTCCTCTGGGGTGTCATCCTGGAGCTGCGGCCGCTGCTGCACATGTTTCTCTATCCTTGACACCACAACCTTCTCTGGAGACAGGGGTTCCCCTGCCCCCAGGATCCAGTCCAGGTCCTCGTAATATGCATGATAGTGTGCTGTTTCCCCAGAGTGGGAGCTGCTCTCATGGGCCTTAACATAGCCCTGCCACAGCTCCTTCACCTTTGCTCTGACCTGGTCTAGTGTGTGGGGGTGTTGGCCTTTTTTGGCAAGGCCATCAGCCATTTTGGCATAAATGTCCACATTCCTCCTCCTGGACTGCGGGGCCTGAAGAGATTCCTCCTCAGACCAGAGCTCCAAGAGGGCTTTGATCTCAGTCACAGACCAGGAGGCTGCCCGGCATTTGGTGCCCCGGCTTGGTGTGGGGATGTGTCCCTGGAAGGGCCAGGGGGGCCTCAGAGGGCTTGTCCCTGGGACATGGCTCTGAGTGGGCCTTCCAGCAAGAGCCAAGCAGTAAGGGTCCTGCTTGGAGCTGGCTTGATGCCACAACGCTACTCCTGGGTGCCTGTGCCTTTAAAAGATGGCTACAGGCAGGAACAATAAAGGTGAAAGGTCTGGCAGGAGCGTACACCAGGGCTTCTTCTTGGAGGTCTTGATTTTTAGAAAAAAACCACCTTTCCCGTGTCCACACATATCCTTTTTTGACAGATCTCTGTTGAAAATAGCGTTATTCCTTGTAAAGCAAGGTTTACCGCCGTCGACAAAACCGCCACATTCTTTCGATTTACTGTCAACAGAAGGTGGTGGCAGTCTAGATGCAGGTAAAGATTTGTCAAAAAAAGTAGCCTTTTTTCCTGTAGTCTAGACACACCCCAAGTGTGTAAACCAAAATAAACAAGTAAAGAGCAGCAAGTTAGAAATCTAAAGTACTCAGTACTTCTGGTCCATTAGAGTCTATCTGCATTATGGATTATTCAAATCCATGCAGCCTAAGAAATCTGTGTTTAATCCTAGGCTACTGAATAGATAAATTAAAAATCTTTGGTACCTTCTAGTCAAGTCCATTAGGGCCTCAGTCATGCTCGTAAAAGTTACATTTAATTAAGTAAATAATACATTTTACTTGAAAATGATGCCTGGCTACATTTTCACTCAATTCTATGAGAAATGTTTTACATCATCTTAGTGGCACTTGAGAAACCTGTGTGCCCTTGGAGGCTGGCTGGCATAATGGATTTTCCTGCTAAGTTGACAAGCTTTTGATAAACGATATTCGATTAAAACTTGCCCTCATCTAATATTCTGCAACTGCAAGGTATGACCTATAAATGTCGAGTTGCTAAAATTAGAGAGAGGTTAACTCAGGACTCTCAATGCTCACCTTAGCTTCACACATCTAGACAGAAAACCACCTTTCTGCACTGGGTTTGTAGCACACGACTTTAGGCATAAATGAGTTTTAATGATTTTGCCTACCAGACTAGTTAGCAAGGAGGCCCTTGCTCTTGTCAGAAATTAATGCCTTGATCAAATTTCAAATAACTGACAAAAGCTGAAAATTAAATCCTACTAAATTAGGATGCCCTTTGGTCGTCTTAACAAAGCAATGGCACATGGCAACGTGCTTTACAGCAGAGTCTTGCCTGATGGCTCTCCAAAATCTCTCTGATCATTGAAGGTCTATTCTCTCCCACTCATTCGACACCATGGAAACATCTCTGTCAGCCACCACTGCCAACCTGCTCAGAGATGCAAGCACTTGAAACAAATGTGTGCACAGACAGCAAGAATCCATTTTTCTCTCATTATTCTTTTGTGATGACTTGCTTCTGTAGACACTACCTCTTTCTTCCTTGTTCTCCTTGTCTAACCTCCTATTGTAATCTGGCTGTTGCCCCTCCCTGTACACTTTACCCCCCTCGATTTCCTCACTCAATCTTTTCCCTTCCAAAATCCAAATCAAACTCATGGCCTTCCTGCTCAGAATGCCAACAAGCTAACAGTAATAAGCTTCCAGGCCATAAATTCACCTCACACAGGCTACCTGATTATCCACAAAGTCCTTAACTGACAAACTCTTCTCAAAATGACCAATGGGTATCTCCAATAAGTAAAGTAATGGTAGTGAATATTTGAAAAAAAAATTGCAGATTAAGGTTTAAATGGTCTTAAACAAGAAGCAGGCAAAATCCAGCCCATGGGCTACATCCAGCCTGCCAACCCTTTGGATCTTGCCCATGGCCAAACAGGACCCTCAAGCAGACTCCTTGCCTGCCACAGCCCTAGGCCACTCAATGTGGCCAGCTGCTTGGGCCATGTGTCTGTAGGAGCTCTGTGCTCTTGCAAGAGTGGGGACTGGCCAACGGGAGCTACCCCAACCCTAATGTACAGTGCAAAGGCACATGCCCCCACCCTCCATGACAACTTTATGTGGTCCGGGGCTATGCCAGGTCCCACTGGGCTGCTGACCAGGAGTCACCTAGGTAAGCACCTCTCAGACAAACCCTGCAGCTGGTACCCCACTCCCTCCTGCACACTAACTCACTGCCCTAGGTCACCATCCAAATCCTCTGCACCTCCCTGCCTCACTACCCCAGGTCACAACTCCCTGTCAGACCTTGCACCCTATCCTATGTCTCTCCCCAGGCCAGAATCCTAACCAGCACCTTTACCCCCTTCTGGACCCTGCCCCCCAATCTCCTGCCCCAGGTCACAACCCCCTCCTTCACCCAAACTCCTTCTCAGACCCCACACTCTCTCCTACACCCCAACCCTCTACTCTGAGTTCCCTTCTGCACCCAACCTCAATCCCAGAACCCCATACCCCCTCCATAGAAAAGTGTGGCCCTCGATCACTTACCAAAATCTTGGAGTGCCTCCCCAACAAAATTATTGCCCACCCTTGGCCTGAAGTAGCAGCTAGGGACTTGTTGAGTCAACTCTGCAGTTGAGTGAATTTCATCCTTAGGCAGGAAGGCAAAGTGGTTATGTTTTAAATGATTTCCATGTCTTTACAGAGACTTGTACCATTATAGATCATAGAAAAGTTGTGTCATATGTACGAGAGATCTAGACTGAAAATGAGTTGAAGTTAAAAATATGATGTCCACTTGCTCTTTAAAAAAAAGGGAATGAAGAGCTATTTAGATTCTGTGCCATATGCTCCATTCAACAAGGCAATCAAGATGATTAAGGAATATAAGAAAAGCTCATTAATGGCCAACTCAGACATTGAGTCAGACTTTCATATATTACAAGTGTATCCGGATAGCTTTCATTTATTGGGTTTTTAATTTGTAGGAGAGAAATATATGTGGATAGACATATGCCCATATTTTGTGCCATTTCTTGCTCATACTTAGAAACCTTCATGAGGTTTATTGCAGTGGATAGTAGTGGCATAAGCAAGTCAGGCATGTATACAGTGTTTCATGACTTGCATGTGTTATTCATAAGTTTTAAAAAAACAACCTTTGAACCCAAATTATTAGGTTGGAATTTTTATACTGATCTAAGAATTTTGTAGTTAATTTTCAGAACAAAAGCCCTAAGTCTCTGCTAAACTGTAGCCATCAAGGCCCACTACTGAACAGATGATTTGTTTAATAAGAACTAAGATTCTTAAGCTGAGAAGTGGAAGAGATATTGCAAGGCAAGAAAGTAACCATGATGAAAATTTAGCCTATAGAGCCATCCTGACAATATATGTGTTCTTCCACCCTTGGCAGCTAGCAAGGCTGAGATCACAAAGTCTCGTTTCCATTAGGTTAGCATTAGCAAGGCATTTGAAAGAAGCAATTTTGTCAGTTTCTAGTTAATTTCAATAAAAGTTATTGATAGATACCCCCCCCCCCACACACACACATACACACACTTTTTTTTTTAACCTCACAAGCAGCTAGAAGCTGAACGTGGGGAAAATCTGCAACAGTTCTCAGATGCACAACTTGGAGAAAAAGATTAATGGCTTGTATACACCCGCAAACATACTCAAGCTGTCCTCTTTATTCCCATAACTCAGATGCTGGCACTATTATGTAAGATAAGACCTGGAAGAGAATTGAATTTATTCAGAACTATCAAGTGGGAGTAGGGAGGTAAAACCCCCATTGGTGGAATTTTGTACCCACTTGTGATGTTCACAGCTCAAAAACACATTGATAAACTGGAGAAGGGTTAAAAAAGTTACAAAAATGATAGGAAATCTAGAAAACATGCCTTAAAAAGAGATGAAAGTGATTAGCTATGAATATATGAAATAAGAACTCTTAAGCGTGGAAGCGGTACCATATTGACAAGAGCTCTCATGTTGGAATATATGCCCATATTTGTACACCAGCCCTAGTTAAATTGCACTCAATTTGAAAAGCCATTTGTTATGCCAATACTGGAGACAAAATGATGCTGAAGCTAAGTGGGATTTTGCAACCACATTATGGTCCTTTTGTACTACTTTAGTGATTCAAGGGGGCTGTAATTCAGCCACAGATTTCCAGAACAGAGCTCTTCTGGTATAGGAAAACTTACTGACCTGAGCCAACTACAGGTCTGAAGCTTCTGTTCAGGATGTGGGGAGTTTGGGATGTGCGGCAGAGCAGAATTTTTGCTACTAAGGCAATCCTTCCCTATCATCAGATCCATGAAGGCCCCTAAATCAAAGGCAGAATTTAAAGTTGCCTATAAAATTTGAAGGTGCTTTACTGGGTAGATTTAATCCTATGCATGGATATTCTGTTTTTAAGATCTTCCTTAAAAGATGAGGCTAATTATATAAAATAATACAACATAGGTCAAGATAAAATCTGACAGAGGGGTGACATAGGGAAAAATAAAATAGAAACTCTTAACTTAGGGGTTTTCAAAAACTTCTCCAAAATCAGTAAGGATATATATCTTCTTGTGAGGGTTATTTTCATAACTGTTAGATAGGATGTATTTACTAATTAATTTATATAATAAATCTCTGGCTTGGTCATTGTTGAAGAAATTGCTTGTTTCACATTGTTGTGAGGAGACGAGGTGGTGAAAGGCACTGACAGCCAACTAATATTCAAATGCTTGTTTTCCAAAACTGGAAGCTCCAATACATAACACAAACTGAAATAGTAACATCCCTCGGATTAAGTAGATTAATAATGTTTTCATTAATTTTCCAAAGTTATTCAAAAAAAAATTCCACTTTACAGCGTCTCCAAAGTCCAACTGCTATATCTGTACATTAAACATGTAAATTGAAGTCTCTCAAATTTCTCAAGGTCTCTCAAATTTCAAAAGTCGAGAGTGATTTTGAATGCATCGATATTTGGCTGTCCACCTTTAAATGTTGCAAACTTCTGAAGACTCATGCTCATTTTTAGTTATCTTGAGCTAGGCATTAAAAATATCACTAATCACTTTTTCCAAACTAGAGCCTATAATCGTAACAATAGAAAATCAGAGTAGAAAAAAGTTAAGGATGAAGCATTGGCCCCACGACAGTCAATGGCAAAACTCCCATTAACTTCAGTATGATATCTTATCATCTGAAATAGCAAGTACAAATGGTGCATATTTTGAAGTTTAAAAGTATAAGAAACATGATACTTAAGAATGTTTAACCTTCATATTAAAAATATGGCAAAGATTAACAGTGAGGGCAAAGTGAAAACATAAAAGGAGAAAACCATGAATCAATCTTGTATAATACACCTCTTAACAATGAAAATTTGGGGGCCCAAATCCTCGTCTGGTATAAATCAGTGTCATTCCTTTGACTTACTGATTTACATCAGCTAAGGATTTGCTAGAGGGCTTTTAATTTGACCCATCACTTCATGATCTTTGTATGCAATAGCATAAAATACTCAAATGCCATATTTTTCTCCTGACTCTTTATTTGCTAGTTCAGTCACAATCCCGTTGCTATTAAGACTCAGACATTAAGTCTACCATCATCTTCATTGCTGATTGGTGCCATATTATGCACGTTAATGTGGCTAAACCTTGCAAAAATAAAGACCATCTTTAGAAGACGTGATTTGTTATTGGTTGCAGCATATACACACCACAACCCATGCAGGCAAAAGCCATGGGATGTGTGGACGCCATTTACATTGCTATTGGTCCATAGGTGACTCGAATCAGTCTGTCACCCCAAGGCAGTGTGGCTTAATGGCCTGAGTCTGATGAGTAGCCCTTGAATTACATGGCATCATGGCCCAATGATGAGAATCAGTAGCTTGACCCTTGAGTTCACGGCAACACAGCCAAATGGCCAAAGTCACTAGCATAGCCCTTGGGTTCAGGGTAATATAGTGGTAGTAGATATATAGTAGTAAAATATTGTAGTTAGATTCTATAGGGTGATCCCCCTGGTTCAGGGAAATAAAGCTTAGTGGCTAGAGTCCAAGGAATTTAGGGCAGTAGCCTTAATAAGGGGGCCCAGGCCCACCCTGTTCCAAAGGGCCGTGACCCAGAGCCCTGTCAATGGGGGAGTGATCTGTCACTTGTTCAGCAAAGAATCCCATCGCAACACACTGAGCTCATTTGGGGGGGAGAAACCACTTGCATAATGTCCTTGAGTCATTTCCTACCAGATCTGGTGTTGGGGTGATTCACATGGTTTCAGGGTCCTCATGCTACAGAGCACCAGTCTCCCAAGGCTCCACCGGCACTGGAGGCCCAGTGTGGTCTCCTGGGTCTCCAGTTCCCATTGGCTCATCATCTCTGGATGAGTTACCACTGTAGTGGGGGAATTCAGCTCATATTATGGGATTTAACAGGTATTTTAAATGTACAGATTTGTGAAAATTTCAGCACTCCCCCAAATCCCCCCTGAACTTTTCTTTGTGTCTTCTAGTCCTCATGACACTTTCAGGAGGTGTGAATTAGAGAGACTTCTCCTGATCCAAAAGAAAAGATACTCCTTAGGCTTCCACTTGTTTCACAACTGCCTGAAATGGCAACCTTATGAAAAGCTCAGTTGGCATATACGGCAACCAGAGTTCAGGGTGATTGTGTCCCGTGATGTCACAATGTGGAAGCAATGCCATTCAGACACAAAAGATATTTAAGAGAGTCAGGCAACCCAAAGAAACCATGAGTATGTCTACACTACAAACTCTAGTTCGTGCCCCGTGTAGCTGCGCCGCACGGGGTTCGAACCAGCGGGGTTTTAAAAATGGCGGCTCCCCGCTTATGCAAATGAAGCCCGGGAAATTCAAGTCCCGGGCTTCATTTGCAAGTGCGGTATGCCTACATTACCCCGCTAGTTCGAACTAGCGGGGTAGTGTAGACTTACCCCTAGTTACTTAACATTTGGCTTGGTGGCGGTTGTCCTTGAGCCAATTTGATATATGGCTTTTGTGTTGGAATCATATAGCTAGACTGTCGAACTGGATAACATCAATTGCTTAATTTGTCTGCAACCACCCAGTAAAAAAATAAAGGGACTCTCTGCTGGAATTTGTGGCACTGGCCATGGACGGAAGACAAGATATGGTGGTAAATGGACCACTGGTCTGACCCAGTATGGTTATTCTTTTGTACTTACCAGTGAAACAGCCATGTTGCATGCTAGAATGGAGTGGGGCAGCCTGTCCATAGAGAGGGGGCAGGCAGGTGATCTGACAAACTCTGTTCTGTCAGAGTAATCATCACGTATAAGATATAATGGATTTTGCATCAGTGGCATAACTTAAAAACTTCCTAGATATAATTCCTGGTACCCTATTCCTTCCCACTGTACGGGTACGTCTAGACTACATGCCTCTGGTGACAGAGGCATGTAGATTAGGCTACCCGGCATAGGAAAATGAAGCGGCGATTTAAATAATCGCTGCTTCATTTAAATTTAAATGGCTGCTGCGCTGAGCCGATCAGCTGTTTGTCGGCTCAGTGCGGTAGTCTGGACGCTCCACGGTTGACATCAAAGGCATTTGTTGACCTCCCAGGTAAACCTCATCCCAGGAGGCATACCTAGGAGGTCGACAAATGCCTTGATGTCGACCGTGGAGCGTCCAGACTACCGCACTGAGCCGACAAACAGCAGATTGGCTCAGCGCGGCAGCCATTTAAATGTAAATGAAGCAGTGATTATTTAAATCACTGCTTCATTTTCCTATGCCAGGTAGCCTAATCTACATGCCTCTGTAGCCAGAGGCATGTACCGTATTTTCAGGCGTATAAGACGACTTTTTATGCTAAAAAACATCCCCCAAAAATCGGGGGTCATCTTATACGCCGGGTATACAGGCAGTCCCCGACTTTGCAAAGCCTTGGGGGAAGCCGGCAGCGGGGCAGCCCAGATGCTCCTGGGCTGCCCCGCTGCCCGAGCTCCTCCGCGGCTTTGCAAAGCCTCGGGGGAAGCCGGCAGCGGGGCAGCCCAGGCGCGCCTGGGCTGCCCCGCTGCCGGCGTCCTCAGAGGCATTGCTCCCGGTGTCCCTGGTCTGCTGGAGACGGTCCCCAGCAGACCAGAAGCACCGGGAGCAAAGCCGGGGAGGTGGAGGGGTCCCGCGCCTCTGAGGCTTTGCTAGAAAATTAGGGGGTCGTCTTATACGCCCAGTCGCCTTATACGCCAGAAAATATGGTAGTCTAGATGTACCCCAAGTGGAGCTCTGTCATAGGGGACAATAGAGTGTTTCTATGAGTCACTTGGATAATGTGATCAGCAAGACTTGCTATACAGAGAAAGAATCCAGAAAGCATAGTCAAGCAAGAGAGTTCAATAAGCTTGCAACACACAAGCTATAACGTTTGTAATACTTCCAACTTCCAGTAAATCATAAAGCAAGGTAAGGGTTTGATTGTGCCAGGAAAACGGGATGTGCCTGGAATGGGATTGCTTCCCATAAAACCCATATAAAAGAAGAGAAACAGACTCACCAGGCAGCTGAAAGGGGCTGGCTGGAGGTTTCCCGCTCATCTAGGACTGCTCCAATCCTAAGCCTCCCACACCCCCAGGTGCCCTTTGGGGGGCGGGGTGCTGAAGCTCCTGCACTGACTCATACAGGAATATTATTGGCTGTTCCCCAGTAAGGGAGCACAGTTTGTTGCATTTCTCACTCTGGCTGGAGAGCGCAAGAGGCAGATGAACCTGAACCTACTTCATCTCTACTTTGTCTGTGCCCACTGGAGTTGTAGTGGCCATGGATTTTCACACCTGGCCCCAAGTTGCTGTGGTGAAACAGAGCTGGGGTAAGTCCTTTCTCCCTGGGGGAGCCTGCATACTGAACCCCTCATCCTCTGCTCCACCGTAGGGCAAGGATTCAAATGGAGCATGTACATTTTCATTATATTTTCCAAAAACCAAACACTGAGTTAAGGACCCAAGCATTGTTGGTAAATCTTCTAGTGTACTGTATTTTGTACCAAAAAAGAAAACAAATGCTCCCCCAACCTACCAAAGAGTTCACTCAGATCATTCAATAGGATGTTCTATTACGCAAGAGATGCCTCTAACAGCAGAAGTATCTGACTGTTCAGCCAACTGAGAAACATGACTAGGTGAATGGACATAGGTGTGTTATAATACCCAGATAATGTCTCAAACAAATGGCTTTTTTGAAATTTGCTGAAGGATGAAGCTTGCAATATTGTGTACTTGGAAAACAAATCTTTGGCTATTTTAAAATTAGTGAAAAACTAAGTAGAAAAATTTTAGATGGATATTTTACTTCCATAACTAACCAACGCCTTTATTAATAAAAATGAAAGGTTTTGGCTAGAATATGGAATGCTACATTTTGATATTTTTGAAAAAATTAAAAATGACTCATTTCATTGTGTAACAGTTTACTGAACATGTAGGGCTCGTCTACACTGGCCCCTTTTCCGAAAGGGGCATGGTAATTTCAGAGACCGTAAGTATTCCTTCAAAGTAGGAATAAGATCCTCCGGAAAAGGGCGCTTTTTCCGGAGGATCAGGGCCAGTGTAGACGCTCTTTTCCGGCTTTTCTAAAAGCCGGAAAAAAGCGGTGGACATCTTTATTTAAATGCCGCGGGGGATATTTAAATCCCCCGTGGATTTCCCTATTACGATCTCTGAAATTACCATGCCCCTTTCGGAAAAGGGGCCAGTGTAGACATAGCCGTATAGTAACATCATTCATCAAAAAATATAAAAGAATTATGACCAAGCAGCTTGCAGAACCTATATTTAGTCATTCTTCCTTCCAAATGCTTACACTGTAGATCTGTCTTAAAGAACTCTTGAAAGGATTGGCAAGCATGTCCATATGTAAAATATGATAATCCTATGTTAATTCTCCTCCTTTCCTTTCTGTAGACAGCTGGGAACAAACCATTGTACATATTCAGCTTACTTACGTTTGCACTGCATTTGTATTCATTATCCAGGCTAATAGTGAGAATATTTCAAAAACTTAGCCTTGCTTCATATAGACCTATATGTCCCTAATGTATGTACTATTTATTTGTATTCATATGCATCCATCCATGTACATACATGCACACATGCATATCAATACTTATTTTTTTCTGTATATGAGTATCTTTCACCCTCCTTCAGACATTCATTCTAACATTCTGGCAGTGACTGTGGGAAACCGGTGCTTTTGCTAATGCACTCATGACTGAAAACAGCTCAACACATCACAGATAGGAACCGAGAAATAAAAAGTAGTACAGACTGGGGTATGAAGCAGAGAAGTATATGTGTTACAGCAGTGTAAAATCAAGGAATTAATAACTGATTAAGAAAGCAACACTCACCTAGGTAATTTAGGAAGATTATTTCTTCTTAAGCTGGGACATTTTGTTTGTACAGAAAAATCTGCAGTATGTATTCCAACCAAGTTTGAGTTGTACAACAGATCTAAATTTTAAAATCAAAATTAACAATGTAGTTGGCTGGGGGCGAGCTAGTATATCTACCATCTGTTTTACTTACCAAACAGAAAACATTTTATGCTTTGGCTGAACAATCACAGTAATAGTATCAATAGGATGTACAGGGAATGAATATAATTTTACATGCTTTTGGTATTTAATAAAGAATTCCCAGGAACTTGATGTACTGAAACATGTGCAGATTTTTTCCTTTTATCCTCCCTCAAAGATTACAGTGATCTTCCCTCCAGCACTTCTTCCATCTTCAGATTTCCACTGGTCTTCTAAACAATATGCCTTTTTCTGGGACTGCCCTAAAACTCCTTCCCTCTACCTTTGGGCTGAACATCTGTCTTTGTAACATTCCAGCAACTGCCAGCTGAGACCACTCCAGATCCAAACTCTGATCTCTTATCTGGTCAGACATTAGACTCATAGCCCAACCCCACTCTCCAGTTATTTATGTACAATGCACTCAATGCATTTAGGGCAAACCTTTCCCTTTCCATCAGGCTGCAGCACATGGGTCTGGCACGGGAAGTTCTGTGGTGATGGTAGCAGTAGGAACCCTCTCCTGACTAGGTGATGCTCTGCAAGGGATCTGTGTTCCAGGTGCTCCAGGCATTTTAGAAGGAGCAGTGCCTGACAGATACCCTGATCAACTATCTCATTTCTGCCCCAGTCTGCAGGCACATGGACTATGGGGACTCAAGAATGGACTCAAGAATTCCTGCCAATCCTTGTGGGCAGAACTATGGGTGCTGTGTTTTGGATTTTAATCTAATAGGTTTCACAAATCTTTATGTGTGCTGTTTGGCCAGATACCTCAAAGCAACATGAATGATGGTTCAACATATTATCCCTCTCCCCTTACATGTGACAATCGGGGAAACGTCTATGACAAAAGTAAAAACAGATCAACTGGGTTTTATTTTCAAGTTGGACATAGATTTCCTATGCAACTCCGGAGAGGTTACTTTACGTTTGGTGTACACACAGTGCACTCTCTATTGCAATATTTGACCCAATCTGTAACGTAAAGAGGAATGTTGTTTTGGGCATAAGGCTTAGCAGAGGGAGGAGATTTTTGTTCAAGATTCCGCTTGGGTTTTGCTAAAAAGGTAATGCACGTATAATACCTGTCAAGTAAAAAATATTGGGATCTACAAAACAACAGCATAAGGATAGATGTGATGTTTGAGAGAGGAGCACAGGTGTTATTAGCTACATAGCACCAAGTGTGCTGGGGGATTATAGGTATTTACAGCTGTTCATCAGACAATGAAGCTTCACTGAACTCCAATTGTAAGAGAAACAATTCCACTCTGACTTCTCATGACTCTTTTATTGTCATCTTGGATTTAGCAGAATATCCCAGCCCTGATGAAGGCGTGAGACTGGAATCATTGGCATATTTTGTGAGGTTTCTCCTATTTGTTTGTTTCTTTTTCCTCCTTGGAATGCAGTTCAGTGCAAGGTTACTGCTAGATGAATACCTGTAGTTTAAAAACACAGTAGTCCATGACATACCAAACTGTACCCTTGAAGGAGATTTAACAGTAAGTGTGAGATGAAGAAATAACTGAGCAGGCACTAAGTCATTATTTCAGAGCTGAGCGCTGATCTTATATTCTTCTGGGGATGAAATTCATCCTGTCTATATTCCTGCACAAAACTTATCTGATACTTAAGTCTCATATATGCCCCCATTTAGCAGAGAATTTATACACTTACTCAACTCCATCCATGTTCAGCAAAGCACTTCAGCATGTACTTAACTTTAAGTCAATGGGACTTAAGCACATGTTTTAAGTAAATGTTAAAAACACATCAAAGTGGCATCTTATCAAACAAGTTGCTCATGTGCATGCAAGTAAGATACTGTATATTGATAGTAGCCTATTAGGGTGTTCTATCTAATTCAGAAGCCTGATTCTGTGACTCAACTTGGGTGCAAGGGATCTTCCTGCAAGCAACTTCATGGACTTCAGTGGGAATACATAAGGGGCCACCCACATGGAGTTCACAGCCTTTGAGAGCAGATCCTCAACTCATGTGATTTGTCATAATCTTAACGTGCATAATAATGCACAACCTTATTCTAGATGACTAAGGCAGCAATGCTCCCGTTGGGTTCACCTGATCAAATCCTTTGACTGATGGTGCAAGGGTCCACGCAAGCAGATTACAATGCAGGATCAAGGTCAAAGTTTAAACACATTATTATTTGGCACATTATTATTTTACACTTTTTTCAGGACATATCTATTTTTGCTGGTTTACAACAAAAGAATCTGTCTCATGAATCTGAACCCTTCAATTCTGAGAGTCCTTAAATAAGAGAGCTGTGACTTATGAGTCTGCTAATTAATGCTGACTTACAAAGAAACCCCTATAGAAACACTAAATGGACTCCTCATACTAACTACCATTAAGTAAATAATGTCTTCCATTGCAAAGCAGGTCAATCACAGACCACAATATTTTTGTTAGTTTGTGAATGTTTATAAAATCTACGTATTGCCCTGTTCTATCCTTCGATAACCCTATTAACAGCATGCTTTCTCTTATTAATTTATTTTAATAAGCATCCTGGAGCAGAGCCTGTCTTCCTTTCTTCTAACTGCAGCACATTCAGAGAAATACTATCAATGGTAAACAGATTGATAAGAAGATATAAATGTACAGTCTTAGGAGTTTAGGTTTCCAAAATGAAATGGTAAAAGAACAACCAATTTGTCTCACTTTGTTTTATTCTCAGTTTGTTAACGTCATGTAACGGAAACTGCTGAAAACATTATGGACCAGATCCTTGGGTGATGTAAATTCATATGACACCAGTGAAGGGCCTTAAACTATGTCAACTTACATCATCTAAAATAAATTTTCAGTTATCTTTATCCTTTGTTCAAAACATCCTGCAATAAAAGTAGTGCTTTAATATAGCTATACAATGTAGTTTGTACAAGTAGTGTCAACAATAGATTCCCTCCTTCTTTAAAAAAACAACAACTTTGAAAGACTGAAAACTACATCAAAATCATGGAATCTGTGTGAAACAGACACATTTAAAATATCCTTAAAGGAACAGAACTTTAGCCACACTGATTTAATATGTTGTAACTATTATCTTGCTTTTCCTTTCCCAGCCTTTCATGAATTTACTTAAATCATTAAAAGACACATATCACTCACCAAGAGATTCTATATTTGCCAGAACCACATAAACCATAGAAAGCCCACAATATTAATAAGCTTTACTAACCAACTGAACATGCTGAGTGCATTAGCATTTTTAATAAAGCACTCATTACCATGTAGCTCAACAAGCAAACAAAAACTGATTATTTGATAATTTTTTAAATTCTAAAATAATGCAACTTTTTTAAAAAAATTATCTTTGTTAGGAGCTTGCTAATGTTACAGCCAGCACAACTGCAATCAGTTGAGTAATTATCATAGGATAAAAGCTTTCACCATAAAAAAGTTTTGTTTGAAAAGGCATGAACGGTGATTCTCATTGATAGCTTTCACCAAGTAGAGAATTCAGTACATTCTATCACAAAGGGTGAGCTTATCTCCCTCTGTTAAAGGCTTAAAATTCTACAACCAGACCATGCCAGTTACCAGTATCAGATTATGATAACAAGATCATGTTCAGTTATAAAAACAAGTGTCTAAACTTTTCTCATGTCACTTTCTATCTAAGTCTCATTGCTGGCGGTGAAAGGACCCATCTGAATGTGTGTAGAAGCTCATTTTAAAGCTAGCTCTTTGAACTGGATTCATGGGGTATTTGCATAAGAAGATTTGGGTAAAAAGAATGGGCTGGTGCTGCATCTGGCCATTAATATGCCTGCTAATTCAGCACATTGTAAGCCTATTGAAGTAGCACAAAAGGCTCAAATTCAAGGACAGTTATCCTATTGCCATTGTTAGGGTTTGAATTCAAGTAATATGTTCTCTATAGGAATACAGTTGTTACAATTAGATATTTTTCTATAATGGTATAAAGAACTAACGACAATCAGAATTACAATAACACTGATAAAACTATACAATTCATGAATTCTATTATTGTAAAAGATGCAGGTGCTGATTCATTTTGCTTTGCATGCCACTTGGATCTGGAATGCTGGCATATTAAAGAGGAACAGCAAATTGTGACAACATAACCTATCAAAGCAGGCATTCTCTCAATACTGCGGATGCACATTTAGCTTGCTTACAAGAGCTTTAATAAAAAATTTAAATACTAACCTGAGTTTCCCCGTAGTGGGAGAAACCTGCATCATGAGCATAAGTAGTGGTTATTTTAATCCTGCTTATGAAAAATTCAACAGCAGTGCTAGTGCTATCAAGGGATACCCTACATGCAACATTTTATATGGTGAATGTGAATTGTTTGAAAACATTGTATACTCACAAACTGAAGAAAGAGTAGAAGCAGTGATTCATGCAAGAAGTGTACAGCAGTCAGTATGCCAGTTCCATAGTGGATTCAAAGCAGACACTGTGGCAGACATTGAAATAAAAAGCTGTTAGCTGAAGCATTGTAAAGTGTTTTTAAGCACACTGCGTAAATAGAATACTAAAGGACAGACTGGAAGAAAACACACACTGGAGACAGCAAATTAAATTTACTATTTCAAGTGTCCTGAGTTTGTTTACACTGAAAAAAGGGTGAGTAATAAGCATGTAATTATGCCAATTTATGAAAATAAGTAGTGACATTGTCTTATATTTTCTGTAAGAAATAAGCAAGTCCTAAGGCAGATGATTTGGGTACAATTACTCTCCTATTGTGTTGTGTGCTCCCACACTAAAGCATTGTCATAGGTCTAGTCAAACCTCTGGATCCGGGGGCATGGTTGCATTTTTCTCACTCTGCATCCCTCAGAGAAGACATCAAAGACCAGAGAGATGTGCGCTTTGTTTTGTTTGGTCTCTGACTCTCAACATGTGGTTTCGCGGGCCCGAACATCGGCACCTTTTAACCTATTCTGTTCAGCTTAGGCCTTAGCTTCATTTGAGCATTAGGGAAACTATAGTAACCAATAATCTGCCTGTTGATGAATAGAAACTATGTATCTTGTCACACAAGAGCTGTCGGATGATCACCATTCTAGACAAGTTCCTTTACAGGCTCTTGGCTTTCTTTACTGGGGCCCAGCCTGTCTTGTTGAAAAGGTGTCAAAACCCTTCGTCTTTTTGCAGTGGGGATCTGTGTTAATGTTAATTTATATTTAACAAATAGGACATTGTCCCTCAGAACATATAAGCATTTGATTATCTATTACAAATGTTTTCATCAAGTCATAAATGAGAGTCCTTGACAAAAGGCAGAAAGTCTGCAGGGAAGCTGTACAGCCACTGGAAAACCAAAAACACCGCGATTTTTCCTTTAGCATGTATTTGTTTGTCACAATGCAGATGGTGACAAGAGCCCACAAAGTTGGCTCACAGCTGTGAATTGATTATGAAGCCCAAACAACACAGTGTGACTTGGTAGCAACATATAACAGAAGCAAAACCTACTACTTCCTCCTTCGCTTTGCTGGACTCTAGTGCTCTTTCCATAAATGAGTTGCTAAAGAGAATTTCACAGTCATTGTCTCATTTTTTTGTTTGTTTGTTCATTCGTTTTGGTGGCAATTTGATCTTCTGCTTCACCAGTCCCCTGCTGGCACAATGAAAATATTGCCACACCAATCCATTATTCTGTTGTGCACAGCATACCCATGCTATTAGCAGGGGAAAACAATAACTTCCACTGATATCATGTAGATAGACCCAGAGAAGAAAGGAACAAATGTAAAGGGGGTGAAGATGTGAATCAAATCCAGAATAAGTTGATCCTTGTTTCTCTCTTGACTCAGTCACACAGCCAACCATTAACATGTTTCCCTCCAGTACAAATGATGATTTTACATCTTTTATTTTTTAAATAATAGCTTAATATTAATGGGGATGAGAGCTAAATTGTTGACAGGTGTTAAAACACTGTGTTGCAAATTGAAGTATTTGGGATGTAAACTTAAGACCTTCTGCATTAAGCTCTTTCAGAGTGACCTGACATAAACTGGCAACTGGCAGCCGTCTGCTTTTGGCAGCTTGGCATATTTGGTCATTTACTGGGTGCATGTGAAGATCAAATGGGTTAAGATTCTTCTCCTTAAACAGCAGGAAAAAGAACATCAAAAAGGTGTAAATTTCATTTCCCCAGTTTTGATTAAGTCAAGCATGAAATGAAATGTAATACTCTCAAGTGGCAAGGGTTTATACCATTGATGTTGTTACTTCTGCTTCACAAAGCCCAATCAGCCGACAGCAAGTTGAACAAGCGAACAGAGTTTTAGGGTGGCCAGATGGAGGATTTTTACTATGGTTGAAAAGACAGCTTAGTGCTTGCCTCTTCAAGCCAAGTCAATGCCAACTGTGTGAAATCCTGGCCATTCTACCCCTCTCTCTCTCTCTTTTCCCCTCAGTGCTGGTAGCTACCATTCTACAGGCCTGATAAAAAAAACTGTCCCTTCAGCAAAACAATGTACTGGATTAATATTTTTATTTACCTCCCTCCCCACCAAAGCAGCAATAGCATGAAGCACATAGTAATTCACCAGGTCAGATCAATCTAATTAGACCATTTAGAGTAATTGGAAGATACATTTATGTCAAAGGGATCTCAAGTGAGGACTTTGAATCAATTCACTATTTTTTTCTGAGATGAAAATGAGAATTTGATTTATTCTGTTTTGATTAAACCAAAATAAATGTATACATACTTTTGGAAAAACACGAAGATTAAAAATTATATCATGTTTCTCTGATTAGTGACTATAAGAGTAAATGAGTATAAAGTCCAACTCATGAACATGTTTGGCTCTAGATACAACAATAACTGGTCTTAAAAATTGAGTGTGGTCTGTCTTGGTTAGGAAATTTGTCCTTTTTTTATAGGTGCTTTTTCAAGCTCCTTGTTCCCACTACATTCTCAAATTTAATGCTCTTGCCACTATACAGCTGGAATAGAATAGAGTGGCTTTAGTAAAGACTTAATAGAATCTTTAGTGCTTCTAACAATCCACTCCCATTGAACTGCATTAAGTAGATACTATGGAAGGACAAAGAGCTAAATAGCTCAACATCAACCTCATTAGGCATGCAGGCAGGCCTTGAACCATTTTGTGGGCAGGCCTATTGTTAGTACACTCACCAGGTTAGCTTTAAATTGCAAATGAAACTCTGAAAGGGGAAGAGAAGTTTTGGAGAATGGCCTCACAGAAGGAAAATCATTTTAGGCTATAGGAAAATGAAAGGCATTGTTAAAATTGCTCTGACCGTAGCAAATGAAATATATCATGGCCTGAGATGCTGAATGCTAGACTTGAGGGTTTTTTGTTTTGTTTTTTCTCTTTTGGCTTCTTTGGAATGTGGTATATATCAGACTATAAACAATAAAACCTCTGTAAATCTTAATAAGGGTGGCTCAACATATTAGCCTTTGTCTTTAGTTAAACAAATGAGAAAAGCCCAGTAATTAACTAAAAACCATCCCAACTGAATAAAAGGCAGAAGTGTGTGGTACTTTGGGTATAGAAAACTCTCCAATATTGTTCTCCTGAATCAATAAAGATTCATTTAGACCAGTTCAAGTCTTAGCACTTCTGTGCTCAAAAATATTTTTAAAAAAATGGTCTCCTAAGAATTGTTTGCAACTGCAAAGTGCTTTAACAACTGACATTATGATGCTGGAAGCCTGGAAACATATTCCCAAGCAGAGCACTTCTCTGTCACCTTAGTGGATGAATAATTGTGCCTTTGCATATTCCTTGTCATAAATGGCAGGAATGAAGGGACCCTAAGGACCACAGTGGCAGGATTGGTGCTGTACAAGCAGAGTAAATTAAAACAAGGATTAGAGCAAGTATGATTGGGGATGACAAGCAGGGCAGTTATAGCCAGGCAATGTGCCTTTTTGCCCAGATGGTCTGCACCAAGCCTGCAAAGCTCAGACCCCCTAACATAGATGCTTATTAAAGCATTCCTTCTCAAAAATGATATATTTAAAAGTCCTAAAGCCATAGTCCACAGGAGAAAAATAAAATGTTTCCTCTCGTGCTATTAGGCAAGCACCTCAATAACATTTATGGAGATTTACATGTTACTATGTAATTTTTCATTAGGTTTATTAAGATGTGTGTGTGTGTGTGTGTGTGTGTGTGTGTGTGAGAGAGAGAGAGAGGGTGCATCTACACAGCATTCTAAAATCGAAATAAGATACATAATTTGCGCTATGCAAATCACATATCTTATCTTGAATCTATTTCAAAATAGTTTATTTTGAAATTTGGTGCATCTACACTGTGCCTAATTTCAAAATAACACGCTATTTCGAGCCATCCCTTATCCCTCATGCAACAAGGTTTACCGGATGGCAAAATAGCGCTCCTGTTATTTCGAAAAATATTTTGAATTAATAGGCAGCTTGTGTAGAAGTGGGGTAGCTATTTCAGGATACTTTTGATATCTCAAAATAGCTGTGCAGTATGTAGACATGCCCAGAGAGAGCCCACCGTATTGAAAAACAGAGTTTAAAACCATTGCCTACAAACTTTGTTATATAATGTCTGGATTCTTATTAAATGTGGAGATGACATAATTGAAGACTCTCTTTCAAATAAAAATTAGAGAGATGCTTGTGTTAAATGGTTTCTCTCCCCAGAAATTTTAGTACATGTAGAACCCAGATGCATTTTAAAGTGGACAATGACAAATTAAGGGACAAAGGAAGCTTACCAAAGCCATGAGTCACACTTCCAGAGGAACTGCAGGGATGGATTGGAAGAACCCACTGCTAGCTGTGTGAATGGAACATGAGCAGAGCCAAAGGGGATCCAAACTGCACCATTGGTCACACAACCCAGCTATATAGGGTGTGTCTAAACTAAGGGGTTTTGTCGACAATAGTGGACTTTTGTTGACAAAACTATACCTGCGTCTACACTGCCGATGAGTTCTGTCGACATAACGTCGACAGAACTCAGCAGTTTTGTCGATGGCTGTAAATCTCACCCTACGAGGAATAACGCCTTTTGTCGACAGAGTTCTGTCGACAGAAGGTTTTATTGCATCAACACTGTCCTTTGCGTCTACACTGTCATGTCGACAAAGCAAGCTGCTTTGTCGACAGAACTGGATGTAGTCTAGACGCTCTTTGTCGACAGAAGCTTTGTCGACAGTATCTGTTGACAAAGCTTCTGTCGACAAAAGCCTGTAGTCTAGACGTACCCATAGTTTCAGGTACTCTGACTAGTTGTGTATATGCTACCTTTACGTCTGGCTGCAGAGCAGGCAGCTTTGCCACAGATTTGAGTGTCATGAATGTCCACTCTACTATGGGATCACTGTATAACCTCAGGCAAATCAGACATTTCCTATGACTGAGTTTCTCTTGTGGTAAAATAACAATAATGATAGTTAGCCACATTTGAACTTTGAAATCTATACATGGAAAGCATGATATGGGCGCTAAGTGGCTTTTGTCCACTGTGTAGCAACAAGAGATCTTGCCACTAGTTTAGTTTTCCAAACAATTTGAGACTGTGGATTCCACAATGCTTCAGTTCCTGAGAATAAAATCCCTGGTAGGAGTACTGCCAAAAGAAAGGTTTTATTAGAATGTTGCCAGCTCTTTATTGGGCCAACATTGCTCACAGACCTGGCCATCTGCAGGGTGAGGAAAGAACTTTGCAGCCATACTGTGTGCCTCCAAGTTCTGTAGAATAGCTCAATCTAACTGAGGGCAGGTTTATTGCCCTCTTTCTGGCAGACAGATAATAGTTCTGTTCTTTTTCTCATTCTCCCCAGAGATTTCCTTCCTGCCAGATGGCACGATCTTTCCAAAGATCACATGATGATTAGGGGGCTACCATTCTGCATGATCTCTAACACCATTGACTCTCAAATGGTTACTGACAGCCCAGTACCTTCCTTCAATACCTAAAAATATTCTCAGGGCCAGGATATGGGGGAGCAAGTGGTGGCAAGTGGCCCTTTGGGTTCCGCACTCCCCATGTTGAGCAGCCCCCTTTCCCCTCAGGACAGATTGTTCTGGTGGCAAACTATTGTATAGGCTCTCAGACACTTCAAGAATCAAGATTACAAGCTTAGAATCCAAAAAGAATGTCCAACACCAATAGACGGTGGATTTTTATATGACATCTGTAGTCAGATTTTCTGATCAAGGACTGACTTAGTTGCTTACCAACAGTGTCAAAGAAGATGAGATCTGTCAATCGATGGATCATCTATAAAAGCACATATGCTTTTACTAGCTGTTTCCTATTCTGACAAGTTTTAATGGCAACCCATGTGTAAGAATATCGCTCACAAGGAACAACCACGATTATTTGTCACTTCATAGGTGGGCTGTGATGACTAGGAGCTAATCAACTCAAGGTGACCTGGGATAATTTCTCACTGGCAACTGGAGAATAAAGAAAGAATGGACAAGCACATGTCAGTCTGCATAAAGCATGGGTACAATGACAGAATAGTTATGAAACAGGCATATTTGGAACCAAACATGGATCCATTGTATCTTGGGAAGGTAGAGAAGAACCATTCATCATTCACCCTGCAAGGCCTGGGGCAGAGCAAGGATACTTGCAAGGGGCATGCAGCACTTAGAGTCAACTGCCAGTTTAAGTGCCGTGTACCCCTTGCATGGCGGGAGGAGATTTTGTGCATTTCCCCCTGCTCCCAGGCCCTGCTTGGTCTGGGGGCGGGGAGAGCGCGTGAAGTCTCTCGCTCCCTACCCCCACCCTGCAAGGGGCATGCGGTGCTTAGCGTCAACCCTGGTGGTTGACCCTTAGAACTGTGTACTGCTGGCGGGAGAGGAGACTTCATATATCCCCCATCCCCAGGCCCTGATTGGCCTGAGGATAGGGCAGTGGCAGGGTGTATGCAGGCCAGATAAACCCATTTGGTCAGCTGGATCCCTTTTACCCACCCCTGCACTAGTGGCTTTCCCAAAGTGGGCCCATGGAACACTTTGAGAAACACTGCTCTAAGAGCTGGGATTGGGTGTCAATGTGTGTCAAATAATGATGTGTCAACATTTCAGCTCTATGGTAGTGGGAAAAAGATCAGAATAGAGATTCCTAAACTGGCTTCTACCATGCCTACCTAGGAACAGAACACAAAGTCCAAATAAAAAATCTGGATACCAACCTCTCCTTTATTTTATTAGAATAACATACATGCAATATTTTGACATGTGATCATTCTATCTGCTCCAGCAGAGTAAGAAAACATACATTTCCTTAAACATTTGGTTTCACTCTTCTCTGACTCAAAACAAAACCTGGAGATCTGATTAGTTTTAAGATTAGGAGGGAAATACACAAGACCATTTACCCCCATTGTTGGGGAAGGGAGGTAGAGACAAAATTCATAAATACACACTGTGAAACAGAAAACACATCAGCTGGTTCAAACAGAATATGAATAAGAAGATAGTTTGATCTTTGGTCAATGTTAGTTGAGATTTTATAAATAAAAATATCAGTGATATAATACTTATTTGTACCAATA
Organism: Pelodiscus sinensis; assembly: GCF_049634645.1. Taxonomy (NCBI): domain Eukaryota; kingdom Metazoa; phylum Chordata; order Testudines; family Trionychidae; genus Pelodiscus; species Pelodiscus sinensis. The sequence continues at coordinate 35,060,436 of NC_134722.1, forward strand.
GAAACATTTTCTGCATATCTTTAGAAAGGGAAGATATTTTCTTCAGTAAATTGGTCAGAGTATTTACATTTATTAAAGCATAAACATGTGGATACTGAGATAACTAATTAAATTTAGTTAAGTTTATCTGCAACTCTCTTATGACCAACCTCTTGTATAGGGCTGAAATGTAAAGAGATCTTATTTTGTTGGTTAGATAATTTGAAGAGATTAATTAGTAAATAATATGTATTTAAAAACAAACATAACAAGATAAATACAACAAAATTATTACAGTTCTTGAAACATGTAACACTTCTTGATAGAAAAGGCTTAATTTCATAGAATAAGCATTAAAATAAGTATTAAAGAGAATTTTGCTACTATACATTTCTTGTGTTAACTGCATTCAAGAAATAAAACGTTCTGAGATGCAAATTTAACTCTAAATAGATTTACATAAAGGATTAAGCCGGGCCACTGCTTCCAGTTAGAAGTACTTTACAATCTTAAACTGGGAGAGCTGTGCTCTTTAACCAAAATTTATTTTTGTTCTTCTGGAAGTTCAGTTTAATCCACCTTTCTTAATTCTCACCTTCTCCCTAAATCTTCTAGGCTTGTTATATGATAGCTGAGGATCATTATCCACCCAAGCTGAGGGGGTTTTTCCCTTCATTAATTTCTATAAGAAGATTACAGAGTGCTTGTTTGTTGTTGTTTAAGCAACTGATTTCCCTAAGCTCTTTGTTTTTCCAACTGGTTTACACTTTAATGCCCTTGATTGAATTTCAAACAAGGGATCAACTTGACCAACTGACTCTTTAGGGGGAAAAAAAATTAGAGAAGAACTTTACATGAACTACTTAAACCAGAAGACCATTAAAAAAAAAGTATTCAATGCCATTTAGACAGTTTTCAAAGAGCTAATTAGCATATCATTCAGGATTTGTTTAATTTCTAAAGTCAAGGTGACTTTTCTTGAAGGTAGAATTCTGTGATTACAACAAATTAAGTAAAAAACAAAAAAGAATGCCTTTAACTATTTCATATTTAACAGGGTTTTTTATTATTATTACTGATGGAGTTTTACAACGTTCTTCCCTCCTAACATGTTCTCATTGCAGAGGTATCAGAATCTTTTATTTGTTTTAAAAGGATGGGAGCACCAAAACACTAGGTATTTGGTGTTTAAAGTCTGAATCACATTCTTATTAATGTAGCTGATTTTAAAAAAATAGTAGGAAAAAGCCGTCACCATAAGTTGTGGCCTACCAAAACTTATACGTAACAAGTACAGTGTTTAAGCACTGTGGTCCTCTTAAATACTTAGACACACAGAGAACATAGTAAGTGCTGTCAGGGTGGCCAATCACCTTCATGGATCCCTGGATAAAGTATGCGGGTGGTGGCTCCATGCTCCTAGACAAGGCAGGGCCCTGGGCAGAAGGGGTAGAGCTGGGAGCAGCGTGCCCTCAACTGCTGGCAGGACTGTGACAGGCTTCCCCTCCCCAGCCCTCAGAGCCACCTGGAGCATATCGGACGATGCTCCAGTGATGATTTCAAGGGCTCAGAGCTCTGGCTATTGCTGCTGCCACAGTAGCAGCTCCAGCAGTCCCCTTTGAATCACCGGACCCCAGGACAGTTGCTCCCTTTGCCTCCTTACCGCTGCCTCCCTCCCCCACATCAGCAGGCCTGGCTGGTATAGATTCAGTCAGCTACATTAACTTCAGTTGCACTGCAGTGATTTTATCTGATCCATAAATATAGACTGCTAGACAAATTGCCTGAACTAACTCCACTGACTCCAATGGAATTACCTTAGGCATGACGTATGGTTTAATTCTCCCACCCTTGCTTATGTAAGGTAGCACTTTCCTTCAGCAGGATTCCCAAATCAGTGGGACTGTGTAACTTACTTCATGATAAGCGTGTCAGAATTGGACCCGTGTCATATAGCAGATTTGCCCATTACTAAGCACCATTTACACATGTACAAAATAAGTCAGTGTTTTACTATTGTAACATAGCAGGCCTTAACATTCTCTTTACAGGGTTGGTCTTGCTTTGAGCAGCAGGTTGGACTAGATGACCTCCTGAGGTCTCTTTCTACACTAATCTTCTATGGTTCTGTGATACACTAAATACCTACATATAAGATGTAAGGCTCAGGCAAATCAGATCTTTTCTATGTCTCTATATAAATAAACTAACACATATGTAATGATGCATTCTTGGCCTTGCGTTATAAGCATGAAGTAACTGAGGTTGTATATTTTGGCAAAATTTTCCTACTGTGTTTGCCACTGAGATTTTGATAACCTTATGAAATTATTTCTCAAAATCAAAATATATATTAACATTCAGCTCTTAAATTGACTAAGACAAAAATATTACAGTGAATATAAATGTGTACAAGGCAGAAAAGTGTTCTGATAAATATTTTTAAAAAATCAGAATATTTACCAACTGGAATAGAATGACAGTTGCCAAGTATGTGTTGTTCAATAATATGGATTGGATTACAAATATGTGAGTGGTCAGCTGGTCCTTCTCTTGTGTTAGCTTTTGTGATGAAATCACCCCCGCTCCCACACACAATTTCCTTGTTAGGTTAGTGAAACAGACACATGGAGGCCCCAGAAACTTGTTCCATTTTATTGAAATAAAGCTCTGAGTTATTTTCACAGACCATTGTGAAATCAGGAAACTCAAAGACAAACAAGTGTACAACTCAGTTAATGTAATTCAATTGATCAGACTGAAATTACAGGGGTGACCCTTAAAAACTTTCAAGTTGGCACAGATAACTACATAAAGTTACCCCAGCATACTCTATGTATAGAAAGGTCAAAGAATACTGTATAAAATCATGAACATTTATTTACTTGACGAAGGCAAAATTAGCAAGTCTTCAAGGGAAACTACAGCAGAGTACACCCAATACACACCTATATTTAGGAAAAACAAAAGATTCCTGTGAGTAATCCTAGACACTGATGCTGTGGGAAATTTGTAACTATAAAGCTCTAAATTGAACAACAAATGTAAGATATATACCTGTTGTTTTCAATAAGCATGCCGTAATCATAAAAGATATATAGAAAAAAATCAATATAAAACTAATAATTAAATACACCCTTAGGTATTAGTGTATTAAATACACTCAATCAATGGAGCCATGTAGATTAGGCTGATTGTCAAAGGGAAATGAAGGCGCGATTTAAATAATCGTGGCTTCATTTAAATTTAAATGGCTGCTGCGCTGAGCCAACAAACAGCTGATCAGCTGTTTGTCGGCTCAGCGCGCTCGTCTGGGACACTCCCGCGCTGACCTGAAAGCCCTTTATCGACCTCCCCGTGATCAGCTGTTTGTCGGCTCAGCGCGGCAGCCATTTAAATTTAAATGAAGCCGCGATTATTTAAATCGCCGCTTCATTTCCCTTTGCCGAACAAACAAATCTACATGGCTCCGTCGACGGAGCCATGTAGTTTAGACATACCCTTAATTTCACTGTTAAAATATTGTACAAGAACACTCAAGAAGTGATTAAATGTACAACCTAAGCAAGTATTACAGTTGTGATTTTTCTTTTATGTGACCTCTTGTAATTGCTACTTTACATTCAGCTGTGGTAAACCACAGCGAGACAGCTAAATACCTTGAAAACTTTTTAGAATGTGACCTTACATAATGTAATTGTTACTATGCCATATTAATAAGGAAAGCCTCAGTCTTTTAACCTTAGCCAGATAATATTAGCAGATTTAATTCTGTCATGCTTCTATTGATATTGGTTTAAACTAGTATCAGCTGCGGCTGTTATATTGCTTGGGAGATTTTTTTAAAGAATATCACAGTTTTGCTAACTTTAGAAAAGTCATTTAATTGACAGCTCATGATAGAACAATAATCCACAATACATAATACAGATAATAATTAGCAGAAACAAAAGGCACTTAGTCTTTCAAAAATTGTGATAGCATTGTTATTGATTTGACATTTATCCTGCCATAAGTGTCTTCTTCTTCAAGTGTTTTAATAATCTAATTTTAACATATTTTATTCTTCTTTGAGATCATTGGAGCCTGACACTTTGGTGCATCCTGCAATCTATAGTAATGCCATGATAATGTAATCAGGTTGACAGTGATACCATGTTTGATTTTATGAGGATAGGAGAAAAAGCATTACTTGACTATTTTGGCGTTAGAGGACAGATTTTCCGCAAGGTTCGAGTGCTAAAATGAATAATTAAAATAAATATTGTGGCTCATTTTGATTATATTCCAGTGGATTTTAAAAAGTGAATGAACCTAGCAAATATGTAAATGAGCAACTGGTAGATACAATGTATGGGACAGGTTACGAATCTCTTCCTTAATTTAGGGCACAGGGCTCCTATAAAAATTAATTTGATGATGATGTATATAGCCTGCTACCAAAGGAGTGTTGTCACTTAAAGTACCATCCGCATTTTAATATATCTTTTCCCAATCTCATCTTCTACTGTCAACACCATCAATTTCAGTAGTGCTCCTTCCCCTATCTCTTTCAACATCAAAATGCGGTCCTTCCAATATCATTATTATCAACCTGAGCAAACTAAATGTGAAAAGGTGCCACTAATAGGACAGCTTTTGACATCACATCTTGAACCAGAATAAGCAAACAGGCAAGTCAAATCTTCAGGGTCAAGCTTTGAAGTCAATTTTCTGACCCGGGAAATCATGTTCTGTGACAGTGATGACAAACGTTGAGCACATGCCTTGTATAAATATGTCTATGAATGTTGCATTACAAACATTCACAGTTTCACTGTGGCTGAATGTAAAAGGGAAAATGTGAAATTTATGCCTAAAATATCCATCATTTGATAGAACATTTTAAAAAAATATTCCAACTTTAAAATAGGCTTTCTAAAAAAAATAAGGAAAGAAAACAGAGGAGACTGAGTTTTTTCTTTCAAATAATAAGACAGCATATTTCCTTTTAATTTTCGATTGACCTTAGATGTGTAAAAATTCACATAACTATTTAATGGAAGGAACACAAACATTTTTTTTTATTTGGAGTCCTATGCTTAATGTATACTCTAGTGAGGCTTTCTAAACACAGCACTGAAAAGTCATTGTTTATTGATTTCAAAATCTAACAGACTAATTATATATTTGTAGATGACTTGACAGATTTGCAAAACTGCTATATGATTTTATAATGGAACATGCTCATGTTAATCTCCATCTATGGAGATAGCTAGAGGGGGCTGACCTTTATCTCATATTTAAAACACAAGCAATAACTGAAATTCATTTTCAATTTATTTTCCAATCATATAAAAGGAAGGGGGGAAAGATTACTTTATTGAATCTTTTTAGCTGGTAAAAGGTTGGAAACTAACAGTCTTGATGCTTTCCAAGGAGCTACAGGGATGGTCTATAGGGAACAGACTTAATCGAATAAACTAATCTTTGCTGTGGAGATTAACTAGATGGCTACAGCAGAGGAGTAACAGCAGAATGCAAAGTATCAGCAGCACCATCAGCTGCTTTAAATGTGCTGTAGGCACTGGGAGAGCCTCCCTGTGGGGTCCACCCTTCTGATCCTGCAAATTCAGTAAACTTCATGGAAATTTAATAATGCTGCTCCATTGTGTTTGCTTGTTGAGCAATCAGACCAGTGCTGGGACGCACATATGTGATAATTTACAAGTATTTTTTGGAAGCTATAGTAGCTACTGCTACTTAAGCCTGGAGCTTTTACAGTTAAAGAGGGTTTATACTGTGTACCTGCTAAAGGTAAATAGTGTCTGAAGGTAAGGACGTGGTTCATAGCGGATCCTAACTGTTGGTAAACTGCATTACTTGGCAAACAAATCTGTTCAAACTTTGCTCAATTCCCTAGGCCAGCACACACATGAAGTACTCATATTACAACAGGCTACAATCAACTGAGTTACATCTCCAATAAGTAACATGTTTCTGCATTTTTATGGTGGTTTGAATTGCAGCTCATTATTCTGGTTTTGGTTTTCCAGTCCTGGTATTTTAAAATTCAGGATGGATTTCCCTGGGTAATTATGGACTATGCATTTGTGAGAAAAAACTATGGATGTCACCCACTTCTCTGTCTGCACAAAGTACTTTTTCGTTAGGGCTTAAAGATAGAAAAAGCACAATTACTTACCATGCACCTAAGGGTGTATCTACACTGCAGGGCTTAAATCGAAATAAGCTACACAAATTGAGCTATGTCAATTGCGTATCTTATTTTGAAATAGCTTACTGGTATTTCAAAATAGGGAGTGTCTACAAGGCACTTATTTCAAAATAGAGCACTCCTCCTCCAACTTCTCTTATTCCTCATACAATGAGGGTTACAGGAGTCAGAGTAGAGAAGTCCTCCAGTTTGACAGTATTTCAAAATAACTGCCTGCTGTGTAGATGTGGACTAAGTTATTTCAGAATAGTGTTGCAGTGTAGATGTATCCTTAGGAATGGTAGAGAAAAAAAGAAGCAAATAAAAAAGAGCAGGATCAATTCAAATTGCAAGGTATACAATTAACATATTTAATAACAATAAAAACAAACATTTCAAAAACAATTACTGATGCATTTGGAGAAGTCAGGAGAAATCCTTGCATATGGAACAATGGAAAGCAATCAAGAGTCGATGTTTTGGATGGACACACTCTGGAACAATGAGGTGGCTTGAAATGAGCTCAACGAAAACCATTTCTCCAGTCTGGACTTCAGGTTGGCTCTAATTAAGAAACCAAGCTGTTATTTTGGGAGGATGGGAGTCACTTCATAGAAGGGGAAGGAAGTGTATAAAAGGACTCTATGCAGCAAAAGGGAAGAATCCACTAGCAAAAGAAAAGACTGTGTGGGAGAGAAAGGGTAGCAGGAAGAACCTGGTCTCCTTGGAATATGCTGACAAATACCCAAAGGGATTTTGGAATGATGAGGACAATTAGCAAGAGTCTCTTGGGCATATGATTTATTTTTCCATAGATGTATGATTGTGCTTCCTATATGAGAAGGGGGTGTGCATTAGACATGTCTGTGTTACTTGCTTTAACTCTCATGAAGTGCCTGATGGGTGAAACAGTAATCCAGAGGGTTTTCAGCTTTGGTGGAACCATGAGGAATGTGCAATTGGCTGCTGGGCAGGTTTAGGGGAGTTGGCAATGAATTCAGGGCCTAAGTAGCTGGAGTGTAGAATGCCATATATAGTACTAGATACAGGATTTGCACCCCAAGAATGTATCTTGTGCTCTACAGTCAAAGGAAGTACCTAAATCCAAATCTACTAAGCCAAATAATACATAGGATCCAGTGATCCTATGGGATCTAAACACAGCAGCATGCTAAGCACTGATGAGGAGGACCTCAACCAGAATTGTAAGAGCTATATAGATACTTGACCAACTGAGGTGATTAATGCACTAGCTGATTGTAATACTGTGGAGCTAGAAATCCCATTCACTGTACATCCACTCTTCGGGCTATTGTGCATAGGCAAAGCTACCCCAAGGGAATGATGAAATGCAATCATCTGAAGAGTCAGATGCCCATGGTGACTGGTGAAATCAGTCAAACAAAACACAAGAGAAACTCAGTATGGGCAGCTCTGTTTTAGCCAATGAACTGTGTCTAGAAAATGAGGGTCTACTTGCCTTGTTGGTAGCCCAGATGGGAATGGGATGCATTTTGTCCCAGGGACCTGAGTACTTTTCACATGCTTACCCCGCAAATGAAGGAATTACTTCCATTAGTTTAAGCCTGAAGAGACACAGTGAGAGGTCCTCCTTCTAGACACAGGGACCACTTGACCCAGTATCACCTACATCCTGTATTCCAAGTCACTCAAAAGAGTTAATGTAAGTCACACTACCCCCAGAATACACCACTTCTGATGTATTACTGATTCAACTAGCCAGGCATTTCTGTGGTCTCTGCTCCTCCCTGTGTCACAACAAAACACCAGAGAAAACAAGGGGGAACAATGAGGAAAGAGATTAAGTTAATCATCTTTGCAGAGATGGCAGGGACGAAGAGCAGACGGTGTAGAGGGTAAGGTGGTTTCTTCATACACCCTACTGCCACTGAAGCAGCCCCGGCCCGCCCCGCCGGCTGCCAGTGTTGAACTGGGAAATAAGAAGCCCTGAGAAGGGCTGTGAGGAAAGGAAAGCCTGCCTAGAGAGGAAGCAAGTAAAAAGGTAAGTAAAACAGTGCTAAGTAAACTCCACTAAAATAAATCCCCACTGCGAAACTGGGCTGCTAGCCAGAAACAGAGCAGCTTCAGCAAGAAGCCCAGATCCCAGACATAAAAGGTGGGGGAAGCATCACCACAAAAGCAGGAAGATAAGAAAATAAAACCCAAATGGTCTGAGAGGCACAGAAACAGTGGAAGGAAAAATGTAGGCAAAGGTTTAGAAAGGAATGGAAGATATCTTCCAGTGGCAGTGGAACTAATTTTTTCCCCACAGTATCTCAAATAACCTATAATTTTTTCATTGCAACAGGATGGCCTAAATGGCTAGGGCATTTTGACTGGTTTTGTGTTGGCTTATCAATAAGGTCTACTGTCTTCATTAGAAGTTTAGATTGTGTTAGAAAATTATCTGAAGGATTAATCATAACCAGCTGACATAAAGTTCAATGCAATAATCCTTGTCTACATTGGCTGCAAGGTTGTGTTTTACATTAATATACCTCCTAGACGAGTTCTATAAATGATGAATACCAAATTAATTTTCTCTCCTATACCATGGATGTTGATACTGATACCATACTGATACCATCAGGCCTAGCTCTGAATCAGAAAAATGCTGGTGAAACAGTGACAAAACCATGGGACATACATTTCATTGGGAAATGTGATCTGTTTTATACTGCAAACACAAGGATTCAAATTTCTGTTTTATGTGTTTGAACAAAGAATTGCAAAGCAACATAGTTGAGCAATTCCAAAAGAAGGATTTAGAGACTAGAAACAAACAATCAAAACTTGTGGAAGATGTGGAAAGAAACCCACCATTCCTGAGTAACATAGCTAGTGTAGCTGCTCACTGTTATTATTAGCATAATTCATTATTATAGTAGCATTGAGGTGCTTGATGTGAGAACAGAACTACACATTGGACTGAACAGTTTACAAATGCTCAGCAGGAGTGTGTCTCCACCGGAAAGTTATTTCGGAATAACGGTAGTTATTCCGAAATATCTATGCGAGAGTCTACATAGTAACTCCGTTATTTCAAAAAAAATGTGAAATAACTGATAGCTTATTCCGACTTCTGTAAACCTCATTCTACGAAGAATAACTCCTATTCCAAAATAGCTTTTTCAAAATAAGGCATATGTAGATGCTCCACTTCTGCTATTTCAAAATAGCCCCTCACCAGGACCATTCTAAATTATTCCTCGGGGCGCTCTAAATCGAGATAGCACCTCTACATTAGGGAAGCCTGCCTCAGACTAATTTTGAGGCTTCCCTGCATTGTAGACATGCTTTTTAGAAATAAGCTATTTCAGAATACCTTATTCTGAAATGACTGCACAGTGTAGACTTAGCCTAAGAGACAGTACCTGTTTCAGTAAATTATGATCTAAATAGACAAGAAAACCAAGGGGAGAAAGGAAATTATATTAATCTCCTTTTTACAGATACTGAGGCACAGAGACATTAAAACTGACTTTCTGATCCTGAGTTCAGAGAACAGTGATAAAACCCATGAGAGGTAAAGATCCTTGGTGCTTTCTTTCCAATGACACAGGTCTCCCTGTGGTCCCTGCTCCTGCTTGCACCAAGTCATCCCACTGCTGGCTACTGCTGCATCAACTAGGTTTCCAAAAAGGCCATTCATTTTTGCCATTATATTTCTGCATCCATAGCCAGCAGTTTGAATACCTTAATAGCATGTTATTCTGCTGAGATAGATCTGCTACATCTCTCTTGTGTGCTCCATGCTAGATGGCTCTGACCTTAGCTGCTGTGAACTCTCCACACCCTGCCTCACTGCAAGAATCAAACTTTCCCAGTGGCTACACCCATGCAGTCACTGGGTCCTTGGGGATCAGAAGAATATCTGTGGAGTTGCAGCCTGAAGAGTTTGCAGCACCACTCAGTCTCTGAAGCCTCTCTTGGTCCTTACCCTTCTCTGCTTATAAGAGTCTGTGATTATGTATGCTGGACCAAAATTCCCACTCCAGCAGGGTTTCTGTTTATATATCAAAGTACTAACATGCCCCCACACACTCCTGCCATCACCACAGTATCTGAGCAGTGCCCACATATTTAAAACAGAAAGAACAGGAGTGACTGACAGAAACCCCAGCCCATTTGATAGCCACATTCACTTCTGCTTTCAGATTGTGTCACTGGGGGGCTTTCCAGCTGCTGCTACCAGTCGATTGGCTTGTCCGTGAAGGAGTGAGGGATTGCTCTGACTCCTTGGTGATTGGTCTATTATTCCCTGGGGAGGAAGCATGGACTAATCTGGAAAATTAGCAGGCTCTGGATCAGGCACTTAGAAGCCCTCACCCAGCTGTAGACTTGCCTGGGCCAAGAGTTGGCCTGAAAGGGGATTCTGAATCCCACACATCTCCTGCCAGGTTCAGGGACGTAGAATCCCCATGGAGGCAGGATCTGCACTTTCGTCATGGTGACAAGCACTGTGCTTATTCTGTGCAATTCCACACTGTGAGCTTGGATGGAAAAAAATGGATGTGGTTTTCCTTTAAGGGCCAAAAATCTCTAAGCCCATTTCCTCTCATTCAATACAAAAGTCATACTTGTTTCTGCAGCAGAACAGGGCACATCCTTCCAGTAGGCACACTGCCATCTCCCCCAAGCACACAAGTAACACAGAGTTATCCGGGAGTGCACAGCACAGCACACCCCTGCTGATATTGTTCTAATCACCCAGCAATGATCAAAGCTCCCTCTCCCCACCAGAACCGTGCTATTTTCATAACACAACAATGCCCTCTTATCCATATGGAACTTGAATAGTACACACAGCCACACAAAGCTCTCACTAAAGCTGCATAAAGTCTGACTTGGTCACTGACTTCAGAAAAATAAGAAATAGGAGTAGTTTTCTGACAAAGAATTTATACAGAAAGAACAATCAGATATATTCATGTTTCTTTGGTGTTACTTTGGTGGCTTCATGGAGAGGGCACCTTTACTAAGAGTCAGGAGATGTATGTTCTAATTCCAGCTCTGCCAGTTACTTCACCTTTTTGTTTTTCTTGTCTACTTTAGTTGTAAGATCTTTGGGTCAGGAACTGTTTCTTACTATATTTTGGTACAGCATCAGCACAATGGGAGCCTGATTAAGATGGGGACCTTTTGGTGCTACTCCGATATAAATAATGAGTATCTTAAAGCCCAGGCTGTCACATGGGCATGGCAGTTTGACAAAGGAATTCACCATCTGTTCAGTTTCCGTACAGCAAATAAAATCATTGCACACAAATTGGCTGTAGAATAGTGGTGTTGATTGGTTGAGTTGTCTCTGATATTGCAATGGACTCTGGTCATGGCCTAGATGCATGCCCTACTGTAGCTAAACACCACAAGGGTGTAATCTGTAATGCTAAAATGGCTGAAAACTAAAAATTGGATGGTAGTAGATCACTAATCCCAGTGATGATTGTGCTTGGTGGTATTCTGAACAAAGAGAATTTTCTTCCAAACTTGTAACTGTTTCTATCACTTCACACTGACACAACAATCTATGCTTCAGAGTGACAGTCTTGGAATCTTATTACATAGATAATAGTTATTCCCCTGACTTAATTGAAATTATAAAAGGGAAAAAAACCCTGAACCTTTGTAAAATATACAAGCCTTCCAGTTATATTTTTTAATCCCAAATTCATTCTACAATTGAGAACTACATTCTGCCTATGAAATTGAGAAAAAAAAAAGAGACTGCTAAGTCTAATGTGAACAATTATTTTACTCGTATTTTAGTATTGACAATAATTTCCAAATCTTTAGGGACTTATTTTTAAAAAAATCATTATACACAAGTGAGATGGTTGAAGTAAAATCCAGGCTCGGTTGAACTGGGTGTCAAACAATAGGCTCAGGATTTCACCATTGAAGTGCAATACATCATCACAAAAGGAGAAAAAGAAGCTAAAATATACAGCTAAATAGTAATCTTTGCTAATATAGACTCTACAGATAATAAAGAGGTGAATCACTTAAAAACCTTTCTTTTAATTCCCCTCTCATTGTATTGAGGGCAAAAATAGAATTACAACCATTCAGATGGAATTTTAATATATCTTTTGCTACCCAGTAGTTTGGTTTAGAAATTGCTCATTCTAAATAATACACTCAATAACAAAAAGTAATACAGTTGGGTAGAAGTGTATGGGTGATGTATGTAAATAGAACTGAATTTGTGGTAGTGAGTTTTACTACATATTTTTGTATTCACATTCATATCTGGAATTCAAATTGTATACTGAAATTCTTGATTTTATGTTTAGTTTTTTGATCTTCAAATTCTAAAAGGGGTTAGAAAGTTAAATGGCAAAAACTAAAGAGCAAATTCTGAATATGCACACAAGGGTTTTTCCTCTTCGCTATTTTAGCCCTTCAACAGGTTGAAGTGTATTTTACTGTCAATTTTATAGACATTCCAGTAGAAAATGGATCATTTAAATATGCAAGCTTTAGCTAATCCCCCAACACATAGCCTATGGACTTTGTAGGATTATCCCTTATTATAGTGCTGTTAGAACTGATACAAAATTTCAGTTTGAGATTAAGCAGTAGAATTTCTAAATATGCATCTTCCTGCATTTTCTGTTTCATCATGTTAAAATATTTAAGTGTCTCAAACAACATCTGGCATAGAATGCCACCATTTATAGTTTTGTACAGTAATAATGTATTCTTTAAACAATATGCATTAGCACTTAAAGTTAGTATTTTTTTCAATGTCATGCAGCATACTAGGCACAGAGGAAAACACTGCTACCTTAAAATATCTTTTCAGATTTGTTATACATCTTATTGTAAGTAACAAGAGTATTTTTGTCTCTTTTTCTATTAATCACTATAGTAGTGCTGTATTAAATGTTTGTGCCCCCCAATGTACTATAAGATTTCTATGATAATTCTACTTAGGGGTCCACTCCATCGAGGGAACCAATTTCATTTGCATCCATTGGCAATGCTAAATCACTAAACCTAACAGATGGGAATCTAATTGCCGACCTGTTGTCTGGACACTGTTAACAAATGCAGAAGTAGCAATATACAGGGGGAGCTTGGTATTGAATTTGGGCTGGCAGCAGGGGAACTGCAGCTAATTAACAACATCTGAATTTCTTGTTTAATGAAGGATAATGCAAAACTAGAGGTAGTGAAATCAGTAAGGACTGGGAACTGGTCAGAAAAAGTCACAGAAACTAGATCTCTCAAGGAACTGAAGACTAATTTTTTTATAGTTTTGCTAAAATTTGGATGAGCAGCTCATATTTATATATTGTAAGAGTTCATTTCTGCAAAAGGGTTTATGCGAGACAATGGACTAGTATTTGAATATGAGACTGTGTAAGTATTATTCAGCTTGAAAGCTGCTAATGAAGTTTGCACCTGATCATACAGTGAAAGTTCCATTGTGAACATTATAACAAACAGTAATACTAATATCAGAATTTACTATACAGTGGGACTATTGCCTTTAAAACTACAGCTGGTCCTCGAGTTACAGTCGATTCACGACTGTTCGCATTTATGACCAAACCTCCCATTAAGCGGTCATAAAGGCGGTCCCCACGTTATGAACGCAACCCGCACTTACGAACAGTGCAGTCGCAATGTAACTCAATGGGGACTGACTTACGAACATTTCAAGTTACTACCAAGTGTTTGGTCCATAACCCATTCGTCACTTGTGGACCGGCTGTACTGCAGACCTAGGCCCAACCTTCAGTTTTGGTCTGAGCCTGAAAAGTGACAGGGTGTTGTATAATGTGTAGAATGCTTTGAAACTATCAAGCTACATATGCAATTTGGCATTTTGCCTGCTAAAAAAGTGTACCATGGCTTGCTTTAGAAGCTTGGATATGTGGAGCTGGAGGAGACCACAAGTGCAGACCCTTTATTGAAGCAAGTCTAATGCACACTGACCATCCAACCTGTTTGCACGATCTGTTCTTAAAAACAATCATAACAATTGTACTTCCTCCTTTAGAAGATTATTCCAAAGGCTTGCATTTTAAAAAGCTTATTCCTACCCTTTTATTTAGAAAGATTTTTCCTATTATCTAACAGAAATGTCACTTTTTCCAGATAAAGCTCATTGCTTCCTATCTTACCTTAAGTGGACATCGAGAACAATTGATCCCAGTACTCTGTAACAACACTTAGCATATTTGAAGACTATAATTAGGTCCTCATGGAACTTCTCCCCTTTTCCTTTGCTCACCAAAAAAGAGCTCAATGAGAAACAAAGACTATTGTTGCAGTGGCACAAACTGTCCAACACACCCTTGCTCACTTTATACTGTTGATATTTTTTATATTGCCTCATTTGAATTCTTCTTCTGAGATTTGCAAGTATACATTTTCACAATGGACTTCACTGTCTTATTGATATAAACACCTGCCTTTCAGTGTATCTTTCTAAGTCAGAAGAACTAAGAACAAAACAAGGCTTAAATTTCATTGCCAAATTAGATTTCATGTGGTCTTTATTAAGAAGGACTTCTAGGGTGCGTCTACACAGCACCATAACTCAAAATAAGATACGCAATTTGAGCTCTGCAAATTGCGTATTTTATTTCTATGCTATTTTGAAATACTTTATTTCATCATTTGATGCTCTCTACATAGCGCCAAATTTCGAAATAAAGCACTATTCTGAAATATCCCTTACGCCTCGTTGAATGAGGTTTACAGAGATGTCAGAATAGTGAGCCCCAAATAATGGGCTTGCTGTGAAGACACAGGAAAGCTATTTCAAGATACTCCAGTATCCCGAACTAGCATTGCAGTGTAGACATACCCTTAGAAATCTGGAAAACTGTTGTTAATTGCAATATGGAAAAAATGCCTTTAATCAAATGAATTTACTTTCACTCTTCAGTTAAATTTTGGTAGATAACCGGTAATGGAGTAATGGGTCCTAACAAAAGAACAATACAGAGCTGGCATATAACAGATTCAGCAAATCAGTAATATTTTGTTCCCTCATTGTGGAGGAGGAAAAGGATTGTTATTAGTAATCCCACAGAAACATCACAAGGACTGCAGTGACTGACTCCTATAGTATGCATGAAGGGCTTCATCCTGATTCCATAGAATTCAAAGGTAGTGGTAAGACAACTGAACTCAAATTAAGCCTTAATATGCAGGATTCTATATTCTGTGTTGTACTGTGAAAAATATAGCTGCAAGTCCGTACACTGTCTGGTATGCAATAGGTTTGGGGCAATAACCTTACTTCCTCCTTTCCCCTCTCCCTGAAGGTGATTTATTTTGGCTAAACAGACCTAAGAAAAAGAACACAAATAGTTAACTATTTGTACATTTCTTCTTTGGATGAAAAATAGTATGTTAAAATATATCAGTTGCTATTCAACTTCACCATATCTCTTAAATAACAACATTTCAACTATCTATGGATTCTACGTGATAGAAAAAGCTAAACACATTTCTAAAACAATATAAAACCAGCAATAAGTAAGTAATATGTTTCAGTGCACTAGAATATTAACTTTTCAGAAAATCCCATTATTTCCATGAATTAGTTTTATTCTTAAATTCCTTTTTGTTGATTAGCAAGGTTTTGCCAAGGACTATTCAGCCAATATATCATCAGAGAGGAGTCGGTCAACATAAAGAACTATATACCATGGTCCTGATCCAAAGCCCATTGAAGTCAATGGAAAGACTGATTGGATTAGACTATAGACCATCAAAATCTTCTGCTGCCATTTTATGGTAAACAACACACGACAAATTATTATATGGCCGCAAATTCTAAGAGTCTATGTATCAGTTCATAAAAGTAAATCATATTTCTCTAGACCACTGTAATGTATAATATGGTAGAAAAAAAGAGAAGAAGGGATCAAGTATTCAGCATTGTCTTGCTTTAATTTCCTTTTTCAATTAGATGCTTTGTATACAAATTTACCAAATATGTTTTATATAAATCTTCACTAAAAAACTAGAACACTACCAAGTTAAATTATTTAACACAAGACGTTTAAAATGTATCTTAATTAAATAGAGAGCGGTTAATGGTTTTGGAAGAATTCACACTGTAGGAAATATATTATGGGGGTGGAGATGTTAGACTAGATTACCAAAATAATCATTAACATTTACCAGAATACACATATACCAAAAATTGTTCCATTTAACTATTAGTATACCATTGTGAGAGCCAAAACTCTTTATTAGAATGGAGACATTTTTGTTTCTTTGTTCTTCTAGTTAAACTCCCTATCCTCAGCTGTGATTTTATACTCCCATTTTTATATTTCTTCAATTGCTTTTAAAAGTAATCCATTTTTATCATCCCTTTTTTGAACTAAGGCATGCTGCATGCATTTGAGTGATGAAGATGAGGAGGACTGGAGGTGTTTGGCTTTGTAATTTCATCCTTGAATTTTGTGATTACTAACAGGACAACTTTTTTAATTTGCTCTTTTGTCTCGATTCCCCTGGCTGACAATCTGCTCTGTGAGCTAGGCTTTTTAATCAATCACCTAGATAATCAAATGTCACTGGCTATCTGCTCCGTGTAATTACTTTTGCAATTAAAAATCAACCTCAAGTTGCCTCATCTAATTAGAGGGATGGGCAGATTTTCATCTAGATTGATTTTTTAATAAATATTGACTTAAAATGCCATAATCTCATCATATTCTTTCATTTTCTTTGTACCAAAAATCAAACAAATGGAAGAATTAACAAGCAGAAGGATTCATAGGACTTCAAAGGCTTTTGCTAGTTCAGACATACAAAATTGTGCTATACGGAAGCCTAGCTTATCTCAGCCTAATAATAACACTCAAAAGCTCATACCTTTTATTAGAAAAAAAGAACAAAGCGGCTCTCCCATTATATATTTCACATTCTAAAGTATTTCAAATTAAACTAAAAACTCTTAACAGTATAATTACTTGGCCTATCTGTCACCACATATTATTGTGTGGGTTTTAATGAATTACTCTATAAATGGTACAAAAACTGTTGACTTCAAATTAAAATAATAGCAATAATAATGTCAGCAATTCATTTTCCTTCAGCACAGTTTAGAAGTCCCTCTCACCCTCCACTTCTGTAGAGTATCTCTTTAAAGCAAGTTGTTTCTTTTTGTATTAGAAGGAAAGATATTGTAATAGCACATGCCATTAGTTTTCTGTTGTAAGAATAGATATGTAACAATATGAAAAATGAGGAGGATGATAGGTAATAACTAAAGAAAAGCAGAAACTGTGCCACAAGAAGAGCAGTGCAGTTGCATAAACAGTGTAGCTATTACATTTTTACATATAATCTCTAGAAATACACAGTTGCCTGGTAGTAGTTCTTAAGAATCGGGTTCCAGCTCTAATTCTGCCACAGACTCAACTGCTCTCAGACGCTGAGCACTATGCAATCACAACATGGAAGTGTTTAATAAGTGCAAATTTTAGCAAAAGTCCTGCACAACATGATAGGTTCCTAGAGGCCTGATATTCCCCAGAGCTCCCTGAAATGCTTGGTGATATTATCCCTGCTACACCCCTTACGGAGCTACAGAGTGGATTGTGCAGATACCTGTGCTGTCTTTTGTGGACTGAGGCAATGGCCCTGCCTCCTTCCCATCATCCTTTGAGGCAGTCGGGACAATCCCTTTACTCAGGAAAGTGCTGGAGCTGACATTGTTGCTGGTCGCTTCATCCTTTCTTAGTCCTTACCCCACCATGAACAAGGTCTGTCCACATGCTGGCTCTGTATTTCAACAGGCAGTTGGGTAAGAGAAATAGTTTTATGTGCCATGGCTCTATCTCGAATAGAGGAGAAAAATTTGTGACAATACAACTCCGTAGTACATGGGTATTGTATCTTTATTTATAGGGATTTCACTTAGTAATTCCCTGATATCCCAAGGTAAGTCACATTTCCTGATAGTACAAATGTGCACCTTAATGACTGATAGCTACTGAGTGTTTATGCCATCTTAGGAAAACTAGTTCGTATTGTATTGAAGAAAATTAACGGGCTCAAGTCATGATGCCTTGTTAAAATTTAACGGTGACACAAGATACCTTAGTTAACTCTATTACAGTTACCACAAATATGTGCTCTTTCATCTCTTCTGAACCTCTTTTCTGGAACTCTGTGTTAAGTACTATAAATGGTACCACCGCTGGAAGCAATTCTAACTAAAGAGCACCTTGTATTATTTGCTAACATAACTATTAATTTCACAATTGCTGCCATATGGTTGTATACCAGGAGTAAAACATGTTCATTAGGTGTAATCATATGATGTCCATTGCTGTAGTATTTAGGCATCGCTTTGGCAAAACTTAAATTAGAAGCACAATCTTCTTCTCAATCAGCAAGTGTAGAACTCTGCATCCTTTGCCCATCAAGGGTGAGATTTTCACTTTAAATCAGGAAAACAGAAGCCATCAGAAGCTAAACAGGGTCAGAATGGGGGAAATTACTATTCACTCCTTTTACACTGTACATACATAAGTTCTAGATGATCTTTTAATCCCTTCTGGCATTTCACTCTGGATATGTCTACACTACCTCCTAGTTCGAACTAGGAGGGTAATGTAGGCATACCGCACTTGCAAATGAAGCCTGGGATTTGAATTTCCTGGGCTTCATTTGCATAAGCCGGGTGCCGCCATTTTTAAATCCCGGCTCATTCGAACCCCGTGCCGCGCGGCTACACACAGCACAGACTAGGTAGTCTAGTCCGAACTACCCAGTCCGTGCCGCGTGTAGCCGTATGGCACGGGGTTCGAACAAGCCGGGATTTAAAAATGGCGGCGCTCGGCTTATGCAAATGAAGCCCGGGAAATTCAAATCCCGGGCTTCATTTGCAAGTGCAGTATGCCTACATTACCCTCCTAGTTCGAACTAGGAGGGTAGTGTAGACATACCCTCTGTGACTCAAAGTCATTGACTACAGAAGCATGGTTGCCATTCTGATAACAGTTTCGTAAGTAGTACATTACCAAATAAAAGCACTATTTGTACCTAACAGTGCAGTACAGGGAACTGTGACTACACTTGCCATTGCAAATAAAAACACTGATAATTACAGCTGGGGATGGAGAAATTATGACTCTAAGGCTATGTCTACACTATGGGTTTTTCCAGGATACCAGAGGTTTTCGGAAAAGCACTGCCGTGTACAGGGAACGCGTCTGCTCTTCCGCTTTTTTTTTTTGTGGGAGAGCAGACACACTCTTTCGGAAGCCCTGTCTTCCTCCTCCCACGAGAAAGAAGGGCTCTGCTGATTAAGGAAGATTTTCCAAAATTTGGCTGTGTAGATGGGCCAAATTGCAGAAAAGCCTCTTCCAAAAAAAAAACTATTGGAAAAAGATACACAAGTTGCGCCCCGCAATTTGTTTACCTTTTTCCGATACATCAGTATAGTGTAGATACAGCCTATCTCTGGTTCAGAATCAATTGTGAGAATAATACACCTATATGTGAAACCAGAAACATGCAATTGTGCTAGCAATGGTTTTGCAGCAGTATAGTGGCCAGGTGCCTTTTTTATTAGTAGTATTATTATTATACAGAGACTCTCCCTGACATTTAATTCCTTGGAGTTACATCATTTCTAAATGTTGTCAAAGAGGAAATCCCATTAATAAGTTGTCTCAATTTTCATCTCTACTTAAATAACAACCACGTCACATGATGTGAGCCGCTTTCTGCATCATTCTTTTGCTGATGCTCCTGTCAAAAGCCCCCACCCATATCTCTTCTTCAGAAAAGGGCAAAAGGTAGGATTTTCAAAACCATTTTAGTGACTTAGGAGCCTATATCCCATTTTCAAAAGAGCTATAGGCATTTGGGATGCTGTATGACAATTCAGCAAAACACACCATGTTCCAGCAATAGTCAGAGCTGGGATTAACTTTCTCAGCCTCGTGCGATGGGGCTGAAAATAGCAGAATAGACATTTGGGCTCATAATGAAGCCTGGACTCTGAGTCCCTGTGTGGGTAGAAGGTCTCAGGGCCACACAAGCCTGAGTCAGTTGACAGGCTCTGAAACTCAATGCTACTCCTTTTGCAATGTAGAAATTACCTAAGCCCCATTGACATGTAAGTGCCTGAGTCACTTTTCATAAAAGGCTCCTAAATCACTTGGTTGTATTGGAAAATTTTATTCTTAGGCTTCTAAGTTCCAGATTTTTAAATGTATTAAATTGAAAACAGTGGAAGTTCGATCCCAAGTATTTCTAAAAATATGATTCCTAAGTGCCCAAAGTCAGTTTTGAAATAGGAACTTAGGATCTTACGTGACTTGGGGTGGATCCTCACAGCAGGGCTTAATGCAAAATAAGCTGCTCAAATTGAGCTACGTCAATTGCGTAGTTTATTTAGAAATAGCTTATTTTAAGTTTTGGTGCTGTCTACAAAGTACTTATTTCTAACTAGAGCACTCTTCCTCTGACTTCCCTTATTCCTCGTACAATGAGGGTTACAGGAGTTGGAGTAAGAAGTTCTCCAGCTTGACAGTATTTTAACATTATGTCAAAATAACTGCCACTGTGTAGATGCGGACTATGTTATTTCAAAATAAGGCTGGTTATTTCGAAATAATGTTGCTGTGTAGACATACCCTTAGAGTCTCTGAAAATTTTTTTAAAGCTTCAACCATCAGTAGAAGAAAACTCTGACAGCGGTGAAATGGATATAACAAACTTCTGAGGAGTGCCGTAAAGTTTAATTAATTAATTAAGTGCTCTTTTGATAAAAAATGCATAAAGTTGCAAAGCATCATTATTATCTGTGACACAATTTGTGCCTTGACAATTTATCAGGAGCACACCTTTAGTTTGTCACAATATTTAAAGAATTTGATTCCTCAGAAAACTGATTATAATGTGGATGTTATGTAAAATACTTACCATTCTTGTAGTCAGTGATAATATTAAAATTTTTTCTCTACAAGGCAGCCTTCTGATATAATACATTTATGGCAAAAGAAAAAAAGGCAGATTAAGAATTGTTTTACATTCTGTGGTATAAGATTTCTAGTTATATTAGCATTTTGAGGAGGATTTATTTGGAGATTGAGGATTAATTCCCACAAAATCATTATACACATTTCAAAATGTCAACTACTTTGTTAGAGCTTATGATTTTATGATCTTATTTTGACAGGCAACTGTGTAAAACAACTTCTGTGTAGGAACCACACAGAAATAAAGAAAGGTGGGATAAATAAAGACAAAATGATCCTCACACGTTTCCTGATCAGCTGTCTTTTTATTCTGATTACTTGTAGGACAGAGCAGTAATAGACATTTTCCTTTGCACAAAATAATAAGAGCAGTACTTATCGCTTGTTGCCTATAGCTAGTGGCAAAAGGAAATTAGAAAAGTCCAATGAAGCTGAGTAGTAATTAATCATCATACAGTGGGGCCTGTCAAATCAGAGGGCTCTTTCCAGCTGATAATGCTGCTCAGCACAATTGAGACTGATAGAAATTAGAATTCTTTTTCCTCTGGCAAAAAACAAAAAGACTAGAGTTAGCACAAATGTGGCCAACTGTTCACTTTAATGACTGCCTGACCCATTTATAGTTGATGTTTGCATCAAGTTTAACTCACACCAAAATTGAAGAAACATCATTCAAGCCTCAAGGCAAAGAAAAATCATAACTATATTGTTTTAAGTGTTATTTTTTAAAAATCCAAACATCTAAGCCTGGATAGATGAGAAAAGTTTGCTGTTTTTCCCAGTGAAAAGGCAAAAAACATTTACCAGATCTGCAACAGAGAGTTTGCACTCCTTAAAATCAACAGAAATGCATAGATTATGTTACATGAGCACCAGTGAGCATGTTCTTTTCTTCCAGAGATTATAAAGGTGACCTGACAAAGTCAAGTGGATCTTAGAGCGCTGAGTGGAATTAGAGGTTGTGGGTCTGATCTTGCTCCCATTGAAGCCAGTAGGAGTTTTGTCACTGACATTTATAGAAACAGTATCAGGCCTTCACTTCTTAAAGGGGCTCAGCTGACTCAGAACCCTATCAGCCATGAGATACACAGTATATCCCCAAAGTCTGCATCAGTTGATTGTACACAATTCAATCTACTCAGGAGAAGGTCATCTGGCTGGGCAGGGATCAAAGAATGTCTGCCCCCTGACAGGCAAGGAGAAGCTACTCAGGGAGAAAGAACTCATATAAATAATCATCTCTCTCCTCTCCAGGCAACTTCAGATCTTCTGTCTCCTGCAAAATCTCTGCAGGGTGTGGAAAGAGAAAAGAACACAGGGCCTTAGTACCTCTTTGGAAAAAACAAATCCAAATCCTCTCACCTGTCAGTGAGGTGAAAGGCCTGCACATCACTAATTCACCAGGAAGTTTGGGGAATCTCTGTACCATCAAGAGCGGGAGAGACGGTGTGAAAGAACTCATACCGTTCTTATCCAGGACCTCCCAATGAATATGTGTGTTGGGAGTAGTTCTGATAGAGAAGCAAGTGCCTTCTTCTTCACCTTGCTGATCATAACTGTGGAAAGTGGAAATTTTAATCTTCTCTTAATCCACCTTCTCCTCTCCCACTTGACAGCCTGTCAATCACCATATTTCTGGTCATATTCAACAACTCTAACTTTTTTTACATAACTGACAATGTAATCCATGGAAAAACTAGTCTCAGCTCCCAAGGTAAAGAGAGTGGCAATGAGTATGCTTAGTACTTTCTCTAAACTCATTTGTAAGTCCCATATTGCCATATGGCTGATACACTGATAAATATTTTTAGGAAGTCATTAATATGGAAATTCATGTGTTTCAAAGAAGTCAAATCTCATTCTCTCCCTCGTGCATGTATGTGCATGTGCACGCGCGCGCACACACACACACACAGACACACACCGAGTTTCCAAGCAAAAGTGCTTTCTATGTGAGGTTTATAGGAGTTTACCAGAAAGCAGCATGGGAATGGAGTTTAATTAATGAATCAATGAAACACTGTAGGAAAGGGAAATGAGCTGGATGCATAACTAAAAGAAAGTATTCCTATACATTCATGAAATAGTAGAGTTGGTTGGAAATTTTTGAATATCCCTTTAAAAATGGAAGACATTTTTAGTGACATTTTGATATACTCTCTTTCTTCTTTAAATTTATTTCTTGCAATAATTCTATACCTTGTACAAATATAGTCTGGACAAGAAGTATCCCTAACTTCCATATAATCAATAGTAGCTGAAGCTTTTGGGAACAATGGATGTCTGGGCTTGTGAACTGAAAAACACAGTTTATATTGTCTGAAAAATGTTAAATAAAATTTTCTTTAAAACCTGTGGATAGGCAAAGATCCTTCCATTTCTTATTATGAAATTATAAACTGAGTGAAATAATTTCTTTGACCAATTTCACATTTTTTCTGATCATGAAATTCTTTGATATGTCTTTTATTTTAACTTGCTCATGAATTTTTTCATCAGATGCAAGGGAAATATTCACCATTCGTTGTCCTGTGTCTGTTCTTGTACTGCAATCTAGGAATTTGACAATCAAATGTACAATTCCAAATTTGAGTTTGGTGGGGTTTTGCTTCTTATGCTAGTATAGTTAATGTACTTAAATGTTAATGGCATCTGAACGTGAAGTGGTTGGCTATGCTTTCCAAAGGAGGTAAAGGGAGTTGTTGTTTGATTCAGTGGAAGCTCAAAATCTAACTCCCATTGATGCTTTTCGAATTTACAGCCATTGTAAACATGGTCAAATTTAAATATGTTTTTGAATTTGGATAACCATTCACAGAAATCTTTTCCCAGAAGCCTCTCAGGTCTAAATGAAACAGTTTAAAATGCTCTTCAGGTTCAATGAGGCTGGTAAAAGTCAAATTTCAAACTATAATAAGTCAATTGTAGGAGAAAATAGCTAACACCACAAAAATTAAACAGAAAAAATAATTTAATTATATCAGAAGCAGAAAATTCACCAGACAGTGAGCCCACAGGATAACTGAAGAGCTAAAGGAAGTCAAGGCTATTGCAAACAACCTAAAACAATTCTTTCCATGAGTCTTCACTGCAGAGGATATGAGAAAGATCCCCACACCTCTGAGTCATTTTTAGGTGACAAATCTGAGGAACTTTTCCAAACTGAGATATCAATAAACGAAGTTTTGGAAAGACTAGATACATTAAACAATAAAAAGTCATCAAGACCAGATGATATTCACCCTAGAGTTCTGAAGGAACTCAAATATGAAACTGCAGAACTACTAGTGGTGATGTATACTACATTACCTAAACTGACACTTATACAAGATTACTGAACGATAGCTAATATAATGCCTCTTTTTAAAAAAAGACTCTAGAGATGATTCTGGAAATTTCAGGGTGTAAAGCCTAATCTCAGGACCAGGGAAATTGCTTGAAACTATAGAAAAAACAGAATTATAAGAAACATAGATAAATGTGATATGTTGCAGAAGAATCAGCATGGCTTTTGTAAAAGGAAATCAAGCTTCAATAATCTATTAGAATTCTTTAAGGGGTCAGCTGACATGTGGACAAAGGTGATTCA
Organism: Pelodiscus sinensis; assembly: GCF_049634645.1. Classification (NCBI taxonomy): domain Eukaryota; kingdom Metazoa; phylum Chordata; order Testudines; family Trionychidae; genus Pelodiscus; species Pelodiscus sinensis. The sequence continues at coordinate 35,085,199 of NC_134722.1, forward strand.
ATAGATATAGTGTACTTGGACTTTCAGAAAACCTTTCACCGGGTCTCTCACCAAAGGCTCTTCAACAAAGTAAACAGTCCTGGGATCTGAGCAAAGATCTTCTCATAGATCAATTACTAGTTTAAAAAATAGGAAATGAAGAGCAGGAATAAACGGTCAGTTTTCATAATGGACAAAGGTAAATTACAGGGACCTCCACATTTCTGTCCTGTTCAATATATTCATAAATGAGCTGGAAAAGGGGGTGAACAATGAGGTGGCAAAATCTGAAGACACTACTAAATTATTCAAGGTAGTTAAGTCCAAAGATGTTTGTGAAAAGTGCCAAAGGGATCTCACAACACTGGGTGACCGGGCAACAAAATAGCAAATGAAATCAATTTTGATAAGTGCAAAGTAATGCCCATTGGAAAATATACTCTTAACTATATATAGAAAAATGGGATGTACATTAGCTGTTACCCCTCAAGAAATAGATCTAGGAGTCATAAGGAATAGTTCTCTGAAAATATCGACTTAGTATGCAGAGCAAGTCACAAAAGCTAACAATGTTACAAAGCAGTAAGAAAGGGATAAATAAAAAACAGAAAACACCATAATGACGATGTAAGCAGGGGCTGAACTGCTGCTTGCTACCATCCAGCTAAAAGGAGGGGTGGGTGTGCCCACTACAATTGTTTAGCTCTGCAAGGTAATTAACTGTTAACTGTTGATAGGTAAATACAGCTCAGGAGAGAATACGAGGTGTGGCTATGTAAATCCCATTCAGCCAGGGCTGATGGAGGGTCAGTGTTGGAATGGAATGTGGAGAATTGTAAATAATTTGGGACTGTTGTGGGGGTCACTAATCATGCTACCCCTAAATGTGGGAACTGTAAACATGCCACCAGTGCTTGCAGGAGAGACACCACCATCATGGTAAGAGGTCTCGGAGGAACAAGCCTCCCCCCTTCCAGAGTTGAATGAACTGAGCTGGGGGGAAGAGTTAAAGGGCTTGAGTCAGCCTGCTTCACACCTGCCAGGTGTGAGCTATAAGACTGGCCCAACCTGCCCCGTTTCCCCTTTGTTTTAAAGCAGACTCCCTGAGGAGTCTTCTTTTGCTAGTCCAGTGGAAGCTGGAATCCTTTGCCAGTCCAGCTGGTGGCTAAAGAGTTGAAATCACTGAGAGCTGAAATCACTGATTTGGCTGAGAACTAGACCCATTGCAGCCAGTGGAGTGGCAGCGACCAGCAGAGTGGCTGGTGGGAATCACTGACTGGTGGCGTAACGTGGCCGGTAGGAGCCGCAGCAAGTGAGGAGAGGCGAGGAGCGATGACCAGTGGCATGCCACGGCGACCAGCGGCGTGGTGTGGAGCGGTGGCAGGCGAGGAGTGGTGACCAGCGGCGTGGCATGGAGTGGTGGCAGGCAAGGAGCGGCGACCAGTGGTGGCAGCAGGCGAGGAGTGGCGGCAGGCGACCAGCGGAGTGTCTGGTGGCTTGGGACAAGACAGCTGGTGGAGCATGGTGGAGTGTCGTAAGGTGCCCCCTATCTATCCCCCCACCCTCATTTCTATCCAGGTTGGGAGGTGAAACCCTGCAGGTGAACTTTGGGACTCTGGGTAGCACGGACCAGGGACAGAGGCTTTTGAGGTGTCGGACTCTTTGTACTTCAGGTGATTCTTGGCTGGGGGTGGGGGCTTAGCTCATGTCTGGGTTATGAACTCTGTTTGTGGTGTTTCCCTCAAGTTAATGCTGTATGACTTCTCTCTCTGTTTCATTAAATGTTTCTTTCCTACACTCAGACTCAGTGCTTGCGAGTGGGGAAGCATAGCCTCTCAGAGGCACCCACGGGTGTGTGAATTTCCCAGATTACTGGGTGGGGGCTCGAGCCGGTTCTGTGTGAGATGGACCCCAAAATATTGAACCCAGCCCTGGTTACTGCCAGGCAGAAGGGTTACACCAATATATAAATACTGTGAGCAGTTTTGGTTTCCCCATCTCAAAAATACCTATTAGAATTGGAAATAGTATAGAGAAGAGCAAAAATGATTAGATGTATGGAACAGCTTCCATATGAGGATAGATTAAAAAGACTGCCACTTTTTGGGTGGGAAGACTGAAAACTACAGGGAAATATGATAGAGATCTCTTAAAATGATAAATGGTGTGCAAAAAGTGGATAGGAAAGTGTTATTTACCCCATGAATGACTGCTCACCTGATGGAATGAACAGGTAGTCAACTTGTGGAATTTGTTGCCATTGGATGTTGAAGAATGGTTTCAAAAAAGAATTACATAAGTTAATGCTGAATCGGTCCATCAATGGCTATTAGCCAAGACGATCAGGATGCAAACCATGCATGTCCCTAAACCCCAAACTGCCAGAAGTTGATGACAGGAAATGAATCACTCCAAATTGTCTTGTTCCATTCATTCCCTCTTAAGCTTCTAGCACTAGCCATGGTCAGAGGCAGTATATTGAACAAGATGGACCATTGATCTGTCTCAGTAGGTCTCTTATGTTCGTATTGGTACCATACGTGTTTCTGGAGGCACAAAAGGAAATTAGGCACACAACTTCTATTGAAAGTAAAGTCATAAACTATGGTAACTATCATGTTACATGGGCTGACTGAATATGTGCATGTGGTTAACTCAAAAAGCCTTTAATAATGGAAAACTAAATACATTATATTGAATAAAACCTGTGCTTCTCATGTTAGAATGTGTATAATGAACATATGTCTTTGCAGCAAAAAACACAGGCATGTCCTAAAAACTAATTTGCATTGAATAAAATTCTATGATGTAACATCTTAATACAGACTCAAATATATTCATGAACACTCATTTTAAAACCCAGCAAGTCAACATTATTAAATAAAAACAAATGTGGTAGACTATATGACAAGAATAATCAACTTAGGGAAAATACAATACACAATTACATTTGGGCATGCTGCCACAAAAATAAAATTGTGATAAAGTGACAAAAAACATCAGCCTTTGTGAGAGAACTTCATGCAGTAAATCTGTAAATTACATTGCAATAAAAAATGGTCAAATGATTCTTGTGATAACAGTTATAAAAAATAAAGAATGGAAATATTTATTAAGGTTAACTTTTGAGTAATACCCCTATATTTCTTCCTTTTCCTTATGGATGTAAGTGTTTCGATGTGGTTTTCCATGCATCCACACTTTTGGAACCTCTAGTCTATTGTTGTTACAAACACAATGGCTCTATAAATCTAAACCTGCTCTCTCAACACTGTGAAAGCTGAGGAGAACACTCAGATAACAAAAGTAATATGGAAAAACACATCTTTTTTCCTTGCATATTAAATATAGCATATGGAGATTCATTAAAAGATTTGCATGCTTCTGTACCTTCCCCCTCCTAACATTAGAGTATGTGCTATTTACATATGTCATTGGAGAAAAAAACAGAGGAATGTACCAAATGCTAATTTGCATTGAATAAAACCTTTTATGATGTAACACTGTCTAACCTTTTGTTATGATTAAACATCAGCAGAATGTTTGACATGACATGAAATGAGTTAGATTGAATCATAACTAATCTTAGCCAGGTATGATCAATGATGACTACTTTGATCAGTATAAACAAAATAAATCTCAGCCAACTGACATATTGCCACAATAAAACTGTTAGCCTTTGTACACTAAAAATGAAACTGCAATATAAACACAGGACACCTTTGTGCAGGTAGGCTCAACAAATGCAAATTCAATAATGGCAGTGCTGTATTTCTTCCTCGTGGCGGAGTTTTAGTACTCCCCCCACCAACGTATAAATGGACTTTGTGAAACGAACTACACATTGGTGCCAGTAGACATCTGTGGGTGTGAGAATAAAGGGGGTCTCAGCGCTGGACTTGGCCTACAGGGAGCTGAAGGCAGGATCCAGGCATAAGAGCCTGCCTTCATAATTCTCCACAGAAACCCAGCTTGGAAGCACAATGACCCTCAGCTGCATGGGGGGGGCCCTGTGTAACAGGAAAGAGAGCAATACAAGGATTGCCTCAGGAGTAGCGCTTTCTCATAAATTAAGCCACAAAGTTCCCTAATTTGGGGCCTTACCATAAGTTAGGCCATCCAGTTACCCAATCTGCTGCCAGTAAAATAAGGCTTCAAAATGCACTATATAAGGAATCAATAGGTATGGTCCAGAAAAAGGTAGCCTCTCCATATTAGGAAGCAAAGAGGTCAGGTCCGAGAAGGGGCAATCTTCACCTTATTAGGAAACAAAAGGATGATTTGGAAGAACGGGATAGGGTGAATACCAAGAGAAGGGTAGGGATAAAAGATGCTGTAACCATAACTCAAGGCTCACTTTGTTAGTCACGAGGCAGAGGGGAACGAGCGGTCTGGATGCTATAACCGAATAAATCACCTCTTACCACTCTACCCGGCTTCGTCCATCATTCGGCCCTGCAACACCATCCACAGCTTGGGAGCAGAATGTGGAGCAGTTTAATAGTAATGTCATAGCCACCTCTTACAGCAGAGGATTGTGGCCATTGGCATCAGAGACCTATTGCCATGCATGCATAAAACTGTCAAACAATTTGTGGACAGTATTTCTTTCTCAGTATTGTTTTGTATTTAATAAACAATGGCAATGTTAATCAAATAATTTAACATATTTTTCTGGTATTTGACCAGTGATAACCCGACTTCTCCCTTATATGATCCCTATATGACAGCCTATGCACTGAGCTTTTTATGTGCCATTGGGTCAAATGCTATGCATGGTGTTATGCTGGAGGCCAGATTAGATTAACTTAATAGTATCTTCTGGTCTTAAAATACATGTGAGTAGCAAAATCCGGTTGCACTTTCAGTCTTTGCCCACACCCTGGCTCTTCATTGACCGACCCTAATTGAATTTAAACCCAAGATGAAACTTTACTGAGCTCAGGAGTGTGGAATAGGGATGTTAGATTTAGTGTTTTTTAGTAATTGTGTAGCCACAACAATTTTGAACAATTACACAGCACTAAAATGGGGGGAAGGGCAGGTGTCTCTTCGGGGACCCAGTGCAGTGGGGAGCCGGCTTTTATGCTGGCTCCCCACTGAGCACTGGCTCCCGCCTGCCCCCTGTACTGCTTCCTTTGTGGCAGGCAGTGGGAGGTGGGAGGTAGGCAGCTCAGTGGGAGCCGGTTCCCCACAGACACCACCTTCCGCCTCCCCCTCTCCCTTCGCATCTCCCCTCCCCTTGCTGCCTCTGGCACAGAGGCAGCAAGGGGTGCGTGTGTTGCATATAGTTGTTTGGATTAACTGATAAACCCAGGCTTATCAGTTAATCATTTAAATGTCTATATGCTAACATCCCTAGTTTGGAACCTTTCTCCTCCCCCCAGGTGTAGCAAGTTACCCTGGAATAAGAAAATGGGCATTTATGAACATAAACAAAAGCTGCAGTAACAAGAGCTGTTGTTTCTCCAGAGAGAACAATCCCTAGGAGAAAAGGTGCAAAAGGTGTCAAGAAGAGTGAAGATGACAAAACAAGAGAAAAGGCCAAGGTAAAGTGATATAGTATCAATGTCTGGAAAATCAATCTAAAATTATTTGAGCTTTACTTACTAATGTTTTTATGTGAATCATGATCTCTCAGATGATGGCAAAATGGCATAACTCCCATTGACTTTACTGGTACAGAATCGGGGCTGTGAGGTGAAATTCATTGCTGTGCAAAAGCCTCACACAAAATCTATCCATCATTGAAGTATTTATCGATAAATGGAGCTTGACTCTCTGCACAAAGGTAAACTTCCCCTTCTTTGAACATAGAGCTGGCAAATGTGTCTTTAAATACAAATCTAGATCAGATTAACTAGAGTAGGTTTTATTATTTATACCATCTGGAAAATAATCAAAAATAGATCATCATGTTAAAAATACATAGTGGAACATAAGATGCAGAAAAAAAGTCCTCTTTTAAAAAGAGGAGAGAGGCAGACCTCTGCTATTACTTATTAAATGCACAGATGTTGAAGAAAGCAGAAAGACACAATGACATCACAGAAGAAAACAACAGTATTTTTAGAAAAGATATAGTTGCAACTGATGGGCAGGATCCCCTGGGATGCTAACATAAAGGGCAAAGGAGTCCAGGGGAGCTGGCAGTATTTTAAAGAAGCCTTATTGACAGCACAGGAAGAAACCATCCCGATGCGCAGTAAAAAAAGCAAATATGGTAGGTGACCAGCTTGGTTTAGCAGGGAAAACCTTGGTGAGCTTAAACACAAAAAGGAAGCTTATAAGAAGTGGAAACTTGGACAGGTGACTAGGGAGGAGTATAAATATATTGCTCAAGAATGCTGGGGAGTAATCAGAAAGGCAAAAGCACAATTGGAATTGCAGCTAGCAAGGGATGTGAACGGTAACAAGAAAGATTTCTACAGGCATGTTAGCAATAAGAGGGTGATCAGAGAGGGTGTAGGACCATTAGTGGATGAGGGAGGTAACCTAGTGACAGATGATGTGGGAAAAGCTGAAGTACTCAATGTTTTCTTTGCCTCTGTCTTCACAGACAAGGTCAGCTCCCAGACTACTGCACTAGGCAACTCAGTCTGGGAAAGAGGTGGGCAACCATTGGTGGAGAAAGAACAGGTTAAGAACTATTTAGAAAAGCTAGACATACACAAATCCATTGGTCTGGATTTAATGCATCTGAGGGTACTGAGGGAGTTGACAAAGTCATTGCAGAGCCTTTGGCCATTACATTTGAAAACTTGTGGAGATAGGGAGAGGACCCGGATGACTGGAAAAAGGCAAATGTTGTGCCCATCTTTAAAAAAGGGAAGAAGGACAATCCAAGGAACTACAGACAAGTCAGCCTTACCTCAGTCCCCAGAAAAATCATGAAGGGGATCCTCAAGGAATGCATATTGAAACACTTGGAAGAGGGAAAGTGATCAGATATAGTCAACATGTATTTACCAAGGGCAAGTCATGTCTGACCAATCTGATTAGCTTCTATGATGAGATAACTGGCTGTGTGCACATGGGGAAGTCAGTGGATGTGAGATACTGGACTTTAGCAAAGCTTTTGATATGGTCTCCCACAATATTCTTGCCATCTAGTTAAGGAAGTATGGATTGGATAAACTGACTGTAAGGTGGATAGAAAGCTGGCTGGGTTGCTGGGCCCAATGGGTAATGATCAATGGTTTGGCGTCTGGTTGGTGGTCAGTTTCAAGTGGAGTGCCCCAAGAATTGGTCCTAGGGCTGGTTTTGTTCAACGTCTTTATTAATGACCTGGATGAAGGGATGGATTGCACCCTCTGCAAGTTTGCAGATGACAGTAAGCTAGGGGGAGAGGTGGATTCGTTAGAGGGGAGAGAGGGTCCAGAGTCACCTAGACAAATTGGAGGACTGGGCCAAAAGAAATCTGATTAAGTTCAACAAGGACAAGTGCAGAGTTCTGCACTTGGGATGGAAGAATCCCAAGCACTGTTACAGGCTGGGGACGGACTGACTGACTGTCTAAGTAGCAGTTCAGCAGAAAAGGACCTGGGGATAACAGTAGATGAGAAGCTAGATATGAGTCAAGAGTGTGCCCTTGTAGCAAAGAAGCTAATGGCATATTGGGGTGCATTAGGAGGAGCATTTCCAGCAGAGCTAGAGAAGGTACTGTTCCCCTTTATTCGGCATTGGTGAGGCCACATCTGGAGTATTGTGTCCAGTTCTGGGTCCCCCCACTATAAAAAGGATGTGGAAACAGTGGAGTGGGTCCAGCAGAGGGCAACCAAAATTATTAGGAGCACATGACCAATGAGGAAAGCCTGAGGGATTTGGGCTTATTTAGTCTGCAGAAGAGACGAGTGAGGGGGGATTTGATAGCAGCCTTCAACTTCCTGAAGGGAGGTTCTAAAGAGGATGGAGAGAGGCTGTTCTCAGTAGTGACGGATGGCACAACAAGGAGCAGTGGTCTCGAGTTACAGTGGGGGAAATCTAGGTTGTATATTAAGAAAAAGTAATTCACTAGGAGGGTGGAGAAGCACTGGAATGGGTTACCTAAGGAGGTGGTGGACTCTTCACCCCTAGAGGTTTTTAAGTCTCAGCTTGACAAAGCCCTGGCTGGGATGGTTTAGTTGGGATTGGTCCTGCTTTGGGCAGGGGGCTGGATTCGATGACCTCCTGAGGTCTCTTCCAGCCCTAGGATTCTATGATTCTAAGTCTCAGGAAAAGTTATCGTATTCAAACAGCCTGAGAATTTAAATCAAGGACCAAGAAATGATTTATCTCACCGGAAGATAAAATCAGATATAAAACATAAAATCAACTCCAAACCCCCATCATTTTCTTCATACCTTTTGCTCCTACTGAGGCCATGTCAACACTTTACTGAGCTCCAGGGTGTGGAACTCTCCTCGCCTGCTTCCCACCCTGAAGTGCAGCAAGTTACAGTACTGTAAAATGCTAACAGGCTACATGGTTCAGTGGCCATACTTAATGTTTTAAGTGTAGACTTAGCCTGAGCTATAAGAAATCCAGGAAATCATTAAGGTTCTGTGTTAGCAAAGCACTTACACACATGCTTAAGTAAGCCCCATTGACTCAAATGAGTGTCCTCACATGTTTAAAATGAAGCATTTGTTTCAGTACATTGCTGAAACAAGGCCTAATAGTAAAGTAGCATCAGTATTTGTGTATCATGAAAGCATGCAGATATTGAACACAGAAGCAATCAAAATCACTTGCTCCTAATGAAACCTATGATACAATTAAACATCAGAATTTTGCTGGGGGGGGGGGGGTGGAATACAAAAAGAGCTCTCTCCTCCCATTTCCCCCAAAGCTGCCTGACATCTGGGAAAATGCTACTTTTCCCTTTATTTTCCCCACCCGCTCTCCTTTCTCAAACTGCAAAAGTGGAATGCTACAGAACCATACAAAGAAGCTTCCAAGGGATAAACAGGAAGGCAGAAGGATGGCAAAGTGCTAACACTGCCTTCTTCCTTAACGTGGATATGTACCTGCAGGCTTCCTTCTCCCCTCGTGGACATTAAAGGGCTATATCGAAACTACAAAGATTTTTCAAAGGGGGATATGCAAATTCTGCAGGAATTTACCTATCTTCATCCGATCGCATTTTCGAAAAAGGCTCTTTTGAAAATGAAAGTAGTCTGGATGCAGTTTTTTCCGGAAAAAAACCCTTTTTTGAAAAAATTGCTCATCCTAAAAAGAGAAGGTTTACACGGTTTTTCGAAAAAGGAGTTTTTTTTTCCAAAAAACCCTGCATCCAGTCTACTTTCATTTTCGAAAGAGCCTCTTTTGAAAATGCGATTGGAAGAAGATATGCAGAATTTGCATATCCTCTTTCGAAAAAATCTTTGTAGTTTAGACGGTAACTGAGGAGTTGAGGCACTCATCTGATGCACTCTCCTTCCATAATAAAAGGTACACTCCGATTTTGTTTTGCTTTGAGTGATGTGGCCGACGTGCAAAGTTGTAACAAAGAAAATGAATGGAAGCCATTCTCACGAACCTATGTTTGCCCACAACCTGTCAGGCCAACAGCTTGAGTTCCATGTGTGTCAGAAAATAAGGTCTCTCCTCACAGCTAACTCTTTTTCTTCTCTTTTTCAACTGATCATACAATGCTATGCATATAGCATTTAGCAGGTTTATATTTCTAGACAAAGACAGAACTAAAATAAAACATGAAAATTTCCTTTAGGAATCTATTTGATGGTGAAGTTTGCAGCATCTGAAAGGATACATTTACACTGATTGGGTCTATGTGAACACTGCCTTTTCTTGAGCACACTGTTAGCCAGGTCCCATGAATACAACATTCATTTACATATAGATTGAACCATTATAGAAAGCAATTTTACACATTTTGTCTTAATATTTTTCTCGTTAATATAGCACATAGGTTAAGTTTCTTCAGTGGGAAAAGATGTCAGTGACACAATTTCTAGAGTTTAAGTTTGCTTGTGAACAGAGGTGTTTAATAAGAGAATAACAAATACCTTAAAAAGTGTGAAGGACTGGGCCCATGACGGAACCCACACATCTGACTGAAAATTCATATTAACTTCTGGAGTATTTTTTTTTAAATAGTAAGTGCTCTTCAGCACCATTCTTGTTAAACACTGAATCATGCAGGTTATTGAGAGGTACATTTAAATATGCTTGGGGAAAATAAAACAAAGAAAAGGGCCTGTAAGACAAAACTGCTCTTACACGACTCAATTCTGTAAAAAGTAAGCACCACAGTCCTGATACAGCAAAGCACTTACGCACATGCTTAACTTTAAGTACCTGAGTAATGCTATGACTATGCATGTGCTTAAGTGATTTGCCAGATTGGGGCACAGTACTGAGCAACTTGCAGAATGAAGTCTGTGCTCCTGAAATATAAATTTTCTTTGTGCCTTATTTGGACAGTGAGTATAGGATTCAAATTAGTGGGAGGATTAAGGGGAGAAAAAAAAGCTCTCATGATAGCAGGGCCAGGCTAAGCAAACATTTCATGTACACACCAGCGAAAAGATGAAAGGAAAGCAGCTGCCCCTTGCATGGTCAGAAATTCTTATCTTCTGACCAAACCTTTGTTGGTTTGTGAAAGCACAAGTGGTCTGGATTGGCGAAAAGTTCAAAGCAATTTTTTAATAGATAATGCAATCAAAAGTCAGTCTATCTGTTGAAATATTTAGAAGAACAAGATATCACTTTGACCTCCTTACACCTGCGACCTTTATGAAATACTTTAAGAAGTGCTTTATGCTTGTTTATGTTCTTTATCTTTAATGGGCTTCTGCGTTTTCCAAAGATTAACATTTGTGAAGTCCTTTGAGTAAAGAATACATTCTATAACTTTTAGTCAGCATTCCCATATCATCTGCAAAGGAGGAGGCACATACACAGGTATGCTGTCAAAACAAAAATCCATACAAAAGCCACAAGGCTGTACAGGAAATCACAACTCCTGTCTGCAGTTTTACCTGTGACTTTCACAGAGCAAAAGCATTAGGCAATGAATGAGCCCAAATGACTTACCAGATGTAAATTGTCCGACACAAGTAAAGACAGATTTTGATGAAGGAAAATTTCAGTTTGTTGTTGATGGGTTTTGTGCTGTTTTAAACAAACTGTCTCTTGATAGGTAAATGTTCTTTTCAAATATAAGTAATATAACACAAACAAAAAAGAAATTGAAATTTCTTATTAAAGAAATACCTGTGGAAATGTCAACATTTTAAGGGAGGTCCATGATTCTGAGATCCATCTATGGTGGTCTGCCATGTTCCTGTGAAAAATAGGAGATGAGCTGAATTTCTGTAAAGTGGATTTTCTTTATGGTCCTAGACTCGTGTGATTATGGCACCAGAATGGGCCCTAGTCAATATAAGCTTCGTTTCTGCATCTGCCATCTATTTTCTGTGTGCCTGGGCCTGATGTAACCATCTGTAAAATGGGTCTAATAAGGCTTTCTCTATTATGACATGGTTTAAGTGGATGAAGAGTACAAAATATTAGTCTTATGTTCTAAAAATATGCCCAACTCTCTTATTAATTGCCTGTTGTTATTAATTGTGTAGTCTGTTTCCCTGGTTTCCAAATCATTTCTAAATGAGTTGATTCTATGATATGCTACTTTCCATCTTAAATCTCAGTCTGTGGTTCTTAATTCCAATTAATCGCTACAGAGAAGTGTTTATTGGCACCAGCCCATTGCATTCATTCCCTCTTACCTGCATCATCTGTTTGAAGGACTAGATGTCATTTTGGTTGCCCTTCTGCTACCCTTGAAATTTCCTTGTCATTTTAAAAAAGTAAGCCAGTGACAGCACTTCAGCACATAGACCAAAATTCCCCTCGGCACAAACAAGCACAAATCCCTCTGAGCCCATTTACATATGGATGGAATTTAAACTCTACCCCAAATGCAACTCCCACTGATGTTAAAAAGAGCTACTGTACTTGCAAGCATGGAGAAGAGAGCAGGTGCATTTCAGCTAGAATCACCTGGCCATGGTGTGCATTTCCTTGTTTGCCATTTGGCCTGTCCTTGGTTGGTACTCCAGGGTTGAGACTTACTTTGACACATGACTCTAATAGGCCTTGCAGCAGTTGGAGGGTAGCTGGGATGTAGGCCTGCCCATTCCAACCACACCTCTTCCTGACCTCAGCACGCTCCTCTCCTGTAGATACTGTCACCAGAGGAAGATTAACTGCAATTGAGGTTCCTTGCACTGATGGTATTCCCCTGGGAGCAGGGAACTGCAGTTTGCTCTTTTGATGGTTCCTTCATGCCAGCTAGATTGGCAAAAAGGAACAGGACAGGGATGACTTTTCCCATCAGCTCTGAGCAAGAAAGTAGGAGAAAAAAAATCCTTTCAGGGATTTTTTTGTATGCCAATTATTATTTTGTGAATGTTAACCTTATGCTCAGTGCTAGGCAATGTTGCTGAAATTTTATTCATACATAATCTTGGGAATTGTCTACAGTGTTATAAGGTCTAACGTGGGACTTGATTATTCAGCTGTCACCAATGTCACACGAACACGTGCTACTCAGCATAAGGGCTGAAGTGTCAGACCCCTAGTGAGTCATTTTACACATTTTTCCTCTTTCCCAAAGGCAGATTAAGCCGTACAACTATATATAGATTTATTAAACACTGAGGACCAAACTCTTTCCCAAGGTTAGCATCCTATAACCCCAATAGATCACTTACTGGGTTTGCACAGTGCAGAAGTCAGGACAGAACTTATCTGAAAACAAAAAGATTGACAATTACACAACAGTCCCTTAAAGACATTTTTTTAATTGCAACAGTTACCTTTTTGGATTCAAGAGGTGGAGCTTGTAGCAGCAGTTTAACCAAAGCAGCTGTATTTCCTGTGGTGACATTGTATTTCCCATGGTGTATTTCCCATCAAACTGAAAGCACAGAAAAGGGGAGTGGGGTGTAAGTAGAAGATGGAGTTCGTGGTTCAACTTGGGTCACAGGGAAAAGTTAGCAAGTGACAGATTTATAGATTTAATGAAAAGGAGACTATGAAACAATAACAAAAATATGGCAAATTAGACAGGTACATAGCGGCTTTTCTTTTTTTTCTTTAGGTTTAATAGAACACTTGGACTAACATGATTCTTTTGTTAGAACAGGTAATATTTCTGAAAAACAGCATTACAAAAGGTTAAACATAGAACAGATGTAAGTTATAAAATACAAGCTGATCAAAGCTCAGATTTTGAGACAGATATGTTAGCAAATGATGATAAATCAGCCCCAGTAGAATTGTAAGAAGCAGACAAATGTAACTATGCAAGAGTGAAAGTCAAGAGTTGAAAATTGGGAAGGGCATTGGGGAAAGAGTGGAAGTAAAAGCTGAAGTTAATTTTAGGAAACTTCTGCAGAACTTCAAATACTCTTAGTGCACAGAAATGACAAACAATACCTGATAATATTCACCTACTCAGCTAAATCGCAGAATAGTACTCAAATGTACATTTTTAACATTCTTAATATTGTACCGCATGTTTTCTGGTCAATTGTTCTCACAATTTTTTAAAGTATATAAGACCTAGATTGCCATGATCAAACTTTTAAGAAGGAATAGAAAATGTCATGATTGGGGAAGCAATTCAGCACTAAAAACACCTTCTGTTGCATTACTGAATTTTTCATTAAGAAAACACAAAGTTGTTAGTGCATATAAGTTAGGATAAAATCTATACAGAGTTTGGTGAGTCCTTTCAGCAAAAATTATGATTGAAAAGAACTGAATCTCTGTAGGTAAATAAATAAAACATGGTGAGAAGTATACTGTTTACCAAGACCTGAGTGAAACAGAAAACATTTAAAAGACCAAGAAAAAAAGGAGGTAATTGTTAGGACTGTCAGCAGGGGATCGCTGTGATAATTTGATCTGAACTCTGCTAACAAATCATTGCACCATTCCTTTTACTTTAGTATCTGTTTATGCTTCTACAAATTGAAACCCCACTGGCTATGTACTGCAGAACAGGGCTCAGCAGAATAACACATCAGCCTGCCGATTAGTTCAAGGTGGAGAAGGATTAGTTGGCTATCCCAAACCTACAGCCCTCCTCAATATTTTGTCTTTCCCTGCTGAGGTAAAAGGGTGCAGACATATGTAAGTAATAAACTAACAGGCTTCCATCTACTTGAGGTTGAGTGGAAGGAATGCAGAACAAAACTATAAAATAATAATAGACAAAGGGGTAGTGAAGACTGGGGGGAACTCAATACCACATCTGCTAAACTAGGCTGGGATGTAGCACCAGGATGCCCATAAGTTTTTAAAGATGTAACTATGCTTTTTTGTGATCTTGCGGCACACTGATATGGCCTAGGCGTGCCAACATTTAGAGCTGACATGAGATCAAAAGGCTGATAAATGAGAGGAAAGGGGATGTTTGACCTGCTAAACCATATTCTTCAAGAATTCAAGGCTTTTTAAAGCAATAAGAAAAGTAATAAATAACTGCATCTTGAATATATTGTGGCATTCTTTTCTGAGAAACATTAATAATATCCACATATATTATATACATTTTATTTAAGAATACATATGAATGCACATGTTTGTTTATTGAAGCAGAAACAAAATCTCACTTCTGATAGAAGTTATTTTAATTCATTTTGGGAACTGAATTTAATTTATGGCTTGTAGTTTCTGGACAGTATATTTCTAATTGAATATAAAAAAATAACTAAAGCAACAGCAGGTTGAGAATCTGAAAACACAAAAAACAGGAAGTTCAGTAAGTTAAAATGGGCCATTTCCCACATCCGATTTATTTATTTTATTTTATTTTATTTTGTAATTAACCAAGGTTGAAATCCTGGCTCCACTGAAGTTGACAGGAATTTTGCCACAGAATTCAATGGGGTCAGGATTTTACACTTACTATCATTGACCCTTGTCTTGCCAAGCCAATGAGACTCCACAAAGGTGTCAGAGTTAGCTTGAGTGTATCCCTTTTCAGGCCTGGGATGCTAAAAATTAAGATCCCATGTTTTAAAGTTTACATTTGGCAAAGAAAACACCAGTAGAAAATGGAATGTGAGCTAGATAGATGAATCAACATTTCATGACTCTTATAATGTCTAACGTATATATGCTAGATTTTTCAGCCTCCGTTTTGCACTGGATTTTTCAATTTAAGCTTCTATATTTTGTTTGATTTTTTTAAGATGAAACTTTACTTTTTAACACTTGCCAAACAAAGCTAACATCTCTGTGGATTAACACACGAGGAGTCAGTTGTACTTGTCAGGTAAAGACCTGTATGTGAAAACATCCTGCTCCACTGGGAGCACTAGAGGCATTCTGCCTGAGAGAAAATGCCTCTCAGAGCTCCTAAGCCTTCATGAGGACACACACAAATTGTGCACATCGATGGGTGGTGGGTGAAGGCCCAGCTAGGGAAGGCAGCTGAAGCCCTGTGTGGGGTCTGTCTACCCTGTTACAGGTAGCTTATACAAATATTTTTGTTATAAAGAATTTTGTGGGTACATCCTCCTCTTTTATCTCACATTAACCCTTATTAATGTTAACAGAAGCTATCAATGCCCTTTGGAAAGAATATACTTGTAGTAATAAAGTGCAAATCGGATGTCAATTGCCATATAGATGTAACCCACTGTTCAGTGTTATGTGTCCCCCTCTGTGCTTGACCTATGGAGGATGCGAGTCTGTAATAGCACCTAGATACAGAGCATGACTCTTTAGTGCAAGCTGCACATACTTATGATTTCAGCTCTGGAGGTTTCTGAAATGACATCAAAAGCTAAGTATCAGACACTTTTAGTTTCATTTAGCAAGGACACTTTAACTGACACTTTAATCCTCCTCCCACTCTCTCCTCTTTTTCTGCTTTATATTTGTCCCTCTATGTCTCTTGCTCCATTCAGCTGAAGAAGTGGGTTGTGCCCACGAAAGCTCGTGATACTATCTATTTATTTTTTTTAGTCTCTAAGGTTCTATAGGATCACTTGTTTTAAGTTACAGACTAACGGTAAGAAGTCATGTTGGCCAAGAAGGCCGGGAAAGAAAGCTAATGAGATACTAAAGAGGTCAAAGTAAAGCAAACATGGGAAGATATGGTCAGAATTAGTGTGTTGAAGTGGGTCAACAGTACTGTATCTAACTTCTAAGCAGAGAACGTCAGACAGGATAGAAGTCTCCACTATTGACAGACCTAGGTAAATCTACATCTTGCTGTCAGACACACAGGATAGTTGCTGAAAAAGCATACAGCATTTCTACAAGTTGTAGACACTGTTACTTCCACATCCACAGGAGACAGATCAAAGCATTTCAATAGAAAACACTGCAAGATCATACAAATTACATCACAGTGATGCAACGTTTTTCATCAAACAGTGCTGCATAGTCATTCTGAAACTCCGGCCTCATAAGCTGCCTTTGTGGCTTCATAGTACAACAAAGAGCTTCTTGCACTGACTATTACTGTTGCCTTTCTTCCATGGAAAGAAAATATTACTTCAAACTGATGGAATATGTTGTGCATTAATAAGAATGTGTTAACATTCTGCCCTGCATTGTTATTCTATGAAAATTCTATTGCTGTTTTTAATATACACTCAGGGACCTGGTCAGCAGAAAATATCACTGACCTTCTGTTCCACACAAACCCAGGAAGGTCAGAGAGACCAAGTCAGGAGAAAATCTGCCAAACAATAAAAAGAAATCTATGTACACTAGATTACTATAAGGGAAAGAATTGTCAGGTAAAATAATGCTCCAGCTCATACACTCTGCACCTGTGACTTCACATGAGGCTCTGGAAGATGGACTGTTTATCTCTATAAAAATACTAGTGTGTTCATTGCTGAAAATGAGTTGGGTATGCTCCAATTGCCAAAGACCTGAGTGTCACTTCTGTGTCAGTCCTGCATCAATACTCTCCCCTCCTTCCCCCCACCGCATCACTATTTAGATGGTGGTAAGAAGGGAGCAGAAATGTTTTCTCTGACAGGCTCGTCTATTCTCCAGACTATGGCTGGCTAGACCATTAATGTTTCACTCTAAGCAGAGAACTTACCTCTAGTCTCTCCAAACCATAACATCAGGATGTCAGAAGATTCAGGACATTCCCATAGCCCAATTACTGCATATTGAATGGCAATCTGATGGATGGACTGCATGACCAGTCAGAGAATGATTGTGTACTCAGTGGCCATGGAATACCCACTCTAATGTGAGACCACTACTGAAGGAGACTCACAATTTCAAAATAAAAAGGAGCCTTATTAGAAGCACATCCAGGAAGGCCCACAGAACTTTGTGGGCTACCTTTTGTGTTTTAGGATCAATAATTATGTGACAAGTATAGCAAATAAACAAGTGCTTGGTGAATAGGACCTGGCTTCTACTCCCAGGAGCTTAAATCTAAGGACCTTATTTTGCAACTGAATCATTGTGGGCAGACCCTTCAGCCTAGGAAGCTCTCAATCTGTAGGGAGTTGACTGCAGGACAGGACATGACCAGAGGGATGATACGAAACACATTGGAGAACGAGGGAGGAGGTTACATCATGAAGTCAGTCTATCTTTGTAAATATAGTGTTAGGTGACAACCTTATCATTGATGTGGGCTAGCACTTATTGGCTTAATAACAAGAACTTTGAGAAGCCTTTTGAAAGAATAATGTGGGGGTCTGTGGCCCTGGGTTATAAAGCAGTTTGAGGTGGAATCAGACATGAAAATGAGAGAGGGATGAGTGAAAAGGAAAGTGAGGCAAGATGCAATGGTTTAGTGAAGGGGCTGGAGTAGGAGTGGTAAAAATTAAGAGCAGAGTCTATTGAAGTCAATAGGAGAGAACACAGGTACAGAAATCTACCTGATTGAATCTGGAATTAGGACTTCATGGCGTAAACTATTATGAAGGTCTTCTGATGCCAATACACATTATTAAGTAGTTCATGGTACAAATGTAGCAGTGGGAGAATTAGTGAAGCACAAAGTGCATTCAAAACTGGGAAAAGTAAAAAACTGGTAAAAACATTGACTAAATATCAATGAAACATTATATATTAGCTAAATTTAAAACATCAAGTTTGAAAAAGTTGTTCATGTGCTGAAATCTTGAATATACATTTTTAATAAATTCTGAAAAGATACACCATTCACTATAATAACATAGTCTGCTATATATTGTAGAGAGTTTGTGAGGCTCTCTGTGTGTTTGTCCAACTGTCTGTTGAGTCCTTTTGTTCAAGAACTCCTCTGGAATGGCAAAAGCTAACACCTCCAAACTTGGTATGCAGCTTCCTTTTATCAGAACTTAAAGCTAGGTCAGGGATTGGTTGTGCTAGAACAATGGGACATGCATGAAATGCAATTGTTTCACATCATTCAGAAAGGGAGGGTGTGAGAGCAGGGACAGTTACAGTCTTGAATAACCACAGGGAACAGCTGTTACTGTCACTCTGGGCTGCCTCCAGACCACTGTGACATGCAGGCCTTGTCCCTCCAAGCCATCCGCAAGTAGAATCCAGCAAGGGAGAAGCAGTTTGTGGCCTGCATGGTCTCTGCCTTTGGCTGGTCCTGGAGAGACCCTGCTCCCATCCCAGGTGAGAAGCTGGTGGGTGAGCAATCTTCTAGTTATATAATAACTAAAATGTTACTGCTAAAGTCATTTTTATTTACTTTCCAGTTTGTGTCTTTCTGCAGCCTGTAATGGTGATTTTTAGGTACTGGGAGTCTTACTATGCTGGGGGTTTTTTCTGTTTTAGTAGCCTGCTTTCATTTTCTTGCAGTTAACTGTGTTTCTTCTTTAGGAACAAAGAGGCCTTCAGATTTGAGTACTGTAGAAATAAACGTATATTGGCTTCACTACTAGGTTGTTCTTGGGAACAACCTTTAAATCAAAGTGCTGAGATGTGAAAAGTAGGAAAAATAGGAGCGATGGAAGGTTTTTTCCAAAGATAAGAATAATCCAACCATAAAATTAACCATATAAATTATCTCTCTCAACTGAACTAGAGCACCCACAATGCAACAGACAGAATGTTTACTCCAACTGCCTGCTGGGATGGATGGCTTTGTTCTGCACCTATTAGAATATCCATAAAATTAACACTGACAGCATGTTGCTTGGTAAACAAACACAGCTTGATTGATGAAGACAAACTGCTGAAATTCCCACAAAGATTTGACTGTCGGAAAGACCTCTATACATTTTAGCAGCAGTTAGCTATCACTTCCAACCCACTAGTCAAAAGCAGCCAAGTAATTTAACAAATGTGTTTTAATGCAATCATAAGTGACTTGATTGCATTAAAATCCACTTATTGTACAACAGAATTTCTGTATTTCATTGAAATACAGTACAGAGTTTAATTGATGTGGAAACATACAGATTTTGTTTAATATCCTTATTAATCCCACCAATTTTGCTAATAAGATTACAGTTGAAAAAGCAAACAGACTGTAATGTTTACATGTAAAAAAACGAAAACACTATTGCAACAGACCCTCTTACACTACAGCCCCAATCCGGCAAAACACTTACGTACTTGATTCACTTTAAGCATGTGAATAGTCCTATTGATTTCAATGGGATTCTTATGTGCTTAAAGCTATGAAGTGGGTTTAATGGGCTTCTTACATGCTTACAGCTATGCAGGTGCTTACATGCTTTCCTGGACTGGATGGTGTTTCTAGCCTCTGTTTGTAAGAAGCTGGGAACGGGCAACTGGGATGGATTACTTGATGATTGCCCATTCTGTTCATTCCCTCTGAGGCACCTGGCATTGACCGTTGTTGGAAGACTGGAATAGTTGGCCATTTGATCTGACTCAGTATGGCTCTTCTTATGTTCTTATCTGTTTTCCTAGCTGCAGTAATATGCATCTGAATGGACAAATCATTGTTATACTTAATAAAACAGCAATAAAACTAAAAATTACATAACTGAAGCAGTTAGCACATATACTTGATCCCCTATGAATGATTGAAAGAGTGTATTTTAAATAACCTAATTCAGCCATTATAGTTCCTGTTACTCCTGAGTAACAGTTTCTCAAAAGTACAAATGCAGGGAATCCTTCATTAGAGCTGTTGCCCGGATACACATCACCTCTCAGTGGGGAGAAACCAAATAATCTTGGGCTATAAGAACAAACTCTGGAAAAATGATTTTCCATGGCAAGTTTCCCCCAGAGACTCTGTATGTGTGTCATGGGATCAGTAGCAGGAAAGTATAAAAAGGAAATGAAATAGGAAATTAAAATATCAAAGCAGTGGAGAAATGGGATTTAATGGAGTATTTTTTACATTTCACCTTTTGGATATTAACTGAAAATATTTAGATTTCCTTCCCTCCTGTCCCCTCTCCCATCAGCGAGAACTCTTCTTGAGCCTTAATTTTCATTTGGTTTTTATCTTTGTCACACATTCTGCTTTTATAAATGCTTATTTTGCTCCTACACTAAGAACACTGGAACCTTCTTTTTTCCCCTTAGCCATTCATCTTTCCAATATGCATTCAAGTATATGGATTCATGAATCTTGAAGGAGGGGAAAGCAAAGAATTTGTATTTCATAAATACAAAGTGATCAAAAGTGCGTTTGGGATTAAAATCTGTGCAGACTGAAGCAAAGCTCAAAATCACATCAGGTTAATCAGAGGTGGAGATGAGTGCTGACTCTACAATGTGATATCTTCTCTATCTCTGCAAGTTGGGAAGGGTTTTAGAAGGGAAGAGTCAGTATCTCCACCAACACCCTTCTTCAACTTCATGTAATTTCCCAGGGCAGGAATGCTTTGTCACTTGAGTTCCCACTCCAATAAAAGAACTCTCCTCTCTAAGTTTTGGTGTGTGGCAGAAATGGATTTTGATATTTTTACACACACACACACACACACACACACACACACACACACACACTTATAAAATTAAATATTAAAATGCTTTTCCGATAACCCCAATTGACATTCCTCCTGATAATGCAGTCTAGTTTTCTTCTTGCTAGGAAATTATATTTGAATGTGCTTTCACATAATAAGGATGATAAATAGAGGAATTGTGAATTATATCACAAGGTCACTATTTTCATGAGCATTTTACAAAGGGATCATGTTTCAAAGAGGAAAAGCACACAAAATTGTTGGAGCTATTACACATCATTAACAGCTCAGAAAAGTCTCAAGACTATAATTGTTCCTTTGCTTGTTTTACTGAACAAAAAAGAGTTCTTAATGAAAACTGTGTTTAAAAATATCTTAGAAATCCTGTTTGAACAAAGTAAAACACCATGCAATTTGTCATAAAGATATATTTACTGGTCATCTTTGATTAAAAATCTTGCAAAAACTGTGTGACTTTTAACATTTAGGACAATGTCAGATAGTTAATGTCTGAAAAGAATGGTAATGTGAGTTCCTAGCAGGTTTGGTTTGTTAGCAGCAGACACAATTTATTTATGTTTGGTAATGTAAACGAATTATTACCTTAAAAAGAAAAGCCAGTACTTGATTCATGTGATAAATCAGCAGAATATAGTATGATAAAAAGCAATATTAATCTACATAACATTTAAATTGATGACAAACTTAAGTTTGTTTTATTTTTAATTGTCATTGTCCCTCACCAGTTATCACAGCTTTCCTCAGAAGACTGCAGAATTGTATTTGCCTGAAAGCTTAGTCTTAAATAAAAATGTTGGTCTCTAGAAAGTCTGTTAGTTTCCTCCTTCACTGTAATATTTTCTGTCTCATTTGAAAAGCATTTTAATTTGCTATAATTTTTCTTTAAGTTTTTCACTTAGCATGTCAATATATACTTGTATAAAAAAGTCTTTTTTATACAAATAGACCTGAATGTGATCAAATGAAAAACAAGTTAGCCATCTACAGGTTGAACGGCACTCCTTGATCCAAGAACATCTATGGTCCGGCATGAAATTTAGTTAGCTGGATGACCACTTATCATGGGTGTGGACAAGTTTCCCACAGTCCGATAAAGATTGTTTACAGCCACCAGTCCTGGCTGTCTGTGTTTGTGGTGTTATTTAGCTCTAATTTACCCCTAAATGTCTTTTAAGAGCATAGCAAACAGTAGAAGTGTTGGTAATGCTGCTAGACAATATTGACTTCCTGTGGTTCAGCAAATTCTCTAATTGGTCAGATCAGGAAGGTGCTGAACAAGATAGGTTCAACCTCTAGTATTATGTAGCATTCTAAGGACAGATTAAAGAAAGTGATCACAATATACCTAGGAACCCATACATAACCATGGGTCATTTGCTGGATGGTCAATTATTGCATTTAATATAGGTAAAGTGCCTGCCAGACAAATTTGGTTGGTTGTCACATGTAGGTCAATACAGAGCTGATGGGGTCAGTTAAAGTGCTGACCAAAAGACCAAAAATAGACAGTGAACAATTCTATAGATTCTTCAACAGAAAATGAACCTGGATTATGACCTCAGTAGGAGCCTTCTACAAAAAGGAAAGGTAAATAGGATAAAAGCTAAAGAGATTCTTGCTAGGTTTCTTCTTCACTGCCTCTGCTTTCAAATGAAGGAAAAGCCTTGAGGTACAGCTGGGTAAATACTGCCCAAAAGTCACATGATTCTTTTGACAAAATCTTAATCAAATTTATTTCAATATTCTTCACATTTTTGTTAGTTTTGCCCAGACATTTGTGCAAGTGATTATGCACTTGCAAGAATGCTTATGAAGGTTTCATAAAGAGATGTGAGAGTCTGCTCATGTGAAAAGACTCACGGAAGTGGCCACCTTGAAATGTTTGTTTGAGGAAAGACGCAATACCAGGTGACTTTTAGCTGATCATTCAGCCTGAAAACTGAAGCATCTAGAATATCCCATACTTGAAGGAATACTCATTGCAAACTGTTCAGGAGGCAACCAGCTCACTGCTCTGTCCTCAGAATGGAGCTGCTGCTGTAGCTGAGGGAGAAGTGCCCCTCCCCCTACCAGGCAGCTCCATGCAGGGCAGCCCTGAGCCCCTGGATGGGGCTCATTAAGCAGCTGCAGACCATGCAGCTTAGAGGGACACTTGCCGAAGAGGTGTCTGGCTAAGAGGAAAACAGCTCACAACACATGTAGAAAGATTCTAAGAAGGTCTTACACATTTAAAAAAATTCTAATATTCAGCAAAGTTTTACACTTGTCTTTGTAGTCCAAAATATCCCTTTCAAATGATGTTTAATAGTTGTCTTTCAGATAAGGATGAATGTTAAATTGTCATCTGCATGTGTTGAACAATGCCTGCTTAGGCAATCAAGCCAATCACAGCAAAGGCATACATTTTGCTAATACTCCTGTAGTTCAAAATATGACATACTAACTGTAACAGAAAAAAAACCCCTAGTAAAACAACAACTGGTTGTATTCATTTTTTCTCTTTTCTCTTTTTTTTAAAATCATTAGATTACAATCCTTGTTACACACCCTATTGGTTGCAGGATGGCTTTAAAGCTGCCATGAACTTATCTCTAGTAATACTTTGTAAATGACAGTTATAATGCAGTAATGCATGGACTGGATCAAAGGTGAAAAGCTCTGCTTCCCATCCTTCATCTTTTTCACCCACTAAGTACCCCTAATACAGACCTAATTATACTAAGCTTGAAACTTCAGCAATATGGTTTGAATAAGATTCTACAATACCAAAGAACAGGCTTTCAAGTGCCCAAAGGACATTCACAAGCACATAAATGCACTAAATCACTAGCTCTCTGCCATAGTAAAAATTACACTTTGTTCCTGCTTTCTCCCAACGAGACAGGCTAATCTTTCCTTCATTAATGATGCTCCTAATGCAATCAGCAAAATACTGCAAAATACTCATCCCAAATGAATATGAAATGTGATAGGAACATACATCTTTGCTTTAAAAAAATGTGTTGTTATATTTAACATTGATCACCCTCTTAGTTTGCTAACCATGTACCAGCAAATTGCTAATATGAGAAACAAAACAAACTTTGTAGCCAAATTGTATCCATTTTCTGAATCTCAACAAGGTAGAAGACAGTGGTTTAAAACACATCTAACAGCTTGCTTCTGTTACATTAGGTCATGTCACGTTGTTCCTGCTGTGTTTTATTACGCAAATATAAAATTAACAACAGAGCTATAATGATTTCCTAAACTGGTTCCAACACAAATTTCCAATTTGAGGTCAGACATATTGCCTAATAAAATTTTACAACAGCAGTCAAATACTGGTAGTTAGTTCCCCAGAAATACAACTCTTAATTCTGCAGAATTAGTTTTAAGACTGTTGTTCATCACATAAAATGAAAATAAATATCATTATAACTTTATAGAAAGTGTTCAGATAGTAATATCCAGGGGATATGATGTTCAGTTACAATTAATTTCACATAACACTGTTGAAGATATTATCTATATTCACATTTGTCCTAAAATATACACTAACATTCTGAGTTCTTGATCTGATCTTTATACCATTTGGCAAGTGCATGTTAGTATTATATACTTCTGCAATATAACACCTAGATAACAGATTACTGTACTTTTTGACTTAGACATTTTTTCCTCTTTACAGTGAGGAATGTAAGATTTATGCAGTTGAATAGATTTTGAGCACATCAGTAAATTTAAAACTAAGGGATATCATTTCTAAGAGTATGTCTAGACTACATCCCTCTTTCGACAGAGGGATGTAAATTAGGCACTTAGAATTTGAAAATGATTTGAATTTCCTGTACTTCATTTGCATAATTGCATCATGGTGCTCTTTTGAAAAAGTGTTATTTCGAAAGTAAAACCATAGTCTATATGCGGTTCTTTTGAAAAGGGAAGGCTTTTTTGAAAGATCCTGTAAACCTGACTGTGGTTTTACTTTTGAAATAGTGCTTTCTCGAAAGAGTGCCATGACGCGATTATGCAAATGAAGCTCAGGAAATTCAAATGCCGGATTCATTTGCAATTTTGAAGTGCCTAATTTACATCCCTCTGTCGAAAGAGGGATGTAGTCTAGACATACCCAATGTGCTGTGTGCAAATAACAACAGGACAGCCATTTGTCACAATTTAGTATGGATTTTATAGTTCAATCTGTAGTTCTGCTATATTTTGGGTTTCTGTCAGAAACCATTGATGCGAGGTCAGACAGTTAAATTGTACTAAGGACAACAATAGAAATATTTCCATGAACATGTATGTCATAGAACAAGGGTTGTTAGATGTATCTGGAAAGTATTAGTTTGAACAAGTCCATTCACAAATTGTGATTATAAGCAGGTCTTACAGTCCATCAAATTCTTACACTAAGATACAGCTCAGCTATTTTTGGTATTTCTAGGTCATCAGCTTTCAAATTTTTTTTCTCGTGTCCCTTGAAGAAAATTGTTGATGCCTGCAACCCAACATAATTGTATCTTTTGACTAGCGTGCAGGCTTTGGGGTGGGGCTGGGGATGAGGGGTGCAGGTGAGGGCTCTGGACTTGAGTGTGGGCTTACCTCATGGATCCCATGCAGTGGAGCAGCACAGATACTAAGGCAGGCTTCCTGCATGCATTGTGCCCCAATAGCCAGCAGCAAGTCCAGGTCATAGGTGGACGTGTACAAGAGGCTTTGTGAGCTGCTCTTGCCCGCAGGCACTGACCCCCACCCTCCACTAGCTCTCATTGGCTCCTACACCCAATCTCTGCTTCTGGCCTCTTCCGGGGCACAGTGCAGTCCACAGTACCAGGACAAGTGGGAAGCCTGCCTTTATACCCCCACTGGTCACCTGGTCACTTTACAGCAAAGCAATACTGGGTTGTAACCTGTAGTTTGAAAACCACCATGCTAGGTAATACCACTGAATAACAATACAGAAAATAGGTTTGACAAAAAAAGGATTCAACTACACCAAACCTTTCACGAATGAAAGTAGATTTAAAATAAAACACATTTTAACATAAAAAGACGATTTTTAAAATGTGCTTGCATGTATGAACTGTTTTACATGCATATATGAGGCCAAAATGTGCCACCCTTATTCACACCAAATACATGGTTCTTTATTCTGAGTAGGCCTGCTCATTTGAAAGGGATTGCTCAACACACAAGGTACTATACAGCAGTAAGAGTATCTAAGTCTGGCTTATCATGATTCATACAGAAATTACATGTTGCTCGAGCTTAGCTGTGCATCTATCTTAAGGGTTCTAACTCTGATCCCAATGGAATCACCTTTTCTCATGCTAAAAAAAAAAAACCCACCACACCTTCTAGCTGGCAAGTGATCTTTATCTATCCATGTTAGAGCAGCTTCTCTTCACTGGAACAGTTCATTGTTCTTTACAATTGTCTGCCAGATTTGGAAATCTTAGATGCCTTAGAATCCTGCCCCTCAAATACCTCTATTAACTACCTTAATAGAGTTCCCACAGGCCTAAAAAGCAGAGACCAGGCCCACCCATGGGGTGAGGAGGGGCAAAGGGGACAACTGTAGCAGAAGCAGAGGACAACACCCCAAGCCCTTTAAGTTGCCTGGGCATCTCTGAGGGTAGAGGGTCATGGTGTGTTGCAGGCAATGCCAAGCGCGATCTGTCCCAGCCCTCCTCTTCTTCTCAAGGCCCCATCCTTTCCAGGAGCATGGAGTGGCTTCCCCCAACCTTGTCCGGAGGCACAACAAGTCTGTTGGCCCTTCTGACTGAGACAATGTAGAAAACAGAGAGAAACATGCTACAATCCATAGAACTACATGGAACTACAAAAAGGATGGGAAAAATCCATACTACACAAACACCGCTGTCCCACAGAGTGACACTTTGGGTTTCACCCAGGCCAGTAAGGGATTCATTCAACATCTGCCTGCAACTCTGGATGCCTGAAATGCTATGCCATCCTGTGGGAAAGCCCTGACACCAGGCAACTCTGGAATATGTAGGTCATCCATTGCTTCTACCACCCTATTACTCATTTTCAAGAGGGCCTCAACAACCCTTCCAGCCCTAGTTCTATGCTTAAAATATTTCTCTGCCAGGCTCAGCCACTCTCACTGTAGCTCCTGCAAAACTGTATCAATCTGCTGCTCTTTAAACAGACTACACAAAGCAGTTTCTCTACTTCTTTCTTGAAATGTGGTGCCCAGAACTGGACACAATACTCCAATTGACCTTTCTCCAGTAGGGATCAAGGTCTTGACATAAGGAGTGGGGCTAAGGCAATTAGCCAGGCCCCAGGGAACTGCCCCATTCCTCCCCGAACCTCTAATGGTGGGCCTTATTAGGACAGGTGTGTAGGTGTAGTGAGTATGTCAGACCTGACAAGAGTTGCTCATATATAGTAGAAAACCAGCAATGGGTTTCTGTCACCCACTAAATGCAGTTTCCTCTGGGGTAGAGGGTATCAACAAAACAGGCACAGCAATCTGTATAGGTATGAGGGTAAGGATCTAAAATCGTGCTCCCAGTAAATTGTATGGTATTCATTTTCCATTAGCAACCTTTAAAGGATTAAGGGATGCAACAATCCTGCTGGGATTTATATCTGTGGTTCCAGTTAGTCTGCACTTTCAAAGCTGCTGCTCAGGTCACCAAGGTATTTACCACTGTAACACAGTGAATGTTTATCCATTAGCATAACTGGTTTGCATGTTGTAGTTTTTACCACAGATAGAGCTGACCATACATTGAAATAAATGGCTGGAAATGGTGTACATTATTATTCAAGTTAATATTGGCAGTCAGCCCTTTATTCAACAAGTTGCAACATTACAAAGGCTAGTGTTAACCATGCAATAATCACAGCTCAAATAGCAGCTGGGTGTGTGAGGTATGTTGCTGTGCTTATATTCCTTGCAAAGGTAATGGTGAGGAAAACTCTTCCTTCATATTTAAATGTAACTCTCTACCTGCTAAAACAAAAGGAAAAACTATGTAGCACTTTAACGACTAAAAAGATGGTTTAATAGGTGATGAGCTTTCGTGGGCCAGACCCACTTCCTCAGATCATATTCTGGAAGAAAATTGGCATGACCATGACTCTACTTGCTGATTTCATTACGTATGACACAACTTACTAAAATGCAGGGAAAGGATAGAAATGTGGAACAATAGAGTGAGATTCAATCAAGAAAATTACAATGACTTTAAAGTATTCCATGCCAATTCTTGTCCAGTGCTCAAGAAAGAATATTAATAATGAAAATAGCAAGATTTCTCATCCTGGAACAGGGTGGGGGAGTAAAATAGCTTGCTTTGGTGTCTTTGTCAGTGTTCAAGGTAACAACTAACCCCCCTCCTCCACACAATCTAGGTTTTTTTTCTATTCTGTATTTCATTAAATGCTCAAGCAGTATAAAAGTTTCAGAGGGGTAGCCATGTTAGTCTGCAATTGAAAACCCCTTAAAATAGTGCTGCAGCACCTTAGAAACTAACAAAAATGTAGACGGTATCATGCGCTTTTGTGGGAACAACCCACTTCTTCAGATGAACGGAGTTTAAGGGGCCTAGGTTCCAAATAAATAGCCAAGAAAGAGAAAGGATGGGAGGGAAAGGAAAGGGGGGAAAATGGGGAACGACTGAGTCAGCAATGCCACTCTGCCATGTATATTGGCCAAACTGGACAGTCTCTACAACAAAGGATTAATGGACACAAATCAGAAATTCAAAAAGGTAACAAACAGAAACCTGTTGGGGAACATTTTAACTTGCCTGGACACTCATTAATGAATCATAAAAATTCCGTATTATTACAGGCCGATTTAAAAAACCACCTTGAAAGGGAATCTGCAGAACTTAATTTCATCTACAAGTTCGATACCTACAATAGAGGTTTAAACAATGACCTTAACTGGATTACCAGCTACATTCTACTTCCTAATGACATAAAAAGCCAAACACGGGGTACTTCAGAGTTCTTAGAACCCTCTCTATCAGCTTCATTTAGCATGGACACTCTAACTGACTATTCTTTTCCCATTTTTTTCTCCTTTCCTTTCACTCCTCACCCCCTCTCTTTCTCAGCTATTGATTTGGAACCTAGACCCCTTAAAACTCCATTCATCTGAAGAAGTGGGTTGTGCCCATGAAAGCTCATGATACCATCTACATTTTTTATTAGTCTCTAAGGTGCTGCGAGGTTATACCCAATTTCTTATCGATATACAAGCTTTATGTAGCTTACACCACTGTTGAATTCCATTGTTCTCATTTACTGTGTGGTCAAAGTATGAAGAATCCATTCATCCAAACATACAACAAACTGTAATCAGTTTGCAACAAAAACCTTCCATACAGCTCAATGATAGATGTTAAATCAGAGAAAGTAATTTTGTAATAGTTTCTACCAGCTCTAGACATGTCCTATTTTGAATAATACAACTAACATTCATGCAATTAATCACCCATTATATTAATGCAAAATTAGTTAACAAATATGCTTTTATAGATGTGGATTAATATACCAAAATTCATAATGTAATGTGAAAAAAACCTGCAAGTGTAGGACATAAATTTGTAAAAGAAACTTAAATACACAGTATTTTGTGCACGTGCATATATACAGTAAAACTCCAATAGTCCGGCATCCAATAGTCCGGCACTCCTGATATACCGGTATCAAAATGGCAAGAGCCTAGTGAGTGAGCTTCGTCAAAAAATGAGTCACAAGCTAACAGCGGCAGCAGCTGAACTGAGCAAAAAGAGTAAAAAAGGCTTAAAAAAACTAAAACATTACAGTATACTGTATACAGTATGTACAATAAAAAGGGTTAAGAACACTTTCTATACAGTATATATATATAACCATCTTATAGTACCTCCTGATAGTCCGGCATATCTGATAATCCGGCACCACCTAGGTCCCATAGGTTCCAGATAATCGGAAGTCTACTGTATATAAACACACATTATGGATGTATATTCACAATACATACGTATATACACGTACACCATGTGTGCATTTATATATAGTGAGGTGTAATTCAAAGACCTGTCTTATGTGGGAAGTCAGACTAGATAATCACAATGGTGTTTTCTGACCTGAAAAATCTATTATATATAAACAATCATTCAAGTAAGAACAACAAATTATATTTTAATTGCTTATGGAATATAGTGCATTGAAGACATCGGATTACAAAGAATTCACACATTCTTCTAGTAATTACAATATTTCTTTTAAGGTGAAGAGTCTCAAACACATCATCCCTCACATCAGCAACCGGGTTTTGCATGGAGTTTCTTAAGTACTGAGTCCTATGAGAGCAGATCATGAGGAGATTAGGTTATGCTATAAGAGATTAGCATTGTCCCCCCCACCCAACATAAGAAACTCTTTTGAGTTTTGTTATTTATCTTGCCCCTCAGGCCTGGGGATAATGCCATTAGAGCCATTTTACAGACAGCAGGATCCTATAAATGAGGCACTGATTTAAATAGCATCATGCAGAGTTGGGGTGAAAGTTCTCAGTTATTTACAGGTGATATCAGAAGAGCCATTATCTGAAGTACAGCGAAGCAAGGATCATGTGCAGATTTAGTTTAATTGTCCACTGTGCCTCAGAAAAAACATCTGCTTTTGATTTGCTTCTTAAATATCTCGTTTCATTTAAACATAATATACAACTGCACAGTAATTGCACCAATGCCTGAAACAGAACAGAGCTTGGTTCTCCTTGGACAATGGATGGTCAAGCAAACACTTTGGACCTATATTATTCAGAACTAGTTGGCCTATCTGTAGAAAGGGGACAAGAAAAATCTGACAATGGCAGCCCTAGAGTGACAAGTCTAAATAATCATGGTTTAATTAATCAAGATCTAACATCACTATCTATAATCATGGGACATGGTGTGAATAAGCAAATGAATGAGTTGGATCTTTAACGCTACATTATTTTGAGTCCATTTGAGACAGGCACTATTTTCAGGAGTGAGTTTGCAAGCTATTTTTCCTGGGCATCATGTGCAATGCTCATTTATCCTGGCATATTATGAAAAAATAGCTGCATTTTCAAAGCATTAAGTAATTATACAATAAGAACGCAATGCTGCAAACATATAAAAAGCTTTAGAAATACGAGTAGTCCTCCTTAGCTCAGGGAACCTACTTACGTGAGTAAAGTGACTCCTATAAATGACTGAAAGATCAGGTTCTAGATTTTGACAACAGCACTGTATGCCTGTTAATATTATATATTTATACTTCCAATCATCCTTTTGTCACATACAAATTTTATGTGGGGGATTTTGCCATTTATTAGCATGCATTTGTAACCGCATACTCTCTCAAAGTTTAATCATGCATTCCTGATATAGCAGTAATTAGCATATGTGAACACTCCCTTTCTGGTTTGTGTTGAGTTTTCATCTGATTTAATTACTATATGATGTAGCTAAATACTAATTAAAACTCAATGGCACAAGTATTGCTAAATATGGGGGTATTTATCACACAGTACAATGCCCTTTTAAGTGCTTTTTAAATTACTTTATTCCTTCAAACTGAACCCTAAATTAGTTTTCTATGTATTGTTTTAATAATGTTGTGTTTACTTTTTGATGTACTATTTTCAGTACATTATGTACACTTTTTAGGGTTTTATGCTCTTCAGGGTTTTATATACTCCCCTCTTCGTTGTTATTTTAAAACAGAGCTAGACACATGTATTAGCTGAATTTTATAAGTTTCAGAACTGATGGAAAGAAATGAAAGATTAAGATATTTAGAATGGAATCCTACTCCAACTCAAAAAAGTGGCAGAACTCTGCTGAGACCAGGATTTCACCCCTACAGTATATCTTCCTTTTGCCAATGTATAATTAAAACCCCTCCAGTAAATTCCAGGCAAAATCTTTTAGACAGTGAAAAAATTCTAGGAGTGGGGCTGGTAGCACCAAATTCGGAGCCACCTTTACTCCACAAAAGTTTTGTAATTCAGTGGATCAATATTTTTTCAATTGATTACAATTAGTCACTTTCATAACATAGTGAGGGATCTGGAATAAGAATATTAAACAATCATGATACAATCATTTTAGACTGTTAACTCTGGTGCAAGGAGCATCATTTCCCAGCCTGATTGGCTTTGTAAGTGCTATTGGGGTTTAAATGTTAAATAATAATAATCAGTGAGTAATTCACCTTCGAATGACCTTACATTTACTATTATTTCAAATAAGCAATTTGAAAAAACAGCTTTGGACACTTTTCATTTGAAACATTCTACATAAATTATGGTTCCTGTACATTCTTGCCAAAACTGTCTCAGTAATGCTTTGCACTTACGCAACACTTTACACATTATTCAAGTTTGAAATAGGTAAATATAATTGTCCCCATTTTACAGATAGGGAAAATGATTCTCAAAGAGGATGATTTACAGAGTTAGATAGAAAGTTCCAATATCGCATTACTCAAGCTCATCTGAAGAAGTGGGTTTTGACCACGAAAGCTCATGATACTATATATATATTTAATAGTTTCTAATGGCCCACAGGACTACTAGCTGCATGAAGAATATCACCCAAAATGTTTCAATTGTTTAAAAATGCTGTAATTTTGGACAACTCTCAAAAACTGAAAAAAGAGCTAAGTCTCATAAGATTGGGTTGGTTTGGGGTGGAGGGCAATGGTCCTAATGAACATTTTGCCCAGTTCTAAAGTAGATTATAGCTTTGTCTACCATATGCTGTGATCCTATGTTACTACAAGAGCTACATATACTCCCAAGCATAAAGAAAATGCCTGAACAGTCAAATCCTCTCTCCCAGCCCCCCAAAAAGAGAAGCTAGTTTATTCTTAAGCACAAAAATGACTAATCACCCTTTAATCAAGTTATGGTTTATATAGTCATCCTATTTTTTGCTTAATCAGGTTAATATTCAAACATGTTAAATATTAAATCCCTTCAGACATGCAACCTTGCTTGCCAAGTTTCAGCCTAGAACACATTTTATATGAAGATATAAATCCCTGAAAAATCACCCAATATAAATTCTGACAAACCCTTGGCTATTGTAGTGTAAGTTCTCAGCTCTGTAGATCAACAGCAAATTATAGCTAAAATTAGTTTTTTGTTAAAAATCCTATTTTGTCTGGGATTAAATGAAAGATTATTTTTAACACTAGACACATTTTCAGTTCCATTTATATTGACAAAATATCCTTTTCAGAACAAACATATATATTATTGAAGTGTGCAGCAAGAATCTACCATAATAAAATATCTTGATTATTACTGGAATGCAATATTAACTATAAAAATAATGTTATTACATTCACTGGTAATTAAAGTATATATATCTGTCTCTTGTAGATCATTCATAGTCATATTTATTCAGTTGTGTTCTTTTAAAAAAAGGTGTTTCATGCCTCTTCAAGCAGAATAAGTGATAAATAATGCATTTCCTCAATATTGATGGGAAAGCTTGGGCTATAATTAGCATAAGCGATTACATATTCTGATACTTGATGTTCAATGATGTCATTTCTGTCGTCTTATACAGTAGGAATGAAAGGCAGGCAATCTGAATAAACCCTAACAACTTTATTCTTATAAACAACCCCTGCAGTTCAAGACAGCTTCCTTTGACCAACTCTGTGAGGTAAAAGGCTCTATTCTATAGCTTCCACCAGCTTTATTCCAAGTGAAAACACCACTTTGTGCTGCATGTTATGTTAAAATAACGGATTTGTGTTGGTTCCTGAAGAGAGGTGGAATGAAAACTATCAACACTATGGGTAACAAGGCCCCTTTAAAGACAAAGTATGGGGAGATGCTGGCTAGGGTCTCCAACAGAGGACCTTTGTACTTCAATGCAAATGAATCTCTAAAAAACAGACTGCAGACAATGACCAGGGAGAAGTCACAGAGAACCAATCCATCTGCAGCTATTTTGTTAACTCAATGTTTCATACATTCTTTCTCTTATACAAAACACTTGATGTTGACAGCTGTGAATTTTAAACAACTATTCTGTGTATGTTTTTCTAATTTTGTGTATTCAGATTGCTTCTCTGTGTTGGGAGTGGGGGTGGAAAGCTGAGTACCACAGATTCCATGATTTAGAGATTTCATGCTTTTCAAAAAGTCACAGCAAGTGTGATTGCAAAACAAAGTAGAAATTAAGTGTTTAATGAACAAATGCTTCAAATGATAAAGAAAAGTGGAGTTACTTTAAACATATTACACAATACAGAACTTACATAAAGTATGAAATATAATTAGGGATTCCCCTTGAAATATTATGTTGTTCATGTGATGATTATAATAATAAAAAGATACAAACTTTGTTTGACCTTAACTTTAAGACTACTTACACCATTACAAAGATTCTTTTTCTCTTACATTAGGTGAAAGCTGTTAGCATTTTCTACTTGTGCAATTCTTTGTAGGGAAACTGCAGCATGATGAAGAAAAACTTGTTACAAGTCAATTAAGCAAATGAACTATTTGAGTATCAGCAATGTTTTCAGGTAGTGCATGAAATTTTTCACAAAGTCAAAAAATAAGTTAAATAAATGCCAATATTATTTGTGCATATGTCTATGGCGTGAGAGGATCAGTTTTCAAATTTAGGCTGCAAAATTCTGAAAAATTGGAAGGTTTTATATTTTCAAAACTCGGGGATAAAAATGATTTAAATATAACAGAAGAATAGCCACCCAGTCATACCACATGGATTTTCCATATTCAGAAACAGTGAACAAACATCATAAGTGCTGGAAGAGTTGTAAATGAAAACATTGCATTTGCCCTGGTGTTAGAAACTGTTGGTAAAGAATTGTTAGGTTAATAAAACCCCTCAAGAATAAAGCCATTTATTATGGGTCAGATTCTGGTTGCTTTTATGTGGATGTGCAGTAGGCGAGAGGGAATTAAATAGTAAAGCTAGAGCAGTGTTTCTCAACCAGTGGTACTAGTACCTTAGGGGTAGTCGAGAGAAGTCGGGGGGGAGGGGGAGGTACGTCAACAAAACTGAAATTTAGAGAAAACTGAATTTTTGTTTTAAGTTGTATAGCACTTTATTATTTTTGTTCTTTTTACACCCAAAAATTTAATTGCCTGCCCATCTACAATTAAGTTGTTTAAACAAATGTGTTGCAATGGTAGAAAAAAAATTGTGTGTCTGAAAACTAGGTACTGGGAGTACTTATATATTTTTTAAAGGGGTACTTTATAAAAAAAGGTTGAGAAACACTGAGCTAGAGAATAGGGCACTGGACTGAATTAGGAAACTCGGGTTTAGTTTTACCACTGATCTCTTGTGTAACCTTGAGCAAGGTACTTCCCTGCCCTGTTTCTCTGTGTTACCCTCTGTCTTGCAAAATGGTAAACTGGACACAAAATATCTCTTACAGTGCATGGTAGAGTATGGCTCTGAGTTGATGCCCCTGCATGCTATTGTAATACAAACAGTAATTTAAATCCCATAAAAATTATATTCCCTGTTCTTAAAATAGCGCAAGGACTTCTCCTTCACTATTCCCCTGGGGGTATATGAAGTGACATGGCCCGCCTTCATCTTATCCCATCACCATCATCCACAATACTGACTAGTCATGCACCCCATGAAGAACTAAAGAAGACTGCAGAAAGGAGCAAAAATGTAGAGGAGAGGCTGTTTGATCAGGCAGGGAAAGTGGGCAGTTATCCAACATCACTCAGGCCATTCCTGGCTAAATTATGTGTAATCATACACCCATCATCAGGGAAGTGAGGCCTGTCACACTAGGAAGTGGATAAAGGATTAGCTGCCCTGTGTGCCTCATTCAAGGGGTACAAACTCTAATCCACAAAGCACATTGCAACAAGCTCACTCCAGCACATACTCCTCCTCTGAAGCTATAACTGGTGTTGGAGGGAGATGATGCTCAGCTACAATACAGAAGCTGATGGTAGCATGGCCACTGAACCATGAATAGAGGGAGAAATGGGAAAGTCAATGTCCATTCAGGGACTCACATAGTTTGGGTCATAATTTCTTATCAGAGTATTGCTAGCTTTGGGTTCTATCCCGCCTATGACAAGCCAGCCCCTTCTCTACATTTTATATTACATAATATTATAGAATAAATAAATAACAATAACAATATTATCAGAGAGTCTAAGTGCTTCAGTCATGACGAGGTCCCAAATGTGCCAGACACTTTACAGAACATTGTAAATGATATTCCTTTTCCCAAAAAGCTTAAATTTCCTTACTTGGCTTTTTACACATTAGGGAATGAAAAGAACCAAAGCATCAAATGTTTATAATTCTAATTACTTATTTACTTCAGACTGCAATCGCTCATTAGGAGGCATTACAGTCTATTCAATATATACATATCTAGACACTCTGTTGGCTCAGAATTATTTGACAAACACACAAAACCTCACAATACAGATTTATGATCTATCATGTAACTTTGACTGCTTAACGACTTTGTAATACAAGGATTATTGACACACAAGATGTAACAGCTGCTTAAGAGTTACACTACAATGGCCTTCCAAAAAGAGATCACTTTGTCATTTTTACTATTTATTTTCTAAACTATCCAAAGATTATTTGCATTGATAGCATGGACTGAAAAACAGCAAAATCTATGTGCAACTAAATTAAGCAGGTTTTGCCAATGGGAAATGGAAGAAAAGTTTACAACTACAATATGTCTAGATTTGGTGCAGGATGCAGTTTTTTGTGGTCTTATTTTTTTAAGACACTCAAAGAGCTTTAAAACAGCTTTTTTTTGGGGGGTGGCTGAGATCTTGCAGTTCAAGTTTAGTCTCAAAAATAATTTGCAGACGAGTTATAATCCCTTAAGAAAGTGTGTAGAAAGGGGGCTGTGACAGACCCTTAAGCACAATGTCAGTAATGGGTGTCTCTAATACCCAGAGACTTTGAAAATATAAAAGAAATGGAGTTCATTCCCCTCTCCCCACCTTAACAATGAATTTTCTGCCGCCAAACTTTCAGAAACAGAGTTGGTTCCCTTTCAAGTAATTGATGTAGCCTTTCTTCAGCATCCAGTCCAGACAAGTTCTCAAACGTGAAGCAGGAAATCACACCGTCAAAGGAAAACTGAGCATTTCTTCCACATGCTCTAGGTCAGCCCCTCAAAAACACTAGATTTATACTGTTGCTGCCAAAAAACTTGCATTTCCATGCCCTCCTGTTGCTAAGATAAAGGATGTTTCCTACTGCCTCCGAATACCATACTCATTTAAAACTCCAGCTATGTTCTGACAAAACATGCTGCTGTCACCCCAAATTGAGCAAATGAGCCCATGTCCTACAGTATAAAGACTAAAAGAGTTATTGAATATCACCTGGGGAGCACAAAATGAACAGGATCCCATTTCTCTCTGACCTTTTTGGGCATTTTTCCTGAAATTGGCCTAGCCCTTCAGCCTTCATTTCTCATTCTGTCTGTGGTAGCACAGGAAGGACAGCTAGGACATTCGAGTTTCAAACAGATCAAGTTTTGTTAAATAACTTTTTTTTCCTTCTTTTTCAAACTAGAAGCGGAAAGGAGCACTGTGAAGAAAATGGAAACTGGCAAAAAGCTTTAACTTCAAATAACCTTGTAAGTCAGTGCCGATGTGAAAAACTAATTCTGGGTGTTTTTTTATTTGTATTTAAATAAGACTGGAGCATTATAAAAAAGAGTGGGAGAAGTACAATACAGGTTACCATCTGAGTGAAAAATGCAAAACTGTGTAGTGTTATCACTTCAGATTACTAAAAGAAATAAAGAAGAGACCTTTTGGCATCAATGTTTATGGATGAGATTATAACATGTAACTAATACAAATATACAGAAAAAGGCCCTTATAAAGTACACAATGCTATACTACTAGGGGTCTAAGAAAAAGACATTTCAGTCTGCTCACAATTAAGAAATCCTATGAAACAGGAATGGTTAGCTTAAAAAAATAAACATGCAAAAATTTCTTTTGGTAAACAGAACTCTACAGAATATAACAATACTGTATTTGTTCAAGGTTAAGGATGTTTTCTATGCAGTCAGAAAAATGTTGTTTCATGTAAGTTTGTTCCCATGATTTATGAGTAGGTAAGCAATAGTCTGATATCAATACACAATTTATGTGATTCATCATTTATTCCAAAATTAATTCACTGTCTATTATATCATTCACATATAGAAATATTCTTTATATTTTAAGGAGAAGACATTCTTATACTTCATCATATAAATATGGCTGGCAGACCAGGGGTTACACCTCATTAAATTGCCTGTACAATGAAATCTGGATCCAAATCTATTCTGTTTAAGCTGCTAGTAATGCTACCATTCCTAGTAATCTAACTTTTACTTCTACTTCTGTCTCTGTTGCTTTCAGAGTTGTCATTACTTTCATGCCATTGGTCCACTGCACAGTTCAGAAACACAGTCTCCTCTATAAGTAAGAGGAAGAAACAATTTTCTACCATATGAAACAACTGCTAGTGCAAAGGGTCAACAAGCACTACAACTGCCTGTATGGATCTGGAGCGCTGAAGGGTGTAAAGAAGACTCAAGTGTAGAATGGGATCCTGACTGCCATTAACTCGTCATGTAAGAGATATATGGAATCACTCAAGCAGAAGGAGAGATCTCTGACAACTCACTCAAAGGAAGATGAAAGAATGCTACCATATTGAACAGGCATCTGTAGTGAAGACACCTCATACTTGTTCTTACTCCAACATAGAGAAAGTATTTGCATGAAATGTTTAGAGTTGAAGAATGTCATACACACACAGTTAAAAAAAGACGTTATAGAAATAATAGGGAATACAGTTTCTTTTGATTCTCTTAAAAAACATAATGTGCCACTTTTCCTTGAATAAATAGATCCCATGACCTCAACATTAGTTAGACTCTTATTAAAGGAAATAAGACAAATATAGATGTAATATTATTTTATCTGCAGACAAATGGGAAGTGTTTATAGGTGGACATGGTATCAAACAAAATCTTGATTTATTTTTGACGAGGATAAATAATCTGAAATAAGACACCAATTGCAAAATTGTTACTCTCCTATTAAGTATTTGTCACTATGCAATTCAATTTACCAATAAGGAACACTCTAGTGGGTGAAAAAAGTGTTAATAAGAGGCTATCCTTAATAGTCATCTAACAGGGCAGTTTCTCTCTTTACATCACTTGCAATAGCCAGAAAGAGCACAGAACTTCCACAGAGGTGAAGATCAGATCAAATTCCACCAATACATTCAGTACTCAACTCTGCAAGGTGTCAGTTTTGTAAATTCTTGAAGCCAGAACCTAATTTATGCCAGTGAAATTTAATTTTCTTTTGACAGATAGCTTTCCTCTTGAAACCACTAGTTTATAGAATGTGCTTGGGGAACCTCAAGATACCGCTGCCCAGAAAAAGAAAATGTCATTTAGCCTCTGTGACAGCATAGCTACTGACATCAATAACCAAGAGAAAAAAATCAAATGCAAAATTAAAGGCAGCATCACAATCAACAAGCAATTGAGAGAAAGTGAGTCAACAGTGAAACAGAACCCTCCCCATAATTTTATACCCAGAGTTCCTTCCCCTTTTTTCTAGCAGTCATGACATTTACTCCATAGACAAGTCTTCTCTCACCTATCAAAGCACATGAAGGAAGAAAAAAATCCATTTGCAGGTGGACTTTATAAGGTATATTTAATACGTAGGGTCAGGGGGAAACATACAAGTGCCATATGTAG
Source organism: Pelodiscus sinensis (assembly GCF_049634645.1). Classification (NCBI taxonomy): domain Eukaryota; kingdom Metazoa; phylum Chordata; order Testudines; family Trionychidae; genus Pelodiscus; species Pelodiscus sinensis. The sequence goes on from NC_134722.1 coordinate 35,124,873, forward strand.
GGAACAGAGTGGATTAAGGGATTAGGAATGGGAGCATGAAGCCTTTCATGTTGAGGTCACTGCTCTGAATCTAGCTCATGTCAGCAGAGACAAAAAAATTCTAACCACCAGGCAGCTTATTCAGTGGCCTGCTATATGGAATGGTTTGGGTGTCTTGCTTCAGTTTCCTGCAGATATAGGAAAGGAACCTGTAATAAAATCCAAAATAGTTGCAACCTCAATGGAGAAGGTACGGATTAATGGAACCAGGGACTAAACCACATTCTCAGCTCTAAAAATTCAGGATTGAGCCAAATTTGCAAGAAGTGATGTGGTGCAAGGAAATTAGCAGAGCAGACCTTTCAGCATATAAAACAAGAGGTCTGAAAGTTTCCAGTATAATTAGTCTGGTACATTTCATGAACACTAGATTTCTTTCAATAAAGTTTAAAAGGAAATTAACTTTATGTGACACTGCTGAGAGAAGGTTCAGATTTCCAAATGATCAGTCACATGACCGCTGGCTTCTCACGTGCTTCAAATTACATATGCATTTACATACCTTACTGTATCAAGGCCATTAATGACATGGAGAATTTCAGAGGTGCAAATGGGAGTTAGCATCTCGCTCCCTTTGAATTTCAGTCAGCTAGGTTTGTAAGATCTCTTTGCGGCTAAAAATCTCCCCCAAAGATTTTATTAATTTGCATGAGGGTTTCTTTTTTAATTAACAGTCTCATTTAAAAATAAGGTTTTTTTCTGAATTATTTTCCCTCCTTCCCAGCCAGTGGGGCCTTTTCTTCTCCCATCCCCACAATCTCCCTGGCTGTCAGGGGCCTTTTCTTTCCCCCCATTCTAGCACTGCAGCCAAGGGCCTGGGGGAGGGGTTCAGAGTAGGGGATTACTTATTTGGTCTGGTGACAGACAAGATGGCAAGCCTCAGCCCCAGCTTGCCACTCTGCAATATAGCTCTCCCCTGCACTCATTGCCCCCAGTGGTCACTCTGCAGTATTGCATCTCTCCAAACAGCAGCCTCCTCCCTTTCTATGTTCTGGAAAACAGTCCCATTCCCAGCACTTCCCATTTTCCTGGCACAACCAAACCCTGACCTTGCTTTATGTTAGGGTAAGAGGAAGCTGCATACCAGATTTGGTGGTGCTATCTTTTACCATTTAGGAGGGGTTCTTGAACAAATAGACTTGCAGAGAGACTCACAGACATATGCACTCGAATACATATATATATTGCCTAGATAAGTTGCGAAATCTCCATTGTATTACATATATAATATAATGGAGATTCCACAACTTCCCTAGGCAATTTATTACAGTCATCTAATGAAGTGGGTTTTACTCGTGAAAGCTCATGATCCTTTATATATTTTTGTTAGTCTCTCAGGTGCCACAGGACTACCTGTTATTTTTTAAGTTACAGACTAATATGGCTACCCCTTTGAAACTGCCCTGACAGTTAGGAAATTGTTTTCTAATAACCAACATAAATCTCCCATGCTGTAGTTTCAGCCTATTGTTTCTTGTCTTATCATCAGAGGTTAAGAAGAATAATTTTCTCCGTCCACCTTTTCAGTACTTGAAAGCTGTTCTTATTTCCCCTCTCAGACTTCTTTTTTCCAAACTAAACAAACTCAGTTCTTTCTCTTTTCCCTCATAGGTCATGTTTTCTATACTTTTAAGCATTTTTGTTGCTCTTCTCTGGACCATCTCCAATTGCTCCACATTTTTCCTGAACTGTTCTGTCCAGAACTGGACACAATACTCCAATTGAGAGGCCTAATCAGAGTAGTGTGAAGAATTAGTTCCCATGTCTTGCTTACAACACTCCCGTTAATACATTCCAGAATGAATTTTGAATCATAACCCTATCCTCCAAAACACTTGCAATCTTTCTAAGCTTTCTAATCTGCAAACTTTATACAGGGCTCGACAAAGTGCTGTTTCTACTCTCCCGTGGTGAGTAGATTTCAGCCGGTTGCTCTGTGCGCCCCATTCACCGGCGCTGCATGCATGCACAGTGCCAGTCTGGCGCATGCATGATGCAGGGCTGGCGAGTAGTTCTCACCACAGTTTGTCGAGCCCTGTTTATAAGCATACTCTCTATGCCACTATCTAAATAGTTGGTGAAAATACTGAACAGAACTGGTTCCGAAACTGATCCCTGAAGAATCCCATTTGTTATGGCCTTCCAGTATGAGTGTGAACCACTGAACTACTCTCTGAGAATGGTTATCCAACCAGTTATCCACCCATGTTATAGTAGACCATCTATATTGTATTTCCCTAGTTTATTAAAAAGAGGTTATGTAAGATTTATCAAAGTCTAGATATACCATGGCTTTACTAAAGTCTAGATATACCATGTCTACCACTTCCCCCTTTTCTACAAGGCTTGTTATCTTATCAAAGAAAGCTATGAAGTTGTTTTGAAATGATTTGTTCTTTATAAATCCATGCTGACTATTTCTTATCACCTCTAGATGTTTGCAGAGGTATTCTTTAATCATTTGCTCCGTTATCTTTCCTGGCACAGAAGTTAAGCTGACTGGTCTGTAGTTTCCTGGGTTGTCATTATTTCCCTTTTTATAGACGGGCACAATTTTTTGCCTTTTCAGGTCTTCCGGAATCTCTCTTGTCTTCCATGACTTTTCAAAGATGATCGCTAAAGGCTCAGATTGATCTGATAAATATGCCAATGTTTCAGTGAAATATATTTTGAATACCAGTCTCCCACTGGCATTTCCACACCTGGGTATTTTGACTCACTATTAGCACACAATACCTACCTTCACTTCTTCATCTTCCCCTGTAGGAGGTACCAACAATTTGTTTCCTGGAGGCTTTTCAATAAGGGGAGTGTTTCTCCCTCGAGCAATAAGAAGAAGATATATTTCTGTTTGTTCAGATTTCTGTCCAGAACCACTTCTTTCATCATATACTTCTCATTCTCAAGAAGACGTTCTTTCTACACCAGCTAATCAAGCTTCAACTGACAATTTTCAGTAAAGACTAGATTTCCCTGGACTTCTTGTGCTTGTGAACAGAATACCCAATGGCATATGTCAACTACATCCTAAACTCCTTGGCAAGAAATCATAACAATATCATTCACTGTGATATCAAACATAGTTAGAAGTCTAGGATAGTTATGCCATGCTTGTGTACAGGAATTCTCATTCATCTTTTTGGAAACAAAGCTGACAGCCTTGCCTCCACAAATTGTGAAGATATCATCTTCACTGGCAAGGTCCATATTTTTACTTTAATTTATTCTGTTGGAATCATTCAGTTCTTGAGAGATAAATCAACCATGTATATCAGATGGTCTCTCATGATGAACTTCTGGAAAAAGGATTGAATGCAACAAGTGAGGTATGGCTTTTAGACACTTCAGTAGAGTCTGGTAGTGTTCAATGTCTTGTTACATACAGATTTAAACTTAGCTGTCATTCTACCAGAAATGGTCTCAGTTATGAAGCAAGTAAACTGAGAGAGAAAGATGTACATCAAAATTATAAGCCATGAGAGAAGTTGGTTTGAGATTTAGTACTACACCAGAATTCATAAATGCATCTGTTCGCTTCCTGGTGATGAATAATTATATATGCTTCATCTCCTTTGGTATAAAAAGGAGTCAAAAGCTATAGCAGCATTCCTCTTGATTACAGATAATTCACCACTGCTGTTCACTAAGAAGGTATCCTCATCTCATTTTAACTACAGATCAGATCGTCCTTGACATATTGGCAGGGAAGGATGAAAGAGATCTCTGAGCTAAAGAAAAGAAAACACATGAATATATTTGCTCACTTGTGGTACCTGACAAGAAATGAGGACTGGTGGCAAGTAGGATGAATGTGAAGAACAGTCCATTTATTATACCTCTCTCTACTACATGCCAGTTAGTCCATTCTTGCATCAGTAAAGGTTGCTGAACAGATTTGAATTTGCTCAAACAAGTACAAAATGCATCAGATTAGATTAGTTTGACTTAATGGCAGTGAGATTAGCCAGCTGCAGAAACCTTCAACATAATATAGTTGATGTGAATAATATTGGGCATGTACAGTAGAAAAACTCTCAAAGCTTGCCTTTATTCACAAGGCAGCTCTAAATGTATGAACTGCTAAACTATCATCATCACTTAATTTACAGTGCTCCTTAATATGCTATAGTGTTCTAGTCTGGGGGGAAAGATCATGTTAAGAGTACGTACTTGACTTTGATCCAGTGACATGTTTCTGAAGGACAGCGTAGGACAGGGCTAAGATGTACAGTACTTCGTTTAGTATGTGCACCATATGTGGCAGTTTAGGAGTTGTCATGGAGCCTTCACTGCATTTGTGCCGAGCATTCAATAAAAGTAGAATTTGGATAATCAGAGTTATTCCTTCTCCATTTCAGATTTATTGATAGATTAGCAGGAAATTTTGTGGGCTGTGTTGAATAAGCAAATTTACCTACACAACTCAGAAACTAAAAGCCATGCTTTGAACTTAGGCTACTGGTTTTGAATTTCTCTCACCTTACTTTTGAAATTATAGAGGTAGATTCATGGGTGCAACTTTAAGCATGTGAGCCACTGATGGCAAGTACTTTGCTGGAGAAATAGTTCATTAGACTCTTTTGTTTTCCAGCCACTCAGAACTTCCAGTAACTTTTACTTTTGTGGTTGAAATGTTTCAGGTGAGAGGAAACTTTGGTGTTTTGAACACAAACAGCTGAACAGTATTTGAGAAAGACTGAAAATATATTTCCCTCCTTTATAGAAACATTATTGTGAATGCTGGAACAAGTCAGAACCCAAAACTGCCTGAGTATATAGTTGGTAAGGAAATAGGCCTAAAGAGATCCAGCACAAGTTAGATTAGAATTCATTCAGTTATGGGCCTTTTTGCAAAGTGCAGCTAACTTAGCTGAATAGTAAAACATTTAGTAAAGGAGAACAAAGTTGAGGCAGGAACTAAGTAGTCATACAGTATGAAAAGACAGCATGATATTGTGTTATTTGAGAACAGTAATGATTATGTACGTGTGGACCATAATGCACAGAATACATACCAAAGGTCAGAGTTCAGTTTGCACATTTAACTTCAGATTTCTCATTTTCCTGGCTTAAAATTGGCAACCTTAATATTTTCTTAACTTAAATGTCTTGTTGGTATTAATATTTGGGTTAGGTAATGTACCATATAAGTGATTTTACTTTAGGAGAAATGAGTATATGATGGATATGATTCACAATATAATTTAAGCAATGCAGTCTGTTGATAAACAAAATTTTCCCCTCTTGGGTGTCCTCAGGACAAAAGAAGTTCTTTTCTCCTTTTAAGTTCTGTATGTAACACATGCATTATTAACATGCAAATTTCTTGCAGTTTTATTTAGAGTTCAAAGTCTCCTTTGTTTGTTTGTTTGTTTTATTTAGACACTAAAGTTAAGGAACATCTTCAGAGAAAAATACTGGACAAGCAAATTTTACATTAGAGTGAATCTTATTTTCTACAAACCAACCTCTATGTCTCAATAAAGAAATGGCAGAATGCTGCAGTGAAGTCTCTTATTCTGAAAACACAACTATAAATGTAGGTACTGCAATGAATTTCATAAATACACTCTAAATACATTGTGTGATAAATCATTTTATGCAGAAAGCACAATTCTGAACAGTGCCGTGTACCTTCAGCTTCCTCTAATTGCAGTGGGCATTGAAAGATCTCAACACTTCAGAGGTGCACTCCGAAATTTGCAGGAATGGACCCTTCCATTTAATTTGCAATATTTGATCATCTACAGTGGATTTTCCCATCCACTGGTGTAAATTATCTATTTATTCGTATTTCCAAAATGTACTAATGATCTCCAAGCAAAAGTACATAATACCATAACAATACCTTTGTCTGTAAATACATATTAAATGCAAAAGAAGGGTGTACACAGCAATCACTTTCTGACCTATTTTCCTTCAGTTCCACTGTTGTAAATCCTCACAATCTAGCCCTGGAAACAGCATTCTGTTAAGTGGGAAAGGAAAAAAAAAACCCAGTGCCTATAGCATCCCTAAAGCTACAGAAGGTGAAAAGAATTACATTCTTAATTCACAAGGCCCTTTTTACATATAATCATTTCTTTTAGGTAAAGGTCAAGTTACAAGACTTTTTGAATTATGCATAGTGATTTCCATTTTGGCTTATTATTCAGCAGTATAAAATTTATGATGTCAGATTTCATGACAGTTAAACTTGAATTTGTTCTATTTCAGAATGACATCTGGGTAAAGAGAATAACAAACCTTCCATATTAAAATGTACTTGTATTTTTAGGTTCTTTCTTATAAAGATATTAGACAATCAGGTTTTTTAAAACATGTTTAGGGAAAATACATTAAGTAGGTTTTGATAAGAGAAATTAAGAATAGAAATTTGACAATCTGAAAGGACTATTTGCAACCAATTATAAACAAACATGTTCAATTGTTTGGACTCCAAATGTTGGAAGAAAACCCAATAAACGCTATTTTATAGCTAACTGACAAAAAACTAAGAAGTATTTTCAACGAGGCAGTATGATGCAGGTTCTTCAAGGAAATATAACTATGTAAAATGTAATTGTATTTGTTAATGTGTGTTTCAGAGATACTACTTTTAGCTGACAGAACAATTATTTACATCTTTAATGAAAACTGAGTACTCTTAAGGTGTTCCATGCTGTTCTCTCATGCAAGGAATACTTGTCAAATATTTTAATGAGAGGAAAAGTATGGCAGTCAAGATTAAAAGTCAAGGTGACCTTTAACTGTGCAAAACAGTATCTACATATCACCTTACATTTTTTTAAGGTCATCACTTCGTCTCTTGTGAACAGACATTCCATAAATGGAAGAGTGTGGTACAACAGTACTTTCAAAGAGCTAATAATAAAAACTATTCTTAGTTCCAAATTAAAGTCTGCATTGAATAGATTTTAAATATCTCATTTCCTTGGGTATGAAACTGAAATGGCTGCTTGTTGTATACTATGAAATGTGTCAAGAAAGCATGATGTATTAGCACAGAGAAACACAATTTTCACATTCGTTTTTGATAAAGCAGTGTAACACCTTCTTGGAAACAGTACTGCACCCTTATAAAGAGCAAACAATTATTTAAGCTTGAGTCTTGGTCAAGAGGTACAGAGCACAAGACCTGGAGTTGGAAGTTAAGGGCTGCTGTGAGTTGCCTCCCACTGCACGACCAGCATAATTTTGGCAGCTGAAAATTGCATGGTACAATAACTTTCCACTTTTCTTCTACCATATTAGAGGCTGCCTGGGGATTAGTGGAGCAAATGCACAATTATTGCTTTACATCATATAGGCAGATAGTTAAAATGGTTTGAGACAGTAAAACCTGTGTGCCATCACAGAAGCACAAAGAGTTGGCCCAATATATTTAAATAGTTCATAATAATTTTATATTTTCATTTATTTAATTAGTATTACTGAAATTGAAACATTTGCCAAAGATATGTAATAATCAAATATGTGCATGAATAAAGAGGATGAAATTCAATTTTTCAACTATTTGCTCACTATCATTTCCAGAGGGTGAGGGACAATAACCACAATGAGCACTTATTTTTGTAAAAAAACCCAAATCTTAAAGGGTATGCTAATTCCAAAGAGATCACTCCCATTCCCAACTTCCAGAAAACCTGAGCTCTTCCATATGCCCAATACTAGAAGAACAAAGACTTTGACAAAAAATAAGAGAGCTCCTCTCTGTGTGAGAAACTGGATTCTCCCACAACAGAGCTTTTGGTCTCAACCTTTCAGTTTCAAAAAGAAATAAAAAAGTATTCTCATCCCGCCTTTCTCTTTTGACATCAATCTTGAAACTTGAATAATATGTCCTACCTTGCTAATATTCCATCCCTGTGGTGGATGTGCAGGAGAGGCTACAAATTATGTTGCAAATCTCTAAATGGATTAGGCAAAGCAAATAGAGCCAATGACTTTCCATTCTTCTCCACCAGACACACAATGACGGCAATCCTTCCAAAACACAAAAAGGATACCACGAAGAATAGGAATGGAGATTTTTATTGCATTAATCGCCATTGATAACATCTTTTCCATTTGGACCTATTTGGCTCATTTAATTCATTAATTCTCTGAGGAAAAATCTTTACTCTAGCCCCCCAAAAGTGCCCCTATATAGAAGCCTTGTCTATTGTTCGTCACTGTTTTTGAAGGAAAGGTAAAAAAAGGAATGCTCTTTAATGAACGAGGATTCTTTCTCCATCCAGTGAAGGTACAACCCTTGGAGAATTCTGTGTAGTAAGTTCCTGAAAAGTTCCTGGCTCTGGATATGTCTACACTTAGTAGCACAGTTATCACAGTAGTGCAAATTGCGTAGCTTATTTTGACAGAAGGAAGCTCTCTAGATGTACCCTCGATGCTTCCTACATCTCCATATGGAATTTTTCCATCAATATATCTAACCCACTTATTCGAGAAGTGAAAGCAGGGGTCAACAGAAGAATCTGACCTAACCACATCACATAGGGCACTAAATTTTTCATAGTTCTAAGAAATGTAACTAGGTCAATCTAATTTTTAAATGTAGACCAGGCTTCAGTTGGATAAGTTAGGGTATGTCTACACTATAGCACTAATTCGAACTAACTTAATTTGAATTAGTTAATTCGAAATAAGCTAATTCGAATTAGTGCATCTAGATCTAAAAACTAATTCAAATTAGCATTTTACTAATTCAAAATAGCATGTCCACATTGAATGGGCCCTGAACCGAAGTTAAGATTGGCCAGAACCAGTGCCAGCAGGGCATCAGGTTAGAACTTAGAGCTTAGAGCTGCTGCCTCAGGCTAGCCGAGGGCTGTGCTTAAAGAGACCCAACCCCCACCCCGACAGACAGTTCTCAGGGTTCCCCGCTTGCTTGTCTACCTCAATGAGGGACAGCAAAGCCGTCCTGTCTTGGGAGTGCCCACACTCGGCACATCACAGCACTCTGCCATCAGCCCAGCTGCACTTGCCGCAGGCTGCCATCCGGGGGGGGGCCAATCGGGGGGCTGTCAGGATTCAGGAGGCCCTGCAGGAGAGCTTCCACCCTGAGGAGCCCACAGAGCCACCCCAGTCCTCCCCAATCGGGGGCTCGTGCCCCATTCCTCCCCCACCTCCTTCCACTTACCCCTTCCTAGCCCCCCCTTCCTGATGTAAAAAACAAAGGACACGTGTGCTCAAAAATAGAAACCCTCTTTATTTATCAAAACTGAGGGGGGGGGATTAACCTCTGGGGAGACTGGGAAAAGGAGGTGGGAGAGGGGAAGAGAGAGGGTGGAAGAGGAGAGGGGGAAACCTGGGAGGAGGGAGCTGGAAGGGGGAAACCAGGGGAAGAAGGAGGAGGAGGAGAGGAAGTATAAAACTATGGTACGCCATATCTTCAGTACTGTGTACAGATGTGGTCTCCTCACCTCAAAAAAGATATTTTGACACAGTCTTAGCATCAAATTGAGATTTTCAGGAAAGGGTACTAGACTACTAAATAAGGACAAAATGCTAGTCTCAAGACAAATTGTGCTTTTACTCTGGGTAAAACCTTGTTGGAAAAAGATCTTCTTTCTGTGCTCATAAGACTAGCTATGTACACCAAAATTCTCTCCCTCAGAAATGGCATATGTCTGTCTGTTTTTAAAGGAGGAAAGAGCTCCATAAATCTCCATCGTGTTTTAAAAAATCCTTGACCTCCCCAAACTGTCACATTCTATTACTATTCAGCCTGATTCTTGATGGCCTCTGGTCCATCTTAATTAAACTAAAGTAATACCAAAATACACAGATTAATATGTACTATTCCAGATGGATCTGATTCTTCTCTCATATACTGTGGCTTCACACTGCTGTAACGCTTTTGTCTTGTTTTACACTGCTGTGAAAAAAGAACTGGGCCCAAAATTTTAAAAATAAGAGCCAAAAGTTAGGCAGGTAAGTAAGTGAGCTAATTTTCAGAAATACTGCATGTAACTAGTTCTTTCCATCAATCTCAACTTCTGAAATTTTGCATGTTAAAGTTTAGATTTAATTTAAAAAATGTTTTTTTGTCTAAGCCCTGTATTTGTAACTTCTTTCCAGTTCCAAGAAACTTGGAGACAGTTTGCTTTCAGCCTTCAAATAGTCATCTCCACTTTTTGGTGAAAATTAAGTATAATTCAGATGGCTGAAATTTTCTGAACACTTTGTAAATAAGCAAAAAGGACTTTTAAAAGGCATTTTATGTAAAAGTATTGCCTCTCCCCCCCACAGAATATTTCATTTTCGACTTTTCTAATCAAGAGGGCAATCAAAAAATTTTTATTGTTATTTCAGTATCATTTTAAAGGAGTAGCTAAACATATTTTGTATAGGTTGCTGTATTACAGGTGGAACTGTGACTACGGACATAAAAGCCACATGCTGACTGGTCAATTGAGCCTTTCTGATATCACAATAATTCACCAAGTCCTGATGGTGCACAGCTGGGATTTAATCACTGAAACACACTAGAACACACTCTGCTAAGCTAATAATTAGGTGCCCTTTCTACAGAGAAATTTAGGGGGGGGGGGAGAGATAAAAAGTGAATGTTTGATACTATCCCTAGCTGTAAAATGCTATTTTAGCAGCATGTTTGAACTCACTTTCTATATCTATCCGAAAGCTTACATTGGTGCCCAATTGGGAACTCTTTAATATTCCAAATATTGGGTTGTTTGGGGGAGGCTATAAGAGAAGAGTTGAAATTGTCTGCTGACCACAAATTGTCACTGCAAGGGAAGCCAAGATTCAGCTGTGGCAGTCAAGACAAGGGTTCCAACAACCCTAGTAGGGGACAGGTACAAAAAAAAAATCAGCAAAACTGTGGAAAAAAAATTATTTGTAACTGCCCCTTTACTGTTTACACTTAGCTTTTTATTAGGAGCTATTTTTCATAATGATGGATACATGTCGTAAAGGCATACAAAATGCCATATAATTATAGAAAAATAGAAATGGTGGTCTCAAAGGGGCCATCTAGACCACCTGTGCTGAGGCAAGACCATTGCTATGTTTCTAACCTATTCATGAAAACCTCCAGTGATGGGGATGCCACAACTTTCCTTGGTAACTTCTTGCAGTACTTAACTCTGTGCTAAAATGAAGAATACTCCACCAGCTGTAAGACACATCAGGGTATATAATAGCAGAATACCAGCATGCCTTTTGGAAGATATGTAGGCACTCAAGTGCTTCCTCACAGCACACACAAAATGTACACCAATAACCTAGTAATGGACACCCTTGTTGTGATTTATTGCTATATGCACAATGGATCCAGAAAAATGATTGGCTACTTGAATATGTAAGCACACTTGAACCATACCAATTATGTTCAACAGACCTACAACTAGTTATACTATTTCATTTGGGGCATTGAAAAAAAAAGCCTGTCATAACACTATTTAATGACATTAATGAAAGCAGGGACAAGGAAGGAAGATTTTTGTGCATCCACTTGGGAAAAAACAGTCAGATAGTCTTTCTGAAACATCATTCAGGACCATGAAACAATCCTTCCCTATGAATGTAAATATGCAGCCATATTTGAAACCTTTAACCCTAGTGCACACATAGAAATATAATTTGTAAACAGAGTTGTTTATTACAACTAGCCCTGGTTCATTTTCCAATCATATTTCAGAGATAAGTCAAAATTATTGAAATAAAAATGTCTGGCAGGTACTTTCATTTGCCTCTTTTATTACAAATCCATATTCAGATATGTTAATATAAAGATGTACAATATTACATAAAGGGCACAAAAACTGACATTGTGACTCTAGTGGTTGAATGGTTCAGTTATTGTAGCAGCTCTTATTCAGCTATTTTCTAGGGCTCTCATCAGTCTTTTGTGTGAAAGTCTTTGGTGAGGAGTCAAGTCTGAACTGATAAGGCCTTGGAGACATAATCACTGGCCTTCATTTTCCATTGACAGCACCATGGAGCCAATTCACAAACATTTTCATATTAATATTGAGCAATTTCCCTACATTCTAATCCATCAAAGTAGGCTATTAATCCTTCCCATACTGTTCTCTATTCAAATGCTAACAATTTTCTTCTCACAAGCTAAAACATTTGTCCTACAGCCCCTCACACAAAGACACTGTACTGTCAGCAATGATTGATCAGAGTATTAATATGAGAGATGCAATGTAAATTATATCAATGATACCACACGTATGTGGGGAGGGGAAAATCTTTTTAAGGGATAAATTGAATGCAGAACATAATGAATAATTTCCCAAGGAACATTTTAAAATATTCCTCATAGTGTGTTTTTTTGGAAATGTATGAAGGTTTTCAGTGATTTTAGTGCTATAGTAGAACCTCAGAATTATGAACACTAGATACGAACCGACTGTTGAGCCATATACCTCATTTGGAACCAGATGTAAGCAATCAGGAAGCAGCAGAAACCAAAAACAAATACATGAATAAATGCTAATATGATACAATAATGTGTTAAATATAAACTATTTAAAAAGGTAAAGAAAAACTTTATAAAAGGATTTGACAACGTAAGGAAAAGGAGTCCATATTTGATTCATTTAAATTAAATCAGTTAAAGCATCATTTTTCTTCTGTATAGTAAAGTTTCATTGCTGTACTAAATCAATGTGCAGGTGTAAACTTTTGAACGAACCACTATAATTTTTTATTCTGAGTTATGATCATTTCTGATTTACAAAACAATCCTCATTCCCAAGGTGTGCATAACATTTGGGGTTCTATTGCATTGTTTTGTGGTTGCAAATAAATTCAAATGAAATAAATTTTTTTTAAAAAGTTATTTGCTAAGATTAGTGATATGAGATCTTAAAATATATCGTATATGCAGTATTGTTGTCACTGTGTTGGTCCCAGTTATTAGACAAACTTCTATTAGTGAAAGACGCAAGCTTTTGAGCTTACACAGAGTTCTTCTTCAGGTCTAGGAAAGATAGTACCTTTAAATCTTGAGAAGTTCTCCTTCAACAGGGGAAGTTGGTCCTAAAAATGATATTTCCTCCCCCACTCTGTCTGTCATAGGCTCTATGAGAAGATTCAATAATTTTACTAATGCACAGCTTATACCAAGATGTACAAAATGCAAGTTTAGAATGAGAAAGCACAATGAGAAAATGTTCAAAAGACATAATTGTATAGACCTCATTATATAGCTGTGTAGTATGTGTAGCATGGATAGCTTTTTTGCCACCTTTGCACATTCTTGATTCTGGAAGCTGCCAAGGGCTGAACCAGTATCTGTTACAAATTAGAGCAACCTCAGTGATGCTCATCTATGCAGTCATTTTGCCAGACTAGGACTGCCTCTTCCCACCCTTGATATGCTCCCCATATTGTTCTGAAATGCCCCTTAGAACAAGGTCAGTTGGGAAGGAGAGAGAAGGGGGTGGCATATTATCCTGTCCAAGGGATATCCTCTGTTCCTGTCTTCAGGCAGCTTTAAGTGGCCCAAAGGGGATTTAAGAGGAGCTGAAGTTCAATTTCATATTATAAATGGAATGGGGGGGGGGGGGGAAATCAAACAGCAGGGTGCCCTATGTAACCTGAGTAAGAATATTGAATGCACGTTACACTAACAACTTTGATTATTCCACAAACATAAAACAACCTCTCCTTTCTCCTTTTTAAAATAATACTAAAAATTTAAATCCACAATGGAACATAAAGCTTCTTCAGGCTCAAATGCAGACTACGGATCTTAATTGTCTACCAGTTAATGGCAGTTCAATGGTCTGTGTGAAATAAGGGTGATAATTTCAGCTCACATTCCAACAGGCTGCATTCTAGTCAACATCCTCACCAACTGGCACCATGAGCTAACTCCTGGTGCAAGACCAGATTATCTGCTGAAGCCATGGGGCTTGAGGGGTCTCAGAATCAGCAGCTTGCAGGACTGGTTTGTTGGCACTCTCAGCAGAGAGGACAACGAATGGCTAAGGACTTTTATTCTCATTCTCTAGACTTCCCCCCCACACACATCAAAATAGCACTGAGACATCTCAGTAGTGCAGTCCAGACAAGTATGCACTGCCACTGCTCATTCTGTGCTTGTTCCATAAGGTGAGGATGTAGGTCTTTCTGGCTGTCAATCTACTGCCTTCCAGAAGCGCTAAAAATCACACACAAGCACTTCTTAAATTAAATACCGTGTTTCCACCCACTCTAGCTTGAGTGTATTATACCTTTAAAATTAGCAGTTAAATATATTTGTATTTTAAAGCCACTTAGGACCTCTTCCAATTACTTACATTAGTACTTTGGCAGATATTTAATCCTTTTTTATGTTGAGTCAGACTCCTGAATCTGAATTAAAAACCTACCAAAGAATAATTTGTCTTTTTCTACATGTCCAGACAACTAGAAAGGATACTGTAAGATCTCCAACTGTATATACGAGAGAATAAATATTCAGAAGACTACTCAAGGCTCCCGTGTCAGGATGATTAATGGAATTTACATGTATTGTGGAGGAGTAATATGTTCAGGGATAATCCTGCGTGTGAAAAGCCCCCTCATTTCCCACTGACTACCATAAGAAGGTGCTCTGTGGGTGCTCCACAATTTAAAACACAAGAAAATGTTGGGCAGGGTCCAACCAGCTATGTCTAAACGTGTTTGATACACGAGCTAAGAATCAATCTGGATTGGTACTTGGATAGGAGTCCACCAATGAAAAACAAATGGATGCAGAAAAGGAGATGATGACTCAGTGAAATCCTGCCTTTTGAAGCAGCCCTGGGCTTGAGTGGGGCAAGCTCTTAGGGTGTGTTGCAATTTTTCACATCAGCTTTAAAACAAATAATCTGATCACTCTGTAGTAATTAAAGATACCCTAATGATTTTATATAAGAAAGAGTGATTTGTTAAATTTGGCCAAGACATCAAAGTTAAGAATCTGCTGATGTAAATTCAAATATAAATTCCTGACTCAAGCTGTTATATATTATGATGTGCTCTGTTAAACAGTATTTTCACCTCAGAGGTGGATCGACTAAGTGTTAATTGAAGTAATTCCTGTTATTTTTTATTACACCGTTATAATGCGGTGGGAGAAAGATTCCTATATTTTTTATATTTGGGTGTTTATAGCTATATATTGACAATTTATTAGGTAGTTGCCCATTTTTTTTCCTGCACAACAAAAAAATTGGTATTTACCTAGGATCTACAGTAAAACTCCATTGGTCCGGCATCCAATGCTCCGGCACTCCTGATAGTCTGGCACCATCAGGAACCCGGAAGTGCTCTGGCTGCTGGACAATTGGAGCTGCTCTGCGCCCAGCTTTCCCAATTCAGCCACTGCTGAAACTGACCAGCAGCTGACTCAGGGAAGCAGGGGGCAGAACAGCTGGGGTGCTGCCGGGTTGGTCCCGTAGTGCTGCCCCTCGGTGTTGCGGGACCAACCTGGCAGCACCCCACCAGCTCTTGGGGATGCCTGGGGAAGAGCAACTGGAGTGCTGCCAGCTTGGTCCGGCAGCGCCGAAGGGCAGCGCTACCGGACCAACCCGGCAGAATCCTAGCTGCTCTGCCCCAGGCGTCCCGGATTCAGCTGCTGCTGAAACTGACCAGCAGCGGCTGAATCGGAGACATCTGGGGTAAAGCCGGACTATCGGAACGGGGGGGCTATGAGGGGTCTGGGGTGGCATCCCCCTCATCCCACCCCACCCCAAACCCATCATAGCCCCCCTTCAGATAGTCCGGCATATTTGATAATCCGACACCCCCTGGGTCCTAAAGGTGCCAGATTATCGGAAGTTTACTGTACAAGGCATCATGCTGTGCTAATGCAAAAGCAGCAGAGAAAGCACAACCAACCTAGCAGAGGTTCATTTCCAGAGTCAAGCTGAGCACTTGAAATCTCACTGAAGTCTAGTACTTCCACAACAGTTCAGAGCCTTTTAAAAATTAGGTCGATTTTATTTAGGTGCCTAAATATGGAAATCAGATTTAAGCACCTAAATAAAATTGGACTTAGGAACCTAAATTTAAGCACTGAAGTTTGAAAATTTTGGTCCAGATTACTAAACCTGCGGAAATGTTGAACTTTAGTGGCAAACCGACAGGGGACTATGGACCTTGGTATCTAAATTGATATTTGATATTAGTTCCCTCAGACACACACCAAGGCTGTGTCTACATTGGCATCCCTTTCCGGAAAAGGGATGCTAATGAGACACTTCGGAATTGCAAATCCATGGGGGCATTTGCATTTACATGGCTGCCGCTTTTTTCCGGCTCGGGGTTTTTGCTGGAGAAAAGCGCCAGTGTAGACGCGATTCTCCGGAAAATAAGCCCTTTTCTGGAAGATCCCTTATTCCTACTCGAAATAGGAATAAGGGATCCTCCAGAAAAGGGCTTATTTTCCAGAGAATCACGTCTACACTGGCGCTTTTCTCCAGCAAAAACCCCGAGCCGGAAAAAAGCGGCAGCCATGTAAATGCAAATGCCGCGGGGGATATTTAAATCCCCCGCAGATTTGCAATTCCAAAGTGTCTCATTAGCATCCCTTTTCCGGAAAGGGATGCCAATGTAGACACAGCCCAAGGATGTGTCTAGACTACAGGGGGTTTTTTTGGTTTTTTTTTCGAAAAAGTGGCCTTTTTTCGAAAAAACTTTCCCTACATCTAGATTCCTGCCGCGTTCTTTTGAATGAAAATTGAAAGAATGCGGCAGTTTTTTTGACTGCAGAAAACCTCATTTTACAAGGAATAATGCCTTTTTTCAAAAGCGCTCTTTCAAAAACAGGTGCTATGTAATGCAAACTGTGCTTTTTCAAAAGAGAGCATCCAGACTGCCTGCTTGTTTTTTTTCGAAAGTACTTGTTGTAGTCTAGATGCACTTTTTTGAAAGAGGCTTTTTTGAAAGTATCTCTCGGAAAAGCCTCTTTCAAAAAAGGTAAATGGTCTAGATGTTCCCCAAGAGTACTGCAAAGGCCTGCGGGGCAATCCAAAGTGCTATAACTAATACAGAGCCATGGGGGATACATTGTAACTTTTGATAACCAGGAATACTGGATAAAGGGAATGTTGATAACTTTCCTTCTATTTTATAGGAAAGTCCTACCTGGTGCGTCCAACCTCAGTGCAGTATGATGAGACTGCTATCTTGGGGGGCAAATGCCAACACAGATTGTAAGGCACTTTGCCTTCCTTTGTAGAAACAATGTGCTTCCCGACTGCACAGCATTCCTCATGGCAGGCTTCCACCTTTGCAACTCGCCCCCTACGACTGTCAGAGCTTGAATTAGGCAAGTTTCAGATCATGCTTCAAGGCTTTTTTTTTTTTTTTTTTTTCTTTAACCAGGCTTTTTGGCTGAACACAGTTTATTGTTCTTGAAGTTAGCCAGATGCCTTAAATCAGGCAACATTTTATGATGGGCAGGGCTGTTTATGAGTTCTGAGCTCTGTGCGGTTCTAATAATTATTGCTCAGCACTTCGGTATGTTTGTTTTAGAGGCTCTATTTAGGACAGTAAAAAACTAAGTAATACTGAGTGTACAATCTTTACTAGAAAGAAAAAGCTGTTAGGCAGAGGAACTTGAGGAGTTATCTGCTCTGCTATACATGGGGGCCTCTGTTTTGTCAGCCTCAAAGTTTAACCCCAAAAGAAGGTCTCCCAGCAGCTCCTATTCACTTTCTAGTAGTGGATTGAGAAACCCAAGCTGTTCCTACAGCTCTCTTCTCTCTGTGTTAATCTCTATATTCTATTGTATAGCAATTCACCTTATACATAAGTCACTTATTTTGGAATATCACAGATCTAAATTATAAAACTATATATAGTAAGTTTTAATACTACTACAGCTCTCAGAGGTTTTGTTTTTACTCCAGCAGTAGGTTCCTCAACAGAAAGTGCTGAATTTTAGGCCTGTTAATGCCAATGAGGACCTTGAAATCACCATGTGGGATAGAAACTAAAAACCCAGCACAGTGAAGATATTACAATTAGACTATAGTAGGATACTCTGGTTCCTCAGCACTTTTGCAGATGCTATAATTCTGAAAAGATGTTTCTAGAGGTGCCTTTTTAATTAATTTATTTTTGACAGTGGTTTAAGTATATTAGATACAAGACCTTTGAAAAATGCTGCATGACAGTTTAATTTTACTATAAGGTTTTATACATGAAAATTGTATTAATTTGTTCAGTAGCAATATAAAATAAAATAAAATAAAATAAAATAAAATAAAATAAAATAAAATAAAATGGAGGTAATTTAGCAATTTAAAACAAAAATAAGGCTCAGCAAAAGCAAGGATCTACTTTAAAAATAGATTTCTTTGAAAACATCATCCGTTTTCCCTACAGTGATCTCAGAATACCTTTAACCTATAAACCAGAACTAGACTGGCAAAAAAGCTCTATTTGAATTTAATTCAGTAGAAAGAAATATTTATATTGCAATATTTGGTTTCTTGTTTTCTATCAATATATCCAAAAAGCATTTTTGCATCACTCACACAAAAATATGATAAGATTACAGATAACAAAAATCCTGTTATGTGAGTTAATATAATTCTGGAGAAGAATGATTTTGACCAATTGGTGTAGTGGTTCAATGCACTAGTGAACTAGGCTTTCTGCGTCCAGTGGTCCAAAGTCAGAATGCTATGCAGGCTGAATAAGGAGATGAATTTAAAATGCTTAAATGACAAGTTTGAAACTTGACTGCCTCAGACAAAACTGTATTTAACCCTTTACCTTCACAGCCTTCTTAAAGAAGCTTTAGTAATCATTCTGATTAGGCTTAGAAATTTTAGGATGTACATATTTTCCATGAGAGTCTCAAGATGTGACATTTAGGATATATAAAAATGCTAAACAAATGGAAATTACTATAATTACATTTAAATATAAACAAGAAATATTGTATCAAGACACTTTAAGGATTATATAAGAAGACGACAGAGCAAAAACTTGCGTCAAATTGTTTTGGTAACCAAAACATGAAGAGGTTGTCTGTTTACGATGAGTATTTTGTAGCAGCATAATCAAATATTATTTAATATAATTTGTTTGAAATATCACTTAGTAATAACCACTCAGAGACTGATCCTGCAATCCTTCCACATATGAGCAGTTCTAGTGATTTCAATGGGACCAGTTCCTTGAAAAAAGCTTTTAGATTGGGCCCTTAATATTTGTATTTTAAAATATGGAAAATAACATACTAAAATGAAGCAATCAGTCAGCAGCCTATGTGCTCCAGCAACTGGAAAGGATTGAAAGTCAGTGAGTAGATAATTATTCAAGGTCAAACTGTTCTAGTTTGATGCCAGGAAAAAAAAAAAGCAAACAGTGAGGGTTAGCCAATACTTCACAAACACTTGTTTAAGGATTTCCTAATTACTATAAGTGGTTCCTCCAGCCCTGGTGCTTAAAAGGCAGTTTTATATGCATGATGTCATCCTTTCTTCCCATTATCTTCACAGTAGATATCCAGTATTAAGAAAGTAAGCAAGAAAAATAGTCACAACAATGACTTTTTTCATATTTTCTATGGTTTTAAAAATAAATGTCTTGTATTACAGTTAAAAATGGCAAATTGAAATGTGGCTCCATTAGCTGTTAAAATCTATAACCATGTTTTGTCCAAAATCATAAAAGTGCAATTATCTTCCTCAAATAAGGCCTTTGTTATGCATCACAGAATAATTTCATTTCTCTTTTTAACTTAAAAAATATAAACAGAATTCACAAGTGGTGCCCTAAAATAAACTGCAAAACAAGTTTTAAAATTTCTAAAGGCAAATTGAGGAAACAATATTTGTTATATTATATATTGCTGGATCATGAATCTTTAGCACACGCAAGACAAACTAAAGGTTTCAATACACTAAATTGAAAAAAAGGGAATTAAAATCTTGATGCTAATTTAGGGGCTAATCCAAAGCTCATTCAAGGCAACTGGAGTTTTTCATTTACTTCAGTGCTATATAGATCAGAAATTAGTTATTGCTACTTATGACCAATGGATGAAGAAGCTCTCAGCAGTGGCCTGACACTGTTCCCTCTAAAATTAATGGGTGTTTCACCATTGAGTTCCATGGAAGCAGAAGTAGGCCAAAGCTTTGGAAATTTCCAATGCAAGTTATTACATACTTCTATTAGTATTTTATACATGGTAATGTTAGAAAAGATAAATCAAATTGAAACAGATTACTGTCTGAAAAATGCAATATTTCAATTTGAAAGCAAAAAGCTTTTTACATGGATTCATAGCCTTTTTTAAGGCTAAAAAGGCAAAAAGAACATTAGATCGTCTATTTTGGTCTCCTGTATAACACAGACCATAGAATTTCATCCAGCTTCATTGAACTGAATTTTGTTGAGATGCTGACACAAGCTAAACATAATTATCTACAGATTTCAGGGAAGAAATATTGTTCTGGAAGAATCCTCCATTTTATGAAGGCAAATAATCAGCTCTTTCTCCTTTCACAATGAAAACACATTTACACAAAAACATCTACTTTCATATATAATAATGCAAGATCCCTGCTTGAATGCAAAGCTGTAATCCAGCAATCAAGCTCTGCTAAGAGTATATTAAATAGTAATAAAGAAATAAATATGAAACCAAGGAACAATGTATACCTTATGATTCAAATGGTCCCATACACTGATATTTATATTAACATACATAAGAGCACAGATACACATTTGTTTGTTTGTTTTTTACAGGCTGCCAGATAGAGAACATCTAACATGCCTCTACAGCTATAGAATCCCATTGGTGCAAAGCCATCCACTGTTTCATGCACACTGCCAAGAGTCACAGTCAGGCTGTGATTAATGGCTCGGCATACTTGCATTAACACATTCCCATCAGTTGACTACCTGGGTCCAGGAGGAGTCTGGAATCTCCAGCTACCACACTGCAATTGTCCTCTGCTTTTCCACCAGGAGGGCAGCTCTCATTTAGATGTCCAGGTGCCTTCATGCTGGGATGAGCTCCAGTTCCAGGAAGATGGCTTTTCAGTTCTGATAGTTCTGTATCCAGTGCTCATCATCCCAGACCTGCATAACAATGTTTGTTTCCCAAGCCCCAAAGTGATGGTCCACCATGTTCAGCGGCTCTGTGAGTGCCAAAGTAATCTGGTGTTTCTTTCCATGGAACTCTTCTCAGACTGGAAGCTCATGATATGCTGCATGACCATCCACATTGTGTTCATAACAGTGATCACAACAGTAGAGAGCAGGGCAGGATGAATCCTTTGAGATAGAATTGGTTAGAGTGCCAATGTGGGTTTCCCAGTGGTGAGGGAAGGCCTAAACCTCAGGGGCCAGATTCAAACAACCCAGAGGCTGCATCTGGCACCCAGGCCTTAGGTTCCCCACCACTGCTCTACCATATCCCCCCTTAGTCTCCTCTTTTCTAAGCTGAAAAATCTCAGTTTTATTAGTGTGTCCTCACATGGCAGACATTCCAAAGCCCTAATAATTTATATTGCTCTTTTCTGAACTATTTCCGACAAAATATCTTTTTTTAAACGAAGCGACCACATCTGCATGCTGTATTCAAAATGTGGGCGTACCGTGGATGTATATATAGGCAATAAGATATTCTGTTTTATTCTCTATCTCTTTCTTAATGATTCCCAACATTCTGTTTGCTTTTTTGACTGCTGCTTTACATTGAGTGGATGTTTTCAGAGAACTATTCACAATGACTCCAAGATCTCTCGCTTGAGCGATAATATCTTACATAGTCCCTATCATTTTGTATGTAGAGTTGGGATTATGTTTGCCAATGTGCATTACTTTGAATTTATCAACATTAAAAATTCATCTGCCATTTTGTTGTCCAGTCACCTAGCTTTGTGAGGTCCTTTTGGAGCTCTTCACAGTCTGCTTTGGTCTTAACTATCTTGAGCAATTTAGTATCATCTGTAGTGACTATACATCTCACCATCTCAGACAACAGCAGCAGCAACAAATAGCTGAGAAAACTTGTAATGTAGGGTCCATTTCCTTATGATAAACAATATTTCTTGCCTCTTCAAGTGAGTGTATATAAATCATGAGCAATGTACGTGAAACAGCAAGAGCGGGCATGTGAGAAATATGGCTAAAGTGAGGCAAATGTTTTATAAGGAGGGATAGTCTCTACAAAGCATAGTGGCCTCCACCATAACTAACTGAAGAATGATACTGAGGGGAAAAAAGAGGAAAGAAATTGTCAATTAGAGTGTCTCTGCTACATGAAGCTGATAAGAAAAGTTAGTACCTTCTCTAAGTACCCTTTGTTTGGTTTTTTTATGTCATTAGGATGTGGAATGTAGTTGGCCATCCAGCCAATGTCATATATAGTCTCCACATGACTACATGTTTTTAACTCTACAAAACGTTTATCTTGTGGAACAAATGGTACTCCCTTAGCACTTCAGTATGCATCCCACATTTATGCCATCACTTGTCAAAGCAACAATCTAGCAAAATTAAGGCATTATTGTTTTAAAAATAAGTCAGTGGTTTCTTCTGTCTTTTTAATGTCCACCTCTTAGCATAACAAAGCTTTTCATAGCTTACTAATGGCTCTCTGTCACTGGTGCTGAGAACTATTATCACTGCTCGGCCCCTTCACATGGGCCTTTCAAACATCACTGTTTCACTTAATTCTTTCACCTCCTTCAGTTCAAATGCAATAAAAACCTTTCACTGGCTGACAACTAAAAAGGCAGAACAGCCTCCAACTGCTGTATAATTCAGGAGGGTTCTTTCTCATTTTAATTGGCTGCCTAATTGGAATGTTTATGGGTTCTGTGATAGCTTGGGCTGAAAAGGCATGGTGAGCAATTATGTGCTCAGCATTCCTATCTGGCAGAGTTAATAGTTTAAAAAAAAAGCTAAAGTTCACTGGAATGCCATGTTTTTGTTCTCTAAGAAATACCTTGATTTGAAACAATGTAATCCCCAAGTCAGAAATTATGTCAAGCTGTGCTTATCCAGTAGCAAGTTTGAGCTTTTGGAAGCCTCTCTGCTCCTTTTTGATGTTAGCATAACATGAGGAACAGGAGGCTATCTGGTGGCTGTCAAGTTTATAACTGCTTGCGCTCTCACTGGCTGGAGATAAGGATGTAAGCAGAGCACTTGATGGACTTGATTAATTCTCTGGAACAAAGGTTTGTCTTCCTTGGCTCGATGAATGACTTCATTCTAGTAGATGAGGTCACCCAAGTCAAGGCAATAAAGTTTCTGATATTCACATGAAAGCCAGTTTTCAAAGCTGCCATCCCCTAAAAAGAGAATCACAAGTGTTTCCTCATTTACCTACATTATAGTGACAGCATCCACACTACTATAGATAAGCCTGATGTCTCTCCTCTCCAGCACAAAGCTGTATTTTCAACTGTATAATTGATACCAGTATGAGACTTGTTAAAGACAAAAAACTTTTTGTTTTCAGAAACAAATATATTAGCAAAGGAATTTGCTGAAATGATAGCAGGAAGAAGCAGAGGAAGATTGCTTTCCTGCCTGGATGCTATGTTGTTTGCATTCCTACTGGTCTTACATGGTTTTACTTTGAAATATAACTCTGTGGACTGTTCATCCACAAGGCCGATTAGGCCTTTTTTGTTTATAAAATGCTTCTTAGGTACAGTTACACTTTTGAAACTAAATGCTTTGCAGACACAGTAACTTTTCCCACAGCAGTTTCATATGTAGACCTATATTAACCTGCTGAGTTTTTTGGGGTTTTTTAAACTGTTTTGAACAAGTATTTAAATAATAAATATATGCACTGATCCTAAAGGGTGGAATCCAGATTAATTTTGTGCCACAATTTGTCATATTTAGCAAAGCTGAGCGAGGATTTTTAAGGCTTCTTAAGGATGCCTAGTCTATGCACAGACCGTAGGGCCCCAGCAATTCAAAAGGGCCCATGGCTCCGAGAAACCTGGCCCCTTTAAATTGTGATTGGAGCCCTGAGCAGTGTGCTCCAGGCAGCACTGAGGGCTGGCTGCTCTCAAACCTATCCATTCTGGCCACTCGGAGCCAGTCTTCTCCCACCCACACCTTGCCCAGCACCCTGGCAAATCCGTCAGCCACCCTGCTTCCATAGGATCCTTTCCTTTCAATAAGACTGCCTGATCTAAGAGGAACAACATAGTTTAGTGGATAGGGTATGGGACTGGCACTCAAGAGCCCTGGGATTATTTCCATCTCTGCCAGAGACATGAAGAAAAGGATACATTCTGTAAAGAGAGCGATGGAGAAAACACATTATATAACCATGACAGCAGCAGCGGCTCCTTCGTCTCCTTTTCCTCAGAGTGTGAAGTGAGCAAGGGCCATTCTTTCCCCTTTTTCCCAATGAGGGCTGTACAAGGCACTGGTATTGGCTTAGAAGAGTGGTGGCAAGTAGAGTTACAGTCCTCTATTAGTAACTCCAAGCAGAGCACAGAAAGAACCCCAGTGACGTGGAGTGGGGATCAGATCAGGTAATTTCTCTTCTGTCCACATTATTGTTGAGTGGTGGGATCCATTTTGGGAAGTAGGAGCATAGCGACTAGCATGAAACTAAGTGGAAAGCACTGGCTGATGAATTCAGGAGCATGACTCATAGGATAGGATGGGAAATCTTGAACATTTCTACAGCAAGGGCCACATTTTAATAGAGTTTATCTCCTAGACACTTTCCCTTATGTTCATGATTGAATGGATGAACTTTCCCCTTCCATTCATGACAATATTACTAACAGGGGAAAAATTAATGTATTTATGTCAGTGTTTCCCAAATGGTGTTCCACAGAACCCCAGGGTTCCGTGAAGTGAAAATAAGGGTTCCGCGAAAAAATTCCATTACAATAACATTTTATTATTTTTTTAAAATAATAATTAATATTTAAGCATTTATGATTTCCATTGAAAACAATTTCATTTGCATTTACCATGATAAGTGTCCCTGTGTAATGCCAGCTTAGCCAGAGAGAGGGGCCGATGATGTCACTACTCAGTGGTGCACGC
Source organism: Pelodiscus sinensis (assembly GCF_049634645.1). NCBI lineage: Eukaryota > Metazoa > Chordata > Testudines > Trionychidae > Pelodiscus > Pelodiscus sinensis. Next base: position 35,149,923 of record NC_134722.1, read on the forward strand.
GCAGTCAGTCAGTGGTGTGATCGCCTCTTACATACCACCGTAAATCCCCGTACTCATTCTCAGGGATCTCGTCTGTAGGACAACTGCCAATATAATGCATATTCGTTTTTTAGCTTTATTTTTTGTACACACTAAATGTGACTTTTCTTTTTAAATGTGCGCAATTTAACTAAATGTTGATCTCATGACCTTGTTTAGCATTTGTTTATTATTATCCTTACTTATTTGTGGTCTGCTTTTTCAGCTCCATATATAAGGCTGTAATTAGGTGGTTCCGCAAAATTCTTTCGAGTTTAAAAGGGTTCCATGGCCAAATAAAATTGGAAAACACTGGGTTATGTGTTTTCAACTATTTGCTTCAATGTGGTTTTGTCCTGTTGGTTGTTGCTTTGTATCACTAATTATGTTACTCCTCCCTAATTATGCTTTATCACCTAAGTCCCCTGGTATAATTACTTCACGGCATCTTTGTTCCCTCTTTTTGCCTTGCTTCCTGGACACTCTGCCCAGTCACGCAGTCATTTTCATTCCTGTTCCTCAGGACATCATCCTTTCAGCCTTGCTCTTTTCTTCCCAGGACATTCCTCTTCTACAGGTGATTGGCAGTTCCAATCCCTATTTCCTCTCTTTTTATAAAGTAATATTCCTTATTAGAGGCTGCAGCCCTGGCTTGACACACTACTAAAGCTGGCTTCATTTTCAAGCTGCTTTTATAGGCTTCCAAAGGTAAAAAGCCAGGTCTTGCTGGAGCCAATGGCAAAATTCCTGCTGACTTGACTGGTGCCAATGGCAAAATTCCCACTGACTTGATTTTGCCCCAGGTTTTCAATTGCCATCTGGACACCAGTAGAAGCAGTTTAAAATAAATCAATCAATAAAAGAGAAGGAAAGTCAGCACCACATCTCACCATGCCAGCTCCTCACAGACTGCCACCAATGGTTCGTCTAGATTACATGCTTCTTTCGAAAGAAGCTTTTTCAAAAGAATCTTTCAAAAAAGCTGTTTTTGAAAGAGCTCGTCTAGATAGCCATAACTTTTTTGAAAAAGCAATCCACTTTTTCGAAAGAGAGCACACGGACAATCTGGATGCTCTCTTTCGAAAACGCTTTGTTTGTGGTCAAGAACACTTTTTTTTGAAAGAGCTCTTTCTGTCAAAAAAAATCACTGCATTCTTTCGATTTAATTTTGAAAGAACGCAGCGGCAGTTTAGATGTAGGTGAAGTTTTTTTGAAAAAAGGCCACTTTTTTCAAAAAAAACCTGTAGTCTAGACATAGCCCAAGGGCTCTGCAGACCACAGTTTAAGAAATACTGAGCTAGTACATACTTGGGGACCCTCAGAAATAATTTGCTGCAGAAATACCTTTCAGGAATTTCTTTCAGAAGAAAACTGTCCTAAAACCCACTACTACGCTGTGACCCCCAAAGGGCACAAAAATGAATATATAGTTTGACTCCATGTGCAGTCCTATCAGACGTAGACCTACACAGCAGACCACATAGTAGGGGCAATTTTGCAATTTTAAGAGTTGTCTAGTAAATAACTCTTACTTTTCAAACTATCTGTGGTCACTTTCACCTCAGATTATAATGAAACAACAATGGCAACCTCACAGGAAATCCTGACTGCACAAGGAAACCTGAATACATGAAGGCCCAGATAGAAATGATGAGCCTAACTACCTTTGAGGATCAGGGCTACCGGGCACGTATGACACAATCCCTGAACATGACACTGGGTTCAGGGAGAGAGATGTCCATCTGTCAGGTTTTTTCATTACAGGAATTATTTATTTATTTTGAGAGAGGTATTTATCTCTGTGCATCTGATACTGGCCAGTGCCAGTAACAGGTTACTGGACCATTAACTTCATCGGGTAGAGCAGAAAGTAAAATTCTATATAACATAACACTATTGTGAAATATTCTGAGAAGAATGCTGATGCCCTGCCTAATCCCTCAGCATTTGGGATTTTTTAGAAAGGGCAGCGGACACTGTACAACATTTCATGTATTCACTCAGAAGTGAACTGTTGTGCACAACATTTTCTCATTTTTTCCCCCACTAGTTCATCTGAGTAGCATCAAGTTATGTTTTATAGGGAGTTTATATGCACAATTCTATTCGAAATAAAACACTGTTGTCCAAATCTCATGGTTTAGTGACAACACTGAAAACTCTCACACTCAAAATTGCAGACTCGCTGTAAATTGTCATTCCCTAAATCTGAACAATGCTTAAAGGGGTCAATAACATGGAAGAAATCTTCAACTGGAAGGAGAAGGCCTTAAGAGCATGATACAGACATTTGCTCCTATGTGAGGGTTCAACTTCTCTCCATGAAAAAAGCGTCTATGAAGTTGTAGATTTATACACTTCAATTAGATGCTTAATAAACCATGGTAATTTTTATTGACAACAGAGACAGTCTTTACAACATCATATGCCATTTATGCATATAACTGTGCACTTGAAGAAAGATGCATCTTACTTTCTTTCCTCATAATTGTTGTTTCTTTCATCTTGACCATCACAGGGTGAGATTTGCAATGATAATACATATTAAGTATATAATAAAGTGAAATTTTTGGCTTGTAAAAATATCAGGAAATGATAACACATTCAGAGGAAAAATCAAAATGACTCTTTAAAATATGAAAGGCCTCAACACACAGCTTTGAATTTACGCTATTTAGCATTACATTAAAATATTCAAAATATAAATCAAAATTCAAGGGTATAAGTAATATTCAATTTCAAATTTATGGCATTTTAAAATAAGGTGATTTCCCCAAATGTGCAATAAATTTGGTTTTGTGGAATTGCACATGCCATCTTATCATGACAGTTGCTTTATCTACACAGTCCACTGAAGCCTAGTCACTTTATATAATCTGAATTCACAAATCAACTGTCGTCTTCACTTCACTGATTCATTGCTGATGGGGCTTTCACAAGGTAAAAAATCCTTTCCAAGTTGACAAGAGTAATAAATGGAGAGGTGAGTGCTGCCTATCCATCCTGCTGTTCTATTGTACTGCCTGTAGTGATACATGGCAGAATAAGCTCATAAACCAACCTCATCTTTTGACCTCTGCAAAGTAAATGGAAACAGTGGGGCGTTTATGATGATGACTGTATTTAAGGACTAATAATGATTAGATAAACCTCTGAAATCTAACTAGCCTAACAGATCAGTTGGAAAAATGATGCTAAGAATAAAATCATGTTAATATTCTCTCTCTCACACACACACACACACACACACACACATATATTAAAAGTGCATCCATGAAACATTTTAAAAATCTGGACCATTATTCAGCTGCTTCAGTTTAAAAGATCTTTTAATGATGCTATACATGCAACAATGTTGAGACACTCATGCAAATGCTCAAAATGAATCTCCCAACTGTGGTTTTTAATTTCTCAGATTTGGCTAAAAACAGATATGGAGGGAATCATGATGGAATCATAATAGTGTGGAGGCTATGGAGCTATATGCAGTCATAGGCTAGTCCTATTTGTCTTTTTAACCGTGCAGTTTCATCAGACAGTGGAGAAAGCATCTCAGAAGTCAACATGGGTTTGCTAAATCTGTAACCATCAAGAAACTGAACTTGAACTGTTCTATGCAAATGTGTTTCAGAAGAAATTGGCACTCTTTCTGAAATCTGGGAGGATGTGTGCAATATCCTAAACAGCATAGCAGAAACATTTGTAAGCATTGAACTCAGTCTGTGCTATCTCCTTATCTAAAATATCCGTGGGATCTCAAGGTCAGAGAACTGTGAGACTTCACTATTAGGGATGCATGATAATCAATAAGTGATTCCAATTTTAAATACTGCATTGAAAAGAACTATACAATGGTTAATTTGGTATTTCTATTTCTGTGGACCTAGTACTGTAGTACATTTTGCCTTCAGGTAGGTGGGAGAGTAAGTTAGTGCTCATTCCTTCACAACAAAGGGCTGTTCTTATTTTTCTCAGATTGGATATATTTAAGTACAGTAAACTTCCGATAATCCGGAACCTATGGGACCTAGGTGGTGCCGGATTATCAGATATCCAGGACTATCAGGAGGTACTATAAAATGGTTATATATATGTACTGTATACATTATATACTGTATATATAAAGTGTTCTTAACCCTTTTTATTGTACATACTGTATACAGTATACTGTAATGTTTTAGGTTTTTTAAGACTTTTTTTACACTTTTTGCTCAGTTCAGCTGCTGCTGCTGTTACCTTGTGACTCATTTTTTGCCGAAACTCACTCACTAGGCTCTTGCCATTTTGACGCCGGACTATCAGGAGTGCCGGACTACTGGATGCCGAATTATTGGAGTTTATATATTTTACATTATATGAACATCAGGTTCGATATCATCACATAGACTGCATACACCTTTATGCTTTATATCATATATAATTGTATATAATACTCTTAATATATACAATATATATTATATTATATATATATATGACAGCTGGGGGCCCCCAGGCAAGCTCTGCACCTGATAAGGGTCGTGGCCTTATGTTGAACGGATGGGGCCAGGGCAGCAGCAGTCGGTGCTGCCCGGACTGTGGTGCTGGACCCCTTCCAACCTTCAGAGCCACTCAGAGCAATGCTCTGGTGGCCATTTTACAGGGCCCTGCTGCAGCTGGATGCCCCAGGCCTCTTTAAGATATATATATCCACACTCCTAGATTCAGCGCCTCTGATTCCTTCAGGAACACAAAATGATCATTATTTCAAAAATTATATATTTGAGAGTCTCAAGATACACGAAAATCATTGCAATCCTTTGGAATATATCAATCAAAATCCATTCAGGTTGATATCAGAGGACCTGATCCAGTTCCTATTTAAGCAAATGGAAAAACTCACATTGGCTTCAGTGGAGACTGGAAGATCCCTTACAGTAACAGAAATCCCAGCGAATGCATGGGTCCCTTAACCATGTTGGATGCTAATAATTAACCTTTAATAGTAATTGTACATGTATGCAAAGCAAATGGAAAAATATTTCGTCAATTCTCTATTTCATATAAAAACTTTAGCAAAGCAAGGGTAAGAGCTTTTTGAAACAACATTTATACCAACACTTATAATAATAATAATAACAGCAATAATAATGCAAAATGTATATTAGTCAAAATATAGTAAAATACCCTGTGAATTTACCCAGCTACTAGAATCATAGAAACCTAGGGCTGGAAGAGACCTCAGGAGGTCATCGAGTCCAGCCCCCTTGCCCAAAACAGGACCAAATGCAGCTAAATCATCCCAGCCAGGGCTTCGTCAAGCCGGGACTTAAAAACCTCTAGGGATGGAGATTCTACCACCTCCCTAGGAAACCCATTCCAGTGCTTCACCACCCTCCTAGTGAAATTGTTTTCCAAATATCCAAACTAGATCTCCCACACTGTAACTGGAGACCATGGCTCCTTGTTCTGCCATCTGTCAATACCGAGAACAGCCTCTCTCCTTCTTTGGAACCTCCCTTTGGGACTTGAAGGCTGCTGTCAAATCCCACCTCACTCTTCTCTTCTGCAGAATAAATAAGGCCAGATCCCTCATAAGTCATGTGCCCCAGCCCCCTAATCATTTTGGTTGCCCTCCACTGGACTCTCTCCAATGCGTCCACATCCCCTCTATGCTGGAAGGCTCAGAACTGGACGCAATACTCGAGGTGTGGTCTTGCCAGTGCTGAATTAAGGGGAATAATCACTTCTCTAGATCTGCTGGAAATGCTCCTCCTAATGCACCCTTGGCTAGAAGGGCACTCTGTTGACTCATATCCAGCTTCTCATCCACTGTAAGCCCCAGATCCTTTACTGCTAAGCTGCTACTTAGACAGCTTCAGGGGGTAGCTGAATTAGTCCGTAACTAGAAAAACTTAAAACACAACTAATAGTCTAGTAGCACCTTAGAGACTAACAAAACAGTAGATGGTATCATGAGCTTTCATGGACACAACCCACTTCCTCAGATGACTGGAGTGTTAAAAGACCAGATCCAAGAATAAATAGGGAAGGGGGGCAAAGGAGAAGAAAAAAAAGGAGAAAAAAAGACAGTGAATGGTTTCTTCAAGTTACAAGAAGCTGATAAGAACAATTAGCACCTCAACTGTTTGGTTGGTTGGTTAAGTCATTAGGATGTGGAAGGTAGTGTGCAAGCCAGCCATATGCCTGTTCATTCCATTCTGATAAGAATCAAACTTGTAAATGAAGTTAAGTTTCAACCATTCGCTTTGTATTTGGCTTGTGGAATTGGCCTGAAACAACAGGGTGACTTTGAGGTTCATTAATGAGTTCCTGGACAGGTTAAAGTATTCTCCAACAGGTGTCTGTGTGTTTCCTTTTTGGATATCTAATTTTTTACATTAATTCTTTCCATACCAGGAGTGAGCAATAACATGGTGGCGTTTTTCCTAGGTTAGCTCTTAGTGGGCCAGCACTGCTATATTTACCTGTATGGCCATTGGTTCCGGCGATCACAACTTCCATTGGCTACAGATTGCTGTTCTGGGCCAATCAGTGTGGCAGGAAGTAGCACAGACTGGAACACCATTTCCAACAGTTCCCATTGACCGGGAACAGTAATCCACACCTACGGGAGCTGCAATCGCCAGTACCTGTGGCCGTGAAGGTAAATATAGCAGTGGAGGTCTGTCAGGAGCTAATCCTGGCAAACCAGATCTGGCTCATGAGCTGGTATTTGCCCAGCTCTGCACTAAATGGATCCATTAAGTGCTAAGCCCATCTATTTAGCCACACAGTTTACTATAAAAACATCATCCTGTTGCAGACTTTCTGCACTGACTCGCCCCACTGAATTTTTTTCTCAGAAGTCCTACATGCAATAACAAAATTATTTTGGAAATGGCCTTTGGAAGCAGTGTTTGGATCTTGATCAGATTTCAACCGGGATTCGGGTTTTGAGTTAAACTTACAGGTTAGGTTAGGTAAGAGTTAGAGGTCAGTCATAATGTTGAAAGCTCATGAACAGCTCTCGTGATTTCAATCCAGGACAGCTGAAATCTCACAAGATAGCTTTCATCCAACAATTGTTGCCATCATGCAAATAGGTTCCGATATTCTGCTGTTGCTCAGAAACAGTCTAATTTTTACCAGTTGCCATGAATTGGCACTTAGGTTGCCTCTTAGCTTTCAGATGTCACCAATTTCCAGTTAAGTTTATTTGCCAGACCACTTCAAGAAATGTAATTGATTGAGTCTTTCCAAAGAGATAAAATGGAGTTTCCCTCCAAGATTGTATTTCATTATATATAAAAACCAGTTGTTCATACTATATGACTAGTGCACGTGGCCTACATGGACTTATTCTGAAAGTCAGGTGTGCTATTTCCTAATTAAATTGTACAACAAAACATTGATTATAAAGCATTCTAGTAAAACCTAATTAAGAGTGTCATTTGATAAAAGCATATTCTGCAGTTTTAGTTTACTTTCCAATATGAGTGTGGGTGTCTGTGTGGGGAAGACAGCATTATTTGCACATTTGGGGTTTCACAGGGTTTTTATTTTTCTTTCTAATAGCTGATTTTAAACTGTGTAGAAAAGTACTCTAAGGTTAGATCATATCAATTCATTAACTTCTGGTAATGTTCAGTTCTGATTTTTTTTAAAATAAAACCTTAACAATCCTAACAGAAGTGCATCGTGAAAAAAGCACTATTTCAATGTTGGCCCTTGTTCAAGCTGCATATGGTCACATAATCTTTTAAAACGCATGATTCAAGGCTCAATTTAATTATGTAATAGCCCAAATGGAATTACACTGCGGATGAAGTGCAGTACTTCAGCTCAAACACACACTGGAGTTGTGTGACTGACCCAAGCTTATTTCATTGTATTATAGAGCTTAATTTGAATGCAAGTGAACATAGCTAACAACAACTCAAATATGGTATCTTTTCCTTTTCAGCTAAATTATAATGCTTGCCAGCCTGGGATCCTTTATGGTGGTAATTTATCAGGCAGCTTACAAACATGACCACAATACAATATTAACAAGTGCTTCACATGGATGCATTTGATTTACCACAGATGGTCTTGTACTTGCTTAACAATTTAGGAACGTGTTTCTAAACCATTTTTCTGTGTCTGCATGTGCATGGGTTGAAGTTGAGTAAAGGTGAAGAGAGCAGCGAGATGGGGGCAGGGAGATGCAGCAAGAAAAGAGCCAACATACCAGCAGATAAAGAGCTTGTAACCAGTACATTCTACAAGTTCCTCACTTGTGGAAACAGTTGTTCTACCTATGCATCTAGCTCTCATATCGGCACCTATCACCACAGTCACTGCAGCAGCTCTAACATTCCACATAGGGGATGTCAATGCCAAGAAAGGCATCACTATATTCTCTTGTCTATTCTCCACCTCTTTCCTGTACTTAGATGTATTTGTGGGTGTATACACAGATATACACCTACTCTGGGCATCCTTGACAATCATTGAACAATATACTAAATGCTGTCAATTGCCCCAGATCAAATTCAACAAATCAGCTTGGCTCTTCACTTGTATAATTTTGCTTATCCACAAATGCATATGGAAGGAGGTGAGAGGACTAAACAGGAAAAAAGAAGTTGACGTTCACATTGCTCTGTAGTTCTTAGCTTTGTGTTCTAGATTACAAGAGAACTTCCTGCATGAATTCTTCTGCAACTAAATCTGCTTGGATTTTTATTTTTAAATGAAAGGAAAGACCATGGAGAACAATTCAGAATCCTGTCCATATTGACTAGCTAGTCCTTCAAGAGCATGCCCCATTTTTGGGAAACACTTCATCAATGATTGTGAGGTACTCTGACACTATACCCATGGTGAACCATATAGACCCATGGTATCTAACCAGTTCTAAATCAGTAGTCACTATAGTGGCTACTGCTATAATGAATTATCCACACTCAACTGGCCAAATAGCCACAAGTGGCCAGTGGCTACCGTGTTGATCACCACGGATATAGACTAGCACTGGCAGGTTATGCAAAGTAGAGATGAAGCATCTTCCCCTTCTCTTCTCCTAGAGGTCACCTTCATGTTGAAGGATGCATCGCTTGCTGACACATCAATACGGATATGTCTACATTATAGCGTTATTTTGAAATAGCTTATTTCAAAATAACACATCTAGACACAAAATACAATTTGAAATAGCGTTTTGCTATTTTGAAATAGTGCGTCCACACTGATAGGATGCTGAATTGCATTTAAGGCTGGCCGGAACTGGTTCTGGCAGGGCATCGGGTCATGAGTTAGCCTCAGGCAGCAGCCACACAAGTTATCTGAGGCCTGTGCTTAAAGGGACTCACCCGCCAGACAGATGGCTCTCAGGTTTCCCTGCTTGCTTGCCTACCTTGCTGAGGGACAACAAAGCATTTTTTTCTCTGTGTGCTCTGATTGCCCTCACTCAGAACACCACAGCACTCTGCAGCATGGAGCCGGAGCTGCCCCTGGGCACTCTGGTGCTTCTGGACATGTTGCTGTGAGCTGGCAGCACTTTCTGCAGACAGTAACAGTCTCCCTGGTGTGCCCCATTAGGGGCTTGTGCCTCATTCCTCCCTCACGTCCTTCCACTTACCCCTCCCTAACCCTCCTTCCTGCTTTACAACAAAAGACACGTGTTCATTACAACAAAGTCTCTTTATTGAACAAAACTGGGGTGCGGGTGGGGGGGAAATGAACCTAAAGTCAGACTGGGGAAAGAAGGTGGGAGAGGGGAGGGGGAAACCTGGGAGGAGGGAGTTGACATGGGAGGCAAGAGGAGGAAGGGGGAGGAGAAGCTCAGAGCTCAGGATTGGGGGGTCTCGCTGGCCCAACTGTCTCCCAGCACCACAGGGGCAGGGGTCTCAGCATCCCTGGGGGGGTGGGGAGGGGGTGGAGGAAGACTCAGGAGGGGGAGAGGGAGTGGGAGGAGGAGCAGTAGCTGGGGAGGCAGCAGGGGCTGGAGCGGCAGGAGGCAGCAAGCTCTGCCCCCGGGTTGATAAGCACCTGGGGAGCACGAACCGTCCCGCTCCCCAGGATGCGGTCCAGGGCATCAAAATAGGGGCAGGGGTCTCGGTCTTACCCTGGTTGGGAGCTGCCCCCTATGGCCCTTGCATTGGCCTGCTGCAGCTCCTTTCTTTTCATGCAAACCTGCTCCTGGGTTTGCATGTGGCCTTTGGTGGCCAGGCTGGAAGCTATCTGCCTGTAGACAGTTGCATTCCTCAGTTTAGTGCAGAAATCATGGACATTGGAGGCATCCCCCCAAACCTGAATGAGTTCCATGATCTCCGCACTGGATAAGGCAGGTACCCGCCTTTTCCAGCCCCTGGCAGGCTCCTGGGAGCTGGCAGACTGGTCCTGGGGAGCAGTGGAGGGCTAGCTGGAACTGGCTGCCTAGCTCATGCTGGGGCCACTGGGTCAGGTGCAGCAACTGCTGGCTCTGAGCTGGCAGGCTTGAAGCTGGCACAGGCACTGTGGCCAGAGTCTACCCCCTTAAGGGCTCCGGAGAGGGGGGAGGGAGGAGAGGAGTTTCCCTGGTTGTGCCCAAAGTGGCCACCAGGGCACCCTGGGAAGGGCTGAAGGCCCCCTATTTCGAAATAAGCATCTATACAGCACTTATTTCGAAATAGCAATTTCAAAATTGGTGCTATTCCTCGTGGAATGAGGTTTACCAATTTCGAAATAAGCCCTCCGCTATTTCAATTTAATTTCAAATTAGCAGTTTGGCCGTGTAGATGCTGTTAAAGTTATTTCAAAATAACTTTGCTGTGTAGACATACCCTAAGAGAAGCAATGTGAGCATGGCCCTGGGAAAAAAAACAGGAATGTAAACTTCTGGGCACAGGACTGGATGCAAGAATGGCTTGGATTTTTGGACAAGGGAACTGCCTCCTGTTTTCTGTTCTGTTTTCCTCTTGTAAGGAAATGGTGTACATACTTTGCAAATGACTCTGCACCAAAGACAGGCCATTCTTGTATTACATATTTCTTCTTGTAGTGGGGCAGCAAGGGACCCAACGAGGCCTCAGGTATTGACCATAAGCTCAGACCAATAGGCAACATATTGCCCCACTGTGTTATACAAACTCAACCAAAAAACTGTTCCACCCCAAATAGTTGTGGCATATAAGGGTAATCTGATATGAGCCAGGGGACATTTTGCTGATGTTAACCATCAGCAGACATCACCCTCCCATAGCTGTCAGTGCTTATGGTTGTCTGTTGTTAGCCAACGGGAGCTGGGGGCAGTGCCTGCAGGTGAAAGGGCTGCAGGGATGTACTGGCCACTGCTTCCCTCTGCTCCTGTTGGCTGTAAATGGCAAGCAGCAGCCAAAGGGAGCTGCAGGAGGAAATGCTTGTGGATGATTGATGTCAATAAACTATCTTGCAGTCTGCAGTCACATAAGCCTGAATGCAACCTCTGGGCCACAGGTTGCCCACCATTGTGCAAAAGAGAATCCACAGCTGACAACTAGCAAGTGCATGTATTGAGCATGTTGATGAGACTGAAGAAGTTTCCACAATACACAGACCGAATTGAGCTTATACCTATGGACAGGGGCATGAAGCTGAGTCCCTCCACACCACATCATGCCCCCAGGACCACTGTGGCAGCAGGTGGAGTCGAAGGCCATGCATGAAGGTGAGTACATAGGCCATCAGAAGGGCCTGAAGATGTGCTGCTCTCTCCCCACCCAGACTCCTGCCTATTGGCCCACTCAGAGGATTTGACACTAGATCTAATGTAAATTGAATTTGAAACCCCTGAAGTAGACTAACCTGGAAATGACAAAGTGCAGATGATTGGTATGGGGGCTACATTGTAGAAGAAGAGTTGAACTGCATAGATGACAAAAAGCTAGGAAAGTATGGCTGTTGCCTGGGATTAGCAATGGCCGTCCTTAGGATTTATGGTGCCTGTGACAGGGCGCTTGCCCTGCACTGGCCCTTTAAGGGCAGACCCCAACCTGAACCAGGGCCGGGGAGTTTAGCCCAGCTGAGGCTGTACTAGTCCATTAGGGCCCAGCTGGGCGCTATAATAGAGGATGGGCTGCTGCTGTGAGGAGGAAGCAGTGAGAACCTGGCTGAGGAGGGAGGAGGAGACTCCCTGGAGCTAGGGCAGGGCTGGGGGAGGCCAGGCAGGGCTAGGGGAGCTCTGGCCAGCAAATCCTCAGACTGCAAGGCTTGAAAGAAGGCCCGATGAAGGAACATCGACCCCCGGAAGGGGGGCTCCGAGACAGACTTGGGCACTGCCGGAGGGCAGTGTGGCGAAGAGGACGCCGCAGCCGGGAGTAAAGAGGGGAGACACCACCCCAGAGAAGGCACCCTACCTGTCGAGGGAGCCAATTCCTGAGGACAGACGGCAGGGGGGTTACGGTGGTGAGTGCACCCCCTCACAGTGCCCTACGCGAGATTATTAAACTGGTCCCCTATGCCTGACTTGCTCTTCCACCCCTTCTCCCTCCACTTCCCAGAAACCCCAGCAGCCAATCCCTTCCCTCAGACTGCTGCAGGCAGTGCATTTGGCTCTCTCTAGGACCCAGCCCTGCTGTTAAAGGCTCCACTGCTTACTGTCATAGGCGTGCACAGCACATTTCATCAGGGTGCGCACCCAAATTTTTTTTAAATGTACTCTTTGACCCCCATTAGTAACACCCCTGACCCCCCCCCCCCCCCATTAGCCATATTCTCTGATCCCCATTAGCCACGCCTCTGGAGGCAACACTCTTGGGGCAAGATGGACACATCACCAAAAGTAAAAGATGTCATGTGACCCCCCCCCCCCCCCCTCCAAGGACTTTTCCCACCATCCTCCTACCACTAGGGATTAGTCTGGCCACCACCAAACCTCCCTCATGCAATTGCATTACCCCAATGTGTGTGACAGTAACTCAGGGGCGGAGAGGCTGGGGAAAGTGTTCCTTCTAAGAGTTTCCTCTCATGAGCAAAATGAATTTTGTGCTGTGCACCAGTACTGAGGTCATGTGGCTTGTTTGGATGTGCCACTGTGGCACCCAAGTTATTAATAAATATCTTATAAACCTTTACCTTTTCCCTCTGCTGCCATGTCTCCTCCCCTTGGTCCATCAGCTCCTCTGGTTCCTGCTCCTCCCAACCCCTCACCCTTGTCTGCTGTCCTGACTCCTGCCCTTCTCACTGCCCTCAGCCTTCCTGAGACCTGTCCCCAGCCTTCCTGTGACCTGCTCCCCTCCCCCAGCCCTTCTCTCCCCCCTGTGCCCACTCCTCCAGTAGCCCCACTCTGATCATGTGAGCCACCCCTCCTCATCCCCTCTCCTAACATCTCCCTCTACACACTTGCCCTGCCTCTTTCCTCTGGTGCTGGTCTCTTCCCTGCAGGTGTCTGCCCTTCTGCTTCACCCCCAGAATCCCCTGGAACCTGCACCTTCCCTTACCCCTGCACCTTCCTGGTGCCTCCCCCTTCCCTTACTGCCCCTGCTCCCTTCGCCCTCTTTTTCCCTGATGCCCACCCCCTCACCACCCTCTGCCCCCATTCCCTTCATGCCCCTGTGCCCTCACACATGACTTGCTCCATCCCTGCCTTCTTCATGCCCACCCCTTCTTTCAAGCCTTCTCCCAGCATCTCCCTCTCCCCCTCTAGCTCCCAATGCCCTTCCCCTCCCTTCTCCTCTCCCAGCATCACTTTGTCCCCCCTCTCACTGACACCTCCCCTCCTGCCCTTTTCCTCATTGTCTCCACTTGTCCCCCCACCCTCGGCATTTGTTTCTCCTCCACCCCTGTCCCTTGGTGCCTTCCCCTTTCTTCTCTTGACCTGCCCCCCTCCCATCAGCACAAGCCCCTTCCTCTCCCACTTCTTCCCCCTATTTTCCCCCTCGCCCTCACCTACCTTCTGCCTTCCCGTTTTCAGGGCTAGAGTCTGCTGCGATCGGAGAAGTCCCTGCAGCCCAGGCTCCGGACCACATGCCAGAACTTGAGCTGGTCCACTCGGTATTTGCAGTCGTGGCCCATCACAACATGGCTGGTCCCGCTACGCCACGCTCAGCACGTCTCTTTCTGAGCTGCGGCTTGGCCATTTTTAAAAATGGTGCCGCAATGCCAAGCCGCATGTGACCCCACCCTCTCCGGCTTGCCATGAGTGACCCCACCCCCGGCGCAGCCCTAACTCCTTCCGACGCTGCCACCTGGGTTGACAGCTTCCCTTCTCCAGCTGGCCTGAGGAGCTTGCCAGCCTCCTCGCCAGAGTTCCTCGGTCCGGTGGGGTCTTCTGGCAGGGTCATAAGACCCACCGGCAGCACCCCTACTGGCTCCGGTGCAGAGCGCATGCGTATGCTTCCCCTCCATCCGGGGCTGGCAGAGTGGTGCCCCAGAAAGGGTGGTGCCCTACACGACTACATACTCCGCGTATGCCTAAGGATAGCCCTGGATTCAATAGAATCCTGAAGCTGAACATTATCATGATTCATGGTGAAAGACAAGCAAATATCCTCCACAGATGAAGCAGAAAATGCTTCCACTCATTCTTCCAAATTCTCCAAAGCCCCCAATGAAACTTACATCTTATGCAGACTAAGACCCAATTTGCTTTCAACTAGATCCTTATGTTAGTCAGACACCAAGGAGGTGCCTACACAGCAAAGTTATTTCAGAATAACGAGCACTATTCTGAAATAACTGTGCAAGTATCTACACAGCCAAACCGCTATTTTGAAATAATTTTGAAATAGCGGAGAGCTCATTCTACAAGAAATAGCACCTATTCCGAAATAGCTATTTCAGAATAGGCGCTGTGTAGACAGGGAATAGGGGCTAATTCAAAATAGGGAGCCTCCAGCCCTTCCCAGGGTGCCTGGCTGGTTGCTCTGGCCACACACAAGAAAATTCTACCCCGCCTCTCTCCCCTGGAGCCCTTAAAGCTGCAGACTCTGCAGGCAGGGTTTGTGGCTTGCAGCAGACCTGACAGCCCTGAGCCACCCTGCAGCTGCTGACCGCATTTTGGTCCAAGATGAGGCAGACAGATGGCATCAGCCAGCCCTTCACTGCTCCCCGGGAGCATTCAGCCTTCTCCCAGGACCCTACCAGGAGCCACAAGCGATGTGCACCTTCCTGGTCTGGGGCAGAGGTCCTGGACCTTATTGAGGTTTGGGGGGGATGAGACAAACCTCCAGGATCTCCACACCAGATGCAGAAACATGGATGTCTATGGCCGCATGGCAGACAGTCTGGGGAGCAAAGGCCACATCCGCACCCAGGAACAGGTGCGGATGAAGGTCAAGCAGCTGCGCCATGCTTATGCCAGGGCCAAGGAGGGCAGCTCCCGATCCGGGGCAGAGCCTTACACCTTCCTGTATTATAAGGAGCTGGACGGCATCCTGGGGGGCGGGGCAGTCCCTTCTCCCCAGTAATTATAAACTCTGGGTGGGGAGATGCCTGTCGTTGTCCTCATTGGGAGCCTGCACAACAGCAAGGAGGAGGAGGCGGCCCAGCACCAGGAGGAGGCCAGCCTGATGACCAACCTGACCCAGGAGCCCTGAACTCCCTACAGACATTTCCCAGGAGTCATCCGAGGCCAGGGAAGGAACATCATGTGAGTGCCATCGCTTTCCTGTCATGTGGGGGGAAATGCTGCTGTGTAGACATACTCCAAGAAATTAATGAGATCATTGAATCTGGATTAGATGACAACACTGAGCATCGTCAACATAGTGATGAAACTGCATCCCAAATGTCTTACAGCTTACACTACTATGAATAAGCAGCTAAGCCTGTGGGAAAGATGAACAGATAATGAGTGCTACGCTTTGGTATCTCAAAGTGCAAATACTTACTAATTAAGACCTCTACCCCCTTTTAGTCATGAATATGTACGCAGAATTCATATTATAAATGAGTAAACTGAGGCAGAGAGGGGATAAAATGATTTGTCCAGGTTACACAGTTTGTCAGTGAGAATGTGAGCTAAACTTTCTAATCACCCAGTCTTGGGTTGTAACCACTAGCCCACAGTTCTTTCACCAATACTCAGTTCATCACACAGAGTTATGAACTTAGCATTAGTTATATGATTGGTTAATTTTGAACATGGAGTATTTATATAGGACTTCCCATGAGCATAAAAGTTAATTCTGTGCATAAGTATTGGCAGGACTATGGCCTTAAACACTGATTAAACTAACTCTACAGTTGCAAGGCAAGTTAAATAATCTCAAAAACTGTAAATGTAGATAACCTATAATGTGCAGTAACACCAATATAATCAAATCTTTTTGTTTATATGTGATCCTATAACCAGAGACTTTTTAGTTACTTTAAAAAATGCCTGAAATTTACTCTGTAAAATTAATGCGCAAGATCAGAAAACTCTACCTTAACAAATACAAAAGACCATTTGATTAGCTACAAATAAAAGCCCCTGGAGCTAAAATGAATAAGGTTTAAGCTACTTCAAATTATTTTCCTTCCTGATAAAGCCATTATCACATTTACAGCGTTTACAATGCAGAACTACATTCCTTTGATCATCTTATAAAATTAATTGATCTTGCTTATCTATTGTACTATTTTAAATCATTTTAATTGAGGACATTAGGAGAAGTAATGGTAACAACCAATGCATTTATTAGCTACTGACGTTCAAGGCAGCAATGTCATTTTCATAATCTGAATTTCTCTATAACAAAATTCCATTCTTAATGGAATTTACATATAGATCACCCCCAGCCACAAATAATTTACTGTTACTTTAAGTCCTAAAGGACAGGCAGTAAAACTGTGAAAAATTACTCCAGCCATACTTAATTTTAATTATTCTTTTAAATCAGATAGAAACCCCGAAGTTAAATTCTCATAATTAAATAGAAATTAAAAGTTTCTAAAAGCCTTATTTTCAACTCCAATTTTAAATGCAAATGACCACATAGGAGAATAAAGTTTTTGCCCCTTAAAAACTGGGTAATAGTCGTCTACAGTTCACAGAGAGTCACAACATTTCTTAGTAGGCCCAAGCCACCTCTTTAATTGGGAAATACGGATTCTGTAAAGAACTCCTAATTCAGGCAAGTACTTTACATCAAGGGGTCACAACAATCAATCATTGCTAGGTATACAACATGAGTTCTTCTAATGCCGGGAGAAGCTCTTTGGATCTACTGAAAAGAAGAGCTCTTTATATTTACACGATAGATTACCAGCTCCACAGTACTGTAGCATTTAGATATTGTGCACATTGTAACAGTTAAGGTAAGGACTTTCTTTCCTTCTTGAAATGGGTTTTGCCTGGGAAGAGCTTATAAGTAAAAAAGCAAAATCTTTATCCACACTAACAATCAAAAATGAAGTGTTCAACATGCCAAATCCATAGTAGGGTTAAATCCCCTTTGGAAATGTGGATGGCTGCATTAAAGTATAGATAATCATATGCTTTACCCTTCTGTTTGGGCATGGGCTCTAGGATTCTGGGAGGTGAGAAGCTCACAGAGCTTAGACTGCAACCCTAGCCTGAATATCTACCCCACAATTAAACAGTCCCTTATCCCAAGTTCTGAGAGTCCGAGT
The DNA here is from genome assembly GCF_049634645.1 of Pelodiscus sinensis. Lineage (NCBI taxonomy): Eukaryota > Metazoa > Chordata > Testudines > Trionychidae > Pelodiscus > Pelodiscus sinensis. The sequence continues at coordinate 35,167,476 of NC_134722.1, forward strand.
TAGCTGGTTTGGACCAGGCTTAGAGGTCTAACTGCAGTGCAGACATACTGTATGATGCCATCATCATATCACAGAATTCGTTTTCCCATGCCCAAGGTTTTAAGTAGGACAGACAAGCATTTGGGGAGTAAAGAGGCAAAGTGGTAAATGGTGGAGACTAAGGAACAGTTTATTTTAAAGGAAATAAATGGGCTTGTAGAAGGGCAGTTGGATAAGACTTTTATCTAGATACAAATTAAACACAAAAACTTAAACTCCCAGACTTGTGCCAACCGATACCCAGGAATCTTGCTTTAGTTTTCCGATCGCCCTTCCAGTGATTTCTTTGTAGACTGTAAGCTCTTCAAGACATTTTGAGCTAAGCGACTATTTAAAGGAACCTGTTAATATTAGACACAGGAGCTTCCAAGCTGTCAGAACAGTTCTGATGCTAGATTCTTTTCCCCTGGTGGGACAGAAATGAGTCAAAAACCAGGCTAGTGTACCATTTAATTTAATTATGGGTTAAAGAGAGGATTATTGAACAGAAAACATAACAAGCATTTTGTGGCTCACAAGCATTTTGTGACTCCTGGTAGTACTCCAGGAAGGAGTTTTGCACTCAAATTCTTCACCAGACTGTTTCTTCTATAGAAAGAAGCCATATATATATATATATATATATATATATATATATATATATATATATATATATATAAGCAAGAAGAAAACCAAGGACAGGGTAGGCCCATTGCTCAGTGAGGAGAGAGAAAAAATAACAGGAAACTTGGAAATGGCAGAGGTGATTAATGACTGCTTTGTTTTGGTCTTCACCAGAGAAGTCTGATGATGAAGGACTGCCTAATATAGTAAATGCTAGTGGGAATGGCGTAGGTTTATATTTGGAAGATAAAATAAAAAAAGAACAAGTTAAAAATCACTTTGAAAAGTTAGGCTATGTCTAGACTGTAGGCTTCTTTCAGAAGAAGCTTTTCCTGAAGAGATCTTCCAGAAAAACTTTTTGAAAGAGAGCATCCACACAGCAAAAGCACATTGAAAAAGTGATCTGCTTTTTTGAAAGATAGCATCCACATTGATTGGTCGCCATCTCGCATTTAAGTTGTGATTACTATAGATGGCCACTGGGGCACCTGTGCTTTTTCCTGGAGACCTCTCCTTTAAAAAACAAACAAACAAAAACAAAAACCACAACATCTTCCCCCTCCATCTTCAGAAAAAGGCTTCTTCCTTGTTAAAAGAGGTTTACTGCTGTCAGAAAAACCCCTGTCAAAAGAACGCAATTGCAGTGTGGACATAAGTGTAGTTTTTCTGGAAAAACAGCTGCTTTTCCAGAAAAACTCTGCAGTGTAGACATACCCTTAGATGGCTGCAAGTTACCAAGGCCTGATGAAATGCATCCTAGAATACTCAATCTTCACCAAGAAGTCTGATGACGAAGGAATGCCTAACACAGTGAATGCTAGGGGGAACGGGTAGGGTTAGAAGATACCATAAAAAAAGAACTAGTTAAAAATTACTTAGAACAGTTACGTGTCTGAAAATCACCAGGGCCTGATGAAATACATCCTAGAATACTCTGGGAGCTGACAGAGGAGGTATCTGAGCTTTTAGCTATCATCTTTGAAAAATCATGGAAGACGGGAGAGATTCCAGAAGACTGGAAAAGGGCAAATACAGTGCTCATCTATAAAAGGGAAATAAGAGCAACCCAGGAAACTACAGACCAGTCAGTTTAACTCCTGTGCCTGGAAAGATAATGGAGCAAATAATTAAGGAATTCATCTGCAAACACCTGGAAGATCCGATAGCTTTCTTTGATAGGATAATGAGTCTTGTGGATAAGGGAGAAGTGGTGGATGTGGTATACCTAGACTTTAGTAAGGCATTTGATACGTTCTCACATGATCTTCTTATCAATAAACTAGACAAATACAACTTAGGTTGGGCTACTATAAGGTGGGTAACTGGCTGGATAACCATTCTCAGAGAGTAGTTATTAATGGTTTTCAATCCTGCTGGAGGGGCATAACAAGTGGGATTCTGCAGGGGTCTGTTTTGGGACTGGTACTGTTCAATATCTTCATCAATGAGTACGCTTATTAAGTTTGCAGATGATACCAAGCTGGGAGTGGTTGCAACTGCTTTGAGGATAGGGTCATTATTCAAAATGATCTGGACAAACTAGAGAAATGGTCTGAGGTAAGAAGGATAAAGTTAAGAAGAACAAATGCAAAGTACTCCACTTAGGAAGGAACAATCAGTTTCACACATACAGAATGGGAAGCGACTGTCTAGGAAGGAGTATGGAAGAAAGGGATCTAGGGGTCATAGTGGACCACAAGGTAAATAAGAGCCAACAGTGCAATACTTTTGCAAAAAAATCAAACATGATTCTGGGATGCATTAACAGGAGTGCTGTGAGCAAGACACAAAAAGTTATTCTTCTGCTCTACTCTACACTGATTAGGCCTCAGTTGGAGTATCCAGTTCTGGACACCCCATTTCCAGAAAGATGTGGAGAAATTGGAGAAGGTCCAGAGAAGAGCAACAAAAATGATTAAAGGTCTAGAGAACATGACCTATGAAGGAAGACTGAAAGGACTGGGCTTGTTTAGTTTGGAAGGGAGAAGACTGAGAGGGACATGATAGCAGTCTTCAGGTATCTAAAAGGGTGTCACAAGGAGGAGGGAGAAAAATTGCTCTCCTTGGCCTCTGAGGATAGGGCAAGAAGCAATGGACTTAAACTGCAGCAAAGGAAATTTAGGTTGGACATTAAGAAAGACTTCCTAACTGTCGGGGTGGTTATAAGTTGCCTAGAGAGTTTGTGGAATCTCCATCTCTGGAGATATTTAAGAGCAGGTTAAACAGACATCTACCAGGGATGGTCTAAAATGATACTGGGTCCTGCCATGAGGATAGGGGACTGGACTTGATAACCTCTCGAGGTCCCTTCCAATTCTAGTGTTCTATGATTCTATTCTTTATTCATTTCTTGCAAAATGTTCCATCTCAAGGCTCTCTCTTGGGATAAAAAAGTGTGTTCATATCTCAGGATAACTAAAGCATAGTAGCAATGCCACTGAGCAAAAGAGGTGTAAAAAAGTTGTGATCAACTTTATGCAGAAGGGTGTAGTGCTGATCTCACCTAGCTACTTTGCCACAAACTCTGCAAGTACCTTGTCTTCCCTTAGGATTTTATAGTGAGATAACTATCATGAATTTGTTATCGCTCACTGACTTGCTGTCAGTGAAGACAAAGTGCTAGTTGCAAAAGACACATCTTAGTCCCATGCCACTTTACAGCTTTATTTTACATGCTAGGCATAGTTCTGGGAGTTCAGTCAATGAGTTCTCATTGTTACAGCTGCCTTCCAATATACAAGAAGCCCACTCTAATTCAATGACCTTCTCAAACACAAGAGCTGAAGCATGTAGTTTTAAAGGCCCATGAAGTCTGAGAGAACTTATTACTCCACCTAAGCACTCAATGAACTGAGGTTGGTATATTGGCAACGTAAACACTTCAAAACATTTTGAATGCATCAGTTCACAATTTTCCAATCTCGCAAAATAGCAAACTCATTTAAATTAATCCCAAAGTACGATTAATCCAAGGATACTGTAAGCCATAACTTTTTATAATCATGAGTATTTCTCCTGATGATACAGATACAACCTTCACATGTGAAAGAGACTGGCAGAAAGTGGAGAAAATTCACCAGGTCTCACTTCCAAAAGCAACATGCAAAAATTAGACTGGCTTAAACCATTCTGCTTGTTTCCAAGCAGCAAGGATTGCAATGAAATAACTAGTTTTGGAACCTTAAAGTGTCACTTCTTGTGCTGGCAATTTCTAGCATGTGGAAATGTAATCGGTAGTGTCAGTAGACTGTATTTTGCAATAGTACCTCTAAGCACAATACATATTCCATTGCAAGAGATTTCCTGTGGAGGGAGAAAAGAACAAGCAAACAATGAAGCAGGGACAAATCTCAGACCAGAAAAAGTACTGTAACACCAACATGACAAATCTGGATTTATGCCCTGACACTAAATCCAAATAAGTGAGTTTTGTCAGAGTAGTTAAAAAAAACCCATCTCACTGTCTTGCCAAACTTCTCTACAGGAATTGACCTGAGGCTAGTAACAGTCATGACATGCCTCTGATGTAATGTGCCTTAATATAGCCTTGAAGTTCCAGGCTTGTAAAGGAATAATGTGAAATTCAGTCAGACAGCTATATACACACATGGTTCTCTTTTCACATTCCTTGACCAAGGGACACTGTATCAACTAAAACAAAAAGATGTATGAGAGGTTTAGTCTGCTTGAGATAAAATTCAAGCACTCTCTTAAAATTGCTGTTTGCAGAGAACGGATTTACCAGGAAAGATACCAAGCCATTGGAAAAAATACTGACAGGATGATTTACTTAAGGTAGACGCCAACCCTAATTTTGGCAGGAATTTAGGGTGAGACCTAGTACTTTTGAAACTCAGTACTGGGTGGATTAGTCACTAGATCCTGAAGCACACTCTCTCTGCAACTTGAAGTCAATGCCACAGGCAATGAAAACTTCTGTTTAAGTTGGTATCAATTAGTTCAAAGGGAGGCTCCATCAGCTTGTAAAGACCACATTAATAAGTCAAAACATTAGAGGGCTATTTAGTGAGGATGGTTGCAAGTAAGTAGCGCCATTACTTAAAACCAGCTCACTCAGGGTTAGATTTAGGCTACCCCACTTGAGAAAGATTTTCTGAAACATTGTTTGACCCTAGTGTCACTCATATGACCTTGGCAGTGACCACCTGAGATGGTCTACTATTGCATTCTCCACTCTTCCAGGAAATGGATAATCAGGAGTGTTGTACAGTGTTCAATCCATGTCCTAGGGTATTTCTAACATAGTAGATGTGACACTGTCCCTCTATGTGGCAAAGTAAAGATGACCTGATGGTCATCTGGACTATACATTTTCATTAGCTAGCTCTAGAGTCACTGAAGTACAGATAAAATGATGCTCATTTCTAGAACATTCTTATAAAAGGGAAGTCTATTGGACACAACGTGTAATTTCAGCATGAAATGCCTGTGTCTTGATTCAGCATTCCAGGTTTCTTGCATTTGTTATCCCTTTGATTTATTTTACAGTGGTTGTTTTTGGAAGTTCTTCCACACAGCAAGTAACCCAGCATCCATGGGTCTCTCACAGAGATGCAATGGGAGAGCAGCTACATGGTCTGAGGTAACAAGTGAGTGATAACCTTTATAGACCATTCAGGAAGGCTGCAATGGGCACCATGAACAGAGCTGAGGCTGTCATGTCCAATATTCATAAGTTGTTTCCCAAGCAGCCACCTGCCAAGTCTGCTGACCTCTTCACCTGTCATGTCCACAAAATCCTGGACCCCTTAACGAGACAAGGCTGGTTTCATGTGAGTAATCAAGGCTGTTCTATACTACAAATATTTTGGCAGCAAGAAGCTGTGACTCCAGCATTTCAGGGGCAATATCTGTCCTGATCAACAAATCAACCAACATACACCCTGGTGCTAGTTTAATGCAAGGCCATGTGATCACAAAGAGTTTAGTGAATGCTGAACTGTAAGAAATATGAGTTACATCCCCCATTGCTAGTTCTATCCCTTAACTCACATTAGCATCCAGTAGGGCCCATAAGCACATAACTAATCACTTTCCTCAATCAGATCTATTTTTAGATTTTTTTCTCATCAAATACTGGACTCCGAGACCCAGAAATGTGCAGCAGCCATCCTGAAATGCCAGGAAATGCCACTTAAAATAAGCTTTCTTAGCATGAGTCTCTGAGACTTTTGTTATTACTATACTGTGGTAGTACTTAGAGGCCTCAGCTATGCCTGCTCTGAAGAACTTGCTCTCTGTTTTGGATCTGGGAAACTAAGGATTCAAATAGGATTATCTACACATAAAACAATTTTGCATGGACACTTTACTGTGGTACAAATCCAGACCTTAACAATTTCTTAGGGTATGTCTACACTAGCCCCCTAGTTCGAACTAGGGAGGCTAACGTAGGCATTCGAAGTTGCAACGAAGCCCGGGATTTAAATATCCCAGGCTTCATTTGTATCTTCCCGGGCGTCGCCATTTTTAAATGTCCCTTAGTCCGAACTCCGTGCCCGTGGCTACACGCGGCACGAAGTAGGTAGTTTGAATAAGGAACTCTAATTCAAACTACCGGTATACCTCGTTCCACGAGAATTAGAAATCCTAATTCGAACTACCTACTCCATGCCGCGTGTAGCCGTGGGCATGGAGTTCGGACTAAGGGACCTTTAAAAATGGCAGCGCATGGGAAGATGCAAATGAAGCCCGGGATATTTAAATCCCAGGCTTCATTTGCAACTTCGAATGCCTACGTTAGCCTCCCTAGTTTGAACTAGGGGGCTAGTGCAGACATAACCTTAGAGATCACAATTCTCTGACAGTAAAAACATCACAAGGATTTAATTCAGTCCATTCTCCCAAAAGAAAGGCTACCAGGCCCTCCCCATACAGGATGGAGATCTCTAAGGAATTAAACATTGTTTTACTTTCTTGTGATGAGGTTAGACTACCCTTACTTTTATCTACCAAGTGGCTTCTCTTCTGTCAAATGATAGATCCCCAAGCTCCATCAGAATGTCCTGGTGGTAACCCAAGGAATATGGGAATCCAAACAATTCAACTTATCCTGCTCTTCCACCTGCACATAGGGCCTCAAAAACACTAAAACGTGTCAATCACATTGTGTGTGCATGCACACAACCCACAACCCCTGCTAGAAGTGGGCCTCATCCTCCTTGATTGGATCCACCTCGTCATCTCCAGCCTGATCCTGGCCTGCATATTTATTCCTGCCTCTGGAAATTTCCACTACATGCATCTGACAAAGTGGGTCTTTGCCCACGAAAGCTTATGCTCCTACACTTCAGTTAGTCTATAAGGTGCCACAGGACTCCTCGTTGCTTTTGCAGATTCAAACTAACACGGCTACCCCTCTGATACTTGACACCCCACAAACTCACCTGCACTTCCTGAAGAAGACCATCTGATAACTTGCAAGGCTTCTTCTACAAAGCACACAGGATTTTTTCAGGAGGGCTTGATGTTCAGCTATAGGAATGGAAGACTGTCACCTTCTGGGACCATCATATCCCAGCAACAAGATTCATGATTCAGGGTATGAAAGAGAGGCTTAGGAGAGTGAGGCTACAACAACACAAACCCAACCACCATGCTCTTATAGAGAGCCTGCTTTGAAAGCAGTGAACCAGTCAGTACATGGGTGCCTGAGTCTTGAAACCTAACCATCAATGAACTCTTCGCACAAATCTCCAAGCTGCTCTGCATCTCGAATGTAGTCAGACCCATTGATGCAAATATCACCTGATGTGTCAGAGCAGCTATTGCCATTAAGAGAATATTTATCTCAACCCTTGAATCAGCTAGGTTAGCATGGATTGTCCACCTGGAAAAGTGCTGTGTTAGACACACTGAGGGTTGGAGGGATGGATGGCTTGACATACACTTATAAACAGAGAGAGAGAGAGGATATTCCAAGCTGGGGGTGCCCCTTTGGTCTGAATGTTGGGTCAATGCAGACCATTTCAAGGACTGTCAAACCTAATTCGGGTCTCAGCAAGAGTTCACAGTTTATAGTCCTAGACCCTAGAAGAACCTGCTCTCAGCACAGTGTCTTACATTCTGCAGTTTATAGATCAAGGTGACGTTGTAGAGTAGATCCCGCATCTAGGTGACTCATAAACACCCCCTGAAATCAGCTCAGGCACCAATCATAGTATTATAGAATCCTAGGGCTGGAAGAGACCTCGGGAGGTCAGTGAGTCCAGCTCCCTGCCCAAAGCAGGACCAATCCCAACTAAATCATCCCAGCAAGCGCTTTGTCAAGCCAGGACTTAAAAACCTCTAGGGATGGAGATTCCACCACTTCCCTAGGGAACTGATTCCAGTACTTCCCCACCCTCCTAGTGAAATAGTTTTTCCTAATATCCAATCTAGACCTCCTCCACTGTAACTTGAGACCATTGCTCCTTGTTCTGCCATCTGTCACTACTGAGAACAGCCTGTCTCTATCCTCTTTGGAACTTCCCTTCAGGAAATTGAAGGCTGCTATCAAATCCCCCCTCATTGTTCTCTTCTTCAGACTAAATAAGCCCAAACCTCTCAGCCTCTCCTCGTAGGACATATACTCCAACCCCCTCATCATTTTGGTTGCCCTCCATTGGGCCCTCTCCAATGTGAATCAGTCAGTAGTAGAACTCTACTGGGTATGCTCACGGTGCCTGCAGAGCCTGTTCCTTGGCTCCAGCAAGCTTGTGACAGACAGCAAGAGAGGCAACCTATGCAGCAAAATACAAGAGAAAAGGAGAGTGACTCTAACAGAAACCTATTTATAGAAATGGGGAAAATGCAGGTGATAAGACAAAAATAAATCTGTCACATGTATGCAAAGTGCCTCAAGGCATCTTACTGGCTGAGACTTGCCTTACAAAGGTTTGTCTCCTTTTCATTTTTCCCCCACCTCCCAAAAAGTTTAAATTTCAGGAGTGTGTTGATGAACTAAGTCCAGAGGTTTAAAAAAAAAAAAAGCAAAACCTCTCCCAGGCACGTGACATCAAAAGAGCAGTTGATGGGAATGTTGCTAGCCTCTTCAGTAGGGGTAGGCAGTAATTTTTGGAATGGGAGCCCATGCCAAGATTTTGGTAAGTGGTCAAAAGCTGCACTTTTCTATAGAGGGGGTGCAGGATCTGGGTGGAGGTTAGATCCAGAAGGGAGCTTGGGGTTGGTACAATTTAGAAACATCTAAGGATAGATAGAGCCTTCTTCTTGGTATTTATTGATAGCTTTCTACTAAACTATTTGGATTGTTGCATCTTAGCTTTGCATTTCCTCTTTTCTCCTTGTTTCCCCCTTAAGACACGTTGTAATAGAACAAGTATCAGAGGCGTAGCCGTGTTAGTCTGAATCTGCATAAACAACAAGAAGTCCTGTGGCACCTTATATACTAACAGATTTATTGGAGCATAAGCTTTCGTGGGCAAAGAGCCACTTCATCAGATGCATGAACATTCCAGAGGCAAGTATAATTATATAGGCACATGAAAAGAAAGGAGTACCAATCAAGAGGAAGGCCAGAGATAACAAGGTCAACTCAATCAGGGAGGATGTGGCCCACTTCTAGCACTGGTGTGGTGGTCTGAACACCAAGAGAGGAGAAACAGCTTTTGTAGTTGGCTAGCCATTCACAGTCTTTGTTTAATCCTAAATTGATAGTGTCACAGAACAGTAACAGAACAGTGTCTACTTATGTTATGACCAAGAAGGGAGATAGGCTTGTTCTGTTGCAAATACTTATGCCAGCTACTGGAAAACAGAACAAAACAAAACAAAGATTATCTTTTTTTCCTGAATAAAGTAATATTATAGATGGAGCCTATAGCCAACAGATTTGCTGATGAAAAACACATAAACATGTAAAGAGCTAGGCATTAAAACATCATCATATTGCAGGAACAGGATCGGATATAGTTTGTCTAACCTTATCTTTACAAAATAATTATAACTAGAACTTCACAATTAACATTTGCCTTTTGCTTGCTAATTAAAATTTCTTAAGGATAATGAGCACCAGGCTATGGCGCACTGATATTACCTTTGTAATCAACTTGGCAGGACAGCAACACACACCGTACAGTTATTTTTAACAAAAAGAACCAAAATTGTATTTTTTCCCTGTGATTTTCTTTTGTTCTGTGTGTACATATCAGGTTGATTATTTCACTGAAAACTATTAGCCAAAAAAATTGTTCTGAAAATATTTTCAGTGCTTTAACCTGCCCTCTAATTCTGAAGTACCTGGGAGATATTTAAGGGTTATCTGTGTTATTTGACAAGTGTTATATCTGGTTCAACAGGCAAAGACACAACCTTAACACTCTTTCCGTGATGCCATTTTGAACTTAACTCTGGTGGCAAAATGTTACAGGGTCTAGTAATGTGAAACTTGATAGCTTAGTGCCAAAACATGAATTTTCACTCACAACATAATATCAAAGTGACCATTGATGATACCAGTAATCATAACCTCTATATAAGTCTCAAAGACTCATTCCACACAACAGATATATACATAAAACACTCTAGTCATTTATGGATGTCCTTTAGCTTATGTGTCAAACTCTTTCAGTGATATATAACAAACTCAAAAACAGTTTTCTGGAAAAATAAAAAGGGTAAGGAGCCATCCTCAGGAAAAGCACTCTAAGGGGCAAGAGAAACAATTCAACTTACTCCTATTGAAATTATGGGACTATGAAAGCTTAGTAATGAACACAAGGCATTTGCTATTTTGAAGCTGCTTGCTTGATTACATGAACGCCTTTTCTCAAAGCATCCGTCAGTTTGTATAATGGGATGCCCAATGGATTGCTTTTCAACATCATTGTAATGAAGCTGGGGGAAATCCTGGAGGCCTGTACTCCAAGTTCAGAGCTGGAAACCACTGCATGCCAACTGCCAGAAAAGCTGCCATACATACTCCTCTTCACTGTAAGGAAGAGATTCTACCCCATTAAAACAATGGGAATTTTGCCATTTTATTCAGAGGAGCAGGATTTTTAGTGCCTTTGATTAGTTACATCATAGCTTCTCATGTATTATAAACCACAGCTGAATTTGTTAATAAGTTAATAAGTAGCCCATGCCTACTTTAGGTATTATAAAGCTGTTCTCATTCTCCTTTTGGAGACGTTATGCCTTGTCACTTGTAGTTCTTCACTGCATGACAGTGGTCAGAATTGTAACTAAGCATGTTAGCGCTGGGGGCGTGGAAGCATATTTGCACCTCCTATGGACTTCTTGGCCATCTTTCTGCCCCTGGGGTTTTGCATCATGGGTGGCTGCCCTGCTTACCCCACCCTAGTTACATCCCTGCCAGTTGTTTGTAAGTATTTTTACAAGATTCACAAGACAAATAGAAAAGCAGCTATGAGGAAAAACGGCAAAACTCTGAGTCCAATCTGAATTTCAATTACCACAAAGTTTATGAATGTCAGATCCTAATATGTAGCTTGATCCTCAACAGAGCAGTTGAGAAACTGTGTTCTGGATGCAGGATCAAAATCTGAACATTGACCACCCCCAAATATTTGACTATATAATAATCTAGTTGGATAGTGTAAATCTTTAATTAATTATAAAATATTTTACTAATTATTATGGTTTCTCTCTCTTGCTTCCAATACCATGTCATGCTGTAGTACAGATCTTGTCCCTTATTTATCTCATACAATGTAGCCAATACACATTGTAGTAACATAAATAGATAGGCCATTAACTGTTCTTCTTTTCAAATATGCCTAACATAGAAACATTAGGGGACTGGCATTAAGTTAAAGTCCTAAAGTGGAGTTGAAGAGGTCCAAAAGCCCGCACTTATCAGTTTAATATGCTGCTAAAGAAATTCTTAATGATGTTCTGATCATTACAGGCAGTCCCCAGGTTACGTACAAGATAGGGACTGTAGGTTTGTTCTTAAGTTGAATCTGTATGTAAGTCGGAACTGGCGTCCAGATTCAGCTTGAAACTGATCAGTTTCAACAGCGGCTGAATCTGGATGCCAGTTCTGACTTACATATAGATTCAACTTAAGAACCCCAGGCGTCCCCAAGTCAGCTGCTGCTGAAACTGATCAGCGGCTGATTCCAGGAAGCCGGGGGCAGAGCAACTCTGCCTCGGGCTTACTGTAGTCAGCCGCTGGTCAGTTTCAGCAGCGGCTGACTTGGGGACGCCTGGGGCAGAGCAGCTGGGGTGTTGCTAGGTTGCTCCAGTAGTGCCGCTCCTCGGCACTACTGGAGCAACCCAGCAGCGCCCCAGCTGCTCTACCCCAGGTGTCGTGGGCAGAAAAGCCTGGTCTGCTGCGGGGGAGGGGGCACTAGCTGCTGGTCAGACCAGGGAGACGGGGAGCAAAGCCTCGGAGGACGCCCACAGCGGGACAGCCGCGGCGCGCCTGGGCTGTCCCGCTGTGGGCGTCCTCTGTGGCTTTGCTCCCCATCTCCCTGGTCTGACCAGCAGACCAAGGGGACGGGGAGCAAAGCCTTGGAGGATGCCTGCAGCGGGACAGCCTCGGCTGTCCCGCTGTGGGCGTCCTCCGTGGCTTTGCTCTGCGTCTCCCTGGTCTGACCAGCAGACCAGGGAGACGGGGAGCAGCTTTTCTCGCCCCGGAGAACGCGGGTGGCGGGACCGCGGCTCATCTGGGTGTCCCGCCGCTCCCGTCCTCCGGGGCAAGAAAAGCCCTGTTCGTAACTGCGGATCCGACATAAGTCGGATCCACGTAACTCGGGGACTGCCTGTATTTATAAAAGATGGATGTTGCTAGTTCTTTACCCTTAGCATGTTAAAGACTAGCTAGAGCTGCAGTAACAATAAATGGATTTTATTACACAGGGTTGTGTCCTCTTGTTGCCAACTGGCAGGGGACACACAGGGTTTTACAGGGATTCTCTGGCTCTCATATGTGCATAATAATTCACAAAAAGGTAATAATTGAGGTGTCTATGAAAAGCATATCACACTAAAGAGTGTTAATTGGAGGTACAACTAATCAATAGCTCAGGGAATAGCTACCAGCCGGTGAATCAACCTGTGCTGGCCAGAACGTGGGTCAAGTGGAATCAAGACACCACCACCCTGTACTGCCCTGCTACAGCTTATTTATTTGAGTGGGACAGGGAATAATGGTACTGCTAAGTATGTTCCCCATTTCCTCCGTGCTATGATCTGCAGTGTGGTAGCCAGTGCAAGAGAGTAAAGGGGTGCCTTATCCCCCCTCTCCCCCACACACATATTTCCTTAGAATGTATAGGTCACTGTTTTGCCTTAATACACTGTTAGGTTAATTGATAACTACTTTCAACTTTAGCTGTCTCTTAAGAGTTCCAGAGCTCTGGAAAGGATACACTTGCAGTAATAATATAAATAGCTCAGATTACCTGTTACACAAAACTGATGTAACCTACCATAAACACATCTTTACCTTCCAGGCCACATCTGCAGTAGTGTACATTAAAATAGCACCCATGAGTCCAAAGGAGAAATGTCAATTTATACAGGAGGAAAATCTGGTGGTCCGCTCTATATGTACAAGCATATGGAACTATACCTCAAGTGTAATAACTATTTAGTTGTAAAACTAATAATCACCAATCAAGTTAGAGTTCCTATGCTAGAAATCAATTAGTCTTCTGTATATCACATGTAATTTTAATGCCATTCTAGACTAATTACAGTGCAGTACTTAACTAGACTCCAACTGATTGATAACGTTCAAGACTGCTTTTCTTTTTCTCTGCACAGCTGCCAGATGGAGAGGTGTAGATTAGTCTGCAGCACATAATCAGTGTTTACAGCTGAACACATTTGTGAGTATTGCATGTAGCATTTTGACCCTCTTCGATGTACCATATATGGCAAAACTATAGGTCCACTAATCAGTTCTTTATTCTTTATATCTGTCTTTCATATGCTGCCAGAAATTACTGTTCTTTGGGTTGTTTTGTATTTATGCGTGTGCGTGTGTATAAAGCAATGAAAAACTAAGAAATCAATAAAAATCAATAAATCATAACGTATGTTAGGTTTTGTATTAATGTGATTGAATACATAGATTGACATTACAGTCTTTCAGACCGTGAGCTGAGGGTTCCTCTTGAACACCTTGAATTTAAAATATTTCAGTAGGATTCCATAAGTTTCATACTATATGAGATGTGAAAACTGTAAGGGATAAGACTTTGCTGTTAAAATCAAGGGATGAGGAGATAGGTATTGAAGAGGGTTCATACATGTTCTTAACATATCACAATGCACATATGTAATTTTTTAAAAAATATGATTTTCCCCAGTAAACAGAAAGAAAAATAAACCCCAGATAATCTGAAAAGCCAATGAACTCCCAAATCATGCTTTCAATTGAATGTTTCAGGTGGGAAAAAATGTCTTCCACCTTGATGTTAAGCTCAATCGACTAATGATAAAAGGCAAATTCCAAAATCAAGATGTTACTTTTTATATCTTGGGGAAGCACCCTGTAATCCTTCTACCCAGCTATGCTGCAAGCAAAAAGGACATTCACCAAAATTAAAGACTCCTCTTTAGGACCAGCTCATGAACAACAATATCCAGTGGGGTTAGAAAAACTGCTTAACTTAACTGATGCCCAGTCTAATAGAATTGTGTTTAGACTGTGTGCTGATATTTTATTTTATTTTGGTAACTAATTCTGATTGTTTGCCTACCACTTATCTTTTGTAGTCAATAAACTTGTTTTACTGTTTATCTTTACCACTGAATCTTCCTGAAGTGTTTGGTAACTCTGTTCACGTTTACGAAGGTTGGTGTATATCCACTTTCCGTTGCTAAAGTGATGAACTGATTAATAAACTTGTACTGTTTGTCTTGAGCAGTGCAAGAGGGTATATGCCTGAAGTGCAAGGCTGGGAGCTAGGGAGATTTGGCTGGTGCCTCTCTTTGCATGATTCATGAGTACAGTAAAGTCTCGGTTATCCGACCTTCCGTTTTATACGACTGTGCCGCCTGTCACGTGACGGCATGGGGCTCCAGAGACACTTCATACCACAATGGCATGCAGCGCGGGCTCGGCACCCCTACCTCCCCACCCCACACCTGGGGCAGCTCACGCCCATGCTGCGGACTCACCCAGTGCTCAGGAATGCTGGACCCGTGTCCCATTCGGGGCCCAATCCTGGCCGTCCTGCTGTGTTAGTAGCTCTGCTTTTAGGAGCGGCCCTGGACTCAGCCAGAGGAAGTGGAGTCTGGGCCAAGGCAGGAAGGGAAGGGGAGGGGAGTTATGGCGAGGGGAGGCAGGAGCGCCGGGGCCTTGGGCTCATCCAGGCGGCCCAGGAGAGGAAGAGGAAGGAGGAAGCTGGGGGGGGGGGGGGAGGATTCCCCCCCCCCCCGCAGAGCGAGCCCGGCTGTGTCCAAATCAGATATTAGGAATGGCAACATACAAAAACCTGTAGGGGAACACTTCAGTCTCCCTGGACACACAATTGCAGATCTAAAGGTAGCCATCCGGCAGCAAAAAAACTTCAGGACCAGACTTCAAAGAGAAACTGCTGAGCTGCATCTGACGAAGTGGGTCTTTGCCCACGAAAGCTTATGCTCCTACACTTCAGTTAGTCTATAAGGTGTCACAGGACTCCTCGCCACTTTTGCAGATTCAGACTAACATGGCTACCCCTCTGATGCTGAGCTACAGTTCATCTTCAAGTTTGACACAATCAACTCAGGATTAAACAAAGACTGAGAATGACTTGCTAACTACAAAAGCAGCTTCTCCTCTCTTGGAATTCACACCTTCAGATCAGCTATTAGAAGTGGGCCTCATCCTCCCTGATTGGATCCACCTCGTCATCTCCAGCCTGATTCTGGCCGGCATATTTATACCTGCCTCTGGAAATTTCCACTACATGCATCTGACAAAGTGGGTCTTTGCCCACGAAAGCTTATGCTCCAACACTTCAGTTAGTCTATAAGGTGACACAGGACTCCTCGCCGCTTTTTCAATAGATACGCTACACATGCACATGCATGCACACTCTGACAGTCTCTATAGTGTGCCTAAGGACAGCAATGAGCTGTAATCAACTTTAAGAATGTGTTTTCCTACTAGACAATTAATCCCTGTCACCATTAACTTGTTTTATTTTATTTTATAAATGACAGATACATTATACATTAATTAAATTATACAAACTAAGATAATAGGCATCTTACTGGATAACAAACATACTACACCAACACCTACAGAAATACTGGTCTAGAACTAGTCAGGAACTTTTCAGTAAAAAGTTTTTCCTATTGGAAAATGCTGATTCAGTGAAACAAAAACTGTGGGAAAGGATTGGTTTCAGCACATTTTTTATTAATTGAATATTTGACAACTTTTTCAAGTTGTTGAAATGTTTCATTTTGACATTTACAAAATGAAAAACTGTTGTCTTCTGATACAAAACTCTTTGTTTTGAAATTTAAGATAATAGAAAAGTAATAAATGGTCAAAATAAAAATGAAACATTTACAAATTATAGGAACAAATCTCCATCATTGAAGATTTTAAAGAGCCAGTTAGATATAATAACCATCTGAAGAAGTTACAGTACCTGGTAATAATATTAATTTTCAGAGATTAAAGAAGGCTTTTCAGGGGTGGTCTAGCTGGTGCTTGGTCCAGGCATGAGTTCAGAGGACTGGACTTAATGACCTCTCCAAGTTCCTTCTAATTCAGTGATTCTGTCATTCTATTATATCAATTTGATTGTCTTAAACCAAAAATAGTTTTTTCACTTGAATATTATTTGAATATTATTGAGATTTCAACTTTTCATCCAAATTCAGTATGGGAAAATGGAGCTAATATTTTGAAAATTTTCACAGGATGCAAAAATCATTTCTGACCCATCTTTATTTAGTACACAACTTCATGCACTGATCTGTCATGGATTAGTTTCTCTTGTATGTGGTTTATTGCATCATGTGTAACAAAAGAGAGTGTGAAAGAACTATATAGAGGCTCTCTCTGCAATACCATATGACTGTTCAATAAAAAAAAATTAGAAAAAAAGCAATATTTAAAGCTAATTTTCCACAACAAAGCAGTTCTGTTGATTAAAAGTTATAGGGAAGTGCTTTTTAGAATAACTTTTATGAATATAGGTTTCCAAGAGTATATAGTAGAAATATAAAAATAATTGCATACACATATGTTTGTTCTGAAAATATTTTTATTGATTTATAATTGAAAATTAGGATCACCCAATATTATTCTAAAACTCAGTTTCAGAAAGGTATATACACATAAATGAGTTTGTGGATTCCTGTAATCCATTAAATAGATGAGTAATGAAGGAGTAATTTTATGGGTGTATAAAAATCACACACCAAAGGTTATACAGGAGGAGAACACCTTCTTCTAAGCTTATAAAGTAGGCAAGTAATTGCTTGTGCCAATACACACTGCCCTGCTCATTAATATAATAACCACCTGAAGAATGTACAGTACATGTTAATTATAATAATTTTAAGGGATTAAAGAAGACCATAAACATTATATAGTTATATACTCAATCAGATAGCAACCAGATAATAATATTCTATTTGTGCACAAAAAGAGAATTCTAGTCATGCTGGACATAGTCAGGGAAAGCCAGATTCTGATGATTTTGCTGCTAATAGAAAATCTGGAGTGTTAATACCTCTGTCACTGAAGACTGCATGAAAAGGCTGGACCCCTGCCAAAATGTAATAACAACAATGCTTGCAAATAAAAAAAGTAAGCCATCAGGAAGCTCAAATGTTACTGTTACAACAAATCACCAAACAGTGTCAACTGCTGTCTGGTACGTAAACTTTGAAAGAGGATCCTGTCACGAACACCAGCTGATGGAAGAGGATTCTACAAGTGCTGACAACCCAGCACTTCCCAGAGATAGGAACAACAAAGCCAAGGCCCATTATCATAGTGCCTCAGCTTTTGCCACTACCATAATGAGGCAAGCCTATATGTAGAAAATTTAGGGGTCACTTTGCCCCTCCAACACTTTTAAATTACCCCTCTTCATGGAGCAAGAGGTTAACATGTTACTTTGGCTCCTTCCCTCAGCAAAGCTGCTTGTGGTTAGCATTCTGAATCTGACTTGTACATGTGATGTAAGATCTGAGATGTGCATCAAGCTCTGTTTTGATGTGCATTTCTTGTTTCAAATAGACCATAACACGACATAGGCATTCTACTTTAGTACATAATGCCAGATAAATAACAATGAGGCTTGCTTTTTATTTGAAAAAAAAATAAAAATAAAAAAAGTCTGTTCTGAAATGTCTTGTAATCATCTAGAAATAGCCAGTAATTAACGCCTGCAATTTCTACATTTTCTAGGTCTAAATCCCACCCTCCAAAACTCCTGTTTGTATTGTCCAGTACACCACTTCATATATAAAATAATTCCTCCTGGGCAGTTCAAAATATCAACGTGTCTGGGAAGAGTCCCCTGCTGAAGCTCCCCGAACCCTGTCATCTTACTTAAGTGGAGCATATACAGATGGATCTCAGCCTGTTTTTTCCTATACTGTAGGCAACATGTAAATATGCATGTCATGTGTTGGTCATTTAGACAGTCAGTTACTTTAATGAGGAGAACCATATCTGGGAAAGCGCACTGTGTAGGGATGTGCAAAATCAGAGAGGCCGAGATTGTGCAGTTTCATGTCAGGAATGTTGGAACCTACTTTGTGTTGCGTAGTTACCAGAAAGAATGTATTTCAGGTTAGGGGGTTGTCTGTAAGCAAGAATTGGCTTTTCCCCTAAGGCTCTGAGAGTGAGGGGTCATTTTCCATAGATTATTGATAATGCTTTGGAGGGGTTTAAGTTGTGGACTGTAGGGCTGTGTCCAGACTCAGGGGTTTTTTCGGGAAAAGTAGCCTTTTCCCGAAAAAACTTCCCCTGCGTCCAGACTCAAGCCGCGTTCTTTCGAAATAATTTCGAAAGAACGCGGCTTTTCTTTCGATGGCAGTAAACCTCGTTTCACGAGGAAGAACGCCTTCTTTCGAAAGTTCCTCTTTCGAAAGAAGGCGTTCTTCAATGTAAATAGGGCTTCTTCAAAAGAGAGCATCCAGACTCGCTGGGTGCTCTCTTTCGAAAAAGCGGATTGCTCTTTCGAAAGATCCGCCTGCAGTCTAGACGCGATCTTTCGAAAGAGGCTCTTTCGAAAGATGCTTTCGAAAGAGTCTCTTTCGAAAGAAGCCTGCAGTCTAGACATAGCCTAGGTGATGACAAGTGGAATTATATTGTTTTCTCTTTTTGGCCTGTCTTGAAGTAGTTCATGTCATTTTTGGCTCTGCCAATCTGTTTTTTCATTTCTCTAGGTGAGTATTTCAGTTTTAAGAATGCTCTATATAGATCCTGTAGGTGTTTGTCTCTGTTTGTGGGATTGGAGCAGATCAGGTTGTATCTTAGGGCTTGGCTGTATACAATAGATTGAGAAATGTGTCTGGGATGGAAGCTAGAGGCATGAAGGTAAATGTAGTGGTAGATAAGTTTCCGGCATAGGGTGGTGGAAATTTGCCCATCATTTAATTGTACTGTAGTGTCAAGAAGGTGCATTTCTCATGTGTATTGAGAGGCTGAGGTTGATGGTGAGCTGGATGTTGTTGAAATCCTTGTGATATTCTTCAAGGGTCTCTTCCATGGGTCCAAATGATGATGATGTCATCGATGTAGCATAAGCAGAGTAAGGGTATTATGGGACAAGAGCTGAGGAAACATCGTTCAAGTTTGGACATAAAGATGTTGACATATTCTGGTGCCACGTGGGTTCCCATGGCTGTGCCGCTGACTTGAAGAGACAAATTGTCTCCAAATAGGAAGTAGTTGTGGGTGAGGACACAGTCACAGAGCTCTGTAATCAGGTGTACAGTAGTGGCATCGGGGATGGTGTTCCTGAGAGCCTGTAACCCGTCTTCACGTGGAATGTTGGTGAAAAGGGCTTCTAAGTCCATGATGGCCAAGATGGTATTTTCAAGTAGATTACTGATGTTTTGTAGTTTCCTCAGATGGTGTCGTGAAGGTAGGTAGGAGTGCTGGTAGCATAGGGTCTGAAGAGAGAGTCAATCGTCACATAATCCTGTTGTCAGTCTGCCAGTGCTTGAGATGACGGGTCATCCGGGATTTCTGGGTAGCAGATAGAAAACTCCTGATCGGGGATTGAGCCGGGGGTGATAGCATGAATTTGGTCCTGAGCAGCATCAGGAAGCTTCATGAGCAGTTCTTTCAGGGTTTTTTGGTATTCTTTAGTGGGATCACAGGAGGGAGACTTGTAGAATCTGGTATTTGAGAGTTGTCTGGTTGCCTCCTGTTCATAATCTGTTCTGTTCAGGATGACTTCAGTGCCCCCTTTGTCAGCCTCTTTGATTATCATAGAATTGTTTTTGAGGCTGTGTATAGCATTGCATTCTGCAGGACTGAGGTTATATGTTATATGTTGTTTATGGAAAGGACTATCAATCTAGGTATACAATCACAGAATCATAGAATACTAGGATTGCAAGGGACCTCAAGAGGTCATCGAGTCCAGTCCCCTGCCCTCATGGCAGGACCCAGTAGCATCTAGACCATCCCTGATAGATGTCTATCTAATCTGCTCTTAAATATCTCCAGAGATGGAGATTCCACAATCTCCCTAGGCAACTTATTCCAGTATTTAACCACCGTGACAGTTAGGAAGTTTTTCCTAATGTCCAACCTAAACCTCCCTTGCTGCAGTTTAAGTCCATTGCTTCTTGTTCTGTCCTCAGAGGCCAAGATGAACAAGTTTTCTTTCTCCTCCTTATGACACCCTTTTAGATACCTGAAAACTGCTATCATGTCCCCCCTCAATCTTCTCTTTTCTAAATTAAACAAACCCAATTCTTTCAGTCTTCCTTTATAGGTCATGTTCTCTAGCCCTTTAATCATTTTTGTTGCTCTTCTCTGAACCCTCTCCAATTTCTCCACATCTTTCTTGAAATGCGGTGCCCAGAACTGGACACAACTGAGGGCTAACCAGGACAGAGTAGAGCGGAAGAATGACTTCTCGTGTTTTGCTCACAACACACCTGTTAATGCATCCCAGAATCATGTTTGCTTTTTTTGCAACAGCATCACACTGCTGACTCAT
This sequence comes from Pelodiscus sinensis, assembly GCF_049634645.1. Lineage (NCBI taxonomy): Eukaryota > Metazoa > Chordata > Testudines > Trionychidae > Pelodiscus > Pelodiscus sinensis. The sequence goes on from NC_134722.1 coordinate 35,188,253, forward strand.
ATTCAGTTTGTGGTCTACCCCTAGATCCCTTTCTGCTGTACTCCTTCCTAGACAGTCACTTCCCATTCTGTATGTGTGAAACTGATTGTTCCTTCCTAGGTGGAGTACTTTACATTTGTCTTTATTAAACTTCATCCTGTTTACCTCCGACCATTTCTCCAATTTGTCCAGATCATTTTGAATTATGACCCTATCCTCCAGAGCAGTCGTAGCCCCTCCCAGCTTGGTATCATCTGCAAACTTAATAAGCGTACTTTCTATGCCAATATCTAAATCGTTGATGAAGATATTGAACAGAGCTGGTCCCAAAACAGGCCTCTGCGGAACCCTACTTATTATACCGTTCCAGCAGGATTGAGAACCATTAATAACTACTCTCTGAGTATGGTTATCCAGCCAGTTATGCACCCACCTTATAGTAGTTCCATCTAAGCTGTATTTGTCTCATTTATTGATAAGAATATCATGCGAGACCGTATCAAATGCCTTACTAAAGTCTAGGTATACCACATCCACCGCTTTTCCCTTATCCACAAGAGTCATTATCCTATCAAAGAAAGCTATCAGGTTGGTTTGACATGATTTATTCTTTACAAATCCATGCTGGCTGTTCCCTATTACCTTGCCACCTTCCAAGTGTTTACAGATGATTTCCTTAATTACTTGCTCCATTATTTTCTCTGGCACAGAAGTTAAACTAACTGGTCTGTAGTTTCCTGGGTTGTTCTTATTTCCCTTTTTATAAATGGGCACTATATTTGCCCTTTTCCAGTCTTCAGGAATCTTTCCTGTCTCCCATGATTTTCCAAAGATAATAGCTAGAGGCTCAGATACCTCCTCTATCAGCTCCTTGAGTATTCTAGAATGCATTTTATCAGGCCCTGGTGACTTGCAGGCATCTAACTTTTCTAGGTGATTTTTAATTTGTTCTTTTTTATTTTCTCTTCTAAACCTACCCCCTTCCCACTAGCATTCACTATGTTAGTTATTCCTTCAGACTTCTCGGTGAAGACCGAAACAAAGAAGTCATTAAGCATCTCTGCCATTTCCAAGTTTCCTGTTACTGTTTCTCCTGCCTTACTGACCAGTGGGCCTACCGTGTCCTTGGTCTTCCTCTTACTTCTAATGTATTTATAAGAAGTCTTCTTGTTTCCCTTTATTCCCATAGCTAGTTTGAGCTCATTTTGTGCCTTTGATTTTCTAATCTTGTCCCTACATTCCTGTGTTGTTTGCCTATATTCATCCGTCGTAATTTGTCCTACTTTCCATTTTGTATGTGACTCCTTTTTTATTTTTAGATTATGCAAGATCTCATGGTTAATCAAGGCGGTCTTTTGCCATATTTTTTATCTTTTCTATGCAGCAGAATAGCTTACTTTTGGGCCCTTAACAATGTCCCTTTGAAAAACTGCCAACTCTCCTCAGTTGTTTTTCCCCTCAGTCTTGATTCCCATGGGACCTTACCTATCAGCTCTCTAAGCTTACCAAAATCCACCTTCCCAAAATCCATTGTCTCTATTTTGCTGTTCTCCCTTCTACCCTTCCTTAGAATTGTGAACTCTATGATTTCATGATCACTTTCACCCAAGCTGCCTTCCACTTTCAAATTTCAAACAATAGTTTACCTTTCTAAGAAGTATGCATGATCAGCCTTCCCCCCACCTTTTTAATCAATCTATGATTTTTATGTTATCTGTCCTTGTTTCTCTGTCTGATATTTATCATCTTAGTATTTCCCGCGTTACTTCCTTCTTTGTACACAGTAAGCCTTTGCTGTCTCCTTCCAAGTATCATTAATATAATGAACAACAGATCTATTACTTTGCCTGCAATTATTTCAACATTACATTGCTGCATTATATTTGGAATGCTTAGTTACAAAGACTCTTCTTTGTATTTTCATTGAATAGATGTTTACTCCTGCAAGCTGAACACATTAGTCTTATTTTCTAATTTGATGTCATATACCCTACTCCTCTTTAATATTTCCTTGCCTAGCAATTTCAAAGTGACAATGTTTTCAGGTAGGAGATCTGCCCAGTGTGTTCCCACATCCTCTCTGATGGGCTAACATATTCAAACACCCATTATATGAGGACGAAAATATATTGCAAGGAAGAAGGAGGGAATGTTCATTATAAAATAATTCAACTGTTCGTGAAATTATAGCTTACAAGTCACATATAAATTGGGGACAAGCTTTACTGTGGCCATGTTCTTGTTTGCAGAGATGGGTCAAAATGTTTTTCATTATTAACACACAAATGATATAAATAACCCCATAGTCTTAATAGGCTTTCTTGTTATTCTCAGCCTATTCAATTAGTACAGAATATCCCTCTGCAAACCTTCACTTTTAACCATATCTACTCTCAAGAAATCAAGCTATTTTAAAAAAGAGAGAAAGTTTTCTTCCCAACAAGATGTTTATTTTTTAATACTAAATACATTTATTTAAAACAGACAGTTATGAATCCCTAAATTTATTATTATTTTATAAAACTGTTACTGCTTTCATTAATGACGACACTGGTTTTATTAACCAACAAACCTGTGGCACAGTTTGATACACTGTATAAAGACACTTAAGAGCAATTTCATTAAACTAATTAAATCATATCATTTTCTACTTTTAGAGTATGCAGGAGGCATAAGGGATCTGTCGAAAAAGGCTTTCTTTCTTGACAGATCCCCCTCTAGACTGCCGCTTTTTACTGACAAAGTGCTGAGCTGGCAAAATGTGGTGCCATTTTTATGCAAATTAGGCACAGGATATTTAAATCCCTGCCTCATTTGCAATGTTGACCTGCCTAACCTGCATCCCTCTGCCGACAGAGGGATGCAGTCTAGACATACTCTTATAGTTCTAAAACTGATATTTATTAGAAGCAACATTCACATCCTTAAAAAAAAGAAAGCATCTTACACACTACCTGATATAATGTTTTTTTTATCAATACCTTGAATATTTCTCCAAAGTGCACCAAAATATAAAAACGTTAAAACAGAAAACATTAAAAAGACAGATATAGAAATGCCACAGGAAAAAAGTTCTTTACATATCAACAATGTTCAACTTTCCTGTGTACAAATCATCATTAATTATCATCACAGACTGAAGGAAATCATTAACTACTGTTGATCCTGAAAAGTCCATATAAACCATTTTCATACCATGTATCTAAGTTTTCTTTGGGTAACACGTTGTTTGCTGTAATTTGAATCTACATCTAAATGAAATTTAAGCTTGTGCCTAAATGTTTTACTGAATCACAGTCTATATCGGTGGTTCTCAAACTTCACTGCACCATGACTCCCTTCTGACAACAAATATTTTTCTGTCCAAAGCCCACTGTCCAAGAAACACTTCCACAGGCGGGAGTTGTTGGGGACCACGACCAACCCCCGCCTTTGTTTCCCCATTAAAATGAGGGTGTAACCAATTTTAGAGTCCTTAGACCATAGTTTAAGAACCCCTGGTCTATGTGAACTATGCATAAAACAGGATTTAGCCTTGAAACTAAAATATAAGCATAGGATTAAACACAAGGATATATTTGGTCTCACTAGAACAGTGGTACCTAACTGCTGGTCTGCAGACCGGTGCCAGGCCACAAACTGCTGGCTGCCGGGCAGCAGCACACTGCCAGGCCACACCCATGCTAGCTGCTCTGTGGTACATGGCTGGCAGCTGCCAGAGCTGAAGCTGGCTGTTCACGGTGGCTCCGGGGACTGAGGTTGGGGCACACCCCAACACCCTGAGCCGCCGCACAGTAGCCATCTTCAACTTTGGCAGCCACCACGTGGTGGGCAACTGCCATAGCTGAAGCTGGCTGTTTACGGCAGCTCGGGAGGCCAGGGCTGAGATACATATTTTGGTGGACCAGTATAATTCTATTTGCATAGTCATTGTTTGCACAATGAATATGAAAATATGTAAATAAAATGTTGCCGGGCTGCCAAAAGTTTGTGAATGGGTTTGTCGGTCCACAGCATAAAAAAGGTTGGGAACCACTGCACTAGAACAGGGGTAGGAAATAAGCTGCTAACCCTGGAGAACCATGTCTGACTCATGGGCAACTAATTGCCCACCCCTGTTAGAGGAAATGAAAAAAATGCGTCTCAAAGCCTTTCCATACAAATTCCAATGCAAACCACTAGTGGTGGCCAGAAAAAAAAAGTTAATTTTCAGAGCCATTAATATAGTTATCTATCTAAAAGTAAATACAATTGCACCCCAAAAAGTAATTGTGTAAAAAGTGATATTGTGGGGTTCCACATTTACTTCTTTATCTGATTATAGCCCAACGTCATGGGCAAGGACTTATGCAAAAATGTAATTTTATTCCTATAAATAGCACCACTGAAGTCAAGTGGACTACTCATATGAATCAAATTACAGGAAGCATATCTTTGCAGGATCAGGGCCCTCCTCCCCATCCACACACACCTTTTTGCGAAAGAGCTCTTTCACAAAAAGTCTTCTTCCTCATAGAATGAGGATTACCACTGTCAATTTACTTGCAAAAGAATGTGATTGTAGTGCAGACGTTCCTCAAGTTTTGTCAGAAAAACAGTTGTTTTTCTGACAAAACTCTGTAGTGTAGACATACCCTAACAGAAGTGATTCAGGAACTAACAGGAACAGAAAGTAGCACAAACTTATTTTCATGCATAATCTAAGTAGCAGCTATCACTCAAAATACAGAGATCTTACTTGTTGAGTAAGATTATGGTAATTTGCATATTTAGTATTTTGAACATAGCTTCACTTATGTCCACATACCCCACACATGGAGCAACTAATCCACAGGTAATCATCTAATGCTTTGCGGTATTCAGCTAAGCATAGGGTAGCTGAACAAGAAAAGCACTGAAGAGGTGAAAGATGATCATGATCCCTTTAATTTTAATTAGGAAACCAAACCATGCCACTCATCTGGGTTGTTTACATGAAGTGATTTTGATCTTGAAATGATTAATAAAGATTCTTGTTAAAACACTTATTGTATTACTTAATTTGACTAAGAACATGCTCCTTTTTGCCTTGCTATACTATTGCATATTGATAAACTACAGTTGGATCTCTTTTTCTACAGCCCCCTAAAGCTGACAGTCAATTTTAGTCAAATGAGGTCAGAAAGGTGAATTATGACACATAATCATAATCAAGTTTAACACTTAAACTTTCATGATTTACAGACATTAATAAATTATCTTCACAATAGGTGGGCCTTTTTATGTCCACTTCATATAAATGGAAACAGAGGCACAGAGTTTAAGTGATTTAAGCCCTTATCATTGAAGCCTTTTACTTCTACCATAAAGCCAAAAGGAAAACTCACGTGCTTGAATTAAACACCAGCTTCAGTGTTTGTTAAGATTGTAAAGTTTTAGGGAAGTATATCATATACTTGTTAAGCACCTGACAACCTTTCTTATACTTATTAAACACCTACCAATCTTTTGACAGTAAAAATTAACCATCTACACTGTAAGTCAGTGTTAGAGTTGAATTCTGTCTCACCCATACTTGAGCTTAGATCATCAGTCCATTCCTCATTCAGCATTTATTACATGTAAATATTATGAATGTATACTCCAAAAAAAACATACCTATGATACAAATACTTCATGTTCCAATATTGTGTAAAGTGAGAACAAGATCACAGTACTTTCAACAATGCTCATGAACTTTTATTGTTAAAAATGAAAGAGGCCAACACAACTAAGTGAGAAGGTTTTCCAGCACACATTTCAACAGATATTTTATCACAGACTTATAGTGAGCATACATGTCAGTCAAAGTGATTGGAACTACTTGAAGGAGATGTTCCGGTCTGTTGCATCAATGATGTACAAACTAAGAAAGTAGGCATTTGACATGATAGACCATAAAAAACAATTGGGCACTTAGGAATGCCTGAGGAGGCCATGACAATATTGTCTACAAAATAACATTCCTACACATGGATCCACGCAACAGTGTCATTGTTCAAAGGTGTCATTTATTTTGTTTAATAAAAGGCTTAAACTGAAATTTTTCTTCTTTTCCACTTTCTAAAACAATGTCAATACATAAAAGGGTATGGCAATCTATTTTAACTCATTTTTAAGATCTGATGATTAAATGTAAGGCAAAAGCCTTTGTATCTATGCTTCTGAGTTAATGTCTCTCAGGGAAAGTATATGAAGATGGAAAAGTGCATTTAATAAATGTATGATTTGCAAAGCTCACCACCATACTTTTGGATACGTATTCTTCAGAATTTAAACAAAGTCTTCAAGGGTCAGATTTGATAGGAACTGAAGTCTTGAAAATCTGTCCCCTATTTGTTATGTGAATATGCAACTCATATGCAGGAGAAAACTTTCCTGTTGCTGAATGAGTGGTAAAATGTGTTAAATGTGTGTTAACATTGAACTTGCACACATGAATAATGCTTTATTCCTATTTTTTAATTATGAAGCATAAAGAGGTAATAAAAAACTCAGTGTTATATTAGACTATTTTGCAAGAGTATAAAGTGACAATAATTTAAATTCATTACATCACATGGTTGTATTCAGAATGTATATGCATATTAGTTATAAAAGAGGGCACAGAGTAAAAACAACAAAAACAATCCCCTTACTATAATTCTGTTGGCCACAACAGATATTCATGCTGTTTTGTGTAAACAAACCCTAAATATTAATAGAACTAAGCTTGGTGAGCTCGTGTGATATTAAAAGGTTCTAATCGTATTCTACTTTATGACTAGCTCAAGGAATGACCTCTAGCTAGATGTGGACCTTGTTCTATCATGCAACTAGATTTTTCTTACAGAAAATAAATTAAAAAGGTGTGACCTTGCTGAGGGCTTGCAGAGAAAATGAGGTACATCTTGTCACAAGCAGAAGAGCCTATTTGAAACATGGTTTGTTCAATTTGAAAGGCTGCTGCTTTGCTCAGATCAGAAGTTAAGATAAAGGCAGTGGGATGAAAAGAGGAGAAACATTTCCAAGAGATGAAATTAAAGAGCTACACTGGAAACCCATTCAGCAATACAGTGGCTTTTTTGTGTGTGAATTTATCTAGGACTCATCAGCCACACCTTGTCCCTGTGCATGGAGCACTGCTCTTCACTAAGCACACAAAGCCTGTCATGTAAGGAAATGATGAGAACTGCTCACTGATAAAAATCAGAGGACACTACACCTCTTCCTCACACAGCAGGTCACAGCAGCAATGAAATAACCCTCCCAAATTTTACACATTGTACTCAAAGAATCAAAGTCACTGCATCTCATGATCTCAGCAGCTGTGGCGTGAGTTTTGTACTTTCCACTGCCAATAAATGTGTCACCGATGAAAAATATTCTCCAGTACATAATGTCACTCTGTAGAGAAATTCCTTCATTTCATGCAGGTTCCAAAACTCCTTCACCCAAAAATCAGAGTTTTCAAACTTACTATACTTTTACAGTTTGTAACTTCTTTCTTTCATGTTATTCTTTGACCTTTTATAGGAAATAGACATCAGCATTATGCACAACACATCTTAGACAAAATAATTTATTTTTATGCTTGAATCAATTGATTAAGCATATTTTGTTTTTACTCACTAATATTCTTCCTAACCAATGCCCTCTGTCCTATTGCTACACAAGAATAAACAGCAGGCCTTATACACATCCATACCTATTGTTCTTTACATATTTCCCTATGATCTACATCATAGAGAAGATTATACACTTTTTGATATCTGAGCAAAGGCTTTTCCTTGTTATGAAGCAAAAGAGAGCTTTTAAAGTTATTGGTAAATAATAACTTTATTATTTACCAGTTAGCAATTTACCTGGAAAGACAGTCAAGCAAATACAATGCATGGACATTGGGCCTATCTAGCTTATTTCACAGTGTGCTATTGGTAACACCTTTGCATCCAAGAATTCTGTATGCTTCCTCTTTTACTATCATGTTCCAACTAACCATTTACTTCCTCCTCTAATTGCAGGCCCCTATGCAGGAGCTTCTGGGGGGAGGTACTTTTTTGGTAAATGTGAAAGGAATTTTTTTTAAATATAAATTAGTCATGTAATGAGTGTGCATAAGAGAATGATTAAATGTAACAAGTAAGAAAGGAAATATCAAATTTAACTGGTTGAACAGATGAAGCACTTTAACTTTCCCACGTTAGTTTACCAAGCTTCATTTTACATAAAGTAAATATTTATTTACGTCCAACACAAAAGGTTCACGTGTTTTCTTTCTTTATGGCACAGGGATAGGGAACATCTTTTGGCAACTGACCACAGAAAAATCAGTTGGGGACCACACAAGCAAGAAGCAAAAAAAAAAAAAAAAAAAAAACCCCGAAAACCAAAACAAAAAAAATCCCACAACCCTCCAAAAACTCCCAACCCCACTCACTGATGTGGCCCCCAATTGAGACATGGGCCAGCCCTACTGGCTCCAGTTCTTTGCCAAGGGGAGGAGACTTTGCGCTCCCCTCTCCTCAGGTCTCAATTGGGCTGGGGGAGGGGGAGCAGTAGGGTGGCCATAGGCCAGATCAAATGGCTTGGCGGGCCCGCGCATGCTATCTTGCTCACCATTGCCATGGCTTCTGTATCGAGCACAACTGATTATTCTGTGATTGGGGGGCAGTGTGTCCAACAAATAGAGGACTGTACTGGGAGACAGAACACCTGTCACTGACCTCTCATGGCCACTGACCTCTGTGGCTCTGTTTCCTGTACCCCATAGCCTCTCACCTGTAGGCTCCTTGATGGGCAGAGGTGCTACTGTAATACAAACAAACACCAAGAAACCGGTTAGAATAGCAGCTGCCCAATGGTGCCCTGTGGCCTCGGATTTATAACAGAACAGAATACTGGAACTGGAAGGAACCTTGAGAGGGCATTAAGTCCAGTCCCCTGACAGGACCGAGCCCCGTCTAGATCATCCCTAATAGAAGTTTATCCAACCTGCTCTTAAATCTCTCCATTGATAGAAATTCCACAACCTCCTTAGGCAAGTTATTCCAGTGCTTAATCACACTGACAGGTAGGAAGTTTTTCCTAATGTCCAACCCGAAGCCCCATTGCTGTAATTTAAGCCCACTGCTTCTCACCCTATCATCAGATGTTAAGGGAAATAATTTTATATCACCTTCCCCTAACTACTTCTTTTGCAAAGAGCCAAATTACTTGAAATTCATAGGTCAAGTAGATTTCACTCAAATTCAAAAGAAACATTTAAGTAGCTTATTTCCCCCCAGTTCTTTTAGTGCTTTTAATCCTAATTTGAATGATTTCTAATTGCAAGGTTTTAAGTAGCGATGTTTAAGTATCATGAAAGCAGAGCCCATTGTTTGTAAAATATTGCCTTCTATTAATCACACAACAGCTGTCGGTGATATCTGAATAACAACCTAACCATACATTGTACTAATTCTTATGATTGAAAACTGTTTAATTTTGCTTGGTAGGTTTTGTTTTTGTTTTGTTTTGTTTTAAATATCAGCAAAGCTTTTTGTAAAATGACAGGTGGAATTCAAAACAATTAAAACATAAATATTTCCTCCAGAGGCTAAACCTACTGCAAAATATTAATCTCTCTTTCTACACATCTTTACATGTCTTTAGTGAAATACCTGTCTGGAATTGTTAATAACAAATATTTTTCAGGGTATACACTTCAAAGACAGTACTGAAATGTCAAGCAGTGTAAAACTTTTGAAGTAATTTTAGCTAAATACTTCTGTGACAACTGTCTGAATCAATTTGTCTTAGCTGACTATATTCTGATATTATAAAAATCTAAGATTTGGTTATCAGCCAAAAAGGTTAAAATTTGGATGAAGTAGTCTGAATCAAAGACAAAAAATTAAGGTGCGGTTGGGACTGGATCTATTAAAAATGTATTTTGAACAATGTCCTCTGGGGTTTTTTAGCTTCAAATGGATAACTCTGCTTGCTATAGATGTCTGACTAAAAACATTTCATATTTATAAAAGGCCAACACAGATTAAGAATAACTGCACCATATAAAAAAACCTATATCCATCCTCTTTAAAAAGTAGTTAACCAATAACCACTTGACTAGGCCAGTTAAACAAGGCAACTTAGTTAACCCAATCATGGAAGTCCTGTTATAAAAGGATTACTAAATTAGAATAGCCAAAGGAGAAAGATTAGACCATAATAAGTATAATATGCAGACACACAAAACAGGAAACATTTTTTAAAAATAGTTTAATATCTAAGCACTATAGACAGATAGCAAGGAAACAAAGAAAAGACCCAGAGATCTGGAACTCAGTCAGAAAAGTTTTAAAGAATTACCCACAATTGTGATAGCAAGAAGAAATTAGCAAAGAAGGTCAAGCTGACCTCAACATTCTATGAATCAGGGTCCTGAAATTCTAAACCATGCAAAGAACCATGACTTCAAGGCACACAAACATAAGAGGATTAAGGTAAGTGTCTCACCTAAAAGTCTGAGAAAACAAAGATTAATTTTAAATACTGAAACAAACACAAATTCATAGGGACAGTTCATGCACAGGAAGCAACAGTCATTGTTAGGAACTTATTGGAAAGCACAGGAGAATAAGCACTAAATAAAACACACAAAACCCCAAGGTTTGATTATTTCAGATTGTAACTTCAGATTGTTCCTTCCCAACAGGGCTCCATCATCAACCAGGAGTAGGGCTAGTTTAAACCAAAACCTTGGCAGTAGAACAGGGCTTCAGGGAGGAATACTGCAGCCATTCTTTGGATGTGACAGAGGGAAGTAAGGAAACCTGGAGGGAGAGTAGAAACCCCTAGGGATTAAGGCCCAGAAGGAAGGGGTCAGCCCCAATGGTGGCTCAGCAGAAGTCTGAGGAAGGTGGAGTAGGAAAAGGCTCAGGGAAATGGTAGCAAGATGGGACATTTCAGACCTTGACTGCTGATTAGAGGTCCCCCAGATCTGGAACCCAGAGTAGAAGGTGGGACTTGGTTTCCCTGCCAGGTGCAGGGGAAGGGGCACAGTGTGGGTAATGAGGGAGAAGACTGCCATTTTACATAGAGAGACTGAACCCCTGGAAGGGGGAATTGCACAGTGACCTGGTTAGAGGGCGAAGCCAAGAAAAGAGAGCATCATGCACTGCAGAGAGGCAGGAGGGTGCAAGCCTGGCCTTAGGGCAAGGTGATCAAGGCGATTGTCTTGGTCCCATGCTGCCCAGCGCCCGCCCGCTGTCCTAGCTGGGAGCCACCCAGCCACGTGGTGCAACCAACCACAACGTGCTGCCTTGGGCCCCGCAAACTCTTTGGCTGGGCCTGGGAGGGGGCACAAACAAGTGAAAGAAGGGGGCATCAGATCTGGAAGCAGCTAATCCTGAGAGCAGATATGTGAAGGCACCCTAGCAGAGAGAGACCCCAACAGTAATAGGATTATGTATGGGGTAATGTCTAGGAGCATAGAGAACACTTCTTTCTGGAAGTGCTTGATGATGGAGCACCATAGGAAACAAGGAGTAAAGCCTAAATACTGTGCTGTCTTGGCGATCTTTGTCTCTTCTTATGCTTGAACACTAACCATGACTAGAAGCGAGTTCCTGCCTGTGGGTACTTAAAAATCACAATCTAGGAATATTGCAAAACAAGTGAACACACAAAACAAAAGAAAGAAAAAATTCCAAGAGAATTACACACCACACAAAATGTCATACGTTAAAGCTATTTCTCCCTTCCCTTACCCCAGCAATCTTGACCAAGAATCTGGAGAAAGAATAGATTGGTGTATCTACCAATCACACACAATGGCAAATTCATGGAATTAATCAAATTGTAGAAGAACTCATTTCTGGTAGATGCGTAATAGGAGCAAAAGACTCAGGGATGTTAGCGAGTAGTCGACTAGAGCATTGACTACTCGCTTCCTCCACCTTGCTTCCTCTATGAGAGGCAGCGGGGAGAGGGGGGAAACAGGAGCTGGTGGTGGGAGAAGCCAGCTTGAAAGCCGGTTCCCTCCAGCACCTGCTCCGCAGCGCCGCCTGCACCACCCCGTGCTGCCTCTATCAGAGGCAGCGGGGAAGGGGGATAGGGGAGGCTGCTGCGAGGCAGCCTCTGCCTGTGGTGGGCCGAGGCTTGTCATGGGCAAAGGCTGCACCAGCAACAGTCCCTTTCTGCAGGGGTCCCAGCAGGGATTTGGGTCCCCCCATGGACAGCAGCTGCTGCCACCAAGCAGCCCCTGTTCATGGTGGCCTGGGCTGGCTGAACTCGGGGATGCCCTGGCAGCAGTCCCTGTCTGCGGCCAGACACAGCTACTGCTAATACAGGGCTGCTCCAGCCACAGCCTGCAGCAGCCCCTGTTCACGGTGGACAGGGATGGCTGTGGACAGGGGCTTCTGCTGTAGCAAACCCCGCCCATGGCCAGCCATGGCCACTGTGAACAGAGGCTACTGGACTTAGCATGAGCCGAGACCAAGCAGACCCAGCTCACACTGGTCCGGGACGCTGCGCCCTCTGCATTTTAAATGCAGAGCTGGAGCACGGGTGGCTCCCAGAGCAGAGCCTGCTCAGTCCCGGCTTGAGTCGACTCCTGGAGCTATCCCCGCTGTGGCTCTGCAGAGCGGTCCTTTTCGACTAATCGTGTAGTCGATACAAATTGTATCGACTGCACAATTAGCCAGATTGCAATTTAATGTCCTTAGCTCGAATGAGAAAGGTCAGATGGGGAGCAACCCCAGAGCCCAGAGGAAGTTGGCACCTGTGTAACACACCTTCTCAAGGAAGCCCATAGTGTCTTAAGAAATTATTTGTGCAGATATATGATATTAATTCAGTGTCAAACTGCAAAATAAATTATTTGCAAATCTCAGACTAACACCGGATGCAAAAAACAGGCAGCTGTGCATAAGCAAACAGGAAAATAAATGCCAAATAGACAGTGGGTCATCAGTGAATGGGTTGGGCTACTCCGATTTCCCAGCATTATGTCAGAGAAGAAATATATTGCAAGCAAGCAAAGCGAAATTCAAATTATACAATGGCAGAATCAAACCATCGTTAGGAAGTTACGGGAAGAATACTAAGGAAAAACCCACGAGCTGAAATTTCAGGTAGTATAGAAACCACTACAGCTAAAACAAGGGAATTCCTAACTCTTGTGACTCCCCTGCCCCCCCTCCCCCAAACCTGGGACAAATGATTCATACAAGAGAAACACAAAGAAAACAGAATCTGTATCTAGAGAAGACAACATGCTGCGGCATCTCTGCAGCAAAGCTAGTCTGTTATTACCATGATGGAAAGTCTTACTTTGAGAAATAGATACAACTGTTCAGCACCTGTCTCACAGAGCATCTCCCAAATTAAAGAAAACACGTGACAAATAAAGCAGATGAAAACATAAGGCATAATTTCTAAAGTAATGAAGTCCACAAATTGTACAAGCAGCACAAGAGCCATTGAAAAGCCAAGTAAGCTGACAAAGCATTAAAAAAAAAAACTCATACCAAATGCCTACAACTGAAGGATATTACCAGACTTAGCCAAAGCAGAAATATTCTGAGTATTTAATGCCAAAATCAGATATTGGCGAGTGCTGCTAAATAAGAACATATTTTGACAGCAGCTGATACTGACGATTGAGAGTGTCATTTTCTACCCAAAACCAGTGGAAGAATACCAATAATACCAGGAAGATGGACTAACGGGGCAGACAGGGATCGGCATGATAGCAGATGACATTCTGTTGCACAGATATGGAGAAAGCATGGTGGAAGCTGTGGCAAATTACGCCCACAACTTCATACATTTGCTAGAAAGAGTCAGGGAACAAAACATAAAATTGAATAAAATGCAACTGTAATACCATACATGGGAAACTTGCTGACATTCCTGAGCCTGTAATCTGGCCCTAACAAGGCCTACATGGAAAGATATTAAATTAGTTCAGAGACTATTAGGATTAGTAAAGTCTCGGCCAAAATTTCTTCCAAGTCTCTCAGATGTATGAACACCTGAGGTGGCTACTGGACAAAGGTACAACAATATGAAGATGGTTTCCTCAACTTGGAGTGGCCACCACATGAATCAAGGAGCTGAGGACCAACTATTCCATCCTGAACTACTATGGTGTGAACAAGGAGGAAACCACACAACGAGATGAGGGTTGGGGCATCACTCCAACAAAAGGGATCGTGGGTAGTTTTTGTGTCAGGTTCGCGTTTGCAAAGAGATATCCAATTTGAAAAGGAAGATCTTGAAATAGTGTTTGCATTAGGTATGTCAATGTGTAGTCAACTATATGATTAACCAATAAGCCTAGGCTTATTGGTTAATCTTGTTGACAACTTGCACTTCCTCAGCAGAGGCTGCAAGGGGAGCATGGGGTGAGGAAGCAGGAGCCAGTGATGAGGGGGAGCCAGCTTAAAAGCCCGATTCCCCCCAACACTAGCTCCATGGTGCCACCTACCACCCACCCCTGCGATGCTGCCTCCCAAGGAGTAGTCTCTGTCCATGGTGAACCTAGGCCAGCCACAGACAAAGGCTGGTCCCTGGAAGCAGCCACTATCTGCAGGGGGAGGGGTCCAAGATTCCTGCAGACAGAGGCTGGCCTCTGACTGTAGGGAGCTCAGACCCCTGAGAAAAGGGTCTGCTGCCAGAGCAGCCTCTGTCCATGACAGGCCCAGGCTCACTGCAGACAGAGGCTGCTCCATGGAAGGTGGAGCAGTCTCTGTCTACAAGGAGCTCGGAAACCACCTTCTCCCCTTCCCCTTCCCCCCGACAGGGGCAGGCAGCTGGTAGGCACAGGGAGCTGTTTTTTAAACTGGCTTCCCTCACGTACCAGCTCCGGGCACCTCATACTGCTGCCTCTGATAGAGAGGCAGCAGTGATGGGTGGCAAGGGGTTCCCTGGGAGTGGATGCCAGCCCTGCCCCTGGGGACTACAGAACAGTTGAGTAATCAATAAGAATTCATGTCGTTACTCAACTATTCAATTACATGATATCTAACATCACTAGTGTAGCATGTGAAAAATGTGATGAGCACATTCAAGGACAGGAATCCATTTCACTAGAAAGTCACCATAAATCACAAGAGAGCAGAGCTACAATTTAGGACCTTAGGTGGATGCTACAAAAAAGGTAGTGAGATGTACACGGCTGACTTCTTATTCAGAGTAGCCTTTTAGCATGAAATTCAGCGAACAAACAAGAATGAAAGCCTGAACCAGAGAGAAATACAGAAAACAAGGAAAACCACGTAAAATGTCAACCCAGCCAGGTGTGCCCTGGTTTGAACAAAGGCTAAGACATGACACCATGAGTTTGACTTTTTAGAGGAAATATCCAACACAAATGTCTGTTTTGTGAAAACACTATATTTTCTTCTGTCAACATACGCGGAGCTGTTTGTATTGAGATACTGAAGACGGAGAGATAAATATCATAGCAGTAGTTTACATTATTGCAGCGCCCTTGTGGCTCTAAGAGCTGTTTAGGAAATGAAGCACTGAGGTGCCCACTTCAGTTAGGTAAGCCATTCCACCATTTTTCACTGAAAAGAATAGTAATATTAGCATTTAAGTAATCTTATTACATTTGAACAAACAGCCGTCCAACTGTCTAATTCAGATGTGCCAATTCAACTCCCTTTAATAAAATCAAATTCATTGACAAAAGTAGATTTTGGAAAAATCACACCAATAAATAATAATTGTTGGAAATAAACATGTTATTTATCATACACTGTATAATTGTAGTCATGTTGGCTACGTCTCAACTGGCATGATTTTCTGCAAATGCTTTTAATGGAAAAGTTTTTCCGTTAAAAGTATATGTGGAAAAGAGCGTCTAGATTGGCACGGATGCTTTTGTGTAAAAGTACTTTTAGCGCAAAAGCACTTTTTGCGGAAAAGCGTCCATGCCAATCTAGATGTGGTTTTGCGCAAGAAAGCCCCGATTGCCATTTTCGCCATCGGGGCTTTTTTGTGCAAAACGGTTCTCAGCTGTCTACACTGGCTCTCTTGCACAAAAGCATTTGCGCAAGAGGGTTTTTTCCTGAAAGGTAGAGTGATTGTATTTGTGGAATAACACTGACAATCTTACATTAGATCGTCAGTGTTCTTGTGCAAATTCAAAGTGGCCACTTTTGCGGAAAAACTTGCCAGTCAAGATGCAGCCCCCGGCTTATTGTCATTACTGGGTGTGTAAGTGTTTTGAGAATTTTTTTATGCACATGAATGATCTCACACATATTTCAGTACGATTTACTGGGATCAGAATTTGGTATAGGACTTGTGCCTTTGCAGGATCAAATTCTTAAGGGTGTGTCTACACAGCAATGGAACCTTGAAATAAGATATGCAATTTGTGCTATGCAATTTGTGTAGTTTATTTCGAGTCTATTTTGAAATAGCTTATTTCGTCATTTGGCGCTGTCTACACAGTGCCAAATTCCGAAATAAAGCGCTATTTTGAGCCATCCTTTATTCCTCATAGAATGAGGTTTACACGGATGGCGAAATAATGCATCAACTATATTTCAAAATAGCGGACGCATTCAAAAGACGCAGGGTAGCTATTTTGGGATACCTCTGGTGTCCCGAAATAACTTTGCTGTGTAGACATACCTCCAGAGCCCTGTGTGACAATGCCGATACTGTTATCAGTCTGCTGATCTAGCTGGTAGTATAAAAACCAGGATCTCTGAGAATCCTGGGTTCTACTACAAGCTATGTCAACTGATTCATTATGTGATGTTAGAATAAATTACTTGACACCCATACAACTGAATAGTAAGTACAACTTCAATTAAGCCAGGTGTTACCAAATGCCTTTTAAAGAAAGAATAAGTGATACAAAATTTAAACCCAGAACCTCATGCTGTGTACTTGATTGTAGTTAATAAACCACACTGTCTCCAAGAAAAATTATGAGAGGCAATTAAGTGCTGTCAAGCCAGAAATCTTCTGTTGCTGATCCAGTTACGGGGGGGGGGGGGGGGGGCGGAGGAGGGGGATTCCTTTTGAGTTCTTAAAAAAAATTTGCAAAGAATGAAGTGTGAAGAGTCAGATCAGAGATTATCATCATGATTCATGAACAAATAGTTGTGGGAGCCTTGGGGTAGTTTGGAAGGGCTTTTTTATAGTTAGATATAGCTTCTAACAGAAGTTGAAATTGATGTCAAAATTCCATGAACAATACAAATATGAGCATAACAGAACACCCTAGTTAAACAAGCCAAGATGGCTGACAGCTAGAAATTACAGAGAGCCCTGTTTATGAGGCAAAATTAACTTCCATCTAGATGATCATTATAGGCTCTGTGTGCCATTTAAGGGTTCATGTGCTGCCTTTCTAGGAACGTCACCTTCCTGAAGGCTAGAAAACATTTAGCAGTAATAAACCTTGCTAACTCCTTGTATCCACAATTCTTTCCTCAGAAAGATGGAATAAAATAATAATACTACAAAAATAAAACAAAAAACATACATCAGACACCTACCCCTCCTAAAATCCATCAGCAAATAAAATGCTGATACATTTTGCTGCTTGGGGCACACACTTCCAATTTTTAAAAGTTTTATAAATCCCTTCTTAATTTGTTTTTCAGCCCAATTCTGACATTTGTCCAATCTTTCTCTAGTTTGTTGAAGTGCCATGACCCAAAGAGTAATTTATGTGACTCTAGAATTATTTCCATTTGCATCAATTCTGCAAACATTTTTTGAAGGAACTACATTTTTGTCTCGCCAACTAAGAGTAATGGTATCAAAGTGGCATTTACCTTTCACCTGTCAGTATTTGATGTCCTATTAAACGTATATATTTCTGAAAGATTTTAGGACAATCATGTTATTTGAAGGGACTCACATTTATGTTTGCAATCTGCATGCTGTAATTAGTCTCTTCTGAAGTCCCAACCTTTATGTGTTTCATCTTCACTGCTGCTGAGATTTGAGTTAATCTTTCTGTGGTCATAAAATCTTAGTGTTCTCTTTCCTGTAAGAGAACATTGATAAAAATAGTCAAATGTATGTAATAATAATTAAAAAAAGAATGTGCATTACAGATCATCATCTGTTTTTGAAACTCAGACTATCTGAAAGAAAAACTGGATTCTTAGGGTACGTCTAGATTACATCCCTTTTCTTGAAGAATGGATGGAAATTAGACACTTCAAAATTGCAAATGAAGCCGGGATTTAAATTTCCCATGCTTCATTTGCATAATGGCAGCCATGGGGTTTTTTTTAAAGGGGCTTTTCGAAAGAAAAATGGCTGTTTATATGGGGATCGTTTGAAAATAAAACCCTTTTTTGAAAGATCCTATACTCCTGAAAAAATGAGAAAAAGAATGTAATTTAGATGCACCCTTTCTGCTCTTTACATATGTATGAAAGAAGCACCTTAAATATATAATCAGCTACAGTATCATATTACTCAATTACTCTTACTGCTACTCTACAGTATAGAACAACTGAAGACGCAATTGTATTGTTCTAAACTTAGCTCCCTGCATTAACTCGTTATAACTTAGTTATAGTGCTGGAAAATTCCCTCTCTTGAATCCAAGTTAAAGGTGAGTTCACATCACATAGTATTGATGAACAAGTATCCCTTACACATCACGTTGCTGGCCTGATTAAGTTACCCCATAACAAGCTGGACTTCAGGCCCCTCATTTCCTTAGAGCACATTCAATGATAAACATGCCCTATGCAAAAGAAGAAAGATGTCTTCATCCATGTGCTAACTATACTTTCACTTGATGATTGGCTTTGAGATTTTTGTTTATAATCATTTAGTGTGGTAACAGAAAATGTATTGGAAGGGTAAGTCATGTTACCATAAATTTCAGCATGGAGGACTGGTGGAAAAATTATTTAAAAAGAAACACATTTCCATACTGAAGGTTCAAAACAGACTTCTTTCATTTTTTTAAATTCCAAAATGATTGTTCAAATTTTGTACTAAAGTGCTATCAGTTAACATATTTGTTTACTAAAAACCATGTTCTTGGTGAACAAAAATGCAAATAATCATTTTGATAATAATTTCAGTAATGATTTCACAAAAAATGCCACTAAAATGCAGTACAAATATTTTTAAAAAATAAAGTTTGCTTTAAAAAAAAATAACTTTTCCTTTGAACAATGAGGCTAGTTCTACTGCTTTAAAATTCCTTCTTACACCTGAAGAGAAGGACATGAGCATACTTTGTGAAAGACACATGCAACCTTTCTCTTTTCTCCTGTCCCCTCCAGGCAATCTCAGGAACAGCCAGTTATTTTAAAAAAAGTCTTACTGTGTATTAACACTCTAAGTTTTCCTTTGTGTGATCATTTCATTGGCCAACCAGTCAGCACAGGGAGAAATGTTAATCTCATTAGCAGGTCACATACTTCTTTTCCCAGGTTATATTAAAGACCCTTCAAGACACAACTGACAGCACTTCACAGATACTACATTTGTTTGCAGATTAAAAATATGGCATTTCAGAGAAATATGCTGTTTTTATCAGTGCTGCTTCAGCATTATCACTCAATGGAGTCATTGTTGAGAAATTTAAGTTACCTTCCCTTTCCTCCTTGAACAGAGCAGCTGAGGCTTGCAAATCTAATGTCTGGGCCTTAGCCAAAGAAAAACAGTAGCATCTCATTGACATTTCTCTGACTGGGCAGCAGATGCAAATATCTTTGTGAATCTTGGCCATGACAAAGTCCAGTCATAGAATTGATTTCAGTTATTACCAGGGATGAAGTTCTATTTTACTTTCATTGTACACATAATTCATGTGGTAAAATCTCCTACAATCTGTAGCCTCTGAGGATAACCTTCTGAAAGACCAGCAACAGCAATGCTCTTGCGTATCAAAAGAAGTGGGAGTGGCAAGACGATATTGAGTGTCTGACATTTGATACTTCATAACCGTATCAAAATGACTCTCAGTTATCAGATCTAGATGACAATGAGATACTTCACTCTTATTGTCATCTATATTAAAAATTAGATATTGCTTGCAGATAAGCACCGGAATGGATGGAAGATTATGGATATGTTATACCAGTGTTATACTCTCAATGGAAAGCTCTCAGATTTTGATGTCGATGATTAACCTAAAATTGTATTTAATCTTTCAAATGAAGGAAAAATTTCATTCATGAGCTCTATGCAATCAAGCATTAATTAAACTTACAATCATGTGTTTAGAGCAATTTGTTTTATAGGGCTGCTGGAGAAGGCTGAGGGCATGGACCTTATGCAGAGTGTGATGCAAATATGCAGCTGTATGTATAAACACTTACATGGCAATATAATTTTTCTACTTTTTTTGGACTGGTATTTTGAATGTGTAAATTTAACTGTGTATAGGCTTTACCACCAACAAAGTAAGAAAAACCACCAGCCTTCTACATGCCCACCCAGCTGGAACGTCAGCAAACAGGCTCCCCTTCTCCCCCCCCCCCCCCCCCCCCCACAAAATACCAATTCCCCTGTTGGGCTTATTCAACAGAAGACTTTCATAGAGTGCCCTGCAGTTCAACAAATTCAAATTACAACAGTCTCCTCAGACTGACTTCTCATTCACATCCAATAGAACCTCTAGCAGTGAGTCAGCTTTTGGAAGCACTCCAGATTCAACGCCTGGTTCTCAGATGCATGACACAGGCAATGGAGCCTTATGGAACCAGCCTCCTGAGCATGTCCTCCTCCAATGAGTCTCTAGAAAGTATAGAGCAGGTATCATATCTGGGAGAGGCCAAACCTCCCCTGATACTTCCTGCCCAGTGCTCAGTTGGGCATGCTATAGACTGTTGGGGCCAAGCTACTCACTAGGTGCTCCTGAGGCTCATGGCTGGGGTGGAGGGACTGGTGGCCAAGATTGAAGTGCTCTGGCAGGAGGGGGCAGAAGATCAGGGGGCTAAGTTCTCCCCCCAGTGGCATGCAAAGGTTCCTTAAAGAATGTGCTCATGCTAAGGTTCTTTAAAAAGAATTCTGTACCCAACACATCCTACAAGGAAGCAATAAGGCCAGATCTCTCCTGGAGATCTCAAGCATATGGTATAGCAAGAAGGACATTTACAATATACTCATAAGCAAAGGAAGAATGTGCATTTTGGTTTATCAACACTAAAAAAGAACTTAAAATGGCTTAAAAAGGTCTTGTGTCAATATAAAATATGATTACCATCACTGAGGAAGGAAACATTTTTGTGATCATCTGCCATCCACAAATCAAGTATTTTGTTTTACAGTGAAGTTTGAGAACTCAAATTTGCTTTAATTCAGTTTTAGTTACATCAACACACATAATTTTCAGAGGGAAATGCCTTGATTCTGACTGACCACTATATTTCTTTTTTATTATTGTCACAGCTAGGTCTCTAAGAACAATTTGTCTTTCATCAAATTCATACATAAAAATTATAAGCTAATGAAACAATGATGAACATCTACTTCAATAACACTCTGGAATCCTTGACTGTGCTTTGTTTGTTTTACTTTTTTCCACAAAATTAACATACTATAGACTATTTACTACTGTACAAAATTCCTTTCTTTATTTATAAAAGCTACATCTTTACTATCATGATGTGAAATGAAAAGCCTCCTGTACTTGTTGCATACAATTAAGCTGCAACAAAAGGCAGCCCAAGCCATTTCACATTTCATAGGACTGCAATTATTCTTTAACTGTTAGAATATGCTGTCCCCCAGGAGCTAATTACAGAAAAGCTCTCATCACACACAAGAAACATACAAACAAATCCTTCAAGCACAAAGTAAATGTTCAACATTAAAGAGGAAGTCACACCAATCAGTTTGGTTCAGCTAATTACTAATCTGATTTCTGGACTAGTTGCATTAGATAATTATGACACCCATTCGCAACTTGAAAGCCAGGACTTTGACTGATTATAATAAAGATCTAGTAATCAGAATACAAGTAAGAGCAAAGTATGAAATATACATCATAACAGGCCTGATTTGATGTATTTGTTCATTGCCAATGTTTCACGCTGTAACTGGCCTATAGAAGACCTGATTCCAATCCTATTGAAATTAATGAAAAGGTTTCCATTGACTTCAGTGGGATTTGGATCAGACCCACAGTAACTAGATACATTTTTTCAGTAATCAAAATTGCATAGCAAATGCAAAAATGATCTTCCATGGTTTTGACATTGGATATATAATGCCACTTCCTTCTAAGTGGCATGTTTAAGCTAAGTGCAATTTAAGCAAGATGGCAGTTTATTGACACTACATTGACCTTGATAAAGATTTTATATCCCTCCCTCAGGGACTGATAAGAATTAAACTCTTCAAAGGCCCTATACTTTAAGTTACATTCAGGTTGTTTCAACTTCTCTAGTATTTTTTTTCAGATATAGTTAGATTTATATACACTGTGTTAGTCAAGGTCTGACAATATAAATCTTTCCCTTGGTCCCTGATATGACTGACAAATTGGATTTTGACAATTTCCACCCCACCATCAACCTTAGTCTGGACCAGTCCACATAAGAGATTCACTCCTTTGGCAGTACAGTACAATTAAATGATGACCACATTAATACTACCTTATACCAGAAACCTATTGACTGCTGTTCTTACCTACATGCCTCTAGCTTCCACCCAGGACACATCACATGATCTATTGTTTAGATTGTGTGATGGCCCTAAGATACAACCATATTTTCTTCAATCCCACAGACAGAGACAAACACCTGCAAGATCTTTATCAGGCATTCTTAAAACTTAAATATCCACCTGGGGAAGTAAAGAAACAGATTGACAAAGCCAGACAAGTACCCAGGAATCTACTTCTTCAAGAGAGGCCCAATAAGGAAAATAACAGAACACCACTAGTCATCACCTACAGCTCCCAGTTTAAACCTTTCCAGTGCATCATTGACAATCTACTACCTGTCCTGGAAAATGAACCCTCATTCTCACAGACCTTGGGAGACTGGCCAATACTTACCTACCCCAACCTGAAGCAATTTCTTTCCAGCAGCCACACATCACACCTCAGATACACTCACACAGGAACCTACCCCTGCAATAAACCCTGTTGCCAACTCTGTCCACACATCTATACAAGCAACACCATCACAGGACCTAACCACATAAGCCACCACTTTAGAGGTTCATACAACTGCACATTGTCTAATGCCATCAATTGCCAACAATGCCCTTCTGTCATGTGTATTGGCCAAACCGGACGGTCTCTACAACAAAGGATAAATGGACCTAAGTCAGACATTAGACATGGTAACACACACAAACCTGTAGGTAACATTTTAACCTGCTTGGGTACTCATTAACGGATTTAAAAGTAGCCATCCTTCTAAAAAGGAATTTCACAATTACAGAGAAAGTGTGGAATTGACTTTCCTATGCAAATTTGGCACCATTTTCCTGGGCTTAAACAAAGATGTTAACTGGATGTTACATTATAAAACCAGCCTTGCCTGCATTTAACACCTCTTTTACATCAAAAGCTAAGTATGGGATATTTCCAGCCCACTCAATTAGCCTCATTAGCACCAGTACTACAATTGACAGGTACCTTTTTTTCTTACCTTTTTTTTTTTTGTTATAAATTCTGGGTCTCTGTTATTTCCACTCCAGCTTCCAGCTCATCTGAAGAAGTGGGCGTTGCCCACAAAAAGCTGTACCATAGTGTATATGTTTTTGTTAGTCTCTAAGGTCCCTCAGAACTACTTGTTTTTTAATTGTGCCATGGCTACTATGACATGACCCTTACAAAAAGTTTAGTTGCTTAAACAGTGATAATTACCTTGGGGAAGAAAGTTATTGTAATCAGAAGTCTGGTGAAATGAATGTAGATTTCATTCCGCTGTTTTGTTCTCTGTTATAGACCTTGTTAAAAGCAACGTAGATAAAGTTGGCAATAGAAGTCAAACAGCCAGGTACTTAAAGGCAGCAATTAATTCTAAATTACAATTGGATCTCCAAACCAAACAATTATGGCTAATTTAAACTTTAATTTGGTTACAATTCTGCATTTTTAACAAGACCTATTTTAATTTGGGGGGAGGGGCGAATATGTATTAGGAACCTAAAACAACTTCAAAAGGATTGTTTTGTCTGTTTATTTAGATTACTGCCATATATGGATCTTATCACCATGCTGTTTGCATGCCTGAAGACACATGACTTAAATTTAATTGACTTTGGTGGGGCTCTAACCTGCTTAAATTTAGATATATTTTTAAGTATTTTGTTAAAGTGGAGCCTAAGATTATTTAGTGCTCGTAACTATTAATATGCATGATGAATTGAAAAACTAGAATACAAAAATACCATGTTTTATGAAACTAAATAATGACTAAAAAGTTTGTTTTCCCATCCCTTACCATGACGTTGCTCTTACATTAAAAAGATAGAAGAATTTGTGAAAGCATAGAGAAATGTACCAAGTTGGATTAACAACTGCATTGCTCCATTTTACAGCAGTACAATTTGATTAATTTTAATGTATTTATACTATAATAAATCAAGTCCTCTCGGTGGCAAATTGTTGTATTGGAGGAGAGGACAGTTTGGGTGCTTCTAATGGTTTTTCTCTATCTCTAATTTCTCCCATCCAATTGCATCCAGAGGTATCCCAGTAAAGCTCTACCACATCCAAGGAATGCGTCTCTTTTTGGGAACATTTTCCAAAAAAGCAGATGCATTTTTTCAGCATTCCTGTATTCCTCATTGTATGTTTCAAAAGAGGTTTTTTTTCTGAAATTTGGCCCTGTGTAGACAGGCTAAATTTCGGAAAAACCTCTTCCAAAAAAAGAAAGAGGAAAAAGATAAGCAAATTGCGGTTCGTGATTTGCAAATCTTCTTCCGATATAACCCTGCAGTCTAGACATAGCCTCAGACACTCCTGTGTCTCTGGGGTGTGTTTTAACATTTATCTTTATATCATGTGTTTCACATTTTCCAGCAATATGGGGAGACTGGGGGAGAGCGGGCTAGGGCAGGCTGAACATGTCACAAGGGTCCATGTGTAACTTGTGAGATATTAGGATGGGACTAAGAGCTCCTCCGTGTGGAGAGGTGACAGACTCTGTACAGAGAGGAAGGTTCATCTGCCTGCAACCAATATACCTTGCTGGACCACCCAGCAGGGAGTGAGATTGTTAACTTTATACTTGTTGCACTATAGTCTAGGATCACACATTTGGATTCTATTGTAGTTTTCAATCAATGGTTAAAATCCACCTGGTCTCTCTCAAACTTAACTGAATTGCTCTAGGGGGAAGGGCAGTTTGTAACAGAAGCTAATGGAAACCAATTGTGACTAATTCATTCATTTCTGGAAAACCCAGCCTTGAATTTTCCCTTTGATGTATACACATTATTTCCATTAGCTTGAAAAGACGCTAGAAGTGCAAACAATAGGGAGTGAAAACAACTCTAAAAATATTAAGTTCTGAAGCAGTACACTGGTGCATCTCCTGTGGAAATGAAAGCAGTGAAAAATGTGTACAATAGTTTTACAGTCTATTGTAAAATACCAGCATAGTGCAGATTTGTTAAGACGAGGGAACCTGGAATGATTTATGGCATGGTAGAGGGTTGGCTCTTCTACCTCGGAAACTGTACTGATAAAAGACAAGGCATGAATTTGTTACTCGTATTACTCCCCATGAAGATACTCTTGTTTTGGAATAAGAGTAACATTTTCCAGTATAACTTGTATTGCTCTGGAAGCAGTTTAAACTAAGCTGGAAAAAAACCTACTCTTAATCCAAAATGAAAGTAGCCACACATGGAGTTACTCTAGTAAATCAACAATGATATAAAAGTCTCAGGATAGCTGGGTTAGTTTGTAACTTTAAAAGTAACTTAAAAAAACCCGAGTTGTCCTGTAACACCCACCCACTAGGTGTGTGGGTTATATCTACACTACTGAGAAGATCGACCTTCTGGAGGTTGATCTTCCAGAGTTAAATGTAGTGGGCCTAGTGAAGACTCACTAATTCACATTGAGAGGGCACCCTCGTCGGTGCCAGTAGTCCTGCTCCTCACAAGAAAAAAGGGAAGCTGATGGGAGCGTTTGCTCCCATCGGCAGCCTTGTGTGTGGATGGCACAAAAATATGGTTTAGGATATGTCGATTCCAGCTATGTAATTAATGTAGCTAGAGTTGGTATCTTAAGTCAACTTTCCCCTTTGGTGTAGGCATGGCCTTGGAGACTAACAAATATATATATATATTATATCATGAGCTTTCGTGGGCAAAACCTACTTCTTCTGAAGAAGCCCATGTTGCTATACATATATTTTTGTTCATCTCTAAGGTGCCACAGGACATGGGATGTTAAATATCAATTAATTGACTAGTCAATTCGCCTCATTAATTCTTACACAACTATTCTTTAATAAGGAAGATTTGGCTTATTTATTAAATCTCTTTTTATACAGTTATATTGAACACTTTAAGTATTGAGGTAAAAGTTATTCGGATACAAGGTTCCTTGCTGCTGATAAAATAACACAGAATAAGGGAAAGTAGTGAATATTTATTCTGAAGTCAATAGGCTATAATATTTACAAAGCTACCCTATGTGATAATTTAAAATTCAAAACTGAATATTGTGCGGGATGGGAAACTAACATTATGGAATCTGAACCAAGGCTACATTTATATTTCACTTTAATGCTCTAGCTGTTTAATCAAAATATGAATAAAATGTCTAAAAGACCAACACTCAAAAAGATCATAGTTCTGGAATTCAGCTTTTGCTTCCTATTGTCAACCAATTACTGTGTAATTTTTTTTTCCTGTGACTGAATAACTAACTGTTAGCAAATAATGAAAAGGCAATTACAGCAAAGCTTTGTTCATATTACCCTCTTCATTTTATTCAGGCTATAATTATTGTCAATGCTGGAGGCTTACTGTACCATGTAAGTGGCACCAGGGAAGAAAATGGAATGGGCTGGTGCATGGAAAATTGCAAATGTCACAGCTACCTTCATCATCACCGTTGGACTTCCGAGATTAAAAAAATAAGCAAAGAGCTCTCCATGTGTGTTTTGCAATTTTTTTCTTTTTTACCTCAAGCTGTTGCAAAGACTGTGCAACTGGGGGCTAGAGGAAATTCTAGTACCTGTTTTGTTCTTTTTTTCTGTTTCTTACAATTTTATTATTATTTAATTCCCAGACACCACTGCTTTTTGCCACAATATGCCTGGAAATAAACTCATGGATATATTCTTTTAATTGTGCTTTTCATAAACGGTCTCTGGGCTGTTCTCTAACGGGGAGTAGTATAGAGACAATGTATTTTATGGATTTGGAGCTCTATTTCTGGGTCACATATGGACACATTCACAAGAAAAAAATAAGATTATGACCAATATGTACAGATTTAGCATTCTATGTTTACTGTCGGACAATGACTATTTATAATGCATTGTATGTCTGAGCTTTTATTAGTATTTATCAGCAGATGATGGATACAAATCAGAAATGTGCTCTTCTATTTGTACCATTTTAAGAAATAAATAGCATTCCTATGTGTCGTTTGTCTGTTTTTGCTCTGATTTTTTTGCCTGAAAGAGGTAAATAACATAGTTAATATTTTATGCCTCTGTCTGTATTCATTTTTATAAATCCTATTAAACTATCTCTGTGATTCTACACATAACCTATTTTATTGTAAACACATATTGTGTATTACATAAATAATACCGACTTAATAAAGCTCCCCCCCACACACACACGTGCGCGTGCGCGTTACCTGTAACTTTTGTTTAATTTAACATATTTTTAAATGACTATTTTTCAAATCCAATTTAGTAACTCAAAAGTTATTATCAGAATCCCACAAATATACTAACCTGTATCCTTTATTAACCTGCTACATATCATCTTAACTATTCTTTTTTTACTGATTGTTTAATCTCCTCCATTGCAGTTATACTATGTATTTGCCACTAATAAGGTGACAGTATAACAGTATAACAATTACCTTGATATATTATTAAATCATTATTAAGTCTTTAGCTTAGCTGTCTGTCTCAGGTAGCCCCTATGATAGGTGTAGAGAGATGGGAGTTCTGGAATCTATTTTAATCAAAGAAAACAAAATTGATTTCCATCAAAAGATTGCAGTCCATTTGTACAATGCAAAATGGAGATTTAAAAAAAACCAACAGAAAAATATAGACTTCCATAAATGTAGGTTTTTTTCAGCAATTTGAATTACTTTCACTAAACCCTTTTTTCTCCAGAGGTTTTCCCTGCAATCTCGACTCTCTCCCCAGATGGTGAATAGTGAGTTGCTATATCTAAGTCTCCATTCTCTTTTCCAATATACCAGGCCACAGGCAGGTCTACAAAGATAAAGAACAGTTGTATTACCAAGGTAACAGGCCCACCCTATTCCAGGAACCCCAGCCTCAGGACTTAACACTGGACACAATAATTTAGGCTTCTGTTCTAGCAGCATCTGTCTTCCTATTTTATCTGCCTCAGTGACATTTAGCCCCTCATTCAGTAGGGTTTGATCCTATACTTGTTAATTTCATGGGGCATTACTGTGGTACCTACGCTCCTTTCACTGACATCACTAAGATTCACCAAACTTCAACAAAAACAAGGTTGATGCTAAGAAAACAATCTTTCATTCAATAGACCAGATCTTTAGTTGGAGTGAACTGGGCAGTCCTGTTTGCTTAGAACAGCTGAGGCTTAACATGCTCATATAATTATTAGGGCTGTCAAGTGATTAAATAAATCAATCATGATTAATTGCGCATTCTGCCCCTTTGAAACACCGCTGCGGTGTTTCAAAGGGGCAGCACAGTAGGAGCCTGGGATCAGCTGGAGTTCTCAGCTGACCCTGGACTCTGTGCAGCACTGCCCCTTTGAAATGCCTCGGCAGCATTTCAAAGGGGCAGCACCTCTGGAGCCTGGGATTAGCTGGAGTCCCAGGCTGACCCTGGGCTGCCACGGCACTGCTCCTTTGAAATGCCACGGCAGCATTTCAAAGGGGCAACACAAAGCAGAGCCAGGTTCAGCTGGAGTCGCCCAGCTAACTCTGGGCTCCCTGCAGTGCTGCCCCTTTGAAACTCTGCTGCAGCATTTCAAAGAGGGAGGGATCAGCTGGAGTCCCCAGCTGACCCTGGGCTCCCATGGCGTTGCCCCTTTGAAATGCCACAGCGGTGTTTCAAAGGTGCAGCACCGCAGAAATGCCTGTGATTAACACTTTAAAAAAATTAATGCATTAACTGTGCCCTGCTTTAATTGCAGGCGTTAACACATGTAACATGACAGCCCTAATATTTACTGGATGCAGATGTGGCTGAAAAATAAAAGAGAGTTAGCATCATAATTACATGGTTGATTGCACCTTTGTTCTTTCTGGTCTCTGTAAGGACCAGAGTGCTACCATATAGGTGCTACCAGTCCTTACCTTTCGTGGGGTAGAACTCTGCCATTTTCCACCTCTTGAACCCATATCCCAGACAAACACCTGATCTATACCAACCACTAATTACTGTAAAAGCGACGAGGAGTCCTGTGGCACCTTATAGACTAACAGATTTATTGGAGCATAAGCTTTAGCAGGAAAAGACCCAATTCAGCACATGCATCACCAGGCATCCCACGAAAGCTTATGCTCCAATAAATCTGTTAGTCTATAAGGTGCCACAGGACTCCTCTTCGCTTTTGCAGTTTCAGACCCACACGGCTACCCCTCTGATACTTGACACTAATTACTGTGCAAATCCTATTGGACACCTACATTTCTTCCTTCTGGGAGCCTGTGACTAATAACATCGTGACTCATCACTTGGTAAGGGAAATCTGTTTATTAGCAAAAGTAACAAACCATCGAAGAAAACTAAGAACAATGAACAGCCTACATGCATATTTATTCTTATCTATTTTTATGCTTTATGGCAAGCTAAGCTGATTGGTTTCCTTCTTAAGTTTCTGGAAGAGAACAGAGACAAGCAATATTCTTTCAGGAAGAACAGGAGTGCTTGAAATTCAGCTGTTTGTCTTCCAGAGAGTATGTCCCCCATCTCCTCAATCCCTATCATGGAGACCTTTTTCCTCAAAGTCCTGTCCCTCTGTATGCTCCTGAGCTCAATTATCATATGGCTCAATGGTTTCTGTTAGAGGCCCTAGCAGTGAGGTCTTCCTTTTAGCTTACCTACATGAGGAAATTTATGGATACTATTACACTGCTATGTCTATACGGGTGCGTCTAGACTGGCAAGATTATGCACAAAAGCAGCCGCTTTTGCGCAAAAACGTGCTATCTGTCTACACTGGTTGCTTGAATTTGAGCAAGAGCATTGACTTTGTAATGTACAAAATCAGTGCTTCTTGCACAAATACTTTCACGCTCCCACTCGGGAAAAAGGCCTCTTGCACAAGAAGAACTGTTTTGCACAAAAAAGCTCCACTGGCTAAAATGGCGATGGGGCTTTCTTGTGCAAAATCGCGTCAAGACTGGCCACGGATGTTTTTGCGCAAAAGCATCCGTGCCAATCTAGACGCTCTTTTGTGGAAAAACTTTTCCGTTAAAAGTATTTCCTCAAAATCATGCCAGTCTAGACTTATCCTACCAGTATAACTCCTCATATGGACAACACTCTTATTCTAGGTAATAGCAGCCTTTTACACTTCAGTTGGTGTCACAGAGCCACATTTTTCTGATTAAGAGTGTCCACGTGGGTAGTTAGATTGATCTAACAATACATGCCATCAGTACAGTAATGCTGGTAGCTTTCCCCTTGGCTGGTAGCCAAGTCCTCACACTGTTTTGTCCAACTGGCTAGTCTGACTACCAAACACAATACCCCTATGAGAGTTGCTGTTTGGCACTTAGACACATTCAAACCTAATAGCTCCCAA
Source organism: Pelodiscus sinensis (assembly GCF_049634645.1). NCBI lineage: Eukaryota > Metazoa > Chordata > Testudines > Trionychidae > Pelodiscus > Pelodiscus sinensis. The sequence continues at coordinate 35,219,141 of NC_134722.1, forward strand.
TTACAGGTCTTCAAATTGTGCTAAAGCTATCTTCTCCCTCTGGCAACCTTACAACCCACTTTCTCAGAAATCTTATACCTAAAACATGCTGTGAGGTGCAAATAATGTTCACCAGAGTACTCACACATTTGTCACAACGTACACACACAGTGAGCGTTCCTAATCCTCTTGTGTTGAGCAGCACTTAGAAATATATCAGAAACAGGTAAAAGTATTAAATCTAATATACCTCAGGTTTTCAGCAGGACCCAAGCAATGCACTCTCAAAATCTGAGGCACTTCTATATGTATGTGCCAATCCCAGCATCAGTCTGAATAAATTGTGGGATTACACATACAAATGAGGCCAGAGCTGTGTCTTCATTTAAACAATTACATCTATGTAGCCAATGCATACACCTACAGATTTGTCAGGCAACATAAAATGTCAGTCTCATAATTTGGACATAAGATGAAGCATAATTTCTATTCTTATTTTAACTAAGGGTGTATCTACACAGCAAAGTTATTTCAGAATAATGGCCATTATTCCAAAATAACTATGAGAGCGTCTACGCAGCAATTCTGGTTTTTTTTAAATAATTTCAAAATAACGGACAGCTTATTCTGACTTCTGTAAACCTCATTCTATGAAGAATAATGCCTATTCTGAAATAGCTATTTCAAAATAAGGAGTGTGTAGACGCTCCACTTCTGCTATTTCGAAATAGGTTATTTCTCCTGGGGCTCTAAATCAAGATCTACATTAGGGAAGCCTGCCTCAGACTAATTTTGAGATTTTCTGCAGTGTAGACCTGCTATTTCGAAATAAGCTATTTTGGAATAATTATTCTGAAAGATCTTATTCTGAAATAACTGCAGTGTAGTCATAGCCTAACTGTCCATAAACAAATTAACATTTTAATAGATTAATAGGGCTGTTGATTAATCACAGTTAACCCACATGACTAACTCAAAAAAGAATTACTATAAAAATAATTACAATTAATTTCACTTTTAATTACACCATTCAACAACAGAATTCCAGTTGAAATTTCTTAAATATTTTTGGATGTTTTTCTACATTTTCAAATATATTGATTTCAATTACAACACAGATTACAAAGTGTACAGTGTTCACTTAATATTATTTTTATTACAAATATTTGCACTGCAAAAATGATAAATAAAAGAAATTGTATTTTTCAATTCACCTCATACAAGTAATGCAATCTCTTTATATAAAATTGAAATTTACCAATGTAGATATTTTGTTAACATAACTGCAATGAAAACCAAAACAATGTAAAATTGAAGTGCCTATGGGTACGTCTACACAGCATGGCTAAAGCCAAAATAAACTACACAACTTCAGCTGTGTCAATTGTGTAGCTGAAGTTGAAATAGCTTAATTCAACTTTTGGTGCTGTCTATATAGCAGGAAGTCGAAGGCAGAACACTCCTGCTCTGACTTCCCATACTCCTCGTGAATTGGTTACAGGAGTTTGAGTAAGAAGTCCTCCAGCTTAACATTATTTTGACATTGTTGAAATAATTGCTTGTATTGTACACCTACACTGTTATTTCAGAATAACATTAGTTATTCTTAAATAACAGTGCCATGCAGATGTACCGTATGGCTGCATCTAGACTGGCATGATTTTGCAGAAATACTTTTAATGGAGAGCGTGGGGGTGGAACCTGACCCCAGTTACAGGCATCATATCCCCCATTAGATCTCTATGGCTGCATTGCTCAGGGGAAGGGGTGGAATGGAGGCAGGGAATGGGCAGAGCAGGGGATGGCCCAGGTCCCATGATGCCCCAACAATGGCCTTGCTTGGTGCAGCCCATGGGGTGGCTGGCCAGTGGATGAGGCTATCCACCAGAGCTGGCAACATCCCATACGCTGCACATGTCTGCCTCAGGCACCACTGAATTTGGGGCAGTTTGGTGCCCCAAATTTCATGTTGACCTGTATGGCTACGTACTTTGCCTGTTGGTAGGGACGGCCCTGCACTTTTTTAGCCGGCATTGCAAGGTATTTACGTGCCAGATGCGCTAGCCCTTTGCATGTCCCTTCATGCTTCGGACACCATTCCAGAGGACATGGTTCCATGCTGATGAAGCTTGTTGAAAAAAATAATGCTTTTCGTTTGTGCCTAAACTTATTAGGGAAGAATAAAATGTTTCCTGGTCAGTTTTACCCACATTCTGCTATATATTTCATGTTGTAGAAGTCTTGAATGACGACACAGACCATCTTGCTCATTTTGAAGAACACTTTCACTGCAGATCTGACAAAACACAAAGAAGGTATCAATGTGAGATATCTAAAGATAGGTAGAGCACTCAACCCAAGTTGTAAGAATCTGACATACCTTTCAAAAATCCAAGAGGGACGAGGTGTGGCCATGCCTTCAGACATCTTAAAAGAGCAACTTTCCAATGTGGAAACTACAGAACCCAAACCACCCAAAAGAAAATCAACCTTCTGCTGCTGGCATCTACACGACTTTGGATCATTATCAAGCAGAACCCCTCATTAGCATGGACACATCCTCTGGAATGGTGGTTGAAGAATGAAGGGACATGAATCTTTAGTGCATCTGGCATGAAAATATCATGAGATGCCAGCTGTAACAGTGCCATGCAAATGTCTGTTGTCACTTTTAGATGACACTGTAAACAAATAGTGAGCAGCATTATCTGCTTCAAATGTAAGGAAATGTGATTGCTTGGGTTTTGGCTGAATGAGAAGTGGAGTTGAGTGGTTGTGTAGGTGCTAAAGCAGGGGTGGGGAACCTCAGGCTCGGGGGCCAGATGTGGCCCCCGGCTTGCCTGGATCCAGCCCCCAAGGCTTAGGGCTCCCTCCAGCATTAGGTAACCTGCGCCTACTGCAGGACTGGAGCACACCATATCTACCTGGGCCTCACTAGGCTCTGGTGGGTGAGGGGAATGTGAGGAGTGTCTTTCTCCTTCTCAGTCAGAGACTATGTCAGAGAGGGTTTTTTTTTTTTTTTTTTTTTTTTTGGCAGGGGGAGGGAGGGGAGGACTTCTCAATTGTGTGCGGCTCCCAACTAGTTTTTCTGTGGGTCAATGGCCTCCAAGCCGAAAAAGGTTCCCCACCCCTGCACTAAAGTTATATATTGTTTTATTTTAGAATGCACTTGTATGAGGTAAATTGAAAATACTATTTCTTTTGTTTCTTACAGAACAAATATTTATAATAAAATAAATATAAAGTGAGTACTGTATACTTTCTATTCTATGTTGTAAATGAAGTCAGTATATTTGAAAATACAAAAAGCATCCAAAAATATGTCAATAAGATTATTGTTAACTGTGAGAATAAAACGATGATTAATTACAATTCTTAATTGTGATTATTTTTAATGTTTGCCAGCCCTAATCATTAATTAATTTTGTATCAGAGAAATGGGAGTAAAATTAATTTCATACAGACAACCTAATAAAGGTTATCTTTATTACACATATTTTTAACTGGGACCTGTATGGTCTGCGGTTATTTCACAACCCTATCGCCATTCACCATACATTCCTTTTTTAACTGAAAAGTATTACACATTAAATCTTTACCAAATATAAGTCTAAGTTGCCATTTTCTTACCTAATTTAAGTCTAGGTTGCAGTCCTGGGTAATATCAAGCTTGTGGGATTACAGAAACAATAATGACAAAACCCCCAAGCAATTTAAGATTATACTAATCATAGAGGAAAGTGTCTTTCATAACATCCTCTGCATGTCAGTCCAAAAAACTTTCAAATAAACCCAACTATCATGAATTCCCCAAAGCTTCCAACCCTTCTTTTCTGTAATGAGGCACAAACCATGGCTGAGATAGGTACTGCTACATATCATCCTGGCTATTCACTTTATGTCCTATTAAATTTGGAAAATAATCTAATCACCTTTTTTTTCATATAGCGTCTTAAAATACAAATAGCGGATTTATTGAAAAATGTGATATTATGTCAGTGTGAATTAATGTTTCCCATTGGCATACTAATAAGCTCCATGACATAATAACTTGTTAAACTACACCAGCGGGACCTTAAAATTATTCCAAAGATAACATAACACAACACTTGAAGCAGCAGGAAACTTCCCGCATGCTTTTAGATGTTTTACAGTGTTACTAATCTTTGAATTGCTTGGAAAAAATGAAAGGGAACAGAATATTTAAAAGTGGAGTTACTGTAGTTTGAAAATGACTCAATTCCAAATATGTACAGGAGATTAATGTCAGTGTAGCATAAATAAATAATTAATTAATTAAAGAGCAGCAGAAAGGGGAAAGTTATAAAGCGCATTTTCCTAGATTAGATATGTGCCTTTTGGTCCCTGGGTAAAATCTATATTTGGCCAAGTTATAAACATTTAAAGAACATATATCCACCAACTTTACATTAAAGAAAAAGAGCTGGCATTAATATGGTGTATATTTTGGGAAACTTTCTTAGAAAAATATTTGGCTTTTTTAAGCCAACAGTTGCTAAGCAATAGCACTGCACATCTATGCTAAAGGAGATGAATGGAGCAGAGCTGAATTTTTCCATAGTCATAGGTAGACACACATCCTAGAATATATGTATCATATGAGGCAAAGTTCCAATATCATGATAAAAGTGGATCAGTTTGATATGGTCTAGTAATATCCACATTACAATTAGTCCACACAACTTAAAGTCCATTCGACTTAAACTTTGTGAAGAATGGCAGTGTAAATGCCCCAGTGCATCTGCTCAATGCTATAGATTAGCTCTACATGGGAGCCCCATATAGATTAGCATAGAAGGCTACACTGGGAACGGGTTAGAAGTAAGGTGATAAATCTAATTTTACATGCATCCAATGGCCTCACTGCACATCTTGTGAAGAGAGCCTGTGGCTGCAATTCCATCTACTTTGTCCCCTAGCCTGGGATTGCCAGTGGATGTGACTTCACCAGTCATTCCACAAGCCACCCATCTAGAGCTCAAATATCAGGCATTTTTATGAGGGCAGAGGGTAGAGAGAAGACTTGCCTCAGTCAGTGCACTTGTGTGTGCTCAAGGAGGGAGTGTTCTGCAGGCCTATGCCTCACTGGGTGTATAGGTTGGCCAGGACATAGCATTCCCTGGTCACTTTCTTCAATGACCCAAATTACATCAAGAATGTTTCTCGAATTCCCCTTTGCTCACATCTCCCGTTTTACCTCGTGCCATTTTATGCAACTACTTTTCACCTTTATTTGTGCTTGCTCTGCCGGGAATTCGGATGCTAGAATTCTCTGCCTGCTATTATTCCCTTTCATTTCTTAAGGGATTTATACCCCCAGCCATTACTTCCAGCTAAACTGTCCTCAGAGTGTTCAACCAATGCTAGACATGAATATTCCATACAAAAAATGTTAACCTTTGGTCCAGGCACATCTCAATAGAAAGTGATCCTGCTGTGCTGCAACCCTTTGATCACTCAGAAAAATTGGAACCATTTGCAAAGGCATAGCTTGTGATTTGCACATAAACCAGACCTGATGGGATAAATTTAAGGAATGCTGGAATAGGAATGTCTGCATGGTTCTACTAAAGTGGTAGTGTATGCATTAAAACCGTAGCCTATACAAATCAGAAACATTGGATAAGCTGAAGTTTGTGGTGAATGCATCTATTCTACACAGAAGCTGGGAGTGTAATGGTATGTACTGTATGAAAATGCAAACGGCTAAAAATGTGGTGATGATATCACATTGCTAGATATCACAAGGTGAAGAGGCAATAGAAACTAGGAAAGTAACATCAGCCAGGAAAGATTCAGTTTCCTATTCAGTCACAGTATTAATTCTAGAACATGGGAATCTAAACTGTGTGAAACCATTTTCCACCACGAGCCCAGAACACCTGGTGAGTGCTTTGTAGTCTCTGCCAAATAGCTATCTTTAAAGGGAGAACAGACATTTAGAAACCCTAATCTGAAAATGTCAGATACAGACCAGTATAGTGGTAAGTTCTGGTCAATCAGTGAGAAAGGGTGCAGTGGAATTAATGCTTTGCATTAGATAAGGAAGGAGGAGGAAATAATGCAGGAAATGACACAGAAAAGGAAATAATTTAGGAGAATACAAAAGGCATGGACGCAATGAACAAACATACAAGCACATGTGAACAGAGAGTATTATCAGCATAATTTTGCAGTTAATTGTTTTGTCACCACGTATACCAAAGAAGTTGGAAAAAATGTGAATAGATATAGAGGGGTAAGATGACGCATTGCTTTTTATAAAAGGACAGAGAACTGGAGTATCAGCTGAACAATGCTGCGAGCACTACACATGACACAAACTGAAAACACTTCCTTATGCTTAAGTTTTCATAATCCATAAAGAAAATATTTAATTTTTGTATTAAAGCTAATATTAAGAAGAATGTAATACAGTAGACTTCCGATAATCCGGAACCTATGGGACCTAGGTGGTACCGGATTATCAATTATGCCAGACTATCAGGAGGTACTATAAGATGGTTATATATATATATATATATATATATATATATATATATATATATATATATATATAACCATCTTATGAATGGGATAAATATATATACACACACACACACACACACACACACACACACACACACACACACACACACACACTGTATACATTATATACTATATATAAAGTGTTCTTAACCCTTTTTATTGTACATACTGTAAGCAGTATACTGTAATGTTTTAGTTTTTTTTAAGCCTTTTTTACCCTTTTTGCTCAGTTCAGCCGCTGCCACTGTTACCTTGTGACTCATTTTTTGCCGAAGCTCACTCACTAGGCTCTTGCCATTTTGATGCCAGACTATCAGGAGTGCCGGACTATTGGATGCCGGACTATTGGAGTTTTACCGGACTAAGGTTAAGAAAAGAGGCTCTATACATTTGAAAACAGTGCTTCAAATATCCACAAAGTCATAAGATACAAATAGTATTTCATAGCAATAACCTACCTTTTACAAGCTTCAGGGGGTAGCCAAGTTAGTCTGTACAGGATAAACTTTCAAAACAACAAATAGTCTGGTAGTACTTTAAAGACTAACAAAACCTGTAGATGGTATCATGAGCTTTCATGGGCAAGCCCACTTCTTCAGATGACCAGAGTGTTGGATGTCCAGGATCAAAATAAATAGGGGAGGGAGGTGAGAGGAAAAAAATGGGAGGGAGGGTGGGAAACAAGAAGAGGCAGTAGAATATATTTACACTGAAACCACTTTCAAAGTCTTTCTCCACAAACAGCAGCAGACTTGACACAGAAGGAAAACCTCTTTTGGGGAAAAAGTCCTGGCCAGTTATTTTCCCTCAGTCCATGTCTATACTTAACATGCTGGAGATGGATCTTTGCTAAATCATATGCTGAGTGCAGTCGTGAGGAGTAAGAGAAGCTGATGGGAGCATTTGCTTTCATTGACCTCCCGGTGTGAAGATGGCAGCAAGCTCGGCTTAAGGTATACCAACTCCAGATATGTTATTTACTACCATAAGCCAATGTTCCAGCTCTAGTATAGACCTGGCCTCAGAAAAGCCCCCTTTCCTTAGGGTGTTTGAAAAACATTTTCTAGGCAAAACAAGCAAACCATTACTATATTTTAACAATCCCTTAGGGACTTTAGAAGAGTATTCTCCTAGCAGCAAGTCTTCATAGAAAACTTCCCTCTTTATATTTTGCATGTGAAAATTAGATGTTGCCATTATGTCTCTTTCCCATTGTTCTGTGAGAAAATTCCTTTGGGTCACAGCTTCCCAACCTGGGATGTTGCTACCTTCATTATGAAAGCTAGAACATGATGGTACCATGACCATAAGGAGACCCTTTTTAACACCATCATAGTCATATCTTTAGTGGAGGGGAGGAGAGAGACTGTTTGAGGTTTTTTGGATACTCTTTCAGCAGAGTGTATCTATCTGAAAAAAAAGAGACTAGGTTAGTGCCATTATTTTGAAAGTAGGAATTGCTGCCCATATGGCTACTTTCTTAGAATGTTCCCACAATGGAAGAGTGCTAAGGGCACTTTAAAAAGAGTACTCTTTGAATAAAATTATGTATTGAATCAAAGGTAGCAAGCAGAGAAATTTCCCAGGGCCCCACACCACAGTGGGTTCCATGAAGCTAAATACAGGAGGTGGGTCTTGGGCTTCAGTGGGTTGGGACCCACTCCTAAAAGGACAGAGGAATAAAATGGATGAATTGGGACCTTTGTAAAAGTCCAGGAATTTGGGGTCCTGGTATATTATGTTCACTGAATTTACTTAATTTCCACAGACATTACAGATGTGACGGTGGTGTCGAGCTCAGAGCCCTGATACAATTGTCCTCTCTTCACCCAGTCTCATTAGCCCTGGTTCGTTCTTTACAAAGATAAATGAGGTGAAGTTTGTCTACTTTTCCAAGATCACAGAAAACAACTAGATGATGATTATAAAGAGTGTCAGACAAATTCACTCAAGTCATGTTGGCCTACGACCAGTATAGAGCAAAGGAGACTCATGCCCTCCAATCACTGAAGATTTAACAAGATTATTCTGAAGTAAATAAGCAACCATTGCAAAAACAGGTGGCTTAACTCATATCATCAAATCCCCTAGGTCTGTTCCCCTCGGGTCAGACAAAAGTCCTGATACAGTATATGCCACAAAGCATGATGAATAATCTCGAAAACTTTAAGTGTTCATCTTTCAGTCTCTGTCTAACATATAGTGAAAAGACTCATGATTAAGATTATTTCCATTCCTAAGTATTTTTAGATACCAGAACCTGAGGCAATTCTGGATTTAACTTCTCAGAAATAATACCATCTTGCAGTCCAGTGAGGAAACATTTATTTTCATGAAATGGACTTCTGGCTTGAAGAATAAAAACACATTAGACAGTGCTTCTGTGCACACCAAGGAATTACTCTATAAAAGTGGATTCAAAGATCAATGAGGTCAATGCAGGTCTTTTCACTGACTTCAAAGAGCTTTGCAGCATGTCCTTAGTAAGTCTCTATAGTGCCAACTGGTGATGTGTGAGCCTCAAAACTTTGGAAGGCTTTAAATGTCTGAGCCTTCAACTGTTTGAGTCTACAAATTTGGGCTGGAACGCTAATGTGAACTGCATCTTTTAAAATGTCTAGCATTTACTGAGATGCTAAATTTTGTCTTAACTAGTTCATTATCACTAGCTTAACTACTAGAAATGTTCACTTTTCTCAGTCTTCGGTTTCAAATGTTCTTTGCTTTTATTTTTCCTTCTTGCCCAGGAAAGAAGCTGTGCAATCCTCTCTTCATTGAAACAGTGTTGCAAATACACTGCTAATTGCCTTTGGAGCCTCCGTCCTATTTAGCACAAACATGCCTAGGTTAAAAAAACAGAGTACTGCAAAGACATCCATTAGGGGCATCATAATTGAAAGAGATTAGCAGTAATAAGGGAAGTTGCCACAGTATCTTGTTACATTTCATTAGCAACATTACCAGCCAAATACATTTCAATTCCAGTATACCAGATGGCTGAGAAGTTGGTAGGAATGGTGCACAGTTGTAAGGTAAGACAGATCCCCAATGAACTGCAGTGAATTAATTTAAAACTGCAGCTGAAGTCGGGTGGGTTCAACATCTGAACTTACAAGAGCTCGATTCTTAAAGAAATAGAAAGTTTGGTGCTAATAGGTGATACAGATGTAGTCACCCAATGCCCTTAGAATCTTACTGACAGATTCCCCATCTCTAGCTGTCTGAGATGGTCTTACCAGTGAGTGTAGATCTGTGATAGATCTTTAAGTCAGAGACTGTCGCAAATTATGTTTCTGCACATTTTACAGAACAAATGCAAACGTAATCTGATGAGAAGTATTATTCCATCTCAAACTGAAGCAAATCCTTGAAAACCTATGTCAGAGCAAAAGAGATTTTTGAAAAAACAGTATCAGAAATGATGGCAGCAGGGAAAAAAGTTAGTCTTGAGACATTTACACTAACAACAAAGATGTGAAAGTAACTACAGGCAGTCCCCAGGTTACGTACAAGATAGGGACTGTAGGTTTGTTCTTAAGTTGAATCTGTATGTAAGTCAGAACTGGCGTCAGCCGCTGCTAAAACTGATCAGTTTCAACCGCGGCTGAATCTGGATGCCAGTTCTGACTTACATACAGATTCAACTTAAGAAACCCAGTCGTCCCCAAGTCAGCTGCTGCTGAAACTGATCAGCGGCTGATTCCAGGAAGCCTGGGGCAGAGCAACTCTGCCTCGGGCTTCCTGTAGTCAGCCGCTGGTCAGTTTCAGCAGCGGCTGACTTGGGGATGCCTGGGGCAAAGCAGCTGGGGTGCTGCTGGGTTGCTCCAGTAGCGCGGCTCCTTGGCGCTACTGGAGCAACCCAGCAGCACCCCAGCTGCTCTGCCCCAGGTGTCCTGATTCAGCCACTGCTGAAACTGACCAGCAGCGGCTGAATCAGGACGCCTGGGGCAGAGCAGCTGGGGTCCTGCCGGGTTGGTCCGGAGCGGCGCTGCGGGACCAACCCGGCAGCCCCCAGCTGCTCTACCCCAGGGGTAGGCAAGAAAAGCCTGGTCTGCTGGGGGGGGGGCACTAGCTGCACCCCCCCCAACAGACCAGGGGGACAGGAGCAAACCCGTGGAGCATGCCCGCAGCGTGACAGCCCAAGTGCGCCCGGGCTGTCCCACTGCGGGCGTGCTCCAAGGCTTTGCTCCCCGTCTCCCTGCAGACCAGGGAGACGGGGAGCAAAGCCGCTGAGCACGCCCGCAGCGGGACAGCCCGGGCACGCTTCGGCTGTCCCCCTGCGGGCGTGCTCAGCGGCTTTGCTCTCCATCTCCCTGGTCTGCAGGGAGACGGGGAGCAAAGCCTTGGATCACGCCCGCAGCAGGACAGCCCAGGCGTGCCCGGGCTGCCCCGCTGCGGGCGTGCTCCACAGCTTTGCTCCTGTCCCCCTGGTCTGCTTGGGGGGGGGGGGGTCCAGCAAAGCCGCTGGACCCCCCCAGCAGACCAGGGGAACAGGAGCAAAGCCGCCCAAGTGGCGGGAGTCCCGCTGCCTGGGCGGCTTTGCTCCGGGGCAAACGAGCAAAGCCGCCCAGGCAGCGGGACTCCCGCCACCTGGGCGGCTTTGCTCGGGTGTCCCTGGTCTGCTGGGGGGGTCCAGCGGCTTTGCTGGACCCCCCCACCCCCAGCAGACCAGGGAGACCGGGAGAAGCTTTTCTTGTCCCGGAGGACACGGGTGGTGACCCGCCGCCCGTGAGCTCCGGGGCGAGAAAAGCCCCGTTTGTATGTGCGGATCCGACGTGAGTCAGATCCGCGTAAGTCGGGGACTGCCTGTACAGAAAATTTCATGAAATTTTTGACATTTATAGATGATAGACCATTAATTTTAACAGCCAATCTGATCTTTTCTTGCAAAAGCAAAAGAAAACATCCATAATAATTAAGGTATTTATGTAGGAAAAATAACCTTACAATGGCTAAGAAATGGTCTTTTTTCTGGCATTCATATTAGTGCTTGAGGCAAGTGTTGGACATTTAAGAATTAGTTTTTGCTAAAGGTACCCAATATACTGCATACATCTTTGCCCATGATTGTTTTCTATTCTATCTGGGATGACTGCATGACTGGCAAATGTTTCCATGATCAAATATTGACTTTTAATGCCAAACACTGATTGAGGAATTTCGCTGAATGTAATGCTAAGATCGAATGTCAAAAAATTGAGATATGCTAAAAACTGTCTGAAAGTGACTCATGCATCAGCCAGTAAAATGGAATATGCATGCTTATTAGCAGGCCAAACACTTTCATGGTGCAGATCTGTTTTTTACATTTTGATGTGACAATACAGTGTTTTGATGTAGGAAGTCACATTATGATATTTCATTTGCTGTCATGTCACGAAACATGGCATAAAGTGGCAGATATTTAAAGAAGCAGCATTTTTTGTTGGGGCAATTGGCAACATTCTCAATTCAGATCAAGAACATTTCATTTTGTTGGTTTTCTTCAACATTGTCCTCAAGATCTGATTTTCAAAAATGGGATAATGTCATGACAACCAGCCAGTCGTCACAATAACAAAGGAGAATGCTGTGAAATACAGAAAACAAGTACCACAACCTTTCAGTCTTCAAGCTTTTGTGAAAAGTAGTGGGGAAACTACTAATTAACACTAAAAATTAATAAACATGTTTAATTGTTTGAAGTCCCAGAGTTTAAAAACATTATAGAGGTGAGTTAATACACTTACACCAAAACTCAAGGTTCTATTTTTCTGACAAATCCCAATATAAATTAACATCTGAAGAGGTGTAAATAGCACATCCATTCCAACCTCTGTTATTCTTAGGGATAATGTCTGGAACAGCCTCCCAGTAGAAATTGTGGGGACAAAATTAATTTTGAGGGAGAACACAGCAACTCCAGGGCTCTCTTTAGGTTTATTTCTTATGTCCCTAACAGCTCGTGTTCCAGGGTTTCAGATGGCCACCTCTAGAGGCCAGGAAGCAATCAGTATATCTTTCTGCTCCAATCGGTGTATTTTGTTGTTAAACCTTCTTCTGAAGCATCAGGAATCTTCATGGCTGGAGACGGGACATTGGATGGTGAGGGCCAGGGCTTTGAGGTGGCACTGAGCATTCTGTCAGATGTTTGGTTGGCTGGCTCTTGCTCACATACTCGAGCCTAACGAATCACCATGTGTCTTTGGGAAGGAATTTTTCATGAGGTCAGATTGTGAGAGACTTTGAAGTGGTTTCACTTTCCTCTGCAGCATGGAATATGGATCATTTGACAGAACTATCTAGCTATATCTCCCTGAATTCTTTGCCATTGTGGGGACTTTGGGCAGTGTTGGACCTCAGTTCTTTTAAGTCCTGTAGCACAAGGGTGGTGTGACAGGGCGCCTGCCCTGCACTGGGCCTTTAAGCCCAAGGCTCAGGTCTTGAGCCTTAGGGTGGCTGGAAGAACCCGGCTGAAGCGGTTAGGCTAATGAAAGCCCAGCTGTTAGAGATCCAGAGAAGCCCGGGTGGCTAGGCGAGCCCAGCTGTCAGCTATAAAGGGAGGAGCACAGTTTGCTAGAGGGGGAGAGCCAGTGGAGGGCTTCCGGTAGAGGAAGCAGGAGCTCCTTGGAGGGAGACAAGCTGGGGATGACCAGCAAAGGCTGGAGGAGGGCCAACCAAGACTTCCCCTGGCTAGGGGCTGGAGACAAAGCCCCCTGGTTTGCGGGCCGAGTATGAGGCCGACTAGGTAAGCAGAGCCGGTGAGATAGATGCCTATGATGAGCAACCCATACAGACTGTAACTTGCCCTGAGAGGGGCTATATGAGGACAGTCAGGGGGCACTGAGGCACAGTGGGGGTGTGCACCCCCTGACAGGTGGGCAATACTTTTTCATGGGGGGCCACTCCAAGATTTTGGAAAGTGGTCAAAGGCCACATTCTTCCATGATATTTCTGGAGATACAGGGTCTGGAATGAAGGTTGGATGCAGAAGGGAGCTTGAGGTAAGGGATGGGGGTGCAGGAAGGAGACTGGGGTCTGGGAGGGAGCTGGGATGAAGCAAGTGACCAAGGGCAGGGTACTGGAATGCAGGGGTTTGGGATGTGACCTAGGATAGGAGGGGATTGTGATCTGGGGCAGGAGATTGGGGTGCCAGAAGTGGAAGAGATTATGGGTGTAAGAGGAGAACAAAGAGTTTGGGTATGTTGAGTGGGGGCGGGGAGGAGGGCAGAGTTGGGGCAGGAAAGGGTTGGGGTGCCAGAAGCAGGCTGCCAGACTAGCCTGCCTGCCTGCAGAGCTTAAAATGTTTCCCAGCCAGTCAGGTTTCCTAGCCATGTGCTTCACAAATAACTGAGCCCAGGAGAGGGGGCATGATTCTTCTTAGCTGCCTGTTATTCTAACAAGCAGCTCATATTGGCTGGTTTCTGTCAGAAATCAGCCAATGGGAATGTGTTGGGAGTGGGGCGGCTCCTAAAACTTCTCTCCCATCCAGTTTCAAAACAGAAATGGAACCCTGCAGCCGCTTTTTTTCATGGCACATGGGGCTGCGGGGCAAGCAGGGGAGCCTGCCTGAGGTTCCCTCCTGCCTCTGTGGGCCAGATCCAGGGGCTTGGTGGGCTGGAAGCAGCCCATGGGCCATATTTTGCCCAGGCCTGCTGTAGCACACAATAGTCTAGTCTTCTGTGGATTGTAGTAATTTAATCTAAACTTTCATTGCTTGGTTTAGTGTGTGGGTGCTGAGTGACGTTGTACAGAAAAGGGAAGAACACAGACAATCCAGGAAGTTTTTGGATAATGCTGAGAATAACTTCTTGGGACAAGTGCTGAAGGAACCAACCAGGGGCCATGCACAGCTTTATCTGCTGCTCACAAACAGGGAGGAACTAGCAGGGGAAGTAGAGGTGGGTGACAACCTGGGAAGCAGTGATCATGAGATGGTAGATTTCAGGATTCTGACCAAAGGAAGAAAGGAGAGTAGCAAAATACACACCCTGGACTTTAGAAAAGCAGACTTTGAGTCCCTCTGAGAACTGATGGGCAGGATTCCCTGGGATGCTAACATGAAGGGGAAAGCAGTCCAGGAGAGCTGGCAGTATTTTAAAAAAGCCTTATTAAAGGCGCAGGAAGAAACCATTCCGATACAAAGCAAGAAAAGCAAATATGGTAGGCGACCAAATTGGCTGACCGGGGACATCCTTGGTGAGCTTAAACATGAAAAGGAAGCTTAGAAGAAGTGGAAACTTGGACAGATGACTAGGGAGGAGTATAAATATATTGCTTGAGAATTCAGGAGAGTTATCAGGAAGGTGAAAGTGCAGTTGGAATTGCAGCTAGCAAGGGATGTGATTGATAAAAAGAAAGGTTTCTACAGGCATGTTAGCAATAAGACAGTGATCAGAGAGTGTGTGGGGCCCTTACCGGATAAGGGAGGTTACCTAGTGATAGATGATGTGGGAAAAACTGAAGTACTCAATGCTTTCTTTGCCTCTGTTTTCATGGACAAGGTCAGCTCCAAGACAAATGCATTAGGCAACACAGTATGGTAAAGAGGTGGAAAGCCCTTGGTGGGGAAAGAACAAGTCAGGAACTATTTAGAAAAGCTAAACATACACAAATCCATGGCCTGGATTTAATGTATCCAAGGGTACTGAGGAAGTTAGCAAATGTCATTGCAGAGCCTTTGGCCATTATCTTTGAAAACTCGTGGAGATCGGGAGAGATCCCGGATGATTGGAAAAAGGTAAATGTAGTGCCCATCTTCAAAAAAAGGAAAAAGTACAATTCAGGGAACTACAGACCAGTCAGCTTTACCTCAGTCCCCAGAAAAATCATGGAGGGGATCCTCAAGGAATCCATTTTGAAGAACTTGGAAGAGGGGAAGTCATCAGGAATAGCCAATATGGATTCACAAAGGGCAAGTCGTGCCTGACCAATCTGATTATCTTCTATGATGAGATAACTGGCTCTGAATATGGGAAAATCAGTGGATGTGATATACCTTGACTTTAGCAAAGCTTTTGATACGGTCTCCCACAATATTCTTGCCAGCAAGTTAAGGGAATATGGATTGGCTACATGGACTGTAAGATGGATAGAATGCTGGCTAGATTGTCGGGCCCAACAGGTAGTGATCAATGGCTCAATATCAGGTTGGCGATTGGTTTCTAGCAGAGTGCCCCAAGGATCTGTTCTTGGACCGGTTTTGTTCAACATTTTTATTAATGACCTAGATAAGGGGATGGATTGTACTCTCAGCAAGTTTGCAGATGACACTAAGCGAGGGGGAGAGGTAGATACGCTGGAGGGCAGTGATAGGGTCCAGAGTGACCTGGAGAGATTAGAGGATTGGGCCAAAAGAAGTCTGATGAGGTTCAACAAGGACAAGCGTAGAGTCCTGCACTTGGGATGGAAGAATCCCAAGCATTGTTACAGGCTGGGGACTGAATGGCTAAGTAGCAATTCTGCAGAAAGCAACCTGGGGATTACAGTGGATGAAACGCTGTATATGAATCAACAGTGTGCCCTTGTAGCCAAGAAGGCTAATGGCATATTGGGATGCATTAGGAGGAGCATTGCCAGCAGATCCAGAGAAGTGATTATTCCCCTTTATTCGGCTCTGGTGGGGCCACATCTGGAGTATAGCGTCCAGTTCTGGAGAAAGGATGTGGACACATTGGAGAGGGTCCAGTGGAGGGTGACCAAAATGATTGGGGGGCTGGAGCGCATGACCTATGAGAAGAGACTGAGGGATTTGGGTTTGTTTAGTCTGCAAAAGAGAAGAGTGAGGGAGGTTCCAAAGAGGATGGAGAAAGGCTGTTCACAGTAGTGACGGATGGCAGAACAAGGAGCAATGGTCTCAAGTTACAGTGGGAGAGGTCTAGGTTGGATATTAGGAAAAACTATTTCACGGGGAGGGTAGTGAAGCAGTGGAATGAGTTACCTATGTAGGTGGTAATCTCCATCCCTAGAGGTTTTTAAGTCTTGGCTTGACAAAGCTTTGGATGGGTTGATTTAGTTGTTATTGGTCCTGCCCTGGGCAGGGGGCTGGACTTGATGACATCCTGACATCTTTTAGCTCTATGATTGTAGGCTTGATCTGAAAGCCCTGTGTGTCTGACCACCTCTTTGCTGGGGTTGGGAATGTGGAAGTTGGATCCCAAAATAGAACATTTGTGGTCTACAGGTAACACAGCAATGAGATCTGACTGGATCATGGTTACTGCGTACAACAGTAAACATTGGTCACCACACAGCAGCAAACAGATGTCTAACTTCTTCATAAGCATTGTCAAGATATCACTGGGACCAAGAGATTTTGAAGGTGTTTTTGTTAATGGAAATTGAAGGTTGCTATCACTAGATCTAGTTATTGGTCTTTACCCCTCCAGTAATACAAAAAGTCAGATTCTTAAAGTGATTTTTAAAGGCATGATGAAAAAGTGTTAAGTATTATTTTTGTATTTATGTCAAAGGGCAAAACAACAACTACAAATCCTGCAATTGTCTAAAGATTGTGTCATGTCAAAAGTCCAAACTTTTATGAAAAGTCTAAAGACAAAAGTTTCATAAAATATTAAAATAAATATACAAATCCTGGTTATTAGTGCCAAAATGTTTCAAGAATGTCTTGAGCAGATTGGCCAGACCAGATGACAAACTGCCATGGCTTCACTGAAATCAGTGGAGTAGCAGTGATATTAACTGGCTGAGGATCTGGTGTAATGTCTGGTTTGTGATGCATCTCCATATACTTCCCACATTTATTTTGATATGATGCTTGCAAAGTATCACTCTCTAAATCAACTCTTAAAACTGTGACACTGCTGAAAACTGATGCTCCACCTGAGTAATTGAAAAACTAAAATTAAATCAAGGTGGTGCCCACACTGGCAAAACGTATCAAGCAAAATGTCACTTCCATCTTAGAATGCGTAGTCCTGGTGTCTTGGAATTCCATCTGGCCGGCAAGTGAATTTCTGCTTGTAAAAAGTTGAAGGGCAGGTGGGGTTTTAAGACTCCAGTACTGCACCTGAGCTTTACAAAATATATTCAGCCTCTGCCTTCCTGATTTCACTTTCCTTACCTGCTATTTAACTGCAAACCCCCTGGGAAATATTTCAAGTTGTGTTCATTCTCATGCTCTGTTCTTCCCATTGGCAATACCCTTCGTAAAATATTAGTCATTTACCTAATGACTATTTGATGTATATTTGAAGGGAGTTCATTGTTCAACTACTTCCACGTTCTCTTACCCAAGCCCTATAGATCTGCAGTTGAAGCCTTCTTCACATACCGTCCCTCTGTGCTTTCTCCTCTTTTCTGCTTTCTCCAGTGCCACTCCTCAAGTTTGGGAAGCATGCCTAACAAACATGTAAACCCACCTCATTGTCTTCTTTAATTCTCCATTTAAAAATCTCCCTTGCCATGATAACTACCAATATTCATAACAATGGCTGAGCAGCTAGTATGTTATGACCACTGCTTTTCCCATTGGTTACAGAGTTCTCTCTCGTTGTTTCCATTTGGTTGGCTGATTGTTTCTTCTGTGTTTGTACAGTGCCTCATGCCATTCATTGCCAGCATGCATCTGGGAATCCTCAGGTGCTACTAAAATACAAACCAAATCATGATACAGTTGGTTCTTCACATTGCATGATTTGGTATTCTCACTTCACTGTACATGGTTTGATTCGATGCCATATTTCCAAGTTTAAACAAAAACAAAGTAGGAAGAATCAAAATATTTGCCGTTAAGCCACTTGGAGTATGCAAAGTGTCCCACTGAAATCAATGCAAATATTCATATGCTTAAAGTGCATATCAAAAGAATTGGATCCTTAGCTTTTACATACAGTTGAACAGAAATCATTCTTCTGATGTTGGTGAGCCATTAACCACATATTTTATAGAGGGTTATAAAGATGACAATGATGCCACAGTTGTGCTCCCTTTTACAAAAATAATATCCATCACCAATGTGTATGGGGATTTTTTTTACCTGATTCTTATTTACACTATAGCCTTTTCTATATTGCTCTGGCTGTGCAAAAGATCCCTTAAAGCAGATGGTAAGTTGCATTTGAAGTCAGTTGAAGGCATTTTTTTCCACTGTCAGAGTGGTGTAAACTGGCCTTAACAGAAATGAGAAACAGACTCTTTTTGTCTAAACTGATGTTAGTATGTGAAGCCTATGGTGTATAATTAAAAATGCCTAATTCACCGAAGACAACATTGCTCAGTGAAAGCTTGTCATCTTCTATATGGTACCAGAGTCATGCATTATGCATTTTATGCACTGGCTTATGTTTGAGTTTGTCACTATTGTTATGTGATGAGAGCAATATATAGAAAACACGCATTCAGCATCTACAATTTGGAGTTGCTACAATTAGTAGAAGTTAATTTTTGACAGCTATTTCCAGAAACAAGAAAACATGTATTGCAATATGTGAATCCTTGATACTAAAGAGATAAAAAAGGTTGTCTTTCTTTAATCTGTCAAGAGAAAAATCTATCAGCAACCTCTGCTATATTGTCTGTTAAAAATTAGCATTCAACTTTGAAATAACAAAGTTTGCTAAAAATTACAGTAATAAAATATGAATTTATAAACAGCTTCTAGTTAGCAATTGTTACTGAACGGGGTATAAAGAGTTCATTGAAAACAACCAATTTCATGGCGTTGTTCATAACAGGAGCAAAACATGAAAAAGCACATAATGAAAATGGAAACACTATATTCATGAAATATCACTGATTTGAGAAACAGGTTTCTCAGTGCATTTTCAGCTGTGTCTTTCATTTAATGGAGCAGGGATTAATCTGGTGTACTAAGTCAGAGCATATTATTCTACTTAGATGGCTGTGAAAACTCAAAAGTGACAAGAGATAAAATAATCACTTCTCATTTCTTAAAGTACAAAAGTCATATTACATGTAATTTACTCACTCCAATATTTGCTTAAGAATAAGTAACAAGTAGAGGAAGGTGAATGTGAACAAAAACCACGCACACTATTAATACCTAGGGGGTATTAATATATCAAATTAATTGTTATGTTATCAATCAGAATTAAAACCAAAGAAGGTCTATTCAACACTAAAGGAACTCTCTCTCTCATTTCCCAAATCCCACTTAAGTTAATTGGCCACAATATTTTGCATAAACACAATAAGGACCTCCTGTGTGAGTCCTTTTTGTAACTTAGATGGGCAGGAGAAGTCTGGTACATACAGACATTAAAATGGCCATCCTGGGTCAGACCAAAAGTCCATTTAGCTAGTATCTTGTCTTCTGACAGTGGCCAATGCCTTTATCAAGTGATCCATCCCTTGACACCACAACCAGCAAACAGAAACTAGGACACCATCCCTGCCTCTGCTGACTAATAGCCATTGATAGACCTATCCTCCATGAACTTATCTAATTCTTTTTTTGAATCCTATTATAACTAACTAGTAAACCCATTTGCTAGTGACAGTTCTCCTAGGGACCAATCGGATTAGGCATATAGCAGGAACAGGCAAAATACAGCCCATGGGCTGTCTCATGACCTAGCTGGCTGCAGAGGCCGTGTGTTTCTCTGTGCACTGGAAGAGCAGACTTAGTGCACTGTCCCCACCCCCAACACAATCTTGCAGTTCCCATTAGCCAGAAACCAGCCAATGGGATCTGCCTGGGACATGATTGCAGCAGAGGCAGTGTATGGAGGTTCCCTCCCAGGGATGTGCGGAGTGAAGAGATGCACATTACCTCGCAGCCAGGCCACTTTGAGAAGCATGCGGGAATGCAGCAGGCCTGCCCATGGGTCGCACTGGGATGCTGGCTGGGGACTACCTCTGGTAAGCACCTCTAACCAGACCCTGCACCTGGCACCCAATCTTCTATCTCCCTCAACACTGTGTCTCCCTACTGCTGCACTCTTACCCTATGCAAACTCCTGAACCCCCTTCAAGGTCCTGCAACCCTCTGGCACTCCTCCTCCATATCAGAATCCTCTTCTACACCCATACTCCCTCCCAGATCCTGCATCTTAATCCCCTGCCCCAGGTCACAACCTCCTTCCTCACCCAAATACCTCCCAGATCTCCTCCTGTACCCAGTCACTTCCCCCAAGCTCTCTTCTCCACCCAACCTACAACCCAGATCCCACACCTCCTCTTAATATCATGGAAGAGTTCAGCCCTTGACCACAAATTTTTCATAGGAGACCACTCGAAGAATTATTTCCACCCCTGGCATAAGGAAAACCTCAGCCAATAGATTGTTCTGTGAACATTCTGGTGAGTTTTTAGTTTCTTCAAAGATGGGAGAGAATCAAACCAAAAATCACCCAATGCTCCAAAGTTCACTGGCTGATTTGAAAAACTGTCTCTTGAAAATAATGTTTCTTTCCTTTTTATCCTTTATATCTTCCCCTTTTCCCCTCTACCTTCTCCTCCCAGAGCTTCCCCTCCTTGTCCATTGACATCCTACTTCCCCTGATCTGGCTCATCTCTCCCTTGTGACTGACTTTTTTTGTTCACATAGAAATTCGTCCAAGAACTTAAGGAGGCAGACTAGAGATATGTATTTCTGCATATAAATGTATTTTTGGAAGATGAACACTGACAACAAAATTCCAGAATAGATGCCCAGTTGTATGATATATAGTTCTGTCATCAGAATGACCAATAATGGAGACAGGATATTTTTAATATGTGCTAAATGAAAAGTGAAATGTCTATAACAGCACAAGTAACCAGCGCTATTAGTCCTTTTGTACAGTAAGTGTCCAAGTTATGCTTCATTTCAACATATTACCTGCTCTGTGCACCTACAAAGCTTGGGCAACCATTATACTACTTTTGCGGAAACAATAGAGTAGCTCTCTGTTGACCATCACCTCTCCAGAAAACAGGATTAATCTGGATAGCTGGAAGGCAGCTTTCCAGATGTTATCTAAAGATCTTAGCCAAAATCTTAAAAAAGAAGGGAGCTACTTCATAACTACAATGCGAACAATTTCACACCTTTTTAGGAATTACTAACATGTGGCCCAGTTTGTTCAGGTAAGCAACCCTCTTCTTTGCACATTGAAAATGTTATGAAAGTATCCTATTTCATACAGTCACTGCAGACTAGCACCGTCTAATCACATACTATGACTTGAATTCTACTCTTGGTTTCAAGCATGCAGCTTCCATCAACGTCAGGTGGAAGTGTACATGATTATCTAAGAGACAAGGTAGATGAGATAATATATTTTATTGGGCTAATATTTGCTGCACAGAGGAGAAAGTGATACACTTTCGAACTACATAGAGCTTATCAGAAGAAGCAGAGTTGATGTTTTCTGAAGAACTCTGCATGGCTTGAAAGCATCTCTCGCACCATTAGAAGATGTTACTTGTCTTGTCTCTCTATCATGCTGGGACCAACAAAGGTATAACTACCCTGCGGCTACGCCTACACTAGCATAATTTTCCGGAAATGCTTTTAATGGAAAAGTTTTCCGTTAAAAGCATTTTCGGAAAAGCGCGTCTAGATTGGCAGGACACTTTTCTGCAAAAGCACTTTCTGTGGAAAAGCATCCATGGCCAATCTAGACGCGCTTTTCCACAAAAAAGCCCCGATCACCATTTTCGCAATTGGGGCTTTTTTGCGGAAAACAAATCTCTGCTGTCTACACTGGCCCTTTTCACAAAAGTTTTTCGGAAAAAGACTTTTGCCCAAATGGGAACAGCATAGTATTTCCGCAAAAGCACTGACAAACTTACATGACAAACTTCATTGCTTTTGCGGAAACTCAAGCAGCCAGTGTAGACAGCTGGCAAGTTTTTCCGGAAAAGCAATTGCTTTTCCGGAAAAAGTGGCCAGTCTAGACACAGCCTGCATGTTTATCTGTGGACAGACTAAACTTCTTGCTGGAAGGTGACTATAGAATTACAGTACACATAAACAGCACTCATTGAGTGATGACAGGATAATTCACAGCCATGGCAGTATAGAAACAACAGCTGCTGTTTCTAAAAACATTTTCAAAATTTAACCATTAATGAGAGACTCCCACTCCATTCATGGTGTTAGAATGACTTTTAAACTACTGCAATTGTCCTTTAAATATAAATGATTGAATTTCTGCAAATCTCCATTGTGCCAGACAGTAACAGCCAGTTATCACTGCTTCTAAGGGAAAAACAGATGTCTAGTTACAGCTAATACGCCAGAGCTTTTCACTTCACTTGGGGGTCAACAGTGTTGGGTTAAGCCTATTTAGCTTAATTTGCAAGGTACATATTTAAGTGCAAATCACTGTTGCAAATAGTCAGGGAGTAACCAATAAGCTATATATGCTGTAATGATTATTATTATTATTATGATACTGTTACAATTAAACCAAGGTCCTGTTTACAATTAAACCAACACCCTGGAACAAGATGAATTACTGGACCAAGTCGTAAAAACAACTCAGTGCATGGATTATAGGTAAGGATGTTTCCAGAAAGAAGCAACAATGAAAGTGGTTTGTGTAATTTGTTATTTTACTATATAGTTTTGCTAGAGTGGTAGAAAGTTCAGACTTGAATTAAAAAAAAATGTTTGCAAGAATCTCAAAGTGTGTGTAAAATAATGAATGCCTCATGTTTGTATTCCTTACTGGATACAAAGAGAAGTAAAACACAAACACTGTTCTTCAGCACAGCCTGGGCTACAGATCTGGGGGGAGGGTGGGATCCCTTTCCCTGTCAGTCTGCTTCAAGGCCTACTGCAGGATTATTTCTTGATCTTTTTAGCTGAGCACTGCCTCTCAGGATTTTCTCCCTAGAGGCCCTTTTTCTTTAGGCAAGTTCCCACTGCTTCCCCTCTCAAGGGACTCTGGCAAGTCTTTCCCAGGCTGATGCTCCTGCTCCCTGCAGCCTCTGCCACCCTTCCTTATTGTTAGTCCCAGACTTTATATGGCATGACCATCTCCTTCTCAGCTGCATCTAATTAATGCCTCTGGCCTTTAAATGGGCAGGCCATCTTGTTACAGGCTGCCTCTCAAAGAACAAAGAACTTTCCGATCTCAAATTTTCTGTGAGCGAGTTGCACATAACTCTATTAACGGCGAATTCTGATGCCATCATATGACCCTGGGAATCAGGATGTAGTATTTTAGCTATGTATGAATCAAACCTATCTTGAGACATATTTCATTCCTGCTGAGGGGGAGACAAGCAGAGGCCAGGTGATCAAAACCATCTGCATAATCTACTGAAAGTGTCATCTTAAATGGGCAGAATTTAGGAGAATACCCACCACTCTCTGAGGGTATGTCTACACTGCCACCCTAGTTCGAACTAGGGTGGCTAATGTAGGCATTCGAAATTGCAAATGAAGCCCGGGATTTAAATATCCCGGGCTTCACTTGCATCTTGCCAGGCGCCGCCATTTTTAAATCCCCCTTAGTGCAGACTCCGTGCCCGCGGCTACATGCGGCACGGAGTAAGTAGTTCGAATTAGGTTCTCTAATTTGAACTACCATTACTCCTCGTGGAACAGTACTCCTCGTGGAACGAGGAGTACCGGTAGTTTGAATTAGAGAGCCTAATTTGAACTACCTACTCTGTGCGGCGTGTAACCGTGGGCACGGAGTCCACACTAAGGGGGATTTAAAAACGGTGGCGCCCGGCAAGATGCAAATGAAGCCCGGGATATTTAAATCCCGGGCTTCATTTGCAACTTTGAATGCCTACATTAGCTTCCCTAGTTCGAACTAGGGTGGCAGTGTAGACATATCCTCCTGAGCTACCACAGTCACCTTTCCCATTTCAGACCTCACACACTAGAAGGATTGTTTTGCAGGCCTAGCAGTTAAACCAGTAGCTCTCAATCTATTTACAGTTGTGGGCTCCATCCAATACTAACTTGTATGGCCCTGAGCTTGTCACATGGGCCACTGCTCAGTGCTGACTGGGCTATAAGCAGCCTGTGGGGAAGCAGGTTGCAAACCACTGGGTTAAGCTGATTAACTTCTTTTAGAACTGATGGATGAGATGAGGTGGGCACTGATGTTAAGCCCCGGTAGCACAAAGATCTGCTGCTTAATCTTCTAATATCCTTCAGGCCAAGGTTATTTTTTTTTCTCCTGTGAGAGATATTCCACAAAAACCTTTTAAAAACTGCATCAATCTGAAAAATCTCTCCAGCTCTTAGCAGGACACAAAAGAAAGATGGAGGTAACGGATTCAGAAAAACCCAGAGAGACCCACACAGAAACCCCCACCCTCCCTTCACCATCCAGCAAGGCTGAAGGGAAAAATTGCTGAGGATGCTGAAGAAAATCAAGATGATACAAGCAAGTAGAAGTTACAAGTGCAGAGGGACGTGCCTTGGTTTATTGGTTAACTGCATCCAGACTTCAAACCTATGACTGTCAGGATTAAGGTTGTGTTGTCCATTTTTAACCCTTTCAGTACAAGGAAAGGAAGAGACGACGCCTATTGCCTTTTGTGAGATAATGTCATTATAGCCACAATCAAAGAATCCTGCACCTTCTGAAAAATCTAGAAACTATTAAGTTGATTAGCACAAAAGCCAAGTGCTGGTCCCCACAGCAGAGGTGGATATGTCTTTAAGTCTTTGGATGGAGGAACATCTTTTGAACTACTGTGCTTTTTCAGGATGCCTCAACTTTTAATAGCAAATTGTATAGAGGTTAAATTATTTAATTCCCTCTTTGTATACCACTTCATACATCATTCTCAAAATTCTGGAGAATGTGTGGGGCTCAGGATGGCCAGTTGGGAGAATAATGCTTTGAAATATCGCAGACTGTTCATCAAATCAAATGCTTTTGCTGGGACACAACTGTTCTCTTTTTGATCCATGGATGCTAAAATATACCAATCTCTTACCGCTACTCTAACTGATAGTATGAACTCCACTTTCATACTCACGTATTTGTATTCTACAAAGAAGTTTAACTAATTGAGATTTAAGAAAGTTCCAGTTTCATTTTATGTTTGATACCATGAGTGGCCAAAAAATTGCCTGCGTTCTAGTCTTACTACGTGGCAGGAACTAGAGCATGAATCCTGTAAGAAGGTGACTATATTGGTTTAAATCACATCTCTTTTGAAATCAACTGGGAGATATGGAGAGGCTAATATGTCTTGAATTTGAGGGCAAATTCTCTAAAGAAAACTTAGAAATAATTATCTCCCATTTCCTCAGGAAATCATCAATCTTGTCTTCTAACTGTAGCTAGAGTGGATGAATCAGAATCTGCATCTGGCATTGCGAGTTCCTCCCAGTTCTCTCCCTTCCTGCCTAATGCAGGGAAGGACAAACAAAAATGGTCTTGACTTGTAGGATGGACTGAAATGAGATTAAAAGCTTCAGAGGGGTAGCTGACTTAGTTTGTAACTGGAAAAAAATTAAAAAACAACAAAAAGTCTAGCAGCACTTTAAAGACTAACAAAACATGTAAATCATGTTCATGGGTAAAACCTTCAAGGAGCTGCTAGACTATTGGTTGTCTTTTTAAGTTTTTGAAATGAGATTGTCAGCTCTCTCCTTTTCCATGCTAGAAAGGATTCCTTTCGATCTGCTATTCTTTCTTCACCTTATCAAGTTATCACATAGGTGCATCCCTCATTTCCCTCACCCAAAATAAGCTAAGGCAAAGAGCTACTATTTCTCCTGAAGCTCAATGATCCAGAGAGAGACTAAACAGATCAAAATAGAAAGTAATACTGCTCTTGGCAATGGCTTCAACAAGAATTTCTACTCGCACTTCACATACCTTTTTTGGGGGGGGGGGTAAAGATTTATTTGAAAATGTTGTTGAAACTGTCTAATTTTTCTGAGGACTTTTTTTTTTTTTTTGGCTATATGCTATTAAAGCGTTGGCCGTGTTATACTACTAGAGCTCCCCCATGTTCCTTGGACGAAAACAAAAAAGGCCTGGATAAAACAGACTTCATTTTTTTTTGACCCAAGAATCAGACAGAAGCAACACCTTCTACAAGAATACAGGATTTTTTAAAAATCATCTTACTTTATACAAACAAGGAGTCCGGTCTAACAGGTTTATTAGGATATCCACTTGCACATCCAGTAGCATGAACCTTCACAGGACCACATCATCAGGGGCTCATTCACCTGCACACCTACTGCACAGGACCCCCAGTGCTACAGGGCTACTCCGCTAAGAGTTTTTACTAGGTATGTACAATGCTTCACAATTCACATTTTTTTCCTTACAGAGCACTAAGAATAATTTGGAACACCAGCTATTGGTTTCTTTTGGGTTTTTTCCCCATTAGGTCTAGCTAGAACAAATAATGTTTAGCTCCTTCTTGGCATGTAGAATTCCCTCATGGGGAAGGAGAGGAAGAAGCAATTAAATACAAAATGCTAACAAGCTGACTGAGACAATGATGTTTCTAAAGATCATCTGGGGTTTTGTACACATACAACACAATTTTTAGGTCAAAGAAAAATAAAAGTTATGGCAAACCTAGAAAAAGTGGCACATTAGGATATTTATATAAACTGTCATCCCTGTGTTTTCCCCAAACCTCATGTGCTCTAAGCAATCAATCAACAGCCTCTGTGATCAGTCTCTGAGTCCTGATGGAGTAAGAAGATGTCATCCAGAGAGGAAAACATGTGGAAAATCTGTTGACCATGTGTGTCATTCTTGATGTCAACATTTACGTAAATATACAAGAACCACCTAAGATTTGTATACCTACTGCATAACAAATAAGAAAGCTTTTCCAGAATAAGTGTCCCTGCTTTTAGTTCCATCTTTTATCTAGATATTGTAATATGTGATTCAAAGCGCTCCAGCAGTTTGTAGACAACAACAAATTTCAAAAACAATATTTGATAAACTATGAAAGATTTAAGCCTTAATTATTGGAATGAGAGTCTGAAAACAGACATTCAAAATGTACTTCTTTCCCACATAATCCATTATACAGCTAATTTTAAACAGCAAAAACAATATTACATTTTCTCCTGAGATGGCCAATAGAGTTTCATTAAATCTGAGTTATAAACCACAGATAACATCAACATAGGAGAAGATATCAGATTAGGGGCAGCAATTGATGCTGATAAAAAATCAGGCCTATCTATAGCTTTAAAAATGTCATCGATACTGATGGAAATATATTCCAGTAATGAATGGTAATGAAACATTCTGTAGTTTCTGACTCAGAAACTGTGTTCATATGCTACCACAATAGGGCACAAAAACAACAGTGAATGGCACTCTAGAAATAGCTGAAACAGATTGTTAGATTTAAAAGATTGTGAATATAATTGGATTAAACAAAAGTGTTATCCAAAACACAACCCTGGGAAACAAGCCGTTTTACAGGAAAGGTTTGCTACGGGCAGCAAGTGACTGTGTTATGTTAAACCTTCCTGTAATGTCATTTAGCATTTTAAAAAAATCAAACAATGTTCTATGTAACCTCAGATTTCAAACCACTAATTCTCAATAATAGTTTAAGGAGAGTTCAAAAGAACAAACAGAAAAGTCAGTGTCCAAAGGTATCAGAATAGCAGATCAAAGTGTGAAAAGGGATTAATTGCATCTTCAGCAAATGAAGTTTAAAATTCTAGTGTATTAGAGAAAGTCTTTTTTGAAATGGTAATAGGCTATACCTGAGCTGCAAAGACAATTAAGTTAATGTGTTAATTTTTTATAGTATCTGGCAGTAATATTTTTATCCTGTTAATTACACAGCAGACAGCAAATGTATATAATACGATAGCTCCATGCTGAGACGACATGCTTGCTGCCTAGTTAAGTGGCTGCATTTATCCTATAATTAGCTTGCAGCAATGTGATTTGCATTGCATACTTAACAGCATATATAATGTCAACTATGCCACAAAAGCCTAAAACGGAAACTGACACTCTCTTAGCTTTGACCTCTGTATATAACAAGGTGATGCCTTTTGTGACCTCCTGCTCTTTGTATTCAACCATTCAAAAATACATTAATACAGTACTTAAAATATGATGCATTCAAAATACAAGGACATTTAGAATTATGTCTGAAAATAAGGACTAATGCATCAGCCTTCACTCACTCCTGTCCAGGGAATAAAAATTAATGTATGTTATCAGGCCTTATTTTTTTGGCCTAAACTTTGAATAGTCTTACTTTTGTGGGCAATGGACTGATTCCCACTATTCATTTTTGCAAATACATTTATTTTGTACTAAAGTTTTGTAACTATTTTATATTTATAAATTTTACGTTATTTCATTATGTATTGACTGAATTGCCCAGAACAACTCTCAAGTAGCCATTATTAATTACTATTACTATTAATTACTTGTATTGGAGTAATACCTAGGACCATCAACCATGGTCCTGAACCACATTACGCTAGGCATTGTACCAACAGAAATAAAAGATAATCATCACTCCAAAATGCTGTCCTCTGCCATATAAATACCAAGGAGGCAATCCTAGTCACAGAAGTCCATGGTCTTTTAGTCATTAATTTCAGTAGCAACAGAATTTCACTCTATCAGAAAGGGACAGATTGTGCTTCCCCAACTTAGAACCTGTAGCATCTCACTCTGACCTATTCCACTGATTTCAAATAACTTCATGGTGCAAAATGCTACTCAAACAAAGTCAGGCAGAATGTGGCACTAAGTCCTGGTCTACACTCTGAGTTTACGTCAAACTTAAGCTGAATTAGATCAATTTTCTAAACCATGAGTCCACACCACCAAGCTCATTCCACCAACTTTAAGAGATGCTAAAGTTGATTTCAGTACTCATGGTTATTGAGAGGAGTAACAGTATCTTTGGCTATGCATGGTCAACTTTTGCAAAAAAGGCAAACATGTTTCTGGGATGCATTAACAGGCGTGTTGTGAGCAAGACACGAGAAGTCATTCTTTTGCTCTACTCTGCAGTGATTGGGCCTTAACTGGAGTACTGTGTCCGGTTCTGGGCACTCCATTTTAAGAAAGGTGTGGAGAAATTGGAGAAGGTCCAGAGAAGAGCAACAAGAATGATTAAAAGTCAAGAGAACATGACCTATGAAGGAAGACTGAAAGAACTGGGCTTGTTTAGATTGGAAAGGAGAAGACTAAGGGAGGACATGATAGTGGTTTTCAAGTATCTAAAAGGGTGTACAAGGAGTAGGGAAAAAATTATTCTTCTTGGCGTCTGAGGACAGGACAAGAAGCAATGGGCTTAAACTGCAGCCAGGGAGGTTTAGGTTGGACATTAGGAAAATCTTACTAACTGTCAGGGTGGTTAAATACTGGAATAAGTTGCCTAGGGAGGTTGTGGAATATCCATCTCTGGAGATATTTCAGAGCAGGTTAGATAGACATCTATCCGTGGTCACCAACAGGTCGATCGCGATCAACTGGTCGATTGTGAGGCCTCAACCAGTCAATCGCGAGGCATCCTGTCCACCCCACCCCCATTTCCCTCCCACCCCCGAGAAGCCCCACTATCTACCTCAAGTGAAAATGGAGGTAGTGCCGGTTTCCCGGGGATGGACAGAAGTCCCTCAGCTTAGCGCCACTTCCGGCAATTCTGGAAGTGCGCTAGCTGCTCTGCTGGGTGTACTGTGGGAGGGAGCATTGGCTCCCTGCACCGCACAGGAGGGGGTGAGTCAGCCTCGGGGCAGGCATGCGCACGCGGAACTTCCCTGCACAGGGAGAGGGCTCAGCCTCGGGGCAGGCGCACTCGGGGCTTGCCTGCTCCGGGGCGGGGGGGTTGGCGCTGGGGCAAGTGCGCACGGGGCTTCCCAGCATGGGGGGGGGGGGGGGGTCAGCCGGCCCCTGGGCAGGCATGTGCTGGTTTCCCTGGGGGGGGGGGGAATCCTGGGAGCAGGCAGATGCAGGGGACTCTCTCTGCCTCCACTGGCACCCCAGCCCCCAGCCCCCACTCCCCAGCCACAGAACTCTGTCCCCAGCTATAGAACGCTGTCCCCACTCTTGTCCCCACTTCCCGAACACTGTCCCCACTCTCCGGTCCCGAGCCACAGAACTCTGTCCCCACTCCCATCCCCACTCCCCGAACGCTGTCCCCATTCCTGTCCCCACTTCCCAAACTCTGTCCCCACTCTCCTGTCCCCAGCCACAGAACTCTGTCCCCACTCCCTGTCAGCTGTCGGTCAGGGCAGTGTGTGTGTGTGTGTGTGTCCGAGAAAAGGTTTAACGTCCGTGACTTTACCGCTAGGACCGGAGTCCCGTTGCGGAGGGCAGCCAACAGGCTGACAGACGCCCCAGAGTTTATAGGAAGAGCTTATTACATCTCAGATTTCAGCTGCTAGGATACAGGATCCCTTCACAGCGGGCAGTCTAGGGAAGACTGAGAGATGCCCCAACGGATCTGTCACCTGGGAGTGACACTATCCAATGCTCAAGCTCTCCCTATATCTGTCTCTTATGACCGGCTGAAGTTCTTTTTAAAATTGTGCTTGGTTCTGTTACAGCAACTGAAGGAGTCAGGTCACAGCTTAAACAGTTACTATT
This sequence comes from Pelodiscus sinensis, assembly GCF_049634645.1. Classification (NCBI taxonomy): domain Eukaryota; kingdom Metazoa; phylum Chordata; order Testudines; family Trionychidae; genus Pelodiscus; species Pelodiscus sinensis. The sequence continues at coordinate 35,250,148 of NC_134722.1, forward strand.
TTATTGTTACAGGGTAAACTTAGCTGTTAAATGCTACTACTGTGTTACAGATAACACAGTCACTACAAAGGACAGGACAGAAATTACACTAATAAGTCAATTACAGGTACCATGAAACCCTTTTGGTTCTCTGAGCTCTTATTAAATGCATGCAAAATAGACACATAGCAGGTATATATTCTCACCCCTGCGTTCCAGACTTGGCGTGGCCAGCGTCTTTCTCTCAATCCCTCGGGAAGAAGAAGGGCGAGGTTGGGCATCCCACAGACCTTGGGAGACAATCAATACCTGTCAGCGGGTGTAGATGATTGGAGCTCAAATGGGGTGGGCTACTAAACCCCTCTTTATACCCCTTGGGTCATGTAGGTTTCTTCCTGGTCTCAAGTGGCCAATTAGGAAAAATGGCTTTGAATGCCAAGTTTCCCACGAAGGGTGCAAAGCATAATTCACACCTGGGAAAATGCAGACAATGGGCACCTCTGGTATGTGATGGGCGAAGATTCCTTTCCTGGGACAGTGCAGGCGTGTCAATTACTAGTACTAGCCATCAGGGCGGCAGGAGGCCCCAGGTCATCAGCTAGCCCATTTACTGTCTAGTTTCTGTTTATGGTAGAGTCAGGGACAGGCAGCACACCTGCGTTCCCAGGGCATCAAAGGCTGACTGCCTTTCTCTTGCTCTCTGAGGGGGGGGAAACAAGATGGGGTTCATGTCTGGCTACACTCCCCTGTCTCCAACTACAGAACACTGTCCTTATTTCTGTCCCCACTCCCCGAACTCTGTCTCCACTGGCATCCTGTCCCCAGCTGCAGAACCCTGTCCTCTGCCCTCCCAGCACCCTGTTCCCCCTCCCCTACCCCTAGCCACAGAACTCTGTCCCCACGAAATGTATAATTATAAATACTTCATTTTAGATTTAAATAGCATGAATAAAAAACAGACCATTTATTTCATAACTATAAACACGTGATTTTAGTTTTATATATTGCATAATTTAAAAATAAACTGTTTATCAGAGTGTGTACGTAAGGGGTGGGGACAGCAAGTGATAGACAGGAGGAGAATAGAGAGAGCGGGGCTTCAAGGAAGGGGTGGGGCTTCAAGGAAGGGGCGGGGCGGTAGATCTTCGCCTGTTCTGAGATTTAAAAAGTGATCTTGGGTGTAAAAAGGTTGGAGACCACTGGTCTAGATGGTGCTTGGTCCTGCCTGGACTTGATGACCTCTCAAGGTCCCTTCCAGTTCTAGTGTTCTATGATTCTATTATTCTAAGTTTAGGGTAGTACAGAAGCAGTGCTGTGAAATTCAATGTTCTTCAACTCAGGGAGGTGTCCCACAGTGCCCCAATGTAACTGCTTTGTCCAGCACTTTCAACTCTGCTGCTTTCTAGGTGCACAGGAAAACCCCCCAGGAAGTTTGAATGTCACTTCCTGTTTAGCCAGCATTGCGAGAACAAGAGGCATCCCACCTCCACAGCACACCTGATCCTGAATGCCTAGAGTTGCAAATGAAGCATAATGGAGCATGCAGGAGATCCGGGACCTGATTGCTGTGTAGGGAGAGGACTGTGTTCAGGCAGAACTCTGAAGCAGCAGAAGAAACACTGATATCTATGCCAAGATCACACAGAGCATGGTGGAAAATGCCCAGCAGTGTCACCAAAAAAAAAAAAAAAAAGGAGCTCAGGCATGTGTACAAAGGAGGCAAACAGACTGTCTGGATCAGTGCCACAAACATACCACTTCTATGAGTGGCTGCATAGGATTCTAGCAGGAGCCAACCAGTGTCCCAGAGGAGTCTATGGACTGGATACCTCCCAAGAGACTCTTCAGGCAGCCTCGGGCAATGGTGGGGAGGACATTGTGGATGTGGAAGAGGAGGAGGAGGAAGAGGGAAATGGTCAGCAGCAAGGACTTTTTTAAAAAAAACTTTGGAGTCAGTCCCCTCCTCCCAGGATGTATTGCTGCCAGGTCCTGATGGAACCTTCCATTTGTTTATCTCCAGTATAGCATGGTTTGCTGACCATGTGATTCCCTGTTCTGCCATGACATCTGGCCCCTCTCTCCCCAGAAGGCTCCTGCGAGAAGGGAAAGTTGCCCTCTCCCTACAAATGGGGAGGGTGGTGCTGAACACACAGTGACCGTATGGACCCCTGCTCTACCATCACACCCAGCCCTCCTTCCCCCAAACAAGCTCCTGTGGGAAAGGAAAGTTGCACTATCCCAGCAAGCGGGTGGTGCCAATCACATGCTGACTGCGCAAGCCCCTGCTCTGCCACCATGCCTGGCCCTCTTCCCCCACAGCAGTGCTGCTCATGATCATAACTACTTTTTACAAATGCAGACAGCTGCCTAGCTCCTAGTTGCACCTTGCATGTCAAACATACTTTCAAAATGGAAGCTAAAGGGCGAGGCCTATCCTGTCCCTTACAATGTCAGCCACCAAACCAAGTTCCAGCAGCTCCCTTAAGATCTCTGTGCTGTATCTGCTGCATGGTGGGCTCTTAAAAGCATAAGTATGGCTTTGTACATAACACATCCCTATTGTCTTGGGCAGAATTTCTTTTATGCTAAGGGTATGTCTACACTACAGCTTTTTTTTTTCCAGGAAAAAAAAGGCTATTTTTCTGAAAAAACTTCAGTTACGCTCACACTAAAATCACGTTCTTCCAAAAGAAAATCGAAAGGACAGAGGATTTTTCCGACGTTGGTAATCCTCATTCTATGAGGAAGAAGCCTTTTTCTGAAAGAGCTCTTTCGGAAAAAGGCGTGTGTGGACGAGGAAGAGGGAGTTCTTTCAGAAGAAAAGGAAAGGGGAAAAAGCGCAGGTGCCGTGATGGCCACTCTGTCCATAGTAATCACGTCTGAAATGCGAGATAGCGTCCTTTCAGTGTGGACACTATCTTTCAAAAAAGCAAATCGCTTTTTCAAAGTGCTTTTGCAGTGTGGAAGCTCTCTTTCGGAAGAAGTTTTTCCAGGAAATCTCTTCCAGAAAAGCTTCTTCCAAAAGAAGCATGCAGTCTAGACATATCCTGAGAAATTAGGTTCTATGTTCTACAATGAATTTCCTATAAAATCTGCCCTTCATTTTTTTCAATGGGTGCAACAGTGAGCCTGTTGCCTGCTTCCTTGGCTCCCCCAACCAAAAAAATATATATATCTGGGCTACGTCTACACTGGCATGATTTTCCGGAAATGCTTTTAACGGAAAAGTTTTCCGTTAAAAGCATTTTCGGAAAAGTGCGTATAGATTGGCAGGACGCTTTTCCGCAAAAGCACTTTTTGCGGAAAAGCGTCCGTGGCCAATCTAGACACACTTTTCCGCAAAAAAGCCCCGATTGCCATTTTCGTGATCGGGGCTTTTTTGCGGAAAACAAATCTCTGCTGTCTACACTGGCCCTTTTGCGCAAAAGTTTTTCGAAAAAAGACTTTTGCCCGAATGGGAGCAGCATAGTATTTCCACAAAAGCACTGACAATCTTACATGAGATCGTCAGTGCTTTTGCAGAAATTCAAGCAGCCAGTGCAGACAGCTGGCAAGTTTTTCCGCAAAAGCAGATGATTTTGCAGAAAAACTTGCCACTCTAGACACAGCCCTGGAGTGGCCCATTTCTTCCACACACATGCACATCTTTTTTCTAGTTGGCTACATGTGCCCTCTTGGGTATATTTACTCTTCAATTGAAGATTTGATTGCAGCAGTGATAGGCCTACCTGGGCTAACATTAACCTAACCAGCTTGAGGGGGTAGCCGAATTAGTCTGTACAGGAAAAAACAACAAATGGTCTGGTAGCACTTTATAGACTAATAAAACATGTAGACGGTATCATGAGCTTTTGTGGGCACAGCCCACTTCTTCAGATGAAGACGACTCCGGTCATCTGAAGAAGTGGGCTGTGCCCACGAAAGCTCATGATACCATCTATATGTTTTGTTAGTCTATAAAGTGCTACCAGACCATTTGTTATTTATCTAACTACAGTAAAACTCCAGTGGTCTGGCATCCAATGGTCTGGTACTCCAGTGGTCTGGCATCCAATGGTCTGGTACACATCTGGAACCTGGAAGTGCTCCGGGCAGCCGGACAACTGGAGCTGCTCTGCCCCCGGCTTCCCTGATTCAGCCACTGCTGAAACTGACCAGCAGCTGACTCGAGGAAGCCCGGGGCCGAGCAGCTGGTGTGCTGCCGGGTTGGTCCCACACCGCCGAAGGGCGGCGCTATGGGACCAACCCGGAAGCACCCCGGCTGCTCTGCCCCAGGCATCCCCAAGTCAGCCGCTGCTGAAACTGACCCGCGGCTGACTTGGGGACACCTGGGACAGAGCAGCTGAGGTGCTGCCAGGTTGGTCCCACAGCGCCGAGGGGCGCATCCCCCCCACTCTACTCCAGACCCCTCATAGCCCCCCCTTCCGATAATCCATCATATCTGATAATCTGGCACCCCCTGGGTCCTAAAGGTGCCAGATCATCGGAAGTTTACTGTAGCTAGGCATGGCAATACAATTGAACAGTGAGACAAAGGAAGGGAGAGGTGTTATTACACTGAGAGAAGGAGAAGGGGAAAAGATGAAGGTAAGATTTGACTCCTACCATTCACAAGGCAGACAATAATTAGACAGTAACATCTAACCTTGTTCTTTCTGAGAGCTCCAGTGTATTAGCTTAAGCCTTGCAGTACTGGTACACAATAAGTGCTACACCTCTAAAAAGAAAACGATTGGGGCCGAGATATTCTAATGATTCTGGGTATTTTTATATTTGGATGCTCAAGCTGACAAAGGATGCAGATTTTTATTTTTTGAACTATCAGCCTTTCATTTAACACATTGGACAGAACAATAATTCATATCACTTGAACGAAGTACAGAAGGGAATTCAGTTTATATTTCTTGAGAAGTGTGTGTGTTTGTGCACACATGTATATGCAGATTAACTATTTCCTGTATCCACCATAAAAATCATTATTAGCTGCACAAATTTGTGGCAACACAGTGACTCAATATATATACACTTCTTAAGACACAATTTTCACAGTGAGGGCTGGTTGGGATAAACTTCATATTCCACATTTTGATGATTTTAAAGCAAGCAAGTTAAATAAATGTCACTGGAAATAATAGGTCCAATCCATATAAATCTCTTTCCTGACCCCCTTTCTTGCCTTCCTGCAGCTTCTCTAAAGTAACAGTGCCTTCAAAGAGCAAAGAGAAATTAAGACACTACTGTGAATATTCCTACTGATGCTCCACCAGCTTCAGCAATTGATCCAGGAAAACACGTGGAAGCATTTCCTACACTTTATCTTTTTTGCTGACAGGCAACTGCATAGGAACTGACACCCTTGAATAGTGCCTCAAGATCCAGAAAATCAATGATATACATGATGGTTACAATTCCCAGTGTGTTCAACAGGACCAGACATTGAACTGCAGTCCAAGTTCCGCCTGAGTCATTTAATAAGCAGTGATGTTTGATGCAAATCACAAACACAAAATCTCAAGGTCTTTGATACCCCTTTTAACACGTGATAGTATTACAGTGAAGCTCTTTTCTGTTTTTGTTTTTTTCTTTTTAAGATTTCAGTGTTCTCCTTTAAATGTTTCCTTAAGTTATCCTGATGCTGATGGACCATTTTTCCAAACACAAAGGATTGTTTATCTAGGAATTAATCACCTGAATGTTGCACACATTGTTTAAGCAACAGTTACCTCTTGTTCTGTTACTTCATTCTGTAACAAGTTCAAACACAAGCTTGATTCAACTCATCAGGCACAAAAGAGTGTATATAGCATGCTTCCCAGCCTACAGGCCTCTGGGCCAGGCGGTGGGAAAAAGCCATCTGAAGAACGCAGTAGTAACAATACCATTGAAAATGCACTTTATTTCCATTAGGAGGGAATCCGTTTTTAGTTTCACATTGGTTCTATAGATGGTGGAATCAGTCCTGGGATGTCCTGATTCAGCCACTCATACACAGCTACCCACTCACCTCATTTTTCATGCTGTTATACCATGTTCTATGCTGTTGCCACCAAGTGCGTACACCACGGGCCTCGCTCCAGGAGGCCTTTTACCACTCAGGATTTTGGACTCTGCTGACACAAGAGTGAATCAAGCCTGTGCCAGGATTGGTTTCCCAACTTCTCTTAAGAACCCAAGTTTCTCAGCTAACTTCTTACCGCTCTTCAACTGTTTAGCCACTTTTAAGAATGTTTCTATCTGGTCCTCTATTTACACAATGCTTGATACCTTGAAAGATTAACCATCAGATTGAGACTGCAAAAATTTAGATCTGAATCTTTTTATGAGCCATAGTTATAAACTAGCTTTATGCTTAAAGTTATCCGGTGCCTAGCATGACTGAATTCAAATGAGTGGCAGGAACTGTGGAAAGGCTACCAATAGAGTCAACATTAGCCATGGTAGTGGGTTCACACTCTGGTGACCACATATGCTTACTGAGGACGTGCGCCTTTGACTTTATGAAATTAGATGCTAAAAGTCGACCTCAATAAATGCGACCTAATTTCATAGTGTAGTCATACTCTAAGCGACAATGTTGTCAGCTGGGAATCCAGGAGCTGATTCCATATGACTTGCAAAAGTGTGAACCAAATTGGAAAGAATTGGGGAACACATCACCAATAGAGGGTGCTCTCTCAGGCATAGCCTATTTCTCTGGATAGCTCACTGCATCTACCAGCATTATTTCCTTCTTACCCAGTCTGAGCCCAAAGCAATTGCCCAAATGCATGACACTGTGTGTGATTTCAACCATAGTATCTGGGGTTCAGTGAGAAAGAGATGTAGATTACAGCATCATCCTGGCTGGCTAGCTTTAGCTAATATCAATAATTAATTATAAACCAGTCTCATGTGTTAGGGAGGGAAATGTTAAAGTGTGGTTTGTGCAGTATGATACTGCCCCCAAGGAAATAAAAAAAAAAAATAAAGACCACATTAAGCCTAACACATTTCACATGCAGATATCACACACACTCACACATATGTAGTTTCAGGTTTGTGCAGCACCTGAAAAAATTTTGATTTTTTTTAAGACAATCCCAAGGGGGAAGCTTGTGGGAAATCATTTAAATGGTGTGAAAAAAACCCAGTGCTTTAAGATCTTCTAGTTTAAACAAACATTTTTGTTTTGTCTTTAGCAGAAGCTAATGAAGTGTCCCACTTACTCTGAATAGCTAAAGGGTTATAACAACTAATACCAACATAGCCTTAGGTCAAGAAGCATGAGCTCAGAAACTGCCATTTAGCATTCAAGAGCTATTGCAAATCAAGCCAGGAAATCCATTGAAGCTGAAGAAATAGAACCACTTTCAGTTCTGCTTTGAATTCTATAGTGTTTACTGAAGAAATAGAAGACAGTAGGAGCTATGATTTATCATAGCAAACACTTAGGTGATAAATGCAGTTGATGCTGGGATATGTAAACAATGCCACAGCTTTTTTTTAATCACTATCTAATAATTTCAACAATTATTTGAATAATCATTTTACTTCCCCTGTCTCCATTAGATTAACTGATGTTCTCCAAAAAGCAATGTACCCAGTACACAGGCACACCATGGAAAATAATAATAATAAATAATAATAATAATAATAATAAAAGAGTATAGAAATGCCACATGGTACCAATGATAAAGATGGTTATTTCAAGTCAATGTGCTGCTCTAAATATGAAGTTACTGGACAGTATTGAATTAACAGAATGCAAAAATCACTTTTGTTTTAAAGGCCAAATCCTGCTTGCCTTACTCACATGAAGAGTGCCATTGACCTGGACGTGGCCCAAAGACAGAAAGAAAAAAATGTCATGTTCCGACTCTCTGTTTCTTCCTTCCATTTAATCATGTTATTTCATTTTATAGCACCAGACTATGGGTACGTCTAGACTACCGGGTTTTGTCGACAGAAGTTTTGTCGACAGTATCTGTCGACAAAACTTCTGTCGACAAAGAGCGTCCAGACACATTGAGTTCTGTCGACAAAGCAAGCTGCTTTGTCGACAGAACCCTGTAGTCTAGACGCAACCCTACAGGTAATAACACCTTCTGTCGACAGAACTCCGTAGTCTGGACGCAACCCTACAGGCAATAACAGCTTCTGTCGACAGAACTCTGTCGACAGAAGATGTTATGCCTCGTAAAATGAGGTTTACCAGCGTCGACAAAACTGCTGAGTTCTGTCGACGTTATGTCGACAGAACTCAGCGGTAGTGTAGACGCTGGTATAGTTTTGTCGACAAAAGTCCACTTTTGTCGACAAAACTCAGTAGTCTAGACACACCCTATCACTCAGTACTACCACTGGACAACAACTTTCCAGATGGTCATTGATAATTTGTATGTAGAGACCAAATCAGTTTGGTTTATGTAATGTAGTGCTCTATTGATAACTCTCCTAATAGAGAGGAAATTAAAATATTGTTGGCTAATTAAAATAGTCTGACTATGTACATACTCAAACTGAATTTTAACACAAAGGGCTGCTTTTAAACACTACACAGTGAAAGTGTATCAAATTGCCTGCTGTTCACACGGTATCCAGCTGAATTTCTAAGATTACAGCAAATGCTTGATTACAGAAAAAATCATATCAGTTAAATGTAATTGGGATCTCCTAAGAGATGCCATTACCCAGCCAGCAGTTACTACTTTGTTAAAAGGCACAAAATCATTGCCTGAGAATATGGAGAAAGCAGGCTTCTTAACTCTATTGTGGGAGGTTAGGGGTCTGCCAGACAAAAATTATCATAGATATGGGGGAAATGTCTCCAGTTCCTCATTGGACAAAATAACAGAGTCAAGATCTGCTGCCCTAGTTCAACAACCCAGAATTTTAGGCAGCCGACATAAAACAGTACTGTACCGCCATAGGAGAGCTGCCTTTGTGACAGAAGTATGTTGAGTGCGAAGGCAAACATCATCCTGTATTACGGAAGTTCAGGAATTCAGTGGACAGTGCATGCTGTGACTGGCTGAGGCTTACTGCAGGCTCTCATGGCTGTTACACGTAATATTTAAAGAAAATGTTAAATACAAGCTCTCCAGCCAGGAATTAAGAGGAACACCATAGTAAACTACTCTAACTTACCCAGAGGACCAGCCTTGTGGCAAAAGACACATTTACATAGACATGCGTGCACACATCCGCTTGTGTTTCACGGCTCTAGATCAGGGGCAAAAGGGAGTCAAAATATCATTATAAATGAAATGATACAAAGTCAGTAAGTGCATCAGGCTGCATCATACATGAATGTAAACAGTCCTTGCAGCATGGAAAAGCTGCTATTTCTCTATCAGTCAAGGGCAATCTCTTGAACCAAATAACACAAAAAACAGGTGATCCAAAGACAACATATGCCCCTAACCTCTTAGACTTTACCCGTCTGAGTCAGACGACATATCAGAGTGAGAATTACCAGTAGGACAACCCCAACAACCTCTGCTAGATGGTTTCACAAATCCTCCATGCTTTGAAGTAACCTCTCATCTTCTAATTGGCAAGTTTGGAGATAAAGATCAGCTTTGCCCCATTCTGTATTGAAATTGGTTTTGTAATTTAACCGCTCTGTAACAACTACCCAGTCTTAAACTCAATTCAAACAAGCTGCACTACAAGGTTCATACCAACATCCAAAGCCAAAGCAGACAATCAGTTTTGACTGCATGGATTCTCCATATTTCTGGTATAGAAAATGCAGTAGTTAGTATAGCAGTGTATATAGTGAGAGTGCAAACACTGAAAACATGCATTGCTAACCTTCAACTCTACTTCAGCACATGTGGGTAGGTGAGAAAGTCACTAGTAGCTGACAGATGGGGCAAAATAGCCCAAATGTTTTTAGCTCCCTTTACTTAAGGGAATTACTTCTCAGCCAGCCAACTAATCAGGGTCAATAGGGGCAACCAAGTTCCCAATACAAAATATTGGCTAATCAACTAGAATTTCCTGCTGTCTCTCCATATTCACCCCTAGGAACCTTGGTCATATGTTCTGGGAAGGAAGATGTGCCACCTTTTCAAAAATGGTCTCAAAACAACATGGATATTTTATACTTATTTTTTCATCCCATGTTTTTGCGTATGCACATGGAATAGTCAAAGGACTACCTGTTTTGCAGGCACAAATGCGGCATGTGAAAACACTCTCAAGATTTTGCATTCATAAAACTGCACATACTATTTTAAAGGCATGTTATAGGATACCTTGAAAGATATTTGCAAGTTTAATTTACTGTCTGCAAGACAAATAACATGTAGGCAGCCTATGTTACTAGCAGAACACAGAAAATAAGAGGTAAACAGTAAACTGACTCTGGGTTGACTGTGTGTTTAGGAAATGGAAAAATGCCTAATGCACCATTTTTAGACTTCACCAATTGGAGAGGCAGCACATAAAACACTAGAAATGTCTTTGATCTTGGCAAAATTAGGAGATAGGATTGTATTTGGGTCAACCACCCATTCCTCATGCACCCTGTAGGAAAAAAATATCTGAAGAAGAAAAGAGAACAGCACAACAAAGCCTGGCATTGCATGTCTGAATAGAGACAATACATGCAAACATCTCTAAAATAAAGATATTGTGATTAGTTTATACATTCCTTTTCTTAAAACTGCATTAATTTTGATTTATATTTAAATAAAAATGATTAAATTTTATCTTCTAAGATGGAAATGTTATGATAAATACTGGCTTATGGCCAAACTAATCTCTAAAGCCTACAGCTTACAGCCCCTGTTGTCTTGTATGGATATTTGAATGGCAATGGGTTTTATCAGTATTTCTAAAGGCACTCATTTAATTATGTAGTTGTAAGAATTTTCAAAACCCCAAAGAATTAACACTACCAATACATATTCATATTTCTCAAATTAATTCAACCTGAACATTTGAAAATATTATTTTAAAAAAATATGCTCATTTATTTTCATTCCTGTAAACACTCAAAGCTCTATTCTGGTCTGATTTATGCTCCCTTTATTTTTGTATAATTAAAAAAGTGATGTAGCAGACTGTCTTTATATTACATAACAATGGCAACTGCTCCACTTACAATATGGTGTACTACTTGAGAAACCCAGCAGGGCTGGAAAAGAAGCAGGATGTGTGTGAAAAGGTGCAAATCCTGCTTACTCTGCTCATATGAGTAATCTTATGTGGGTTTGGTTCTGGACTCAGTGGTGTAACTACATTGACTTCGTTGCAGTTACTACTGATTGATAATTCTGTAAAATCATAATCAAGCCAATTAACTTCAGCGATAAGTGCAAGTGCACGTCACGAAAGCTCATCATCTAATAAACCATCTTGTTAGTCTTTAAAGTGCTACATTGTCCTGCATTTTGCTTCAGCTACCCCAGACTAACACGGCTACATTTCTATCACGGGATTTAGGGTGGCATCTTCAAAAGCATCTAATGGCTTAGGAGCACAAGTGCCATCATCTTTCAGTGCAACTTGTGCTACTAAATCAAGTAAGTGGTTTTACAAATCATGCCATTAAGCCTCATGCAAAGGGCAAAACCCAGGGGAACCTTTCTTGTGGGCTCACCAGGCCACCTTCATTATCTAGCCCCCAAAATATGTGCACACTTTGAAAACCAAAGGCTGTCACAAATCTTAGCTTTGCAGCAGGCTTGCACATTGATTCAAACGCAGTATCGGCCTAATGTAGACAAAACTTCCATTCAGTACCATGGCTGAAAGTTCAGGAGCTTCTAGACTTGTTCTGTTACCATAAATATATGAGTTTGTTCTTCCATACTAGGGATGGCCAAACTATGGCTTGCCAGCCACTTGTGACTCTTTTACTCTTAAATGTGGCTTGCGGAGACACCCCCTCCTAGTCTTTGCCTGAGTGTGTGTGGGGGAAGGGGGATAGGAGGGAGCACTCAGGATCCCTGCCTTGCAAAAGGGAAGGGAATCTCAGGGCTTTAGCCCTGTTGGACACACTTACAGGTTGAGGCTTCAGCAGGATTGGGGCTGAAGCCTGGAGCTCCATCAGGCACCTCCCACAGGGCTGACCCCAGCAAGTGTACCCTGACTCTTGAACTTCTGAAGACTGTTGTATGCAGCTCAGAGGGCCAATAAATCTGGCCAGCCCATCCTATACCAAGTCAAGTTCTACCTTTGATACATGTACCCACCTCCCATTGCCTTCCTGATCTGTGGTAGTGTCTAAACCATTTCTTCAAACACCACTCCAAAATTAGCCACATTTCCAGTAGAGCAATCAAAATGCCTGCTTGTTTCCTACCACGGGAAGGAAGGGAAGGGGGGGGGGGGGGGGGGATTGTGGGGACACACGCCTGTGGAATCAAGAAAGAGTATGGGATATTTTCTTTGTTATTAACCTTGGCCACTCCAACAAGGGATCTCTGAAGGAGAGCCTGGTGCAAAAACTCAGATTGAAAAGTCATCATTTTTTTTTTTTTTTTTTTTTTAAAGCTCCTAAACAATTCAGCAAGCTTCAGTTTAAAGATGCAAGACTAGGATCCTCTCTCTCTCAACTTTCAAGCCAGTTGATGTTTTTAAAGTGCTTATTTTGGAATCAGCACATTATCTTTTAGCTTTTACATTCTAAAAATAGTGTCATTTCTGATCACAGCAGTTTGCCTAATTTGATAAAATACACAATCCTAATTAAGATATATGAATTTATTTTCTAGGAAATCATATGGAATTATTAATGTGCTATTCAATTATATATATTATGTATAACAAGAAAAATCATGCTGCCACATTTTACCTCTCACATAAGATTAACAATGTAGAAAAATCTAGGGTTACTTCTAGAAAAGGGATTATCAGCTCTCTATCGGCTAGTGGCCCCAATAAGGAATGTGTAAAATCCCAAGAATCAAAAATTTTGTCCTATTCCTAGTTTCAAGCACATGCCAGATAACAGATTTTTTATAACCCAAACCTCTATCAATCTAACATAAATAATAACACAATTAAGTTCCCTATGCTATCACTAAGCCTGCTTAAAGGACTTGCTTTGCCATAGTAGTCATGGCCTAGAGGACTGAAATCTCTAATGACATGTTGGCTACATTTCTTTATGCAGCTTTACCAATACTATTATTTGAAAATTATTCTTTTTCATGGACTTTTAGAGAATCTGATGGCTAGAGTTGTTTCTCATATTCCAGTAAGAGGATGGTGCCTGGTATTACCATGTATTCCTTTGGCTGGGGTGGGAGTCAGGGGGCAAATCTGTCCTCATCTTTAAAATATCTATATAGCAGACAATGTAAAGCTTTTTCTATACTTTACTAAAAATATCTGAATTAACAGAGCTGTCAATAAGCAAAAATATCTTGAGTGTATTATTATTTTTTTAAAATCAACAATTAGTGCTATATTTGGGTCCTTAGCAAGATATATTTTGAAATATATATATTTAAGAATAACCAGACAGGAAGCATTTTAAATTGCATTGCAGACACTAATGCAAGCAGCTAATCCTATTTACATTCATATTAGTCCTGGGTATCTTTTTCCTTAAGATTTACACATTTGTATGCTTGCATGAGTTGAAGTGCTTTTTGCATGATATCAGTACTTTTGTAATTTAAATCTATAAAAGGCAATTTCTTTTAAATATACTTCCTAACAGTGGGTGAAAGAAGCACTAAACTTATTTGAGAGCTGTACACATCAGTAAACATGTGCACTGAACTCCAGGCAACGTGCTGTGTGAGAATTAATCTTTTACTGTATTAGCTAAACAGACAGATTCTGAAGCTGAAAGTAACACTCTGAAAATGTCCATTCCCACCCTTTCCCGCTATCTGGAAAATGTGAGGGTTTAGGATTATGATTTAGAAATGTAAAACTATTTTTTTCTTCAGAAAGTGTGGTTCCTTTGATATCTTCAGTTATTGACATTTAGTCATTTTCAAATGTACAATAAATGGACCCACATAAGCAAGTATTGCTGATTAATATTGCTGAAATCTGATTCCTTGAATGTCCACCCTGATCACTTCACACAGACTCCCTTCACTCAAATTGATAAACAAATCTTTGTGCCCCATCCTTATGGCTTCCAAGCTCCTGGCATGTGCACCTCTCCTCCCATTTTCAAGTTCCTCTTCCTAAGCTGTAGCCCATTTCCCTCCTGTTCTTATGCCACTTTCTTTTTAACCACCCTTCTTTTCTTTCTCTTCTGCACCCTTCTCTTAGCTCCTTTCATTCCTCTTCAAAACCTCACCCTCATTCCCTGAAGCCTTCCTGTCCTTGTGAGACTTTGTGCTCTACCATATGTAGGACACCTGCTTCCCCCTTCCAGGCCTCCTTCTCTTGTCTGTTCTAATAGCTCTCCTATCCTACACACATCTTTTTGTATATTTCCCTTCTATTTGTAAATATTAATAGTTAACAGCAGCACTGATAAATATGACAAAAAGTGGAATGAAGTTGGGAAGAAGTTAAGAACTGATGAATAGAAATGGGCAATAGTTTTCCATCTGTGATCTCCAGACTCCCGGGCATCTGCTGACTGTGTCTTAGGACTCTGCAAAAGGTGATTATGAAATAAAATTTCAGATCCCAGAATGGGCATTCCAGTTTTCTGACCAATGAAATGTATGTGAATATCCCCACCTCCAGGTAAAACACACAAGTATTGCTGTTACCAGAGAAGTCCATGCTTTAGGGCACATTCTTATGCTAGATAAAATGCCATTCTGCGCATGAGCAACATTTATAATTTAATTTTGTTCAGTCAGTTTTCTGTCTAAGAGGCTTCTATGGTAGGAATCCACAAACCACAGGTGGAATTGCCAAAGGGGTCCAAACCTCTATTTGAAATTATATAGGGGCCTACCAATAGAAAAAGGTTGAAAAACACTGGACTATAGCAACCAGCCTTGCTAACCTGACCAGGACGCCCTGGTTTGCACTCCGCCCCACACACCCACACCTTTATACCCTGGTTACCTCTCCCAATTCATCAGCCCCAATATCCAGTCCAACTTCACTTCCGTTACATGGTTCCCATCATCTAAGATCCCCTAACCTCAATCCCACATTAAAAACTAAAAAATAGCAATATAATTAAACATATTTTGAGGTTAGTTTTTTTGAGCTAATAAAGACTTTTCAGAAATAGGACCAATGAAAACTGAGACACAATTTAACTCAGTCCTAAAAATCTTTTGTGCAACAGGTAGCATATGAAAAGCACACAGTAGTGGAGTTTCACTGGCCCTTGATTGGAACGTCCTGCAAACTCACTCATGGCTGCACCATTCCTCAGTGTGGGTTCATCCAAGCTCATGCTAATGAAGCTTTTATGTTACATCCCGCCCATATGTATTCCTTCTATAGACACCCTTACAGATGCGCGCGCACACAGTATTGCACATTTATGTGCATGTGCATGCACATCCAGAGACAACTAGATAAAAAAAAAAGAGCTGATGACAACCAGTCTCATTAAATGACAAATGTGGATATTCTGAAAATAAGTTATTTCATATTTTGTCTCATCATGCTCTTTAAAACAAGTAAAACATCTAACAACAGACGTGTTTATAGATAACACTATCAACTATGTGGTTACAGGTCCTAGAGAAGACTTCAGTTTAACAGCAGCAGCAGCACTGCATTATTTCATGCTCTCCTGCACCCACTTTGGAGCTAGTTGATCATGATTCTGGGGAGAAACTCACACATTACAAAGGGCTATTGCAAGTTACTTTTGTGCAGATCCTTCACACACTGCATTCAGAGTTGTTTTAACATGACCTCCTTTTTAGCCTTTAGGAAATAGCTTCACAAAGAAGTCTTTTATTTTAGGCCTCCTGGCATTTTTGACTTGGAAACTGGATGCAAATATTGCTTCTGCGATTCCCTAGCCAGCCAATGGGATCAGTCAGAATTGATCTCAGCTCTTTGAAATTAGCAGGTTTTGCACTATCTTTTTAGCTTGTTGATTAATATTTGGGGGGAGAGGGAGTGGGTCAGAGGGGAGAGAAAGAACGGAGGAGTAGGGAGGGGTGAAACAGGAAACAATGGAAGGAACATAAAGGAACTAACATTGTTTTAATGTATTTCAAATAGCTATATGGATATGAAGTCTGAGGCAAACTAACACCCTCAACTTTAGTTAAAAGAACTATAAATCTGAAATGAATGTATAAATAATATGCAACTGTCTAGACAGTATAGGTCACTTGCAAAGAGACTGGGTCAGGAAAAAATTGTCCATCAGTCAGACAACCATAACTGATTCTGATGCTAAATAATGGTTTAGATATTCAGTATTCTATATATGTGAAAGGCTTCACTGAGCACTGGATCTTCCCAACCAGACTAACCTTCTACTTATACATATCTTTATGCAGCCTTAGGAAAATACACATGCTATTTAAACATTAAAATTAATGGCAAAAGAAAAAGCTTTTTAGCAAGGGACTGGAACCAGCCTGTGTAATTGGCTTCTGGTAAAGCAAAAATAACTATCATATTCTACTCTAGACAAACAATCTAATCATAAGATACTGACAGAATCTTAAACAAAGGTAAGTGTTAAAACTTTAAGTTGACCTAAGAAACTTTTATCAGGCATTTGCCTGTTATGAAATCACTTCATGCTCTATTTGGGAATTGTGTGGTGTAACAGGTCTATTATGCATTTTTATATTTCATTATATGCTAATTCTTGGCTATCTTAAATCTGTCGTAATGACAGCCACCACACATGCTTTTAAAGTTTTAAAGCACATACTTTGTGCGTTTTAGATTAGCCACCCTTCAATGCTTCAGAAAGAGAATAGTCTTCAAAGCACCATTCCTGTATGTAATTTTTCAGGCCATATTCTGAGTTTGGGAAGGGATAGGGAACAATTTCTTACAGTTTTTTAAAGCCCCTTTTAAAATACAATTATTACAAAAATCATGTCTAGGAAATCTACCACACAACATCATCTCGTGTACCAGAGTTCAGAAGCAGGTATTGTCTCTGTACCATCAGTCTAATTGCTGGGTAGAAAACAAAAATGCAAATTTAAAAAGGCTACCAAAATATAAGGCTTGGGTCCTGCAATTGATAGCATTCAGGTAAACTGTTGCACCAATGTGGAATTAGTTCCATATCAAGGGGGCTCCACATGAATGTATTTCATTTGCAGGATCAAAGTCTAAATATGTGGTTGGGTCTTAGATATACCTTTATCACAGACTGTAGGTTCTATCAAGCAGAGCTCATTTTTGTTGTGTTTGTACAGCACCTATCACAATGGAATCTAATCCACAGCTTGTGCTCCTACATGATATGGTAATATAAATAAATGAATAAATACTACCGCCCCTGCTACTGTACAACAAATACACCCATCAAGTAGCAGTTACATAATGGCTATACTACACTCTCCTTTACATGCAAAAAAAAAAAAAAAAAAAAAAAATCCAGAGTCAGTACTGCTTACTGAATCTTCCTGGTGTTTATCAGGAGTATGGCTACACATGATTAAAATGCCCAGGTTCTCATTCCTGAGAGTCCCATATAATATGTAACATTTGAAATGTGTAAATGTTTTCATATCCAAGAAAATCAAATATCTTGTATACATTTATATCTGGGAATTGTAGTGTATGAACCATCAGTACCCCAAAGCTGGGAATTTGTGATTAGATCCAATACATACAAATACCAATATGTATGCACACATTAAAACAAAATAGATACAAAAAAAGCAAAAAGTTATACAGGGCCAATTTTAGACAAGTTCCCGAGAAAGAACTTATTCCTATCAGTGGTTGCACTCAGGCTCTACTGATGACAGTAAGCGTTATGCTCTTCAGTAAGAAACGGCAGGATTAAGCCCTTTGGGGGAAAGTCTTATAACTCACACAAAGCCTGGGTAAAGCCATCAGCTGTAAATCATCTCGGCAAAGATAGGAAGCCAATCTTCCTTAGCCATTTGATGGAGCACCTGCACAGCCACTCCACAGCAACTCCGATAGCCTCTGAGCTGCAACCCTTCATTTAGTAAATGTGTGAACAAGCTGGGCACGCTTCAACACCAGACCATTCTGAAATAGAATATTATTTTCAGTCTCCTTTCCTCTGCAGTCTGGGTCCCCAGCTCAGCAAAACCAAGCATGCCTCCTGTGTTTTGGAGCTTGCATGCTAAACAGAAGCTGTAGAAAGAGAGAGGTGCAGACTTTTTTCCCTTTGAGTTTGTGTGTGAAGTCTTGGCCCCAGTTCAGGTCAATAGGGCAAAATTTCAGTTTACATTTTTTTACTTGTGTTTTGTGGGTTTACTCCAAAAGCAAATGACATAGCTATGACCATCATGCCCCAGGATTTCAAATGGAAGTACCACTTTTAAATGAAATAACCTTCTTACAGAACTACAAGCTGTATTCATAGATTATTTCAGCAGGGTGGGCCTTCACTAACTCTCATGGAAAGGCTTCTATTGGTTTTACTGGAGACTGGATCAGGCCCTATACAATTAACTATAGTGTTCCAAGAAAGTAGGCTTTGGAAGGGTTCCTGTAAAAAACCCTCAGTTGATCAGATTTTTCTCTCTCTAATGGATTATGGGCAGAAGTTTAGGGTTTGAAGAGTTATTCCAGAATAACTCCATATGGAATTTTGAAGAATAGTTTTAATGCCAGTTTAAAATCAATTGACATCAAGGAATTCATTCCCATTTACACTGGAGTGATAGCAAAGTCAGCCCCAGGTTCAGCCTGACTTAGGATCTTCAGTGGGTTAAAACCTCTATTCTTCTGACAGTTTCCTTTTCACTCTTAATTTTTTTAAATGCTCTCAGTTCTTTGTTTCAGTTGTTAAAATGGCTGTGCCCATGCATGATAAAAGCTAGAGCCCAGATCTATAGGTACAAAATTGGTATCTGCATACATATGCACAAAAATGATCTGTGACTGGAACCCACAACCCTATCCCTCCCCAGACAAGCATCCTATCTCCCAGGCCATGAGGGAACCTGCCCTGTCACCTTACCACAGGGAGGTCCCTTATCCCACCTGCTCCAGGGCTGCCTGGCTGTCCCTTGTCCCATCCCCACTGGCCCCATGCATGATAAAAGCTAGAGCCCAGATCTATAGGTACAAAATTGGTATCTGCATACATATGCACAAAAATGATCTGTGACTTGAATCCCTGACCCTGTCCTCCCCAGGCGAGTGCCCTATCCCCTAGGCTACGTGGGAACCTGCCGCCCCAGGGTTGGGTCCGGTCGGGGAGGGACAGGACGAGGGACAGCCGGGAAGCCCTGGGGCAGGCGGGATAAAGGGCAGATACTCATGGATATAAGGCGGATATACCAAAAACTGACAGGGCTCTACAGATATATGTTGCCAGTGTGGAGTTAAATGCATTATTATAAACCTAGAGTTAAACATTCCCTTAAATCCTACCTTCTATTAGTACATTTGTATTAGGTGAAAGGATAAATAATACTTCCTTATTCACTTTATCCACATTATTCATGATTTTATAGAACTCTATTATAGCCCCTCTTAATCATCTCTTTTCTAACCTGAACAGTCCCAGTCTTTTTAATCTCTCCTCGTATGGGGTTCTCAAACTCCCCGCTCTGGAGCTGCTGCAACGGGCACAGAAATTTTCCCCCACCCCTGGGCTGCCACAGTGAGAGAGGCCTGAGGGGAGTCCTGTCTCCCACCATGGAACCAAGACACAGGGCTGGCCTCACCATGAGGTGAACTGAGGTGGCCGACTCAAGGGCCAGACTGTGGGGGGCACCACTAGGACCCAGAGTGTAGAAAATGGTGTCTGCTGCTGCTGCATGTGTATTCTCTCTGCTCTAGAGGGGGGACATCATTTAAGCTCCCTGCCTCAGGTGTCAAAATGTTGTGGGCCGGCCCTGCCAAAACAACCTGCTCCCCAAACTCCTCATCCCTAGACCATCTGGAGCTCTCACTCCCAGAACCTCAACTCCCTACCCCAGCCTGACTGCCCACCCATATCCTGAACCCCTCATCCCTAGCCCCACCCCAGAGCTTGTAACCCCAACCAGAGCCCTTGCCCTCTCGCAAACCAACCCTCTGTACTGAGTCCCCTCACCCCACCTAAACCCCTAGCCCCACTCCAGAGCCCAAACCCTCATCCAGAGTGTATACACACACACACACACACACACACACACACAAAATGCCTAGTCCTGAGCATCCTCCCATACTCCAAACCCCACATCCACCACATATCACCTCCATACTGGTGTACAAAACAAAATTCATTCCATAGCTGAATATAAAAAATTAGAGGGAACATTGGTCGCAACCCACTTCTTGGGCAGGGTCTCCATCCACAGTTTGAGAACTGCTACCCTAATCCATCCAGGTCTAAGATATCTTTTTTGAGATGGAGCTACCAGAAACTGAGAAAGGTGTACTGGAAAAAGCAATTCTATGGAAGTCCAACTCTGCACCACAGAGAATTATTAGGGTTCAGGAAATTAGCAAGGAAGCAGTTATTTCTATGTTGTTTCTCTCATAGGTTAATAGATCTCATCATAGATCTTTTATACAAATTATACAAAATTCTAATTAAAGTAGTATGGAAAGGCCTCGTGAATTAATATGACCATTCCAATACTCTTACAGTCTGAGCATCAAAGTAAGCCTTTTTTAAAGCTTTAAGTATTGGATTAATTGGGACCCCATTCAGTGTGGTATAATGTGTAGGATCCCTGTTTCATTCATTGCAAAAGCACTGAACGAGACAGAGAATAGCAGGAAGAGAAAGGATGGTCTTCTGGTTAAGAGTTCTGAATGCTTCTCTGATTCTGACACAGGTCTCTATTTAATGCTGGGCAAGTCACTCTCATCAAACTTCACACTATGTGCACATGTTCTGGGTGCCTGACTGGAGGCTCCGGGGTATGATTTGAAGATGTGCTGAGCACTCACAAGTGCAAGTGAAGTCTGTGGGAGCTCCACTTCAAACAGAAGGGGCTACTTAATGCTAATTACTGTGAAAAAATTAGGTCCTACATATCTCAGATTGGACACCCCAAATTAGTGGATACTTTTTACCTTCATATCTGCAGATAAGGCCCGTGACTATAGGCTGACTCGGCTGTCACCTAGGGCATTGCCTTCAACGGGGTGCCCAATGATGACGTCATGGGGCGCCTGATGATGACATCAGTCCATTGACGGTTGTGCAGGCGGGGGCATTGATCACGCATTCCACCTGGGGCGCCAGCTGCTGCAGCCCACCTCGGGCCGCTCCTGCATATCTGTGTGCCTCAACTCCTCTGTCTTATTCCCATTTTACAGATGAGGATATATAAAAATAAACTCATGGTTTGTGAAGATTTAACATAAGCCATAAGGGAAGACACAGAAGAATATTCGCCTGTGGCTTCTATAACTCCTGTTAGCAGTAATGGTAGCCAACAGTACAGGCGTTAAGTAGAACCACAGAACCATAGAACTGGAGGGGATCTCTAGAGGTCATGAAGCCCAGTCTCCTGAACTTATGACAGGACCAGCTCAAACTTCTGGCTTGTGGACCAATCCCGGCTGGATTGATTGCGCAATCTGACCCAGGATTCCCAGCACAGATTACATACGTGTGTTTGTATGTTTAAGTGAATACCAGTGGCAGTGGTTTGGGGGGGTGGGGTTGTAGTATTCAGCCCAGCTATCTACTGCTTTTCACTGTCAAAAACATAGTAACTCAGACACTAGGGGTAAGTCTAGACTGCACCCCTCTGCCGGAAGAGGGATGCAGATTAGGCTGGGCGATATTGCTAATGAAGCAGGGATTTAAATATCCTATACTTCATTAGCATAAAAATGGCCACCGCTTTTTTCCGGCAGGGAGCTTTGTTGGAGAAAAGCGGCAGTCTAGAGGCTGATCTATTGCTAAAGAAAGCCTTTTTCGACAGATCCTGTATATCTTGTTTTACGAGGCATAAGGGATCTATTGGAAAAGGCTTTCTTTAGCAATAGATCAGTCTCTAGAATGCTGCTTTTCTCTGACAAAGCTCCATGCCGGAAAAAAACAGTGGCTATTTTATGCTAATGAAGTGTGGGATATTTAAATCCCCGCTTCATTAGCAATTTCACCCAGCCTAATCTGCATCCCTCTGCTGGCAGAGGGGTGCAGTCTAGACATACCCTAGTTTTCAAAACTATTTCCATCTATTAGTTCAAGCTGGAGGTTCCTCTTCACTGAAAATTCATGGAGTAGCATAAACCTCACTCGCACCTCGTCTGGCAAGCCAGGGAGGATGAGAATTTTGCAGGGCCCAAGGCGCAGAGCCTATTGAAGCATGGGGCCGGGGGCAGCACAATTTCACGCTTGCACAAAAGCCACAGCCAACAGGTAATAGCATGTGGGCGGGGCCTATTGAAGCATGGGGCCCGGGGCAGCCGCCCCACTCGCCTCGCCCTGCCCTATCTCTGCTGCTGTTGGCAAGTACCAGGCTGGAAAGTACTCTGCCCACTGGAATATAATTGATACGTTCTCTTAGGAAGTAGCATACTGCGGTTTACAACTCTTCTAGAAAATAATCCAATTTGATTATTAATCAAAAAATACTGGTGTAAGAAAAATTAGACTACACTAAAAATTGTCGGCAAACTGCAGAAACGCGCAGAAACTGTTCAAAAGAATATATGTTCATGTTCTTTAACATACAATGAAATAAGGCAGGCCTTTACAATCTTTCAGCCTACATAAAGTGATCAAATTATGTCCTTCTGTTATTAAAATTCCATGCTCTAACAAGACATATGAGAAAATTTGACCAAAGGAAGAAGGCTCAAGCGGTAGGAACACGTATCTCCAATGGAAGACGGGAGACATGTTAAGCAAGCACTACATTGGGGACACAAGAGCGGAAAAAGTAAAACCCAGGAAGAACTTGCAAAAGAGTGAAAGAGAAGGGTGAATGTGCTGGCATTGCCTAGGAAGCACTACCACAACTAGTGAGCAACCATAATCAATGGAGGAACTGGACTGGCCCATGTGCCAGCAGCACAGGAGGAACTAAAGTCTAATGTCAGGTCTAAGATTGAGACCTACAGGCGTCAAAAACTTTTCATTATACTTTTAAGTGAGAAGTCTGCTATGCCCAAACATTATAAAAATAAAATTCTTTAACCAAGTGGTTAGCCATCCACAATATACTATGAACACACTATCAGTACCACTGACTAGGAATAAAAGGAGCTTGTTTAATGAAAGTATGGAAGTACTTAATGTTTCACTTTGCTAAGAGATGAACAAAAGAACTCTCCAGGCAGAAAAATCTAATATAAAATTCATTCAGTTTATTCCATAGTCCAAAGAATAAATACACAAAAATATGAACTATAGAAGGACAAGAGAGAGCACACGCACACGCTCACAACAGATTTGGACATGACAAAGTTGAGACAGTAGTTGTATGGGGCAGAAGGAAAGGAGTATACAGACAGAGGATATGTCTATGCTACAGAGTTTTGTCAGAAAAAAGGCCGTTTTTCCGACAAAACTTGAGGAACGTTCACACTGCAATTGCATTCTTCTGCAAGAAAATTGAAAGAACAGATGGTTTTTTCCAGCATCGCTAATCCTCATTCTATGAGGAAGAAGCCTTTTTGCGAAAAAGCTCTTTTACAAAAAGGTGTGTGTGGGCAGGGAGTAGGGAGTTCTTTCGGAAGAAGAGGAAAGAGGAAAAAGCACAGGTGCCCTGGTGGCCATTCCATCCATTGCAATCACAGCTTTCATGCAAAAAAGTGTCCATTCAGTCTGGACGCTCTCTTTTGAAAAAGCAGATCGCTTTTTCAATGCACTTTCGCAGTGTGAATGCTCTCTTTTGGAAGAAGTTTTTTCAGAAGATCTTTTCCAAAAAAAAGCTTCTTCCAAAAGAAGCCTGCAGTCTAGACGTAGCCATACTGATTGACCCCACCTGTCTTTTTACTTCACGTCCAAATTTGGATGTTTTTAAATGTATTCAATTATTCATATATCTTGGAATGATGGCTTCATCCTCTGGCACCCCTTTTCTCCCTCCTGCTTTTCACCTGGGAAGCAGGGTGTGGTGGACACAAAGAAGATAAGCCGCTGAGCTGCCACCCTGCCCCACTGGTGTGACCGGATCCCATCTGACAGCCCATTCATCGGGACCTGCAGGATGGGAAAGTAGCACACTCCTGGGAAGCAGGCTATGTCAGACACAGAGGTGGAAATCAGTGTGAGCAGCCGCCCTGCCCTGCTGGCATGACCAGACCCTCTTCCCCCGCCTGTCCACAGGATCATGCTCTGGCAAGTCCCTTACTATGCCTGCCTCCAAACTGCGTGAGTCAGATGTTCCCTTGAGAACTCTATTGAGTACCTGCTGTACAGTGGCTGCTTTATTAATCTTCATGCTATAAAAATATGCTGAATGCAGATAAAACATTATTTATTTCAGACTCTTAGTCATATTCAGTTTACTCATTCATATAAAAAATATTCAAATGTCACTTTTTTCCAGGTACCAGATGGGTTCAAATATCTGGTTATCCGCAAGCAAAGATACTATGGATACCTGAGTAGGTCAACCATTCCGGCCCCAACCTGCCCCAAATGCTGCAAAATATAGTAAATGGGAAGACAAAGTGCAACATACAAGTTCAGAAGTAAAATGTTCCCCAAATCCAGTAGGTATCCTTAACAGCAGGTTTCATTTAAAGTGGATATCACTTTACTGGTTTTAACAAACTTCAAAGTGAATATCCTAATGCTACTCATTTTGTATGTCTGTTTTACATCAGTCACAATTCTGTACCACGGTTTCACTTCTGCCTGATGCATATCATAAATTTTTGTAACTAGAAAGCACACTTAATGTATGGATTAAATTAAGAATGGTTTTACAAAGCAGCAGGATAGCAGACATTCTCATTATTAACTCACTTTTTCATATATCTGACGATATGTTAGAGCACATTAAAATATTGTATGATAATCTACACCATATACATCAGCAAGACAAATATATAGTTGCAGAAGATTCTGAAATCACTTTCAGAACTCTGAGTTTCAGGTAACAAATACTGCAAAATGTGTCATAATAAAGATTAATAAAATATTATGAATATTAATAAAATCACGGAAGTGCTACAAACAAAATCCTGTACACTATTCGTAGAATAGTAGAAGGTCCTTGGATGATTTGAAAATGAACCAGCCTTTTAGGCTTTCTGGATTAGGAGAATGTGTCTAGGCTGTAGTTACATATTTCCCTTAACTGAGGAGAAAGTAAGAACCACAAATTCAGAATGGAATATTCAAAGAAGTCTATAACAGTCAGGTACCAAACTCCCAAAATATTTAATAGCAGTTGGACAGATAACTCCTTTCATCTTTTTGCAAATCAAACCATAAACAGAATGTTCTGTGTCTTTTGGGTTCAGAAAAGTAAAACTTCAGCTACTAAGGAGGTGATCTGAACTAAGCCTCCACACCCAACCTCTTACTTGCTTAGTGAAGTCCCTCTTAATACAGACACAAGACTAATGCATTTGTATTCCTCTGTATCAGCAGGTTTCCCTTCTCACCCAAATGTTGTTGCACCACTGAGAGGGCATGTGAGGAATATACAGCCGTTCGGTGTTGAAGATTTCAGCACTCACATTTGACTTTGAGAATGTAAAACGAGGTAAATAAGGTGTGAAATGGTGGGGAACTGGGTTCAGCACCTCCCAACATAATGTTTCACCATGTAAATAGATGAATTGGCCGAATATTTCCTTGCTTGGATAGATAGCACTCACTCCCCTGAATACTGCTAAATTGATAGAATACTGCTACAAGTAAACTGCCATGCGTTTGTTTTTTTATCCTCTAGTCATGATGGGCAACGGGATTTTTGCCTTTGGAATGCTTCTTATATGACCCAAATGTCTGATATATGAAGAAATGACCCTGGAGTTTTATTGTGACATACTGAAGGGATTTTATTCTCCCTTCTGTGAGCTACTCACTTTTGTACATTGATGACCAGTCAAAAGATATTAGGGAATTGAATAGCTGCCATGTAATCTTTGGTGGGGAGTCAGTAAACCAAGCCAGAAATGGAACCTAACAAAGGGCAGCAAGATTGAAGTAGTGGTGCTGAAATTAATTGCATGTTTGATAACAGTTTTGTACTTTGGGAAGGGTCTCGGCAGGTTGAAAGGCTGCCAATGTCACAAACTTCTCAACCTTGGAAAAGACTGCTTAATTCAGAATGGAAAAGAGGAAACTTTTGAATGACAGAAAGGGATCCCCTGTCAGGTCAGAATCAATGGACAACAAAATGTACCTCCAGTGCTGTACCAAGTACATCTTCACTGATGAACCTTGATGATAGAAGCAATGAAGTGTGGGTTTGTATCAGAGTAGCTAAGCCTCTGTAGTCTATTTGCTCTCTGTTGCCCTATTTTGTTCATGTTTCTTCAGGATTGCTACCAAAATTAAGGTGTATCCCTGCCGAGATCTCTTTTCTGATTGATATTTAGACACCCATCAGGAACCATCTAAATCTTCTTTGTAAAGAGCTTGGAGATCTACTTATGAAAAGCACTCTATAAGAGCAAGTTGGTATTAATTAGTGCTACTAATACTTCTTTGACTTCCACAATCAAATGAGATCTAATATCATTGCTTGTTTTCTCTAATACCCTTAAATTTAACTCCTATTATAAGCACAGGTGATAATAGGCAAGGGGAAGCATTGCTATTCCATGAACGTGCAGATGCTATTAGGGGAGGAATAATAAGTCTTCCCCTCATCCCTGCAAGAACATTTGATGCAAATTTGACACTTGCAGTTGTCAGACACCAGCATCCACACATGTGCAAAAGTCATCATTCCTCCAAATCCAAAAGAAATGACATGTTT
The DNA here is from genome assembly GCF_049634645.1 of Pelodiscus sinensis. Lineage (NCBI taxonomy): Eukaryota > Metazoa > Chordata > Testudines > Trionychidae > Pelodiscus > Pelodiscus sinensis. Next base: position 35,277,033 of record NC_134722.1, read on the forward strand.
TAATTTTGATATTAAAACAATCTAATTGAATTAGTCATGTAAATCACATAGATCTATGTTAATAAACTATACAATATGTTAACAACATGGTTTATAGTTTCTTTGAAAAGTACAGAAGAATGACCATATTGGGATAGACGAAAGATCCATCTATGTCAGTAATCTGTCTTCCAAGTGTGGCCAGTGCCAAGTTCTTCAGAGGGAATGAACAGAACAAACAATCAAAGGATCCATTCCCTATCATCCATTCCTTGCTTCTGGCTGTTAGAGGCTAGGGACATCCAGAACATGGGGTTGCATGCATCATTGACCATCTTAACTAATAACCATTGATGATCCATCACTAATTCTTCTTTAAACCCAGGTACCATTTTGGCCTTCACAACATCCCTGGTGACAAGTTCCATGAGTTGATTGTGTGTTGTGTGAAGCAATACTTCCTTTTGTTTGTTTTCAACCTGCTACCCACTAGGTGACACCTTATTCTTGTATTATGTGAAGGAGAAAATTACTCTTCCTTATTTACTTTCTACATCCGATTCATGATTTTATAGATGTCTATAGAAAAAGCCGAATGGTCCTATTCCATTTAATCTATCCTCATTTGGAAGCTGCTCCACATCTTTAATCATTTTTGTTGCCCCTCTCTGTATTTTTTCATTTCTTCTATATCTTTGATGAGATAGGGTGACCAGAACTGCACCCAGTACTCAAGATTTATATGTTGATTTATATGTTGGATAACTCTCTGAAAATATCAGCTTAATGACTCCAAGATGTCTTTCTTGAGTGGTAACAGTTAATTCAGATTCCATGGTTTTGTATGCATAGTGGAAATTATATTTCTAATGTTCATTACTTTGCATTTATGTTCATTGAATGTAATCATCCTTTTTGTTGCCCAGTCACCCAATGTTGTGAGGTCCATTTGTAACTCCTCACAGTCTGCTTTGGACTAAATATAGTTAAATAATTTTGTATTGTCTGCAAATTTTGCTATCTGTTTACCCTTTTCCCAGATCATTTATGAATATGTTGAAGAGCACTGGTGCCAGGAAAGATCCTTGTGGGGGACACCACTTTACCTTTCTCCATTTTTAAAGCTAGATTATTCATTCCAAACCTTTGTTTCCAGTTACTCATCTATGAAATGACCTGGCCTCTTATCCCAGGACAACTTCCTTTGCTTTAAGAGCCTTTGGCTAGAGTAATTTAGTAGCTTCACCTACTAAAAATCCTCAAAATCTAAACACAAAACAATTAGCCATCTCGTTTATAGGTTATAAAATAATCTGGAAATATTAAAGTGGGGCCTACACAACACTGGAGCTTCAGCCATCAGCATAATCAGTGGCGTTCAAACAGATAAAACATAAAAGCACACTGTGCTTGAGATCTTTAGTTGCTAGAGGGGAGACAAGTAACTAAACAAGGAGTTGAAAAATAATTTCAGGCCCGCTGCCTTCCTTGGAGTCCTTCTGCTCCCTTGAAGATTTACCATTGACTTGTTCTTTCCCTTTCTGTTGTATGAAAGACTCATGCAAACAAAAGGGAAAACTAAGATTCCCCAGAGTGCTGACAGTCTCCTGGGTCCCCTGGGCAAAGTATGGGGGAGCCCAATACTGCACTCCCAGAAGGGGCAGGGCCTCAGGCTGAAGGGAAGCCAATCCTGAGTGCCACCCTCAGGCAGCCCTTAATGCCACCTGGAGCATAGTGTGCCCCCTACCTCCGCTGCCATTAATGCTCACCTTAATGCTGAGAGCCCACAGTGCAGTGCTCCAACAGTGATTTAAAGGGCCCAGGGTCTGATTGCCACAGCTGCCGCAGTAGCCATATGCTCCAGGTCTCTTTGAATCACTGAGCTCCAGGATAACTACCCTTTTTTGCTCCCTCCTATACTGACAGGTGAGAAGATTCCACAGAATACTAGAGTGCCCTGAAATGTGCAGGAAAAGCAATGAAACTGACAACACAAAGTGGGGGCCAAACCCAAAAGAAAACCAAAAAAAGGCAGAGAACCATTTGTTTTCCTCCAGTCTCTCTTAATGACAGTATTCTTAACTGTTGCTTAGAACAGTAGTAGGCAAGTCATTTTCAAAGAGCAGTATGGTTTTTAGATCCCCATGAACAGAATAATGCTAGAACTATATACTTTACATACAAGCTTTGGAATCAAACAGTTTTTGCCATTATTACAATCTGAATCAGCTCTAAAGAGAGTTGAATTTCTCAGATTCACCATGTCTAGAAAGAACTGAAGAAAAAATAAAATGTTTAGAGAATGTAGTTATATAAAACTGACCCAGAGAAGGTTATATACTTGTACAATGTGCACAGTGTTACATACTTTCCTGTCTTGGTTGCTGTATTTTTGGTGACTGCGTGTATTTGGATGATTATCATACACGGTATTTCTTTATATCATGTCCAGAAACATACAAACTATTTTGTATGTAACTTACAAAATATACATTACATCAACAGTAGTTAAAATAAACTACATACATGTTTAATAATGAGAAAATGAAAATATGACTTTATACATCAGATAGGGCAGACAAATACTGTGAAGACTATGAAAAATTAATCTATTTATAGGCAACAGAAAAGACTAATAGCTCTATGCCAACACTTGAGTTTCAATAACTTGTCCACAAATCTGTGTTTTCTTGGCAAGATTAGAAACAAACAATCATTGAATAATAGAATTAGAGCACAAATGGTTGATACATTAGGCAAGATGGTATCTGCTCTGAGTACAAATTAAAAAAAGATCTTTAGATGACTGGTGTGGAACTCTAATCATCCACAACTGCATGCACGCACACAGACATTATGTTACTCAGCTAACTATACATAAGAACATGGGGAAAATTTATCACCTTTGGCTTTCCTCTTCTGGAACCCACTAATGTCAAGCAGCAGGAGGAAATTATATCTCTATCAGAATTTAGACATATATTTTAGAGGTTCAAAATGCACTCTCCCCTATATATAGCTACAGTAGGAATATATGTACATTCATTGCAGAACTTCAGGGCCTACGTTTCTCATCTGTGGCTCCAACTCTGAGTGCGCAAATTTACACAGACGCACCTATTTATGCCCACTTTGGTGTGCAACTATGAAGGAGTTAAAAATCAAATACCTGTATCACGTGAGGGGGGTTGAAAGTATTTTTGTCAGACATTACACCTCAGGTGTTGATGCACTAGAGTGCATAGGCATAGCTGGAGGCTGGGTTGAGGCCCTGAAGAAGGATGAACCTAGGGTTGCCAATAGTGCCTTATTCTGAGGGATATCCCTGATTTCTTCATCTCTGTACAACAAAATTGGAAGTTGCTGAGTGCTACAAAAAGCAGCAAGAAATTCCCTGGTGAATGTAGGTGAGTGTGGCAGCTACTTATTATATTATTAATGATAGAATAATGATGTTAGGAGGAATGATGGGGCAGAGGTCCTAAAAACAAGTCCCTTATTTTTTAAATACAATGCTGGGAATCCTACTTCAGCTCTAAAAACAAGATGATGCAGGTTGAAAGTGAGAAAATACAGAGATTGGGTTAGAAATGCAGGGGCACAGTACAGTCCTTCACTAGACTAAAAGGGTATGTCTACTCTGCATTTCTCTTGAGAGAGGAATGCAAATGCAGCTAGGAGAAATTGCAAATGAAATGCAGATCTGAATTTCCCATGCTTCATTTGCATACTTGCGTCTGGGCGCTATTTCAAAATACCCTATTTCGAAAAAAGAAATGCTGTCTAGTTGCAGTTATTTCAAAAGAAAACCCTTCTTTCGAAATTACCCTTACTCCTTATAGAAATGCATTTAAAGGCTTTTTGGCCACATCAGGCTCTTGCCGGCCAACACCATCTTGAAGATGCCATTTTTAATGGCCGCACCGATGGCTCCCCTGCCCCGGTGAGCACAGATAGCCAGGAGGGAGGGGCCATTTCCAGGGGCGCAGGGGCTTCTTCATGAGCCGCGGGGGTGGTTTCCATGAGCCACAGCCTGGGGGAGGGGGAAGAGCTACAAGCCACAGGTTGGCCATGGCTGATCTAGACTAAGGTGGGCAATAACACAATGGCAATTTTCCAGGGTTAGCCCCAGCAAGCTGTCACCACTATATTTACCTGCATGGCTGTAGGTACCAGCGGTTAAACCAGGACATTGTTTCCCCTAGCTCCCATTGGCTGGGAATGGCAATCCTGTGGCTGTGCAGGTAAACATAGCAGTGGGGACTCACCAGGAGCTAACTCTGGCAGACCGGATCCGGCCCATGTGATGGTATTTGCCCGCCCCGATCAAGGCCATCTTTGACAGGTGTTTATCAAAACTGCTCTTAAAAATCTCCAATGATGGAGATTCTACAACCTCCCTAGGCAATTTCTTCCAGTGCTTAACCAGCCTGTCAGGAAGTTTTTCCCTAATGTCCAACCTAAACCTCGCTTGCTGCAATTTAAGTCTATTTCTTCTTGTCTTATCATTGGAGGTTAAGGAGAATAATTTTCCATCCTCCTTGTAACAACCTTTTAGGTACTTGAAAGCTATTATCATGTACTTTCTCAGGTTTCTGTTTTCCTGACTAAACAAATTCAGTTCTTTTAATCTTCCCTCATGTTTTCTAGACCTTTAATTAGACTTTCTCCAATTTGTCCATGTATTTCCTGAAATGTGTTCTACAGAAAGGGACACAATATTGTAAATGAGGTCTAATTATCATGGAGTACAGCAGAAGAATTACTTCTCATTTCTTTCTTATGACACGCCTCTTAATACATTCCAGAATGATGCTGGGTTTTTTGCAATAGTGTTACACTATTGACTCATTAGCTTGTGGTCCACTAGACTTCCAGATCCCTTTCCACAGTACTCTTTCTTCAACAGTCATTTCTCATTTTGCATGTGTGCAACTGATTATTTCTTCTTAAGTGGAGTACTTTACATTTGTCCTTATTGAATTCTACTCTCTATGCCATTACCTAAATCATTGATGAAAATATTGAACAAAATCAGACCAGAACTGATACCTGCAGAACCCCATTCATTATGTCCTTCCAGAATAACTGTTGAATAACCATTGATAATTACTCTCTAGGAACAGTTATCCAAAGAGCTATGCAGCCACTTTATTGTAGTTCCATCAAGGTTGCATTTTTCTAGTTTGTTAATGAAAATGTCATGCAAGACTGTAACAAAAGCCTTACTAAGATCTAAATACATCAGCTCTATTGCTTCCCCCTATACACAAGGGTTGTTAGCTTTCTTTGACAAGGTATCAGGTTGCTTTGAAACCATTTGTCATGTCTGAAGTAATTAGCCCTGTGATAATTGTGCTCCTGGAAGTGGTTGGTATGTTCCTGCAGCCCCTGAGAAAGTCAGAGCAGGGGGTCTCCACAAGATGTCATTGCCTGAAGACACGACTCGTGAAGCTCCCATTGATCAATAATGGAGAACCATGTCCAGTAAAAGATGCAGGGTCGGAGCCTGTAGATGTTCCTGACAAATCCATGCTATTACTTATCACCTTAGTATGGGCTAAATGTTTTCAAATGAATTCCTTAATTATGGGCTTCATTATCTTTCCTGATTCAGAAATTAAGCCGGCTGGTCTGTAATTTGATTCCAAGGTTGTCCTTATCTCCCTTTTTATGGATGGACAGTATATTTGCCCTTTTCCAGTCTCCTGGAATTGCTCCTATCTTCTGTCACTTTTCAAAGATGGCTAATGGTTCAGATATCTTCTTAATCAGCTCCTTGACTCTTGGCCTTACTGCCAAGAATATGCTCTCTCCCGCATTCACAAGTTCCACCCTTTATTTTCACATGTCTTGGCAGGGCTGATGCATTCTGGACTAGCTGGTTGTTCTATTTATTTATTAGATTCCTATGAACACTACACTGCAGTAATTCACGTTGGAGGTTAGGAATGAATGGGAAAATGGCTAAGTCCAGCGGCCTCAAGCTAATCATAGACCAAAAATATTTTTTGTAATTGTTGCAGGCACCTAGCGGCAACACAGGAATACAAGAGAAGCCCCAGACTGAAGACCAGTTGAGCAATTTTGTGGAGATCCCTCCAAAGGAGAACCAGGGGCTTTTTTGCTTTTTAAGTTCTGTTTTTAGATTAATGGATGCAAGAGGCAAACACTAAGGACCACATGTACAAATGAAAAAAAAACCCATACCAGCTGTTTGGGTTCCCTGATCTTCTAGTAGTTGCTGCAGTCTAACCACGCCCCTAAACCCAATGGAGCTGAGTAAAGCAACTGACATCTTTATCTAGGTTAGATGAGATGTAAATCTAGAATGGATGCCATTAGTATACTCGCTAACTCCCCAAAGGCTCCACATACAAGTTAAACCAAAGGAAGGGAACTACATAACTCCATGTGGAAGACAATTGAGGGAGGATAACACTATACTCTGAGAACTCCCATCCAAAAAGGAAGTGAATCTATCACAAGCAATCCCATCTATTCGTGCAGTCAACTTCAGGAAAGTCAACATCACTTCATGATCAATACTGTTAATGGCTGCTAGTAAATCTAACAACAATACCAATATTTAAGCTTCAGCCACATGAAGATCATCATAACTACTTTAAGATTACCTTGAACATGTAGAGAAATTATCCAACTAGAACAAAAATTGTAATGAACTTTGAACATGTTTAATAGTTACCGTCTTACGGATTCATCTGGATCCTGTTTTAGGGCCCAAATGGGACTACTTGCAGTGACAAGCCCTGCTCTGAGCAGTAAGTGTTTTGCAAGGTATAGGTTTTTCCAACAGCTATTATTTCCTATGGATTTAATTTTTAAAATAAACCATGTGGAAAAATATAAATTAATTAATTATACATATCTGCATTTATTATAATATATCACCAATAAGAGAAAAAAACCAATATTTTAGAATTTTTCAAAGTACTAAATAGATATATTGTACTAAATATTTTACTTTTCAAATTTTGATAAAACTATGAATTCTGAAACACTGACTAAAAGTGTCACTGTACAAGAGGCAAGCAAAATGTATTAGTTAATCAGGCTCAATATTTGTACGCATTTTTGTTTTAAAAAATGTATGCGAGATTTCACTGACTCTTGCAGTTCTTTCCAAGGTAATTTTCTATTATGCTAAAAATAGTTGAAATATATTATAAAGGAGATTTTATTTTGTGATAAAATTAAAAGCATATAAATTTGTGGTTGAAAAAATAACCAAGGATAACACTAATTTATTTAAATATGTGCTCTACAATACAAAGAAATTCATTTCTGAGGACCATATAATAAGATTAAAAATGCCAGTGATTGAAGAAAGCAGTCTTCAATGCATTTCAGGTTTTAGTTGCCGGAAGTTCCCAACATAAAATAGAATTCTGTTAAATGCAAAACATAAATAAGAGAAAAATTAAAGAATTAATTAGAAACAACATGCTGCATTCCTGATCACAGCTAAGAACACAAAACAGATAAGATTAAAAGGAATTTTATATTAGGTATTGTCTGTCACCCACCTCATCTGCCTGTGTGATCACAACTTCTTGGATACTGCTACCTTTGTCATCTTTTTCATCTGCATGCTGAGTTCTTCTGTTCTTCCATGAACTGATATATCCAAAGAACCACAGTCTACCACTTCACCAACATACTCCTTGTCTTCTGGAAAGTCATTGCTGACTGAAGTCTCAAAGTCTTCTACAAAGACTGACAGGGACTCTTTGTTAACACCATAAGCACTGTCAGAGGTTACCTGAGCCTCGTTAAAGGTCTGGTGTCTTAGGATGACAAACTTTGTTCCCTGTTGAACAAAGAAAATACAAGACATAAAGGGTCTTTCACTAGGATATTAATTCCCTTTAGCTTGCCATGAACTATATTTTATACACAAAGAATTCTAAGAAAACATGATACCTACGTCTGTGAAATTTCAAAGTGTATATCTTTTCTCAGGGAAAAGATGCTGCAAAATTCATTTATTTTCATGACCTATTTACAGAAAACCTTTACAAAAAAATCAGTAAACATCCTATTATAATAATAATAATTGTGTATTTAGTTTATAAGTCACATCAAGGAAAATATAATAATTTAAAACATATTATCATTAATAGCATGAGGATTACCCTTCAGTGATTTACTACAGAGTTTTATGGAGCTTTCTCCAAAAAGCTGCTGATGGTCCCAGTTAATGACAGAATACTGAACTCAATAGATCTGTCTGATAGTTGATCCAGTAAATGAATTATCTTGTCTATCTAGCAAGGAACATTAGAGTAATATCTATATTAAATTGATACTCGTCTTATTATAATTGTGTTCATATACACAATTTTGAATTTTCACAATTTTTTTTATTACAATTTGTTTAAAAAAATTATGTTCACTGGTCCACTGTTCTCCTTCCTTCTCCATATAGTTTAATTTGTTGTATCCTGTGAGTCTTTAGGTTCCCATTTAATATGCAAAGCATACATCCGCACATACCTTGAAAAACATCTGCTGCAATACATGTGTGTACAAGCACAGCATTCATTGTTTCAATTTACACTGTGAGGCATACTGTGCATCAGAGATTGTAATCTGACCCTTTAATTATAAAGAGAAATTATTTCACTTGAGTCCTTACTTGCTAATTGTTTCTACTTCTGGCCTTTTAAAAAATAACTTGACATCATTTTTAAAAACTGGCAGGGTATGAATATCCAGATGAAAAGGGAAATGTTCTGTGACTAAAATGACATAATGTTGATTTCTATACAAAGCAGGATTTCAAGAGCTTTGAGAAAAGGAAGAGGAGACTACACACAACCCTAGAACCTCACTTTAATGAAGTTATACAATGAACTTTCGTTTATTTTATTACCGACACCATTTAAAGCCATTCAGGTGATCATGTGCAGACAGCAACACACAACTTCATAGGGATATTCATGAAACATCTCAGTCTTTGGTGAAAAGTCTCACAGAGGTAGCCATATTAATCTGTATCTACAAAAACAATGAGGAGTTCTGTGACACCTTAGGGACTAAGGCTATGTCTAGACTGCAAGCCTCTTTCGAAAGAGGCTTTTTCGAAAGTATCTTTCGAAAAAGCCTCTTTCTAAAGAGCGCGTCTAGACTACAATACGCGGATCGGAAAATCGATCCACTTTTTCGAAAAAGAGCGTCCTGACTGCTGGACGCTCTTTCGAAATTAAAAGCCACCCGGAACCGCTTCTGCCAGGGCATGGGGGCAGCATTTCCTTCCGGGTGCAGCTGCCTGCCCTTTGCAGAGACGCGTGGTTAAAGGGACGCCCCTGAACACCCGTTGCTCTGCTTCTGCAGCTGTCTTTGCTGTCCCTCGAGGAGGTAAGCAAGGCATTGCAGTGCTGGTTTGGAGTGCTCAGCTTCCTGGGACACCCCAGCAGGTTTTTTGTGTGGAGGTTTTTCTGTTTTAGGCTCATTTTTTTGGCATGGAGCCAGAGCTGCCCCTGGGCAGGCGATGGCCCCACGCCATCATACTGCAAGTGTTGCTGCATCTGCATGACACAGTCATGAGGCTACTTCCCCATCTGGACCCAGACCAGAGGTACGAAGGGATCATCTGTCAAGCAGCCGCACTGCCCTTGCCTCCAAACTTCTTTGTGGACAGGCGTTTTTGGAGGCTTGACACCAGCTCTGACTGGTGGGACCGGCTCGTGATGGAGCTCTGGGATGACCAAGAATGGCTACGCAACTTCCGGATGCGAAAGACCACTTTCCAGGAGCTGTGTACCTGGTTCGCCCCTGCTCTGCAACGGCAAGACACCCACCTGCGGCCCGTTATCCCCGTGGAAAAGAGGGTCGCCATTGCCCTCTGGAAGCTGGCAACCCCCAACAGCTACCGCTCCGTGGGACACCAATTTGGAGTGGGCAGGTCTACTGTTGGATCCATCCTGATGGAGGTAAGTCATTGTCTGGGGACAGTCACAGTTTGGGGTGGGGGGAAGGGAGACTGTCAGGAAGGGCAAAGTCGAGTGTGAGTGGGAGGGAGCTCCTCCACTCACCCTGAATTGTTGGGGGGGGAGGGAGTTCTGAGGAGGGGATTCCCAGGGTGTTTGAGAGGGAAGGTGGGTGGTGGGTTCTCCTCCTAAGAGATAAGGCACCCCTTCTAACATTTTGTTGTCTGTCTCGTTCTGCAGGTGGTGAGGGCCATCAATTCGGAGCTGCTCAACAGGCTCGTCTGTCTACCAGATCTGGACAGCGTCATGGCCGGCTTTGCTGCCCTTGGTTTCCCGAATTGTGGAGGAGCGCTCGATGGGACACACATTCCAATCCATGCACCGCCCCATCGAGCAGCCCAATTCATTAACAGAAAGGGCTACTTTTCTATGGTCCTCCAGGCCCTGGTTGACCATCGTGGCCAGTTTTCTGACATTTGTGTTGGGTGGTCAGGGCGGGCACATGATGCCCGCATCTTCAGGAACTCGTACCTCTACCGGAGGCTTCAGGCACGAACATTTTTCCCGCATCACAACTTTGCGGTTGGGTATGTGCACATGCCGGCGTGCATAGTGGCTGATGCGGCCTACCCCCTGATGCCGTGGCTGATGAAGCCCTACACCGGCCACCTGGATGCGAGCAAGGAGCAGTTTAATGCTCACCTTAACCGGGTTCGCAACCAGGTGGAATGTGCGTTCGGATGTTTAAAAGGCAGATTCCGGTGCTTGCTCACACGCCTAGACATGGGGGAGAGCAATATCCCTGAGGTGGTGGCCGCGTGTTGCGTTCTCCATAACCTGGTGGAGAGGAAAGGGGAGGCCTTCCTACCAGGGTGTGGTTCAGGTACTGATGGTCAGGAGAGGCACTTTGCCCAGCCCCGGATAGCTGCCATCCGCCAGGCTCACCGGTCTGCTGTTTGCATACGGGAGGCCCTACGGGAGCAATTCTCCAGTGGAGGCCACTGACTCTACTGAGGGGCTTCTGCCTGGGGACTGGGCCCTGGCCCAAAAGAAGCTTCCCTCCACAACCCATCTCCTGACCCTGTTTGGAGAAATAATAAACACCAGGGTTTGTCTCAAAATAATAAGTTCTGTTTTATTTTTTTAAATATCACTCACTGGAAAATAGTATAACTGTTGCAAACATAAAAAAGCTTTTGTTCATTTTTGATGTAGAAAATATAGTTTCATGCCAAACTATGTACGATAAACATTTTGTTGAACACTTTCCTTGTCATTTAACTGGGGTGATGGGGGTGCTTGAAACCTGGAGGGGGGAAGGGGACTTGAAACCTGGAGTGGGGAAGGGGATCAGGTTGCACAGTGCTTGCCTGATCTCAGTATCCTGCTTGGGCCTCGTGTTTGGGGTCCACCATGGCCACGGGATCGGGTGGTGCACCTGTCGGTTGGCTGGATAACAGCGGGTAGGTGCTCTTGGGACGGGGAGGCCTGGGGGAGAGGAGGGCCAGGGGGGGAAAGGGATGCTGTTGTGGAAGGGGGGTTTGGTGGGGCAGGATCATGGGGTGCTGGAGGAGCAGGCCCAGGCACAGGAGCAGGCAAGCCGCAGACCTCCCTGAGAGTGGCAGTCAGGGACGTGCGCTGCTGGACCAGCTCCTCCATCAGCTGGTCATGCCACCGATCCTCTGCCTCCGCCCTCTCTCGCAGGATGGTGTTGAGCTCCTGCACGGCCTCCACATGCTGCCTCAGGATGTCCACATACACACGCCTGTGTCTGCGGCTCCCATGTCCCTGAGATGGAGGTGGGGCTGGGGTGCTGCCGCCCTCTTGCACGGCTGGTCCGGCTGTGGAGGAAAAGAGGAAGACACAATCAGTCCTAAAAAACTGGACTCTGTAGCACTTAAAATACTAACAGGATAGTTTATTAGGGGATGAGCTTTCGTGGGCCAGACCCACTTCCTCAGATCAGAGTAACACGGCTACATTTCTATCACAATCAGTCATGTGTGCAACAGCTGTCCAAAAGGGCATGCCCTCTCCTTGAGACAGGGGAATCAGACATTCTGAAGGTAACACTGTGTGTGACCTGGGCATCAGCCTGAGCATGACAGGTTTCCCTTGTGCATCACCCACTGTGCACCCACCTACCTCCCCCCCTCCGCCCCGGGTGTTACACAACCTCACTGCACTCACCTGCTGCTTCATCTCCTGCGCCAGATGACACCTGGGAGGCCTCTGGGGTCTGTGTGACTGGCTCCAGGGTGAGGGTCGCCGTCTCCTCACTGTCCTCCTCTGGCACCATGTCCCTGTCTCCTAACCGCTCTGGGTCCTGCTCTGGTGCGTCCACCACAGGGTCCGCCAAGCCTGACTGCACGAGACGCCGTGGTGTGCGTGCTTCACCACCACCACCCAGGATCTGGTCCAGCTCACTATAGTAAGGGCAGGAGTAGAGGGTTGCCCCAGAACGGGAGCTATGCTCCCTGGCCTTTACATACCCTTGGCGCAGCTCCTTAACTTTGGAGCTCTCCTGGTCCTGGGTGCGGGGGTAGTGTCCTTTCTGGGCCAGGGCCTCTGCCATGCGGCCATAAATGTCTGCATTTCGTCGCCTGCTTTTTAGGGCTTGTAAGGCCTCCTCCTCTCCCCAGAGCTCGGGAAGGGTCTTGATCTCTGGCCCAGACCATGACGGTGCCCGGCGTTTGGAGCCCCTGGTTGGATCCCCAGAAGGCTCTCTAGAAGGGCCAGGAGGGTCTTGGGGCTGGGACATGCTGCACTTCACCAGCCGTGTGCTCTGGCTGCTTTGCTGCCACAAGTGGCTGTGAGGGTGCCTGTGCCTTTAAGAAATGGCTGCAGACAGGACCAGAGACATGCAAGCCATGCCCCAGATTGTCCACCAGGGCTTCTTCCTGGAGGCCATTAGTTTCGAAATAATGGCCTCCCCAAGTCCACACACACTTATTTTTGACAGATCACCGTCGAAAAAGGCGTTCTTCCTCGTGCAATGAGGTTTACCGCCGTCGAAAGAAAAGCCACGTTCTTTCGATTTAATTTCGAAAGAATGCAGCTGCAGTCTAGACGCAGATGAAGTTTTTTCGAAAAAAGGCTACTTTTTTCGAAAAAACCACTGAGTCTGGACACAGCCTAAGAGATTTATTAGGGCATAAGCTTTCGTGGGTAAACCCACTTCATCAGATGAAGTGGAGTGGAAGTAACGGAGGCAGAGGTATACATATAAAAGTACAACAAAAGAAAGAAGTTACTTGTTTAGCCTCATTAACACAAGTAAGGCTGGAAGTGGCTCATTCACAGAAGTTGATGAGGAGATATGAATATCAAATTGCCTTGGTTAACATGCTACAAATCACCCAGGCCAGTGACAGATGCCAAGAATAAAACTCTCCTGACTTCCAGTCCAGTCCTCTGTCCCCCTCCTATTGTGATGTGGCATTCACAACTATCTACAGTAGACTTCCGATAATCCGGAACCTATGGGATTTAGGTGGTGCCGGATTATCAGATATGCCGGATTATCAGGAGGTACTATAAAATGGTTATATATATACTGGATATATTATATACTTAACTCTATTTATTGTACATACTGTATACAGTATACTATAATGTTTTAGTTTTTTTAAGCCTTTTTTACCCTTTTTGCTCAGTTCAGCTGCTGCCGCTGTTACCTTGTGACTCATTTTTTGCCGAAGCTCACTCACTAGGCTCTTCCATTTTTATGCCGGACTATCAGGAGTGCCGGACTATCGGAATTTTACTGTACTGTACTATGAAGCAGGAAGTCTCAAACAATATTGCAGAAGAGAAAAAATCCTTTATGCTGGCTAATTAAACTTTCCTCAACTGAAAGATCTCCATAGCTTGGTTAATGGGGACTGTATTCTTAAGTATGGCTTTTGCTTAGATTTACTGTATTTTCTTCATGCAAGATCCATTTGTGAGCCTCAGAACACCTTAATTCACAGTGTTTCAGAATGAAAAAAAAATTACCAGCCCATTCAGTACTTCAGTAGCTTTTAATTCATGGAATGTAGCTAATATAAACTTGATAAAAACAAGCTAGGGAGGTTGCCACTCATTGGAGAAAAGCTGCATATATCCAGTTCTAGCTAACAAAAAACGTGGTTGCAACACCCAGCCTGTGGGTGATAACTGGCCTGATAACACACACAATAGGCATAACACTGAGATCTTCTTTCTGTGCTAGAAGAGAGGAAAAAGGGGACTAAAACTGCATGGCATTGCTTCATTTCCTTTTAAAAGAATTAGTTCCTTAAATCTATTAAGACCATTGAAAATGAATGACTACAATGCTGGATCTGACCACAAGTTCAGAACTAATTTTTTTTTTTTATTACTACCCGGGTGACTTTAGTGAACATCAGTGGGGTTTTTTCCCCCCCAGTCTAGACATATTAGCCATCATCCATAATATAAGACAGTATAAAACATGATTCTATATATGTGTTTGATGTCCTATCCTTCAGCCTCCAGTAAACAGCATTATCTTCCCAACTATATTTTTCCACTGAAAGTAAATCAGTGACTCAAATACACAGAAAATTGCTCACTAATTACAAGCCATTCATTCTTTGCAATGTTTCCTTATACACATCTATTAGAACGCCCCATAAAAATTGTAAAGAGTCCCATCGAAATATGGAATAGTTCTAACTAAATTGCAGGTTTGCATAAAAGCACAGATCATATTATTTACATTGATTTCAATCATGTAATCTATTTTGATGAGCAAATTTCCTGTTAAATGCTGGCAAATCATACAACCTTACATCTATGTGAATGATTCCATTTGCTGTCAGTTGTGTAATATGGGCAACTTTGTTACTAGTCAAGCGTAAAAGACAATGGAAAAAAAATCTGCACACCAAATGTGACATTGCACTGTAGAAGTAAGCATTAAATTAGAGTGAGAGGTTATAAGTCTGACAGAAACCTGATCTGTATTTCCTAATTATAGAGTCTCACTTTCACAAAACTGACACAAATGTTAAGCCAAATTAAATGTTGTTTAATTAACTATCCTATACAAGACTTCAAAGCAGAATGTCTACATGTTATTTAGCAAAGTACCAGAAACACAAGGACTTGTGAATTATCAGTCAACACAGGCTGCCATCACAGCTAACTGCTGCAAGGTTAAGTCATTTCATTTTCACGCATCTATCCTTTTAGTGCACTGCTTGTAATATTTACAGAAAAAGGCAACACGGTAAACAGTTTCACACAATGAGGTGTGAGAGTGGATACAGCACTATTCAATAACTTTGAATTCCCCTGATGAGCTGCCAAAAAACCATTATGAATGGCCGGGCTGATGGGCTGATGACTGATAAAGGAAAAAACAAACAGCACTAGTAATTCATGAAAAAGCATACACTGCCATGACAACTAAAAGTGCAGAGTGATAACTCTGAAGGTAAATGGAATTGTGGGAGCTTCTTTCTTAAAGGATCAACTGTACATGCTCATTATTTTAATGTTTCAGCATTAAACATGTTCAGCCCTACTAATTCTTTTAGTATTAAAAGAAAAACTGGTTTTATGAGTATTTATTTTGCTTTAATTTGGTAAAACGAAATAATCATTCTGTGTTTTGAATCCAAAATTATGTCTGTGCTTTGGTTCTAAAGTGCTAATTGTTTTAGGGCTGATCCTTTAAGAGCTAAAGCTTTTCTGTGACTTGAAAGCAAGTTAACAGAAAACTGAAGTGCCAATGATGCTCAAAAAGTTGAGCCTAGCAAGTGAGTGATGAAACAGGCCATTTCTGCAATTTACTATAGGACAATAGCAGGAGTAATATTAAACAAAAACCTCTGCAGTGGGATGTGCATCCACATTGGCTCCATCAGTTGAGTGGCCAAAGTCAAAGGAAATGTTATCTAACCTGGAAGTGAGGTAACTTACATTGATGAATGGCCAGAGAAACATGAAACAGGGCAAATTTGTGCACCAGTACAAATGTATTTGGTAGAAGGATGCATCCACAAACTAATGTCTCTAACACAGAAGATGCCCTACAATCAGATTCCAAAAGGCAATGGGATATGCCAGCGTGGAGCCAGATAACAAATCTTTTCAACAGCATCACAGAAAAGCACAACCATAACACTTTGAATGAGGTAGCTATCCTTGCCCAAAGCATATTTTTGGTTAACGTTCTGAAAACATCAGTGTATCTGAAACAACATTAAAAGAATGCAATATACAGAAAGAAAGGGGAAACTGATGTGCTAAAATTATCTATTTCCAAACCCTGTGTAATGGACCACATTGGCCAGACTCATTAAGACTCCGAGTTTCACTGCTCCCATGCCCACAAAAAATCATAGTAGGAAGAGACATTTTCTGAAAAAGCATTATGCAAGTGATGTGTGAACAAAACCTTATATTAACATAATTTCCCCTAATTGTTTTACAGCTGTTAAATTGACAATATAAAAGGCACTAATATTAGCAGTCCTTGCCTCTTACTCTATCCACTCTAAGCTTTCAAATATCTGAGTTATTGAAAATGGAACTTACCATAAAGTTGGAATCAGACATTCATGCTGCTTCTCCATTATCTCCCCTTTCACCCATGCAAAACTGAGACAGACTTAGAAGGCCTCATTCTATCTTCTCCTTCTTCTATATTTGTATTAGACAAACTCAGATTACTAGAAGTCTTTGGGTATTTTTTTAAGCTGTAAATTATAGTTTGTAATACTTTTAGGGCTTGATTACATCCCACGGAAGAGAATGGAAACCCTCCATTCTCAGCAGCTCATTCCCCATTCAAACGGACCATATGGCCATTGTCGACTCTAAGCCATGCAAATCCCAAAATGTTGGGAAATGTTTCTGCAGATGAGTTCCTCTCCAGCATAGAAACTAAGATCCTAATTATATGATGGAAACATACTGTGTGATAGGACTTGATAAAAAGCACTCAGAATGGTCTCATCAATTGTGCAAGAATTAACCATTAATAAACAATTTAGAATACATGGGGTTTGGAACTAGCAGTCGTCTTGCAATTCATCCTCTATAGTTTTTTACAGTGACATTTCTTATTTCCGTTAAAAATTATCTGAGACATAGGTCAACATAGCTATGGGATGGGAGAAATCCACAACCTTAAGAGATGTAGTCAAGTATAGGCTATGTCTACATTACAAGCACAACAACAGCGCAGCTACTATAGCATAGATACTTGCTACAGCAACAGAGCCGGGAGGAGAGAGACATGTTCTGTTGCTGTGTGGAATCCATCCCCTCAAGAAGTGGTAGCTAGTTGGATGAAAGAACTATTCTGTCAACCTAGCAGTCACTATTCCAGGGCTTAAGTCAACTGAACTACCAGCTTCTGAGGGATAACTCCTTCCATTATTGTAGCAAGAGTCTATAGTAGCTCTTCAGCAGTGCTGTTGCACTGTTTATAGGATAGACATAGTTTGAGATTCAGCAAGCCAGCCAACCCTAGAAAAATGTCCCTGTGTCAACCTCAAGTACTTCTGCCTCTCTTCCAATAAGGTTGGCTACTGGGCCAAAATCTTAACATACTTATTAGGAAGTGTGCCAGAGTCCCACCAGTTACTGTTAAGTGCTTAGTCTCTTGAGTACATGGACAGCGTTGAAAGGAAATCCAGTTGAGTGCAGAATATTTTAAGAAGGGAGCAGCTGGCTCAAGTACTAAGCTGAACACCAAGGTGCAAAACAGCCTTAAACTTGCTGTCTTTCCAATCAGATTGCAAACTCCATGTTTTGGAATTGGCACTGGTGACAGAGTGGAGATGGGATTTCTGTGCAATGGGCACCGTGCAGCCTCTTCAGCTGTCTGAGTCATATGACTTGTGGTTACTTGTGTAGCAGGGAGGAGCAAAAGGAAAAGAGCTCCTGCCTTAGATGGTTTTGTTTCATAGCTCCTACACACCAAGGGGACCTAAGACAATGGCAGGAGCCTTTGGTGAGAAATACCAAAATCTACTAAAAACAAGGGATGTTAAAAAGTGGGGTTTTTGTAAACATGTAACCGCATGTGCATAAAACATGTATAAAGCCAGAGGTAACAAGCAGATGCTCATTTTCTGGAGAAGAGTGATGAGAATAAGATAGAGACTGCAGGAAAAAGAGAATAATTTACAAAACAAAAGCCAAAACAAAGCAAACCATTCCCCAGTATGCTATCATGCTAAGTAGTTCAAATATTCAGGACCCATTTATCAGTCAGCTCTCCACCTTGCCTTCACTTGCATGTGTAGCCGCATGTGCACACAGCAATCCAAACTTTGGAGAGGCTACATGTATGTGGTCTTTAAATCTGAACCCACAAAACAAAATCGTTTTGAAGAGTAAACTGTTTGTGCTTGTTAATGCATTCAAGTTATTTGAAAGCACATCATAAATATTTAATACATAATGAAAAGATGCAGTTCTGGGTGTGAGCAAAATGTAAGCCACAATTCGAAAAATCAGACCTGCAGTCTGCAGGTAAGGCCTGCTGTATGGTTTATGTACCATGATATGACAGGCAGCAGATCGAACAATTCAATAGCATCTGAAAGGAATGACTACATACAATTTACTTATTGATTCACCTTGCTCTACATCGCCTCAAAAATGTCCTCCCTGGAATGATTTTCCCATTTAAGTCTCCCAGTCCACCCAGGACCTGCTCTCTCCCTCCTCTACCCCCACAGACCTCCCAAGGCCTGTTCCCCATCGCCACCCCCGCAGCCCACCTAAGACCTGTTCTCCCCCTCCTCCCCACAGCTCCTCCAGGGCCTGTTCTCTCCCTTCCCTGCCCAGGCCACCTCCACAACAGCCCAAGATGGCAGAGTCTCACTTGCTGCCCACTCCCTTGGTGGTGTGGCTGCCCCCAGTAGACTCTCTGCATATAGCTCCTCCCTGCAGGCTCCCTGCCACAGAGGCCACTCTCATATCATGACCCTCCAAACAGCAGCCCCTCCCTTTCCATGTTATGGAAAACTGTCCTTTCCCGGGACTTCTGGTTATCTTGGCACAGCCAACCCCTGACCTTGTTTATGTTAGGAGACGAGGAAGCTGTATACCAAATTTGGTGGCCCTAGCTCTTACCATTTAGGAGGAGTTCTTGAACAGACAGACTCACAGACAGACAGACACACTCTAATCTGTGTGTGTGCGTGCATGTGTGTGCGCGCGCGCTCGTGTGCGAGATAGCGCAGATAGTTGGTCTGAAAATCTATTTATTCTAATGTTTTATGAACACACGAGTCACATACAGCTTGCAAATTGTACATCTGATAATCTACAAATATATTTGTGAAAAGGCAGACATTTAAAAAAAAATCTCAGTACAGAAGTCCATTAACATCTGCGGTTATATCCCAAAGCCTTCCAGAAGTGAAAAACCACTATGATTATTTAGCCACTCATTTTATTTAATTGAGAAAGATTCTGGCCAGCCTAATAGCCTTCCTTACACTAAGCATCTGATGACTGAAACACTTTTTCCCTCTTAAGGCAACAAGCAAATGAGGCAGTGCTGGTATCTCTCTGTTCCTGCAGAGCCTCACTATCTAGGATTTCATCTCAAGATGATAACACTGTTCTGACATGTCCACATCTATAGAACTGATTTACAGACGGACCCAATGAAAAAAGTTTTTAAAAAGCTGTGGCATGATCCCCCATATAAATGACTTTTTCAGCCATGTGATACTGCAAATGGGAAGAATTTTGCACTTCTGTAATTTATCTCCCAAGTGACCATATGCTCACACCACCATTAACCTTATCTTTTCCACATTTTAACCCTCTCTGTATTGTTATCCGCACTTGTTCATATCTGAATTCTGAAAACACTTATAGCCAGAACCTTAGACTATAAAAGTAATGACTTCCCTTTTTTTACTTCTTTAGAAAAGCACTATGCACATTTAAACACAATCTCAAAAGCAATGCTAATGGTAAATAATAAACCTGATTTAATTTTTAAGAACAGCTTTTCAGATTTTACTTTGTGTTACCTACTACTTCCCTACAGTAGAATTTTCACATCTGGGCACCTTGTATATCTCCCTCAAAAGACAATGGTTTCACCCTTCTTCTCAGCACAGAGTTAATAGCAGAGTTTCATATCGCCCAAGCTTACTTCCTTCTACAAATGTCAAACAGGATAATTATTAGAGCTGGAGGAAGTTTCATAGCAATTTAAAGATGATCTGAATTTGCCAAAATAAGTGAGAATGCACTTCTTGGCTTTACTTTCCAATGCATAAGTGCCATCAATAGGTCCCAAATCAGTGCCAGTGAGCAAAGTCTCCCATACATTGTTCTGACTCATCAGGAAATGCGCAACAGAAAACAGGTGTTTCAAATAGACAGCACATTGTACCTGTGCGCTCTCATTTTTATTGAATGCCTACTGATTTCCGTAAGAAGATTAACGTTCTTGTTTTTAACTTTTAAGTCTAAACTGGCCCTCATTACTAGAGAGACAGCTTTGCTCCTTGTGCATTACTGCCATACTTGGAATAATCTGAGGCACATGAGTTGACAGCCCCTTCCTTGCATAAATTTCAGAGACCTCAGAACATGGCATGAAGAATGAGAATTGCTTGTAACTATTTCACTTCCCTTGCTGGCTCATCAGAGCCCTGGTATGATGCTCCTCAGCACCCACTCCAAGATACACTTGTTCTTTCAGGCTTTTCTCATGGGAGGGCTGGAGGAATGCTGACAAACTAGAAGATTACATTTGGGGTAGGGAAAATGCTGTAGGGCTTGGGCTTGTGTTAAGCTGTGCTCCTGCAGCTAAAAAATGAATAGCACTATAAAGAACCAATGGCAATTGTTGTACATGCTTCCCATGCCCTTGCTTGGCCTTGTCTAAACCTGCAATGTCACTGCAATTCCAGCCCTCACCTTTCTTATACTGAGCTATCGCTGCTTCCTTCAAGTTATTTGTGATCCTGTTAGAGGAACAAGTAGCGGTGACCACCAACCTTGTTTTCTCTTATGACCTACTCCAGAATTTGAACCCAGACTTTCAGCCAGAGCCATCTAGCCCATTAGCGTATTTAGTATACATGTTAAAGGCAGTTACAGAACATTCGATTTGCAACCTGCCATGTCTCATTTAAGTGATGTAGCCATTGCAATAAAACATTTTTGACATATTACACTGGCCTACGACATGATGCCAATGGAAAATGACATGCCACAACACAATGAATATGATAACATTTAAAAGCTACACATACCTGAATAACTAACATCGACCAATAGCTCTAAAATAGGTCAGAAAAAAATAGGGACAACAAGCATGGTTTGAAAAGTACTTCTTTTGCCAGCACCTTCCTGAAAACACTTCAGGTCTGTGTAGAGTGAGCACCTCTACACTGTATGGTGTGTTCTCAATCCATCCTCCACAGAGCTATTATTTAAAAACGAAAGACGTTCTATCCAAGATAGGGTCTGATGCTTCCCTCGTCACCAAAGTAGTTCATGTTAATTTAATGTATGCATTTTATTTCAGAAGAGGCAGGGTTGAAGAAGTGGAGTAGAAGGTGGGGAGGTGTTTGCTGGGCCTTTGTTCCTCAGGACTGGACCAGCACCTAGAAAGCTCTGTCTTATGCACAAGTGACCTTTACCCCTGTGATAGAAAGTTCCATTGTGCCTGAGAAGCCAAGTCAACCAGAGTCCTTGTCTCGGAGCGTTAGATGATCTGGATATCCTCAGACTTGGCCATATAAGTTGTACAAGACTTAATAAATATTAATATTTTGCAAATATATAGCATCTTCCATCTGAGGAGTTGAAAGCATTACAAACATTAATGAATTAAGTGTCTAGCACTCCTGCGAGATAGGGAAATACTATACCTCAGAAAAAAGGGTAGAGAGAGGTTAAGCAGTGGTCCCGTCACAAAATAAATATCTAAAAGTTTCAGTAGAGCTCAGATCTCCTGATTTCCAGTCATTCACTTTAGATATAAGGTCGTCATCCCTAATTCATTCATGCCAAACCTGACGCCTAGAAGCAGCCTATGAGATACAGCAAATCTTTAAATTACATATTTGGGGATAGCCTTCTAGTTTGTTTCCAATGAATTCACATTTTTATGTTTCCTATTCTTTGACAAAGTATCATGGGCACAAAAGTTCATAGAAAGTAGAATTCAGAATCATGAGCATGAACATATTCTGAGGAGTTATAAACACCAGGAAGCAAAAATAATACAGAAGAGTTTAGAGATTAGAAACATGGCCAGCAAATGCCACTTAGAGAAAAATAATCTGAAATTTATAATTAGTGAGAAGCAGAAATGGTGGAAGCAGTATTACTGAAGGAGAATAGTGGGTGACTCCGGAGAACAAACAATCAACTAGGATTTTTTTTTTTAAATCACTGCAATTTCTCATGGCAAAGGGGAATACAGCAGATCAAAGAGTCAGGATGACTCTCTTTACCCAGGTCTGAGGTTGCAGAATCACAGAAGATTAGAGGTGGAAGAGATCTTAGGAAGACATCAAGTCTAAGCCTCTGCTAAAAGCAGGACCAACCCAAAATAAATCATCCCAGCTGGCAAACCTGGCCTTAAAAATCTCT
This sequence comes from Pelodiscus sinensis, assembly GCF_049634645.1. Lineage (NCBI taxonomy): Eukaryota > Metazoa > Chordata > Testudines > Trionychidae > Pelodiscus > Pelodiscus sinensis. The sequence continues at coordinate 35,299,568 of NC_134722.1, forward strand.
AAGGATGGAGATTCCACCACCTCCCTAGGCAATCCATTCCAGTGAGTGGTTTTTCTTCCCTCATTGTAACTTGAGGCCATTGCTTTTGTCCCAGAATGAAACTGACCAAATTGAGAATGTTCAGAGCAGTGCCACAAAAATAATCAAGCATTTGAAGAGATGATTTTTAAAAGAGGAGTGGGAGAAACTAAGTTTGGCTAAATTATAACAATGATGAAGAGAACAGAAGAGTCCATTTGAATACCAAGATCCAGAAACTTAGAGCTGAGCTCCCAAACCATCAGTGCAAATGGGGTCTAGCAGTGTGGAAAGCACCGATGAACGTGTCTAGCTAGGCTTCGAGCAGAGCTCAGGCACAGCATACCAGACCAGACATTTTTTTAACGAATAGGGTCTGTTGTCTCCAGCATGAAGTCCACGACTGGCTTAAGTACACACAAAAACTGCCTTTGTGCTGAGACAAAGTTCAGGATCTGGCAAGCTTGTGAACTACTGGAAGTGGCTTGGCTTTGTTAACATGTCACATTCTCATAGAGATTTCATATAATAAAGGTGTTGCTTGTTATTCAGCCACATAGCTAAGACGGCCAAAGATACTCCAGGACACTATGCTTTCAAACTCTCCAACGGCATGCAAGAGGTGCACATTCTGGGCCTACCTGGCACTGCCAGAACGGTCATCAGAGAGATGTGTGAATTTGCTGGACTGAGCCAGATCTGTGAACTTCGCTACAGGACAGCTGATGCAATGCCATCCACTATGGTCTCTTGAGCTGGCACAGCTGTCCTCAATAAGCTATACGTGTTTGAGGATGACAATGAATATTTGAAGAGCTCCAACACCAAAAATGTTGACAGATTATTGTTTGGTAAAAGGAGTGTGTGTTGGTGCTATGAGCAGAGCTGGATGGAGAACAGCAATTCCATTTCATGGAGGATTTTAAGATTTCAAACTCTGGTTTTATTCAGATTCAGAACAAAACCAAAGTTTTGAAATTCTCTGCAAACCAGAATTCCCATTCTTCATGAAGCTCAATTTGGAGCCTTGGCAACAGGGAAGCCCTTTTGGTGTGCTCTCTCAGATCCTGCCAAAGCTTCCAGCTTACGGGAAGCCAGGCAAGGTTTCCACCAAACCCTGTCTGGATTACAGTGGCATTTCTTCAGAATTGGCATGGTCCCTCAGAACATTCTGATTTTGAAGAAATGGCACATTCCAATGAAAAAATGTTTTGTCAATTAAAAACCCTTTCTGAAAGCTAGCAGTAGAAAGTTGTGAGATACACACAGACATAAGCAGATAAAGGACTACATTTTAAGCATCAACCTAGATTGCCTTGAGGATCCTATTAGCCCAGGCCTACACAACTCGCAGCCAACATGTGGCTGGTGGTCTGTTTGTTTGCGGCCTGCTGTGGGGTTTATAAGTGGGATTCTTTGAACATGGCTTCAACTGGGAACATGCTCCACAACAGCGAGTCAATATAATGGTCTTCAGTTGATATGCATTTTAGTAGTTAAATTCCTGGACTGTCATTTCTCATTAAAAGTGCTGTCATATGGGTGGAAATTGGGTAAATATTACATTTTATTAATATCAGCAGACCTGACTTAAATGGGTCCTGCGTGTTGTATAGTCTTGCCTTAATCTTTGTATTCATGCCCGTCAGTGTGAAAGAAGCTATTTACATATATATTTGCATGTATATGCAACCACACTTAAGTTGCGGACCTCGTTATGTACTGGGAGTAACATTGTGGCCCCCGGGGCTTCCAAAGTTGAGTAGCCCTGTATTAGCCTCTCTGCGCACACCCTCAAGCACTTACTATGAAGAGATACAGATTCACTGGCTGGGAGGTGAGGCACACCTGCTTACAACAAAATCGTCAGAGAAATCAAGGAGATCCACTAAAGGTTAAGTGAAAACCCTTTGACTCAGAAAGTGCAGCTAGTGTGTTGTGTGTAACCCAGTCACATACATTTGGTTTTACATCTTTTTAATGGCATGGCATATCAGATTGAAAATCTTTTCAGTGATCTATGTTTTCATTAAATTAACCTTTGGATAGGAATGTCAAGGCTTCACTGCAAAAAGGTGATTTAAGGTTTAAATTTCAGTTTGAAAATATAAAAATAAAATGAAATAAAACACAGCTGTGATTTCCTGCTAGGACAAGGACACTGGAAGCTTGAGTAACAAAATAAGAAGGAAGATGCCTCTTTAATCTGTTTCTTGGCAAGCTTGGATATTCAAGAAATATGCAGAAACTCAGAGCTATCTACAAAGCTTATTTCAGCTGAAGCTGGCAAATGTCATGTGCACTATACTGCATTGTATAAAAGGCATATTTTGGGGAATGCTGGAATCTGACACCCAAAAACAACCAGAGTAAATTGATCTAGTCATTAGTTCTACTAAATCTGAGGGATCCAGATGCAGCATTAAATCCCACAGAATTCTTAGTGTCCTGTTACACAAGAACTAAAAAGTTGTGCAGTTAAAGATGTTATGTTGTTCATTGCTTTCCTAAAACTAGAAATAGTTTTAAAATGAAGTTTTGCCAACAAACATTTTTGGTGGGGGGTTGGGAGGAGGAAGAGGAAAAATCATGTTGTGGTGGCATTTTTGTTTTTAAAAATACAACTTAAAATTGGCCATTTAAAAAAAATAATAGCTCCTTTTTATCAGAAAGGTTAACCATGTCAATTATCTTCCTAATGTATGAACTTTTCAAGCCCACAGAATGCTCAGAAAAGACAAAATCTTTAATGAGAAAGACAATGTGTTCTCCAGGGAGGCATAAGGATCTTGCAAAAAAGGGGATTTTGCGCAAAACAGACATGGCCACACTGCTTGTTTTGCTCAAAACCCCTTGCGCAAAAACAGCTCAGAATAGATTATGCAAATGAAGGACAAAATGCTAATCAACACTGCATTTGCATTGCTTTGTCCGGCAAAAGCCGTAGTGAAGACAAAGCCTCAATGTAGGACAATGTGTAATGTTTAACCTCCCTAGCAGGAATAAAACCCAAGTCATCAATCTACTTCAAGAATCCTTACTATTAGCTTAGAAAATATTCTGAAACCTATGTACCTCTAGAGCATCCAGAACCACCATCATGTGACCAAAGGTGAAGGTGGGAAAATGTCATGATTCCTCTGTCCAAATAATGCTAACTAGTTAAGGACAAGCACGATGCAGACACTTACATGATGACCACAAATGACCATATGTAAGAAAAGATTGAGTCACTTTGATTATAAAATGGGTCCCCTGATGAAATCTGCAACTTGTATGATGAGGCTTATGGTGGGGAACTGCACTCAAACACTGGAGGCATCACACACGACGCTGGTAAAGGTGTCATCCAACTTCAGGTATAAAAGGCTTGCAATGTATCCAGGCAGAACAACAGAGGGGAAACAAATGGAATTCTTTATCCTGGCAGTGTCCAGTCTGGACGGGGATATGATTCAGAGAGGAAAGGGTTCATTTCATGGCCATGCTGAAGCTTAACCTGAGAAGTGACAATATATATATTTTAAATGTCTCAGCTAAGCGTACCAAACCTGAATCCTTTTTTCTGCGAGACTAAAGGAGGCTGTACATAGCCATGAACTCTCCCCCCACCCATGACACTAACAAAATAAGTAAATAAACCCTAGTTCTTCTATAGCACTTTTAATAAGTAGATCTCAGAATACTGTACATAGAGCAGGATTCATCATCTCTATTTTACAGACAGGAATATGGAGCACAATAGGGTTCTTAGATATAAAGAGACATCTACATGACCAGCCTCTTGTCCAAGGGCTTCCTTCCCCTGTACACACCATGAACATCCCCATTTGTGGCAGAGGACTGAGTCCTGCTGTTGTGGAACTGTCTCATTTACTTAGGAGTCTCCCTGAAATCCAGACATGTCCTTGTCTTTAGAATCTGTCCCTAGCACTTTTATAAGAACTCATGTTCTGTCCAAGTTTCTGAAATCCCACATGAACTCTGAGTAGCTGAAAGCACTTGCTATTCAACAGCCACCCCACGAGTCCTGTCACATTGCCACCCTGTCCTCATCCTCCCTTCATAAGAGTCCTTGAACCAGCCCACCTCAACATGCACAGTCAAATCCACATGGAGTCAGAAACTCATTTGGATTCTGGGCAGTGTTGCAAGCATGATAGCCTGGTCAGCTGGCTGTACTTCTCCCAGGAAATCTCTAGTCTAATTTGAAGGTTTTAGCATGTTACTAATTTTTTTTTGGGGGGGGGAGAGGAGGGGGAGGCACCATAAAAATAAAATGTACTACACAAGGTTTTTACATACTCTCTATCAAAACGTCTACAGAATGGTGAGAACGCTTGAAAATTCATCTTCTGATATCCAAGGTATAAGTCAGTAGAACTCATGGTGATAGTTTGTGTTAAGAGAACCTGTCCACTGAGGAACTCATCTAAGTCCCCTTTTATTCCAAAAATTGTCCAACACCCAGCAAATGCTAATAGCATTATTAGTACCTTGGTTTCACCAGAGATGGCACCTCTGATGAGGAACAGATTACAGCAAAGAGATTACACCATTGCACCAATTTGCAGGCCTATTTATCCCATGTAGTTCAAGTTTGTTTTAGGATTTTACACTCACCCATGGTAAAGTGAAGCAACAAATGGGTAACTATAACTTTACTAAGTTGCCGTATTATAAAGCTTTTGTATAGTTATATAGATCAATATTCTACTAAATGGTGTTATTTGTAAAGCAAAACCACCATCATATAAATCTGAGTCTTTCAGGGCAGGCCTTTTATCAATCCATGGTGAAAAATCTAGGCATTTTATAAAATCTATTTGTAGGTTAAGGCTATGTATGGTAATTGTCCCATGAAAATACTACTTATCAGCATGCTTCGTTGTCCTTTAGTTTATATTAATCTAACATACTATACTGTTATAATTGTGTGCCAAACATTTTGTACCATATTAATTAACAAGAACAGATTACACCAAAGAGATTACACCATTGCATCAATTTGCAGGCCTATCTATCCCATGTAGTTTAAGGTTTTCTTCTTTTGTAATTCTTTTGTAATTTTAAGAAAGTTTTAAGAAATTATGCAAGAAGTCCAGTAAGTATATGTCAATCTCCTTGGAATTATTCCTATAAATAATAATTGACACTTTAGAATTTTGTAATTTAAAGTCACCAATCACTTAATACCAAAGTACTTTTTCCAAACCTGCAGCCTTTTTTGGAAGATCTTATGTTAAGTTAGGCAATTTTCTAAAATACGTTCATCATCTGCATTAAGAGAAGATGGGTGTCTCCTTTGTGAGCCTGTCATGAACACTGCGCCAGGTGGCTAATCCTCCTTTTGGAACTTGAACCCAGGCAAAGTATCCACCAGACTCTGAACAGATGTTTAGGCACTCATTAACTAAATCATTTCAGTCACATACATGATGAGAAAGTAACATTAAGAAACTAATAACCCTCGAAGAAAAAAACAAAACAAAAATGGAGAGCTGAAATAGAAATTCTCCCCTTCATTTATTCATTATGACCTAAATAAAGCAGCTTCAGGGGGTAGCTGAGTTAGTCTGTTCAGAAAAAAACAACAAATGGTCTGGTAGCACTTTAAAAGCAATGTAAGTTTAGGTTTGCCAACTCCTTGGAAACTCATGCAAGTTATTAGTGCATCATAAGTCAGCCCAGTTTCTGGGTTCTCTGTACAGTTTTTGAATATTTTTTTCTAGTCTAATTACCCTATTTATTAAAAAAAAAAAGCCAGAAAACCTGTCAGCATTAAAAGCAAAGTTGAAGCCAATTTCAAAAGATTCAATTCTACAAACACTACCAGATATGGTACTTGTTACCATAATAGTACCCTTTTTGTAGGCCACATGATATTAATAAACTAAACAGAATAACATAGTTCCACCCAAAGTATGTAAAGCCTGTGTTATATCTTTGATTACTGTAAGTTAGCATCATTCAGAATAACCCTTTTTTCTAAATAAAGCCTAGTTTTTAGGCAGGATTTTTTTGCTAAAGAGAGCAACAATGATTGGCTTATACTGAGACACACACCACCATTCAGGTTAAACAAGCACATATAAACCCTAAAATTTACTTGTGTTTTCATGTTTATAAACACACAAAAATGGAACGTAGAGGACTGCTTTCACTCACTGGCCATCCACTGTGGCTGAGCAGATCTGCCACAATTTCTCCTTGATTCAGTCAACTGCTGTTTAGCTACACCTGATTGTACCTCAATTTGACTCCTTCACTTTCATTGTTAATAGTCTCTCCCTTCTTGGATTGGCAACAAGTCTCATGAGTCAGGCAGTAAAAGTGTTCAAACACTTTGGCTATGTCTATACTACATGCTTCTTGAGCAAGAAGCCTTTTGCGCAAGAGTTTTTGCACAAAAATTTCTTGCACAAGAGCGTATCCCCACATCAAAGCGCATCACAAAAGCGATGTGCTTTTGCACAAGAGAGCATCCACACTGCAGGACGCTCTTGAGCAAGAAAGCTCTGATAGCCATTCACAGAAAAGCACCTGTGCTTTTTCCCATAGATAGAGACCCCTCTGGAGCATCCACACTTGCCTTCTTGAGCAGTAGCTGTAGTGCTAAAAGCAGTTATGCCTCAAAAAAAGGAGGTTTACCTATGGCAGAAAAAGCCTTCTGTTCTGCTGTTTAACTGCCCATTTAATTGCACAAGAGCTCATTTGAGGTGTGGATGCTCCACAGGTTTTTGCGCAAAAACCTTATAGTGTAGATGTAGCGTTTTTGTTCTCCAAGCTTGAATAACCCCTTTGCTGGGGCTGCTAAGGGAACCCAAAAGACCCATCCATTGCACTGGCTTCCAAGCAAGAGACTCTTTATGAATCAGTTTCTGTGAATCCCTGACTACTTCCTACCACACTTCTCTAGCAGGCTCTTCCTCTGTTACCCTTTTTCTCTGGAGGTCTAGCAACCTGAGCAACTTCCCAGCAATCTACTGCTGAAGGATCTTGCTTTCAGTGGTTCCTAAGAATCTCAACAGTCACACCTGGCCTCCCTTCTGAGCCTTTATACCTCCCCAATTGTAATAGGGCCACTAATCAGGCAGCTAGTCCTCTGTTAAACTTCAACAGCTAGGACATTCTAGGGACAGTCTACCCAAAGATACCACATCATTTAAAAATGGCCCTAATGAGGAAAAGACATTTTTGTCCCTGATTGTAATGCTTGTTTTAGCTCCATTTCTCAGGAGAATACTAAGTGCTGTTCAAATGCCACAGAGAGTTTCTAGAGCATGCTCTGGAACACTTCTTTTCACAGAGTGTGCCCATTCAAAGACCTCTACTCATGGGTTATAATAAACGAGGTTAACACTGAAACATGGACTTAGCACAAAGAGTACCCTATGACCACAAAATCATTTGCCTTCATTGTCTAATCGTTTGATTCCAGCTTTCTTCTCTGACGGCCTGATTACCTTCCCTGCTCTGCCACCGATGCACTGTGTAACCTTTGGTCATTCAAATGGTGCATCTCAGTTTCCCTCACCTATATAAATTTGATTACAATGCCTGCCCATCACTATAAATTGCCAAGAGATGTTTGGTTGAAAGTACAAAGTATTACATATGCTGTGACATCTGTGACGCTCAAAAATAGTCTGCAAGAGGATTATTGCATTTTACCAACAAAATGCAGACTCACACCTCCGGTATATCAGTTCGTTTGGGGGGGGGGGGGGGGGGGAGACAGGGGTTGTGCTCACATGGAACTCGTTGAAATGTGCACATCCATATTCTTTTATTTTACAGATGCCTCCTCCATTTTTGTCATATACTATTGAAATTACTACGATAAGCTTGTTGAAAAAAATTGTTAACATGCTTTGTCGGAGAAAAAAAATGGTGCTGATCTTCACATATTTTAGAAATTCTTCTCCTCCCAATTTTTGCTTCAACTTCATGAAATGTTTCAAAAAATAACTCCACCCTACAAGAAGGTTTAACAATGGCTATAAAACCTTTTAAAGAACATTATTTTAAATAGGGGCACAGTAGGTGCTTGGATTTAAATTTCTCGGATCTAAATTTTCTGCACTGTAAGAAACACCCTGGAGGAATTCAGCACAACCGCACGTGTGCAGAGTTCATATCGCACACAGAATTCATGTCCCCCATAGATTTCTTTGCTTCCCCACACAGAAAAATGACTTGGTGATAGAAAAGCAAAGGGAAGCTGCAAGAGCAGTCACACACCACTACATAGCAGTGCAGGTCCATCATTTCAGGCATCTGGAGCAGCCAGCAGAGGTGTAAATACCTTAGAGCTAGAGACATCCTAGCCAGTGACTTCTACCCTGAGCTGAAATCAGCTGCTAGTCCCAGCTGGGCTGGAGACAGGAGTGGGTAGAATTTCTTCTTTCCCTGCAAGAAGTGTCTGGAGCTGGGTCAGACACACCCTTTAGAACCTCCCCCCACTCATGAAGTTCAGCATCACCCCCCATTTCCTTCCCCTATTGCGCCTCAGCTGTAGGAGGAGGAATCACTGTACACACAGGGAGCTCATCCTCCAACCCGTGTATCTAGACTTCTCACACCCAAATTCCCCTGCCCAGTACATCCAGACCTTCCCTAACCTTCCATAACTGAACCTCAATCCCTCCTGCTGCTCCCAGACCCCTGCCTCTGGACCCCCCAACACCTAGACCCCCCCCCCACTCATCTGCCTGTACTTAAACCCACCCTGACAAGCCCCACATACCTTACACCACATTTAAACACCCACATCCAGACCCCTATGCTACTGATCCTTAACTGGCTGCACCCAGACTCCCATCCCCCTTTCCACTGAGCCCCAACCACCTTCATATGGAAGCCCCTGCAGAGTCCATGCATCTGGAACCTCCTCCCAATGAGCCTCGGTGCATCCATATCCCCACACCCACACACACCCACACCCACCTCAGCCGAGCTGCCCACACTAAGATTATGGCACACAGAACCCTCTCATCCAAACCTGGATCTCCCCACAGAGTCCCTCCATACTTGAATCCTAACTGCCCACACCTGGTGTGCCTGGAACAGAGGGGCAGGGCCCCAGGGTTGTTTCTGTGGTAAGCCTAGGCCTTGTACTGTGTCAGGATTAGGTGCAGCCTCACTGCTGAGTCAGTGTACAGATAGGGTTGCCAGATGGTTGAAACAAAAATAGCGAACACCACCTCCCCCCCCCCCCAAAAAAAAACCCAGGAAAAAATTCTGTTGAAGGAAAAAAAAAAGGGGGGAGAGAGACCAAGTAAAAAAAAAAGTGGGGGGGGGGACTCCAAGACTTAAGCAAAAAAAAAAATTAAATAAAACAGCATGAAAACAGCATGTTCCCTTAAAGGGTGTGTCTAGACTACATGCCTCCTTCGACGGAGGCATGTAGATTAGCCAGATCGGAAGAGGGAAATGAAGCCGCGATTAAAATAATCGCGGCTTCATTTAAATTTAAATGGCTGCCCCGATCTGCCGATCAGCTGTTTGTCGGCAGATCGGGGGAGTCTGGACGCGATGCCCCGACAAAGAAGCCTTTCTTCATCGACACAGGTAAGCCTCGTGAAACCAGGTTTACCTGTGTCGATGAAGAAAGGCTTCTTTGTCGGGGCATCGCGTCCAGACTCCCCCGATCTGCCGACAAACAGCTGATCGGCAGATCGGGGCAGCCATTTAAATTTAAATGAAGCCGCGATTATTTTAATCGCGGCTTCATTTCCCTCTTCCGATCTGGCTAATCTACATGCCTCCGTCGAAGGAGGCATGTAGTCTAGACACACCCTAAGAGTGAGTGCAGGGATAGGAACAGGAGAGAGGTTGAGCACTAAGACCCAGGTTTCCCCTTAGTCGACAGCCATTTTGTGCTGACAGCCTTGCGCAACCAGGTAAGCATGGGGGTTGGGAGCCAGGGCAGAGGGGAAGGAAGCTGGGCATTGAGTGTTTGCAGGGTTGCCAGGTGCCCGTAATTTTCGCCTCCTGGCCGGGGGAAAAAATTCAGAAAATACCGGACATTTTAGGGGTCCGGTATTCTCTGAATTTAACAGATAGGAGGGGGAAATACCAACTGTCCAGGTGAATACCAGACACTTGGCAACCCTATATACAGAGGGTGGAAGGGCTGCAGGGTGATCTCCCACCCTCGTGCAGCAAGTAGCTGTGCTCCCCACTGCCATACTGGAGCCTTTCCAATTATTTATTGACAAACAAAACATGCAGAATTTTTTTTAAATTCTGTTTTTTGGCACAGAATGCCCTCGGTAGTAAACAGAGTACAAAGAGTGTGCAGTGACAAGCAGCAGTGTCCTATTCTGGCATAGTATAATTTTAGGGGGATTAAGCCATCCAGTAAATAAGGTGGAGACAAACACATAACCTTTTAATCTAGATATTGCTAGAGAGAAAATTTACAACAAAGTCAGTCACCATTCTCTTCAACCTCCTTACTTTTGCATTTGACCCTCTGTGACAGTGATAAAAAGCTGTCAAAATTAGCCAAACCAAAAATATAACAAGCAACAAAAAAAGGGCCTCTCCCTCCCAGATATATAAAGCTAAGCCAGGCTACATTTTAAACTAGCATTTAGGTCATTTTAATTTGCCTCACGTTAAGCCACCACCAGAACATTATTGCTCATTAATTACCAAGCTGAACTGAACTATGTGACTAAAGTGCAACAGGTTACAGTAAACTGAAAAAAATAATTGCTTAAAGAAGGACGTTGAGTCAGGCATGCAAAAATTTCAAGAGAGCTTAACTCCCATTTTTAAGAGTGATTCATGACTGATTCGCTCTAAAAATCTTTGCCAGAATAATAATGCCATTAAAGGGTCTGATTATTATGAAGAAACAATTTTGCCAGTACAATCTGAATCTACGTGAGAAAGGTTTGCCAGTATAGCCGGCAACCCCTTTCTAGCACAGACAAGACATCTGGCATGTAGAAGCCTAAATTCCAAAGTGAAATTGTGAAAATGGGACATAGACACATTGATATTGTCCAGAAGTAAAATTTTCAAACATGCCACTGCAGGATGCATGCCTAGTTCAGGAATTGCAAATGATGGTCTGTGTTGGATAGTGAGGGACGTATTTCAAATATTTAATCTATGTATTCTTTCTGAAAAGGAAACTTCAGATACATATATTATCTTAAATCTGTGAACTATAATGAAGTATGTTAAAAATTGCATAGCTTATTTCAATGCTATTTTGAAATACAGGCAATCCCCGGGTTACGTACAAGATAGGGACTGTAGGTTTGTTCTTAAGTTGAATCTGTATGTAAGTCGGAACTGGCGTCCAGATTCAGCTGCTGCTGAAACTGATCAGCGGCTGATTCCAGGAAGCCCGGGGCAGGGGCTTCCTGTAGTCAGCCTCTGGTCAGTTTCAGCAGCGGCTGACTTGGGGACGCCTGGGGCAGAGCAGCTGGGGTGCTGCTGGGTTGGTCCAGTAGCGCCACCGCTCCTCGGCGCTACTGGACCAACCCAGCAGCACCCCAGCTGCTCTGCCCCAGGCGTCCTGATTCAGCCGCTGCTGAAACAGACCAGCAGTGGCTGAATCAGGATGCCTGGGGCAGAGCAGCTGGGGTGCTGCCGGGTTGGTCCAGTAGTGCCCAGAGCGGCGCTACGGGACCAACCGGCAGCGCCCCAGCTGCTGTACCACAGGCGTCCGGAGCAAAGCCGCGGAGCACGGGGGCAGCAGGACAGCCCAGACGCGCCGTGGCTGTCCTGCTGCCTTCGGGCTCCGTGGCTTTGCTCTGCTTTGTCTGCAGACCAGGGGGACGGGGAGCAAAGCAGAGCAAAGCCGCGGAGCACGCGGGCGGCGGACAGCCCAGACGTGTCTGGGCTGTCCGCTGCCCGCGTGTTCCGCCGCTTTGCTCCCTCTCCCTGGTCTGCTGGAGACCAGGGAGAGGGAGGGCCCCGTTCGTAACTGCGGATCCGACATAAGTCGGATCCTCGTAACTCGGGGACTGCCTGTAGCTTACTTCATAATTTGGTGCTGTCTACACAATGCCAAATTTTAAAATAACTCACTATTCCGAAATGCCCCTTAACCCTTGTAGAATGAGGGTTACCGGGATGTCAGAATAAGCCTCCCGTTATTTTGAAATAACAGGCTGCTTCAATAAAGGCAAAATAGTAATTTTGGGATACTTCTGGTATTCTGAAATACCTCTGCAGCATAGACATGCCCTTACTGTCTCCCATGAGCTTGTGATGGTGGCTGCAGTTGCTTCTTATGAACCCACCTCAGGGACAAAGATATACTCTGGTAAGTCTATAGCACCCAAACACATTTATTGGTGCTAGTCTGCAATTACACATTAGCATTAGTTTTGCCAACCTTCCTTCTTTATAAGACAGAGAACAGAAAACATTCCTCCTGAATTATCTAGAGAGCAAGTGAAGTGCCGCATGAAATGTTACCTTTACTAATGAATTTTCTTTTGGTGGGTTTAGTTGTATTTCAAGTGAACTTCTATTTTTCTTTTTTTTAAGTAGTATCTGGTTGCTGGGAGGAGTTAATTTCCTGTGATTTGTTGCCATGTTTGCAAAGAGAATAAGATGACAACTTGGATCAGAGGAGAGCAGCTGCATTTGTCTCGGTATTTTATTCTGAATGTGAAGGATGAGAAAAGGGTCGCTAACTTCATTTGTGATTTGTATGGCACTGGGAACATTGGCTATGCGGGCTGGAGGAAGAGATGACAAAAATACAACTAAAAACAGGACAGATTTCTTTAAGACCACGAATCACCTGACAACTCAGAGAGGTCCACATTGCTACAGTGCTGACAGCCTCACAAAGACAGGCTGGTGCAGAACCTACAGGAATTGATTCTGGCAATGCCAGATGTGATCCAGGCCTCAGCACCATTGTAAGACAAGACCTTTGTGGAAACAGACTCAAAGATAAATGCATTGTCCCTGGCCAGAACACAGCCAGTGTCGATCCCAGATCACTACACAGACACCACGATTGTGTCAGTATAGCTGCTGCTCATCCACACTGGAGGCTCACTGCAACTTTTAGACACACAAAAGGACTGATTCTGAGGTAGCGTACACTGGTATAAATCAAAATTAAATCCACTAGTCAATGGAGTCCACTGGAGTAAAACCAATGGGAGAGAAGAAGTAAAGCCTCAAAGTCCTTGCAAATAGGGAAAAAATAAAAGGGAGTGAGGAGAATACCATGTATAGCAACTCTTTTCTATAGGAAAATTAAGCATCAGTGAAGACTTTTAAACCAGCACCACACTGCATTTTTGTAATGCCATTTTCTATGAAGTACCCCCAAGTCTGTTAAATTACAGGTGTCAATATTTTTCAAAACTCTAAATTCCTTTGTAATCTCACAATAACTCCCAACGGGGACAAGTTTGTGATAGGAGACCACTACAGAAAAAACAGGAAAGCTGCCAGTAAGGCTCAATAGGGGATATTTGCTTATAATTTTGCCATATTTGAAATATTTAGGCTAAAATTAACCAGGCCAGGTGTCTGCCTCAGGCTGAGTTTTGAGGGGAAAATTTCAGCCACCGGGGCCCAGCCCTTTGCAAGGATGAGAGTAGGGGAAAATAAATTGTTTTACTCATGTTAAATTTTTACAACCTCTTCTTTCAAAAGCTCTAGCAGAGGCCTGACATTTGGCAGAGGATGGCCTTTCTGTCAACAATGTGGCTTTGGTTGTCCCAGTGAAACTGCACCTAAATTTGGCCAAATTATAAATGTCTAAAAAAAGTCTTAGCTTGCACATGCTCCATGGAGCTGAGCAGAACTGCCTGCAGTTTTAACTTTTAACCACAGGCTCTGCCCGGTCCTGATCCAGCCTCCCACAGTGAGAGCAAGAAGACTGCCTGGGCACAGAAGGAGGGAGCTAATGCAAGCATAGGAAAGAGACAAAGAGGAGGAAGAAAGCTACCTAATCTGAATACAGAGAGCGCAAGAGACAGATTTTTGGCCCGGGTGGGAGGGGAGAAGAATCAGTTGGGATGACCTGGGACTGGAGGTTGCCAGGAAGGAGGGAAACTGGAACTGAGAGTTGGATAGAGGGACTGATTGAATGGCTGGGCAAGAAAATCAGGCAGATGGGAACTTGGATAGGATGGGAAGGAAACGAAGATTGAAATGAAGCTACTGTAGGTGAGTTTCAGGCAGTAAATTGGGGGAGACACTGAGGAGACAGGGACATGATGAGAAAGGAGATTAGGACCAAAAACCAGTTGGCTGTGTGTGGGGGGGAGGGGGATGAAAGAGGAGATTTGACAAAAAGATGAGGGGAGAGAGAGAGAACTCCCTCGTATACACAGTGTACAGATTTTGTGTACATACACAGAACATGTCCTGCATACAAATGTTTACCAGAATGAGTACATCTTCTCCATCAACAGATGTTTTCACTATTTCCGATTGCTGGCATTTCAAGAAAGTAATTTTTTTGTTTAATAAATTCAAACTTACCCCTCATCCAAGTACCACTTAGGGTTTTGTGTGGCTTTTTAACTGATAGATACACAACTGGTTTCAATTTAACCTCCTCCCTCCCCCCACACACACACAAAAAAAAGAGAAATGAAGTCAAATGCACTTTATTACTTATTAGCTGCTAATATAATACCTTTTGACAAGCTGAACAGTTGTAACAGGCGGCAGTTATGGTTTCTGCATGGCCTGTTTAGAATGAAAACAGGAATGAGAGACAGCTCTGTAACTGGGCTTTAAGCACAGCTCAGCCATCATACTGTGCCCAAACCACGTACTTTTATCCAGTTAATTTAGTGAATGAATCCCTTAGGGTCCCCAGCCATCTACCACTACAGCTCATTAGAGCCCAATATCTGACTTTTCATGTTGTATCACTGAAAGCATTTATGCTTAAAATGTAATTAAACTTAAAACAAACAAAATCTCTTCCTCTCTCCACCCTTTGACATTCTCCCATTTTCCCTTTCCCCCAGCTGACAAAAGCGTGAACTTTTTAGGGTTATGTAGGAAAACACTATACATTTCAACCACTTATGGCAAGACATTTGCCCAACTGTTCATCCTGCAAGCAATTAGAAATCTAAATACTTGGGGTAATGCGTTACTATTGGGATTTAAACTTGCAGATCTCTTACAAACGAGTAATGTGGCAAGACTTGCTGTCCAATGAGGTGTCTTATTGAAATATCCCAGGCTGTTTCACTTGTCACAGCTGTCGTTTCAGCCATTTGCACTTACACTGTATTGCTTTCATTACAAAAATAGAAATTTGTGTCCTAAGTGCTGTTACATTACTAATGCTAAATATTTAATTCCCCGGGGTTCTAATTATGGTTGAGCACTGGCAACACTGATTCTACTTTTTAATAACAACTGTAAAAGCAATTTGAGCATTTTTCAATTAATTAAATACATAGTCTACGAGTAACCTCTTGTCATTTTGCCCTCCAGGACCTGAGCTAATTTGTGTGGCATAAAATGTTTTGAAAATTAACTGATACACTACTCTACTCACTGTTATTCTATTAAATTACAGTCTGTAGAATGAACATTATATCCTAATAGTTACACACCGTACTGTTTCCTTATTTGTAAAGGTGTAGTTGTTTCTTGGGAAAAATTTTCTACAACAGCAATATTTATGATGGACAGAATATGCATATCAAATATACCCAAAAGCATTTGTCAACTTACAGTAAAACAAAAATAATCCTCACTCATGATGCATAAAACTTACATTACTGAATTTACCAAACTTGACTTTAACATCTTTTACAGATGAAAGTAAACTTACATTATTTCTTTAATTCACTGATGTTCTCTGTATGAATGCCAGTGGTTCATTTAATGTCAATTAAATTTTAAAAAAATTCACATCATAAATATTTTAGTTAGATTGGATGAAACTTGCATGAAATATTTTAACTGTTATTACAGAAAAGTACAAACAGGAATCTACTCTGAAGATTATTAAGAGATACATGTAAGTAGTTTGGACCCAAATTTTTGTTTTCAATTTTCAGAAACTGCAAAACCTGTTTTCTGCAATATATTGATAGAGGGTTAAAAAAAAACCACAAAAAACTTTGTACCTAGCATTTCCACTCTGCTGTCTAGCTATAATTCAGTGACTTACTTCTATAATAGTATCCACTTCGCAAACATATCCACACACATTTTAAAAGCAATATTAGAAATCCAAAACAAAGCATAATAGTCACTATGTATCCAGAAAGTGAAACCAATCCATCTATTTTCACAGCCAACCTAAACTAAATGCAAAAAGCCACTATATAAATGGCAAACATTATTTTAATCATTGTGACAATTTTCCTTAAATATGACTTTTAGTTAAGTCTCCTTTATTATAAAGGTTACGTGCAACAAACAAAAACACACAGAAAATCAACAGAACACAAAGGGCCAGGCTTCCATCAGAGAATCCAGGGTTAAGGGTAGCTCCAATCTCATATTATACCAAATATCAAAGGGATATAGCCTTGAGGTATAAAGGTAGGCCAGAAATTATTTGTGACAAGAATATTTTTCACTATCAGGAAAAAGCAAAGATTGTATTCACTCTGTTATGTTGCACATGATTTCCATTGTGCTATAACAGCCCTGTGTGTGTGCCTCAGTTTCCCTCGGCACTGCACCAATACCTAGATTCGGATGGGAATTTCAGGTGTGCTTGTCACTGAGGAAGACTGCAGCAGCCCCAGCATGTACACAGTGGCCAAGGCTCTCTGTAACCTGAGCCTGGGAGGAGGGAGGGGAAAGCAACCAGCTGACACATTTTACCCGGGGAAACTGGACAAAGGAAGGGGAAGCTGGACAAAGGAAGCTGGGCTGCCTGCAGGCCCAAGACTGGTAGTTGAGTGTGTGTGTTAGTTTCGGCTGGCTTGGGGTGCAGAGATGGGGGGCAGGGCTATTGGCTGTGAGTCCCCTCTCCCCCAAAGATGGATTGTACTGACTGCTTCTGGTCAGGAGCAGCCCAAGGCCAGCTGTAGCAGCTGGCACCCCAGGTAGAAGGCACGATTGGCGCCCCCACCTGCACGGCTGTCAATGGCCGTGACCTAATCATGGGGCGCCCGGGCCGGCGGCACCCTAGGCAACTGCCTAGTTTGCCTATTCTCATGGACCGCCCCTGCTTCTGGTTCCTGTGCTAATGTTCTATGCTGTATCCCTGTGAATAAACCTTCTGTTCAACCTGCTGGTTTAGAGTCACATCTGGCCGCAGATGGGTGTGCAGGGCCCAGTGACTCCCCACACCTCTGACACACACGGTATCTGAGAAATGGGGGTAGGAAAGGGAATATCTTACTGATCTACATCTTCATGATAGGTTTTCGAAGAGGGACAGTTACCTTTACCATAGTTATTGTCATTTCCTTCAAAACCCTCTTCAACGTCTCCCTTTTTTCAACTACCATTCCAACATCAGTTTCTGTCCAAGTGCTCTTTCGTAGAGTATGTCCATACTCTCTCCAGAGCCCTTCTTGTAACATGGCCCTTCTCATATTGGTCAATTCAGAATTGGCCAATATCTAATCCAAAGACCTTATGTACAGAATAAGATCACTCTGACACTAAACTTATGTCAACTTAAATTATATTGGGATACAGCTCCGGCAGTAATTATATAACTTGTGCATGTCTACTCGTGTTGTCGGAACTTGTCCTCAACAGGAGCACTTGTACCAATTAAATTGTTGAGGTGGCCAGCAACAGTTAGCCACTCAGTGACTACATTAACACTATGTCCATCTACCTACATCAACATGGACCCTATTCCTCTCATGGAAGTGGGGTTATTAAGATGAAGTAGCAAGCAAGTTACATCAGCAGGAGCTGAATTTTAATGTAGGGCTGTGTCTACACTGGGCCACTTATTCCGGAAAATCAGCCGCTTTTCCGGAATAAGCTGCGAGCTGTCTACAGTGGCCCTTGAATTTCCGGAAAACCAACGATGCTCTACTGTACAAAATCAGCCGCTATTCTGGAAAAACTATTCTGCTCCCGCTCGGGCATAAATCCTTATTCTGGAACACTGTTCCAGAAAAGGGCCAGTGTAGATAGCCCAGTAGTCTTTTCCAGAAAAAAGCCCCGATTGCCATTTTCGCGATCGGGGCTCTTTTCCGGAAAAGCGCGTCTACATTGGCCACAGATGCTTTTCCGGAAACAGGGCTTTTCCGGAAAAGCAGCCTGCCAATGTAGACACTCCTTTTCCAGAAAAACTGAAAACGGAATAGTATTCCGTTTTAAGCATTTCCGGAAATTCATGCCAGTGTAGACACAGCCTAGATGCTTACAGGGTTAAGTCGTCAAACTGCCTTGCATCAACCTAACTTGGCAGTGTAGACACTAAGAAATATAGCTCCCCCAAGAACTTTCTGCCTTATCCTTGTGTCTTCTTACCATATGGTTCCTTCTATCTTATCTATATCTACTGATGGTATCTTTACCCATCGTGGGCCAAGATTCTGTGGCCCTTTCTCATGTCCTGTAGCACCTGCTTTTGAAATAGGTAGGAATACCTGCAATGGGATTGTTAGCAGTGTCAGGATTACTCCATGTAAGTTAAGGTGGCAGTATTTTTATTTTCAGATAGAAATAGGACAGTTATGAGACATGCATTATTCACTCAAAAGACCACACCCATCACTTTCTCTCAAGCAGACACAACCAGACTTATGTCCATATATTTTTTGTTTTTTAAACAACAATCATACTATTCAACCCATAATACATCCAAGAGCATATCTATTCAATTACACATTAAGAACTTAATGAAGTATGCAAATCTTTTGACCAAGCTATGCCACATCAACTATAAAATTACCATATTTTACACAATGGTACATTACATATGCAGGATAAAGTAATATATGTACTTGTCATATATTACTTGTGAAACTGTTAAGCAGAGTCTCTCTCTCTCTCTCTCTCTCTCAGAGAGAGAGAGCACAGATTTCTTCATCACCAAGCAAATGGCCATTCAAAGTTTACATTAAGAAATGTAAGGCATTTACCTGAAAGGGGGGGTGGGTGGGTATGTATGTGTATTCGTTCAAAGTATTTTTTCAGAACTTAAACATTTTCAATTTGTTGGTGTCATGTTCTTTTTAAAATGGTGTATGTGAGCAGAATGTGTCAGAAAAGATACAGAAGTAGCTTTTCAATAACAGTAAAAGTAACTATACGTTTTACAGTATTAAATAAAACCAATTTCTTCCAATGATAGCCACTATGACAACATTATTCTTGCCCTTTTCTTTCTCTCACATACACCATTTTAAAAACATGCACAATGTGTCAACTTCAATAAAAGCAACACAGTTCTTTAATTAGTACATTCACCTGGAGCTGCTTTAACAAAGTATTTTTCCTAAAGTGTAAAATGTAAAAGACCAGAAAAATCAGTCATCTATGTGCAATGACGTCTCAGCATCTAACAATGGATATACTGAAAATTAAAAATGCGAACCACTGAGCCTATAATTCTCAGTGACCGACTGTAAAGTTATCTACAAAGTCTGCATTAAAACTTTACAATTTATTGGGCTAGACTTTTAAACAAAAAAATAAAGATTAATGCAATATTTTTGAAATATAAAAGGCTAGTACACAATTTAAAATCCATTTTCCACTTTTCTGGATTAAACTATGCTCTTTCAATGTAAGAAATACGATTATGCATGAAACCAATCTAGTACGTACAAGTTTTATAGGTTAAATTTTAGAAAGTCCGACAGAACAAATAAGTTAATTATAGCTGGCATCTCTGATTCACTGATGAAATGTGCATTACTTGCAGCAAAACATATCTGTCAGCCAAAAAGAAAGGGCTACAGGATTTAGAAATCTAAACAAACAAAAAAACACCACAGAGGAATCAGCAGCAGCTTTCCAGGCTATATAAGAACTTAAAGAGCTTTTAGTGAATGGGTACCAGCTAATTAATCTTGGAAAAGAGACAATCTAATATATGCATAGCACTATAGGAGTTACATTAGTTTAAACTAAATAATTATTTCTAAATAAACCCCACATTATTACATTTGTAGAAATGGGCAAAAAGAAGTTTGCACTAAATATTCACATGTGGCATGGTTACTTTTATGAGGTCAAGCAACATGCTGCATCAAGCAATAGTATATGCAGAACTCACAACCTGCCATTCCCTGGCCAATACCCCTCCAAGAATCAGGCATACTGTCTCAGAAGTCCCTCTGTTGGTAGCACTCTTGCCTCTCTGACTAACGTTCACATGGTAGTCCTTCGGGCCCTATCAAAAACTGGTGTTGAGGGGTTCCTTCAGGGCTGTAGTGCCTCTCCAGCTCCTCTGCAAAAATGAATGGTTTAATGTATTGAATAGGGAATTTGAGGTGTTGTAAAGGAAGATGGGCCCTTAAAAAGAATTTACAAAATTAAAAGTTTAGAAACTTTTGTTTGGAAAATTTGTTTTTTTTTTTCCATCTAAAGAATAAAGACACTTCTTTACTCTAGCTCTTCACGGGAAGAGAGAAATTTGTTTACAATGATATTTGATAAATGCAACATATTGGCCTGTGCCATGTCCCTAAAGTCAGACAAGGCTGTTTTCACCATCCAGTCTGATCTCTTGTTTGATGCACACCATAACATTTTATCCAGAGATTCCTCAATGTAGCCCTAAAACCTGAGTGTCTATGACAGACTTTCTTGTTGAAAATCATCCAGTAGTGATTTAAAGACTTCAGATAATCGAAAATTTACTAGTCTTTGGCAATCAGTTTCAATTGTGACTCTCATTAAAACTTTGCATCTTCTTTTCAATGGGAACTTTATTAACATAGCTTCAGCAGAGTAGCCGAGTTAGTCTGTAACAGGAAAAACTTTAAAAATAACGAATAGTCTAGTAGTACCTTAACAACTAACAAAACATGTAGATGATATCACAAGATTTCATGGGCAAAACCCACTTCTTCAGATGACTGGAAGTATTAGAAGTCCAGCTCCAAGAATAAATTTATTTATATAATCCCTATTCTGTTGACACTTGTTGCCTTGGAAATATTTTGTTATACCTGAAGTATGAAAACTTCTCTCTAAAAATCAATTGTGATACTAAGATACATTTTCTTGACTACACAGTTTGTTCTGCCGATTCACTACAAGTCTGTATTAAAGCAATAAGTTAAAAAGTAAATTCACAGTACTACTCCAGAAGGTAAACCATGTGTTTAGTCAAACATGTTTGTGGAGAAAAAAATAGATGTTTAAAATAATAACACAAGATTATGAAAAGCTTGAGATCCAGAAATATTCATACAAAATACAGTAGTCATTGTAGAGCCAGGAAGTCTAGTTGAAACCAACCTGTTATTTGAAGTATTTATAAAGAAAAAAAATTGTCTGCTCTGAAATGACACTTTCTTTTTTAGAGCTACATAAACAGTATGACAATCTTAACTAAAATACTCAGTCATTTTATGTGCTCGGGTAAGATTTTAAGTCAATGACCTAATGTTCTGTGTTATATATCAAACATATGATATTGCACAGAATTGGTTTAATTATAACTACATGGTATTACTACTGTGTAGATCAACAAAGATTATTAAGAAATCCCAAGCATTTCATGAGCATTTTAATATCGGTCCTAGAATTGCCAGACTTAAACGGCACTGTTTACATGAATTAAGGCCTGACTTAGAAGAGCTGAGCATTCATAACACTAAGTTAATGGTAGTTGGGGATGTTCAGTAGTAGGCCTTTTGTTGTCCCTGCAGCATCGTGGTGCCTCTGACTCCATTGCTGAGCTGATCAATAACCTGAAAGAGAGCTCATGGCACTTTTTCCGAGCCTAGCTCTAAGCCCCGTTTCTTTCACCATTGCACCCCTCTTGAAGAAGAGATGCAGGGAGGATGTTGGAAATCAAGCAGTCAGTATTCTGCCCTCTCAGACTCTGCCAATGTGGGAAATACTCTATATGCATGGATCAACAGAAAACAACTTTGACTTCAGCAATCAGAACTTTCTTAGCAACACTTATGCAGAACGGTCTGTCAATCTTTAGCCCTAGCATGAAAGTAGTGGTTTTCCACATGGCTGCTCCTGAATACTGGCTTCTAGTCTGACACTTTTTTGGTGGTGCCAACTTTCTAAAAGGTGCTACAGCTATTGAAATTACTTGTAAATGTACTTAGGGCCTCAAATCTCTGAGCTATTGCTCTAAAAAAACGTGCTCACCTACCTAATGCCACAATTCTAGAGTGTTATGGAAATTTTCGGGTACTAGTGGGCCGTATGTAAAACGATGTGGGGGGGAGGAATGGTATTGCTGCCTGTGGGAACTGCTCTGTTCCTGACAACAGACCCTGTTCCTCCCTCTCCAAGATCCCTTTTTCCTTTTCTGGACCAATACTAGGAGCATAATGAACAGAGAGTATCAGGGTTACAGATCTGCATGGTATCCCCTCTGCCTTCCCCATTTAGCTTACTTGGGGAACATGCACACTTTCTCCTTCAGCCAGCCAGAACTCTTCCCTTTATCCCACCCTATTGGCCAACAGTTTCAGCTACTCCACACTGTTCTTCTGCCGAGTGTAGAAATGGTTTCCCATTTCTCCTCTTGTTTTTTCTGCAGCACTAAGCCAGTGACATTTCCAGCCTGCACAATGGAAAATCCTGTCTTAACATGCAAGTTCAATAACCTGTTTCAGATGATCATCTATTTTGAAGGAGTTCCTTCGTGACTCATGCTTCGCAGTGTTTATTGCTTTTACCCAATAGTATCTCCATTACCAGAGAGAAATAAGATCACCCTAATCTGGGCATATGACTATTAAGAGCAGTTCTTCTGGTTCTGGGAGGCAGCAGGCTGTAGGGACAAGAGCAGTCCTGGATCTGAATGTAGCAGCCCACATATACATAGATTTATGAAACAGTAAAGCAGGGTACCACAATGTTTCATGTGTCCATGCAGCTCTTATAAATTAGGGATCAGTTTAGGCGGCCTCTTAGGCTATATCTAGACTACATCCCTCTGTCAGCAGAAGGATGTAAATGAAGCACTTCAAAAGTGCAAATGAACCCGGGATTTAAATATCATGTGCTTCATTTGCATAATCACAAAATGGCACTCTTTCGAAAGCGCTATTTTGAAATTGAAACCGCAGTCTAGACTCGGTTCTTTCAAAAACAGGGCACTTTTTTGAAAGATCCTGTAAACTGTAGGCTCCTGTTTGACTCTAACTCTGAATTAGACTGGTAAAACCAAGCTGGGAGTGCAAGGGGTTGGCATGAAGCAAAGATGTGCAAAAGCAACACTTGGACTTGGTTTTGTGTGAGACTACACCCTAACCATTTCTCTCTCCTCTTCAAATATTTGGATCTGGGCAATCTTCATACATAAAAAACCAAAGCCACTCTTGTTGCTTCAGAAAAGTGAAGTATGTGTAAGGCATCTTTCTTGGCCTCCCTTTCTGGAGACTAGAAAAGCTTTGATCAAAGAAAGAAAGTGTAAATCAAGAAAGGAGGGAGACAAACTCCTATTCACTGCATATTTGTTTCAGAAATTCTTAAAAGGTATGCAATTTACTGTTGCAGGAGGCTGAGGCAACAGTAATTTAGATAATTATGAGTGTCATCAGTAACTATTCTATTGCATAAGAGGACTCTTGCAAGAAACACTTCCTCACATAACATTCACCACCCTTCTAATAAATGAGTACACAGTTTAAATTTCCAAAAAAGAAGTTTGACAAATTTTTCAATGACTATATCATTCATTTTATATAAATAAACAATCTCTGATTTTTTTTTAACCAAAGAGAATGGTTTTACAAAAACAGCTTCCAAAAGAGTGTCTTTTTGTACAAAAATTGAAAAGTTTTAAGAATGACTTATTTCACCTATTTATCGAATATCATTAAAATCACAAGCAATCCTCCTTTCTGTTATCCTTCTCATCTTGGCAGTAACTGATAAGGAAGATTTCAGGGAGGCTCAGTCATTGATGGCAGGATCTAGAAAAGAAATAATTTTGTACACAGTTATCATTCCCATCCACAATTTCTAGCTATTGTATTTCACTAAAAGCACTTAGGTTCCTTCTCCTACCAGCATCAACACAATGCACAACCGGCTTCATACAAAATTAATGATTATTGTTATATTGCATCTTATACCATGACAATTTTTCAGAGATTGCATCTTACCTGGTTACAACTCATAAACGGTGAAGTTGGAAGAGTTCTATAAAAACCTAATATAAATTGCTAATAGAAATCAGCTGACATCAGAAGACATATGAATATGTAGTATATTACTTATAGGATGCAGCTGAATATTCTTCTATTCCTCAAGAAAGAAATATCCTTTCTTCCCACAATGTGGATGAGAAGGGCTAAAATTTATGATAGAACATATCATGCTGCATGTCCTCCCAAAAACTTCAGCTTGCCCAGCCAGATGATGGGTAGGCAACATATCTAGAGGAAAGGAGAACAAGGAATGCTTTAACCCCTTCCCCTGCCCCCACACACCTCTGAACTTTGCATAACTAGGATCATTGCAATGCATCGTAGAAGATTTGGTGTAGTACCATCTCACTTTCAAAACACACAAAGAGATCAATAACACTATCATATTGCAACTTTCACGGTAAGATCTACTTTCACTGTTGAAATTTTTGCCACCTTCCACACTCCGGAGTCTCCTCACATATATTACAAGATAAAGCCAGCTGAAGTTTGAGGAAGGTAGGAGAAACCATCACAAAGCAAAATGATTTCATTATTTCTCTCACCGTCCACATGCCTATTGATTCACTGTGTTGACCTGATGTTTAGGATTTCTGCTGCTGCCTTCCAGCAGCATTTATGTGAATATAAAGAGTAAGGATCTTCATCCAAGCAGGAAGTTAGTTGCCTTGTTGATTAGCAATCACATCCTGTTTCATACAGAGCAGCTTAACTAAGGAAAGGAACATATGGTTCTTAAAAGGGGCATCAAAATAAATATGACAGGTCAGTGCAAACAAGAGATCAAACGAATGAGAAGTGTGCCATATCTAAAATTAAATGTGCACACATAATAAAGATGCAAAAAGAGACAAAAAAGCTACTCTGATTTCTGAATTATTCATGAAGCATGAAGCTCCAGCTGTTGCCGCCATCCCAAGGACATTTCACATTGGGAATGAAGCTTTATGTTAAAAAGTTATTTTTTTTCCTATAAAAAGGAAGAGAAACAACCAGGTGAGTTTTTAAAGAGAAGTGTTCACTTTATCACCTTCTTCGCAAGCATTTAAAAGGTAAAATACTTACAAAGTCAATTCAAGTTTGATTTCTTTGCTTATCTCCTACAGGTTCTCTAATTCTAGACACTTACATTTGAACCTTCCATGGAATTTTTATTCAGTATGGTCATGTGGGAATCTTTGAGCATCATGGACCTTTCGCTTTTTTTTTTAAATGTCATCTCTTATGACTTAGTGAGACCTCTGTACTGCCTTACATTTCAGAAATACACTTGATTTTTTTATTAATTTTACACCAGCCATTAGCCATTATAGATCAAATACAAATATACAATTTGTTGAAAGGTGTACTGTTTACATAGCAAGCATGACCTCTTCTGTCCCAAGCACATATGACAGCACAAGACAGAATGAGAGGATGCAAACACTAGGATGACTCTTACAAAGAGTCAGCGTAACATGGTGCTGCTACACAAACAAAGAGCTCTCCCAGCTGCCTTGGGAAGCCAAAGGATCTCACTTCCAGAGCAAAATTATTTAGCAACTATACATTTACCTTTGCTTATTGTGATTTTTTAAAAATTTTGCTTTCTTCTTCCCCAAAAGAAAATCATCCTTCCCTATTCTCCTTAGACCTTGTCCATCCCACCCCCTCCAGCATGATTTCTAATTTCAAAATACCTACAAGTGCATTCCTACCTAGGCAAGAAGGTACTATACAAATATGGGTGCTGTACACAGAAGAGAATGTTTGTAGACCAGCAGACATTGCATAGATTTGGGAGGGAGAGAGCAGAGTGAAGTGGATTTTGTGGCTACAGTACTTCCTTGAAATCAGATCCATTTTTCACATATGCTTCACCACTTTAGCCCTGAACCTGTACAGCTAGCTACTTGAATGGAAATAACTTTTACAGCATCTATAGCTCTTCTTTGAGCTTACAGACAGGAAATACAGCCTACATCTCGAATGCAGATTTTTATTAATTGGGGAGTATGTCTATACTTCTCCTCTGTGAGCCCACTATAAGGCAGCTATAGTTTACATATTTTTTACTTTTAATTTTGTAACTTCTTTTGGGGCAGCTGTGTTATTTCATGTTACTGCATATTTTAGAAATGTGTGTCTGCCCACCACCCAGGCCTGCAGGTCCCCACCACGGGCTAGTCCCATGGAGACCCAGGGTGTGCACCACTTTCCCTGAGGAGAAGCTGGTAGCCAGGGTGTGTGGCCCCCACCCCACAGACAAAGTGGCAGTCGTCCCCGAGTTGGGGGTGGTGGGCTGGGCTAAGCTGATGGCTACCCCAACCCTGTGCTACCCACACCTTCCCCTGAGCTCCCCTTCCTCACAACTTCCTGCCCTGGCTGTTGAATCCCTACCCCCTGAACCCCTCCTCATCCCCACCCTGGACTCCCAACCCCCCACATCTCCAGCCCCCTGCCCTGAGCCCATCCTCAACCTCCCAACCCTGACTCCTGCACCCTCCACACCACCAGTCCCCTGCCCTGAAGGACCCAGGAAATGCCAGGTAAGTATATAATGGGGGGGGGGGGGGGGGGGGGGGGGGGAGAGAAGAGGGCAATAAGAGACAAAGCAGACAGTGAACATTAATAAAAAAAGACCATAATACTTAAAAACTTGAGCGCCCATACTTTCCATGTATATTTGCACAAATGTTGGTTGTCAAAGTTGCATGCAAGCATCCCACTTCAAGAAACCGGCACAGCCTGTATTTCAGGTGGATATGCTACCACTCCAACCACGTCTCATGAGTTTTATATCTCTATACTATTAGGCTACGTCTACACTGGCCCCTTTTTCGGAAGGGGCATGCTAATTTTGAAAGTGGGAATAGGGAAATCCGCGGGGCATTTAAATATCCCCCGCAGATTTAAATAAACATGTCCACCGCTTTTTTCCCGGCTTGGGGAAAAGCCAGAAAAAAAGCATCTAGACTGGCCCGATCCTCCGGAATAAAGCCCTATTCCGGAGGATCTCTTATTCCCACTTTCAAAATTAGCATGCCCCTTCCCCAAAAGGGGCCAGTGTAGACGTAGCCTTACATAATGTACTCAACTGTACAGTTTGGTTAAGTAGCTAAACAAAAGCCTTGTGCATGGGTGCTTACTATTTTAAGTAAGTGGGTTTTGAAAGCATCTCTCCTCCTAGATAGCTATTGGAAAAAAAGAGATTCATGAAGAATCTAAAAATTAAGCAAGTTTTTGAGACCGATAATGTTTCTCTAAGGTCTCGCTCCATTTTTACAACTACAACTACTATCTCAGAACCTTCCAATTACCAAAAACACCCCAAAGATTTGAACCAACACCCATTGAAACAAATGGAATCTTTCCACTGATCAGCTCCTAAATGAACCTGGGGATGAACAACTTTAGGTGCGTATATAAAGAGGATTCCCTTGCCTAATTTTCTTCCTTCTTTGCTACTGAACATTGACAGGTAAAACAGACACACACGCCTACACTGCTTTCCACTACTACTTCTTGCCTTTTTCCTCCTTTGTCAGGGTTTTGTCCTTTTACCTTTTTTTAAATTACAGCTTTGTGAGAGCTGAATTTAGGAGTCCAAATAAAGTCAATTGTATTTTAGATCCTAAAATGCTCACAGAGCTATAACTGATGCAAGTAAGAAAAACTATTTCTGCCAATCACCTACAAGACTGGTAATCATGTTCAAGTACTTTGCATCTCCTTTTGGGCATCGTTTACAACAACCAAAAGTCTCCCACAAACACCATGAAGTAGGTGAACTTGCTGGATGGTCTCAATGCACCTGCTCTCCAGTTACAATCCACATGGCAAAGACGACTCAGAATGCATCTACACAGCACCCTTAGCTCGAAATGAGTGACACAATTTGCACCATGCAAGTCACGTAGCTTATTTTGATTGTATTTCAAAATAACTTATTTGGTAATTTGGCGCTGTGTAGACAGAACTAAATTTTGAAATAACTCGCTATTCTGAAATTCCCCTTAATCCTCATGGAACAAGGGTTACCAGGATGCTGGAATAAGCTGCCCGTTATTTCAAAATCTATTTCAAAATAACAGGCTGCTCCAAAAGATATAGAATGCCTATTTTGGGATACTTCTGGTATCCTGAAATAGCACCACAACAGAGATATACCCTCAGCATCTTTAGTGGCACAGATTATATACAGGCCTGGCCTAGTGTTCCAACTAACCAGCCATATGCTGAGGGGGATCTATTTCTAGTACAGGCAGCAGGGTCAAAGCTACCGCCTAACTAGAAACAGGACAAACAGACTTTCAGGCCGAGAACACATCAGTTTATTTCTGAATGAAGAAACTTCCTCTTTGTTCAATGCTTCGAGCTGGGGGCATAGCAGAGCTCATGCAACATCACTCAGGAATCATGTGGCTAAACAGATTTTTCCTTCCTTTCTTCTTGTTGCTGCTAGGAAAGCTCCTAAACACAGAGGGGACATTCCTTCCTAACTCCTTGCATTAGCCACACAAAAGTGCAGAAATGGACAGAACAGTCATGGAGAGCACTTGGGACACCTTAAAAATACTCCCAGAACTACCCGAGGCCAACCAGTCCAGCCTTGGTCTTGGTTCCAGATTCCCTTCATTTTTACTGTGATTCTACTTCTGCAATTGTAATTACTACCTCTCAACTATTTTGTCAGACAGCCAGGTTTCCAAGCGCAAGCCCAGCCTCTTGCAAACTAACAGATGTAACTCGTATCAGATCCTGCTTCAATTTGCTGAGTGAAACCGGAATGTGCACCTCCTATTCCATGACTGCCATTTAACCCCAAGAGATTACCAAATTGTCTCCTGCAACATTGGAAGAATTTTTTTTCACCTTCATAAAGACAGGAAAACATCTTCCTGCCAAGAGAGTTTGACACACTAATTGAATTGAAGTGCAATCTGCATTCATGAGACATTATCTGTTACCCCACAGTTACAGACTGATTAGATGATCCTAACCACAATATTATTTGTGAAATTAACCAGGATACACACCCACATTGATACAAATGAAGCCCTAGACACACCCCTACCTAAATTACTTGTACATACATATACATATATATATATATACATATACATACACACACACACCTCGTTACTCAGCCTTAGACACCATACATATACTCAAAACCTGGATTTAAAAAAAAAATAATAATTCCACCATATGATCAACACAAACTGCAATACGAAAACAGCATCTAAAGTTCTGTATGAGAGGGGTCATGGCTCAAGCAGCTATAAGATGCTATGTACACCTATAATACTGCATAAATTATATTAATTTAAATGAAATCTCAATTGAAGATTCTCATTTGGTAAGAGGCATGTAATGCTACAAGGCACAAAACACATACATCATGGTAACTAAGATTTATGACATTGAACCAAGGTTCTTATAAAACCTTCCTTTTAAATTGTTAAAAGACTCAACATACAAAATAAACATCAGTATGCTCAAGGACACTTGGAAATATACAATTCATTACAAATTTTGTTTTGATGTTTCCATGATTACATTTGTGAAACACATTGAAGAATGCCACTAGGCTGGCTGAATAATATTTTTTTTCCGCAAAATACATCGATACTTACAGTTTTTCTACCTCTCTTCATAGTACTCATTAAAAACAATTGTCTGATCTGCTGAACTCTTTGAAACTGAAGAAAAGGAATTGGCAAGAAGTTATTCTGTTGTTAGGCTGTATTTTATTACTGTTTAAGAATGAGTGTTTATAAGACCATGCATTTTCAGCCAACCTACAGTAAAGAATGAAAGCTTCTCGCTACAAGCTAAAAGAAAGTCTTTACCCTGCTCCTTGAAGAGCTCATTTTCACATTACTCAGGCTTCATTATGCTGAATCAATATTCGTTTAGTCACTGGGGTTATTGACATATTTTAAAATAAAAGTATACCCTTCAGCTACTGCACTCATTATAGGTAATTTGTCTTGTCAGGGAGCAGGGAATATTATCCCAGTCTTTCAGGGGCTGACAGCCTATGGAAATACCTCCCCATGGTTACAACTGTAAATAATTTTAAGGTAAAATATTGAAAAATCAATGACTGTTTCCTGCAATCTGTCACAAACAAATCAATCATAATCTGCACAGCCAGAGAGTATGATTTGAAGGAGATGAGAGCAGATGTAATTCTTGGCTGGAATCTCTCATTTCAAAATCACTTCACATAATGGTGTCATCATTTAAACACTTAGCAGTCACTGCAACCGCCACTCAGAACATCCAGTTGGACAAAACCAGAAGGAAGAGGAGGAGAAGATGCCTTTGCTTTTGTGTAAGCAAACATTTAATTTAAATGGTTGTTGCATTAGTCAATTTCACAGACAGAAGAGCTATGCTTGTTCCCATGCAGAAACTGAGCTAATCAATGTTGATCTTCCACATATTCACTGTAAATTAGCATTTGAAGATGTAATGAGTATTAAGAGGAACTGAAGCTTGCTTTTTAACATAAACCAACAAATCAGATATTAATATTCAGCCAACAGTATTGCCAGATATATCCCTCCATCTTCAAATTCACTCTCTCAAGCTAGTTCATTAGAGAACTAGAAAGGAAAATTGTCCATAAGCACTTTGTCTTTAAGGACAAAGAATTTCTGTCCATCACATATTCTATTTCAACTTCAAATTTTCATTATGTATAGAACACGTAGAGAACCAAAAAATAATAACCCAAATAAATTAAATAGAAACATATTCTCATATTGCATTCAGAGATTAACTATTATATACAGAATTATGTTTGATCTATTTATACATAAGAATTCATACTATGTAGTTAAAGAGCTATTAACTGATATTTGTAAGTAAATCATTTGTGTAAAATTAAACTAACCTATTTTGTAGAATGATGCTAATATCCAACAAGTTATTTGTTCATTCATTTTTCTTTTCTAACAGATTTAATTTCTTGATATTCTGAAAGGTCTGACACTTCCGTGGACCTTAATGGAGGCATAAGAGATTAGTTGCAGCAAACAGAAAAAAGGGCCTAATTCACTAAGGTGGTCAGGAGAATCACTATGTACAGGGCACACAATTCATTTCAACCATATTAGCTGTATCAGATTCTTATTTGTGAGCATTTTTGTTTACATTTATCTCAAACAAAAGTCAAAGGCAGATATTTGCCTGCAGGTAAGAAAAATTCATCTTTTTCTCCATAATAAATATTTATAATATTAGGGCATATTTTACACCTAGCTAAGATCACTGGAATGTAATTATACTTTTAAAACCATTTATCTATCACATAGTAACACTATCTTAAGGCAGGATCTTCACTGATACAAATTAAACATTGTGTTTGTAGTAAAGGAGAATTTTCAATTTTTGTTAGCAAAATAAACCTATTGAAAAAAAGATAAAAGTTAAAATGCTTCCAGCAAAAAAATTACTAAAAGCCTGATGAAGAAACAGTTAAAGCCTTAGAAACTGCATAAGTCCAAGAAAACTGCAAATGCTGGCTGTCAAGTGAATCTACTTATCCAGTAGAAAGAACTGACTGTTGTTTAAAGTCAAAAAGTAATCAATGAGGAGGAGAAGAGCATCTGTGAATGAGCTGCATGACCTCACGAAGTCAGACTTCTCTATCTCTCTAGATGAAATCTAGAATTAAGCTTTCAGGAAGAGACATCTTCAGGTTGCTCAGTCCTTTTACATTTCTTTGCTGGCTAACTAGCACTTGCTAAGGGAAGACTAACTAGTATGTTTAGTCATTGAGAAAGGGATAACATGTCAGTTCTTCTCCAATGAGAACATCATTTAACACACAGACAGAATCAGTAGAGCCCAGCACATATAGAAAATTTGTGTTTGCATCTGTATCCCCAAAAGTGAGCTACAAATATTTGCACTGACCTTGTGGATGTGGGTACCAGTGGATATCCACAGGTTTGCAGACTTCTACATACAAAATTTGTATCTGCATCCACATCCATATCTGCGGATTTTGGGGGCTCTACTAATCAAGTAGATCAAGAATCACAGAAGTTATTAAGGGAAGAGAATTTTTGTATGCGCACGCGAGTTGCTCTATTTGTAAAATGGGGATAATGACACTTCTTTGTGAACAACCTGTCAATTCTGTCATTATTAGGTTCCCCAGACACAGGACTCTTCTCTAACACACATTTTTCAGTATTTTGCCCAATACAGAATTCCAGAAGTTACAGCCAGAAAAGTTCAAAGACTCTATCCTTGGAAAGTGAGAGATCAGAGGAAGTTGTGTAATGCCAGGCATTACACAACTGCTCCAGGGGTGGAGTAAACCCTCGAGAGAGAGCGCGCGCAGCATATAGTGCTGCATAGTTTGGGATTTTTATAAGGTTTGCATGGGCCAGTACCACAGATGCCATTCTCTGCTGAACCAGGCCTAAAGATACTACAAAGGCTTGGGATTTCTTGGGGGAAGAGGAGGAAGGAAGGAGGAAAAAATGAAGTCATTTTATAATTACCTCCATTTTTAGAATCCTCTAATCATTTTCTTAGCATCTCCCCTTGGCACAGGGAGAAAATAGCACTGATGGAAGAATCTAAAAGAGAAAACACCACTTTTATTCAGATTAGTTTTTTCCCCTCCCTATCCAAATGTTTTAGTTTATTTTGCTTATAGTGCCGATTTTTAAACATCATGGATATCAGTACAAAGGCACTTTTAAATGCAACTTCACCTGCTCCATGAATATTATGGATAGTGCATTACCATCATACTTATGTAGTAAAAGAGGTCTAAAGATATTCATGTTAGCAATACCATACCTAATGAATCTTACAAAATCTCCCAGGCACTTGGGAGTGAAGAATACATCTCTTGACTAACTCCCTCCAAAACAATTTCTTCAGTCTCTCAGATCAGCCTCACTCTGCTGGTCTGAAAAAGAAAAATGAAGTTGTTACCTTATAGAAAAAAGTTAACCTCTGTACATCTCACTATTAATGCAAATCCCATCAATTAACTCAAACTTTCTGCATTAGAAGACATTAATTTTGTATTACATGAAAGTAAAAGACAACCCAGCACCAAAGAAACAAAAAACAAAATGTACCAGTGTGATGGACAAATCTGACATATGCAAATATTATGTGCACAAAACAAAACACTTACCATGATTTTTAAATAAGATTTAATAGGATTAAAGACAGCTGCAAAGTAAGCACACACATTCTGGCTTTTCGTGGGGCCTCTTCCTATATTCAGACACCTTTGGTAGGCTGGACTGCTGGAGTCAACTTTCTTGTTGGGGATCTTGCTGCTTTTACTTTTGTCTGCCCTCAACCAAGCTGAAGAACAGGGCTTTGTTTTGGGAGGTGGGGAGAAGGAACAACCTTGTTGCCCATTAAAACAACACTATTTCACTTGGTAATACATGTGTGTGGAAAATACAGTCTCTTCGCCTACTTTCCTTTTATCTGTTTTGCTTTCACATCCAAAAATGTACTGGGGAAGATACAGCTACATTTCATTAGTGAATATAGAAAAGAGCATCCCATGTTAAACACCACAATATGCATGTGATACGTACAGAGGTGAGGAACAAACCACCTATTTTGGTGTGAAACTTGTATTCATATACTTACATCTTGCTTGATTAGTAATAGCCAAAAATATAGCATTTGCTCAGTAAAAATAGGTAGCCTAACAAATTGTATGCATTTCTATAGGGGGGGCAACTTTGGTTTGAACATTTTAAAGAACTTTAGAACATTCCTGATAGATAAAACTGGGATAAAAATATTAAATCAAGAGATGTGTCAATGGTGGAGCCAGAAATAGAATGCACAGTCCCCAGTTAGCTACCTGACAGTCTCTCAAAGATGTCTCCCAAAACAGACAGTTTGGAAACTCCTAGGCTATGACTACATTAGCGGCTTCTTGCGCAAGTATGGTCGTTCTTGCGCAAGAATCCGCAGAGTGTCCACACTGCCCACCCGCTCTTGCGCAAGGAAATTTACAGTACAGCATGGTAAGAGAGGGCTTCTTGCATAAGAGCTATGCTCTTTTTTTAACAGGTGTAGGCCCTCTTGCACAGGAGCTCTTGCGCAAGAGAGCAGTGTGGACGCTAGGCAGGGATTTCTTGTGCAAAAAAGCCCTATGGCTAAAATGTCCATCAGAGCTTTCTTGCACCAGAGAGCATCCGCACTGCCATGGGCTCTCTTGCGCAAAAGCACAGCTCGCACATAGCAGTGTGGGTGTGTTCTTGCTCAAGACTTCTAGCACAAGAACCCTTGTGCAAGATATTCTTGTGCAAGAAGCCGCCAGTGTAGACATAGCCCTAGAAGGCTTTGTAATCCCACATTTATAAGTATACTGGTGGTTTTTAAGGTTTAATCAAAGAGCTAATGGTACAAGTTATACCACAAAAGGTGTCTGAACTTGCTTTAAAGTATTTAAACTGAGCTAGCTGTTGAGCTATCCATGGATAAGAAAGTAGATTTCAAACTCTCAAACTGAATGAGCTGTCTCTTTCCATAGAAACTCACAAGTCATCTAAAGTAAACAGCATCCCAGAGAAAAAGGTTCTTCCCTGTAAGAAGCAGGAAGTCAGCATAAACAAAAGTAATTCCTCTACTATTATTATAAAAAAGTGCTAGACTTTTTTTTTAAAAGAATGACAGCATTCTTAATAAAAACTTCAAGCAAGTTTTATAGCTGCAAATGATCCATTGAAACCAGTAATAAACAGCACTGTAGCACTATTTAATGCAACTTCAATATGGCAAAAGTCACAGCCCCATTTTATTTGTTGTGCTATCTAAAATGTTAGTTCTTGGCTTTACAGTAGCTGCTATTTCTGTAACTGTTACAGGCCTGCACACAGCAATCCACATCTTGCTACTTTGTTATAGGATATGAAAGAAGATATCTGGAAACTAAACACAGTACGTGTAACTAGAAACAGAATATCCAAATACGACACTGTGTGTTAGTCTATAAAAATACAGCATGAAGGCTAGAGAGAATACTTCAAAAAAGTAACCTCGGGATTCACGGTCTGATACAGAAATGCTTACAAACACTGTAGGAAATACCTACGTATCAATGGGAGAAGTTCAATATTACATTTGAGAGAAGGAGTAAAGAAGAAGAAAAATTAACTGCTTTAGTGTGGAAGAGGATCAGAAAGAGTGAGAATCATCAGCTGTACTCTTTTTATGGAGAAAAGAGAAATTCATACTTGGATCTATTATAGTTACCATTGCATGAGTCACTTAGCTAGCTTTTCTTTGTAAGACAATAATTATTATAGCAACAAATGAAGATAGCAGATGAACACACATCACAATTAACGTGCAGGAGACAATAGCAAGAGGTGATAGTCATCAATCACATTACAGATTAGAAACTAGAAATTATTCCTTATTTTTTTTTAAATTGAAGTATCAGATGATAAAAAGAACTATTCTGATATGAAGCTAATAATGCCTCCCTCAAGTTCCTAAGCAAGAGATACAATTGACCTTCAACACAAACATCTTGAGAGATTTTCCTTCCCCTATATGCAGTTAGCTTTTGTTGAGTTCAGTGTATATATGGACATTTCCCTAACTGTAATGTTAAACACATGTGAAAGTTTTTGACTCGGTAAATAAATAAGGTAAATAATTATGGAATCAAATCACGGATGAAAATAAAATACAACTCCTAAATATTACATTGTTATTAAGATCAATCTCTTTAAAAACTTGGAGAGAAAATTCTGTCCCAATCCTGAGAGATATTGAGTATCTGTGATTCATGCTAAGAGTCACAAGAATCAATACAGGTCACAGGTGCTCAGCTATCCTTTGAATTTTGGCCACAAACACTAGACAACAGCATTGTGCATCCTCTTTCAAACTGTGAGCTGAACTGAAATTAGATTAGGGCTCAGTCTAAGTGCAGAAACCTAATTACTGAAAAAGTCAAAAACTTTCACTCATTTTTAACATTACCCTTAGGGGGAAGTTCTCTCTATATATGCACTGCACTCAAAAATTAAATGCACATATGGAAAGGAAACTCTCTCAAGACATATTAATGCTGCATATAGCAAGTAAAATTTAAGCAGAAAGCACTATTTATGTTAATTATGTGTACATACAAGAAAACCAATAGTTTCAAGTTCACTCATGACATCAAGATATTTCTGGTTATATAAATACAATTTTAGCCCCCAAATAAAAAATAAGTTTGCGGCTTGTTTGCATCTGGGGGTACGTCTAGACTACAGGCTTTTGTCAACAGAAGTTTTGTCGACAGTATCTGTCAACAAAGTTTCTGTCGATAAAGAGCGTCTAGACTACACCCAGTTCTGTCGACAAAGCAAGCCACTTTGTCGACATGAGAGTGTAGATGCAAAGGACAGTATAAATGCAATAACGCCTTCTGTCAACAGAACTCTGTCGACAAAAGGTGTTATTCCTCATAGAACGAGGTTTACTGCCGTCGACAAAACTGCTGAGTTCTGTTGACAGAACTCAGCGGCAGTGTAGTTTTGTTGACAAAAGTCCACTTTTGTCGACAAAACCCTGTTGTCACCCTTATACACCGTAAAAAGAGAGCTTATGAGTTAATCACTATATAATATTTTGTATGAGACAAAAAAAGGTATGTTAAAGACTGCTGATGGGGAGAAAAAAGACATTGTGAACTACATACTACCTGAAGTTTAGGCATAAGGCAGCCAAAAACCCATAGGGCTTCCATCTGTGTGCCTATGAGTTTACTCTTACATTTCCATGATTATAAGCAACAACAGAGGGAGTTAAAAAGTGGATTTTCAGACCTAGTTATTTCAGGAAGAATAATATTGAAGGAGTTAAGGACGCATCCTATAGAACTCTTATGTATAAAACAACCATTAAACATGAATAGTTCCTGTCTTAAATACAAACGCTACAAGTCTTACTTATATAAGTTATCATTTGGAAGTCAATAGTTATCAAGAGCAAGTGCTGCAACTATCAATGTTTTGGGTGCATTATTTTGGTTATTGCTCAGCTAATAACATTGATTTAAAGTAGCAGAACATAATTTCCAATTTTTCTGCACTAATCAATTTAATTTCCATGGAATTTTGAAAGTGATAATGATAGGTTTTTCCTGTCTCTTCCTCTCCTCCCTTTATGTCTGTTTTTAAACAAACATTTTATAACCATAGCAATTCAACTTCTTTCCAAAAGGCAGGGGTAACCGCTGAAAGTCTCAATACATTATTTTAAACAAACATGCTAAGCGACTTTTTCCTCTCTTCTATCCTCTCTCACCCAGATAAATCAATTTTTAGTATATTCTTGCTTATTACATTTTGAAGTTTAGATTCTCTAAGCAAATATGCTTGTAAAAAACCTTCTCCCCCTTTGAGGTTCTATAGTTATATCCTCTAAATAACAATGTGCACATCAAGATTTTATTTTGTAGTCGGTTAGTAAACACCTAATGTCAAATCATCTGGCAGAAAAATATCAGAAAAGGTTTATAAACATTGGAATCTTCCTTTTCCTCTACTCCCACCAAAAAAATAAGAATTACACCTCCTTTCATAATTTATGCCAAAAGATGACATTTTCTCAGGAACTTAATTAAGATAATGATGAACACCTGTGTTGGCATTCTTTGGCAAGACAGCTTTATCAATCAATCTTTTAAGCACACTCAAAAAACAACAAAATCATGACAGAACCAATCTGTTGCCATTCCTCACACTAGTTTTAGATCTCTCTCTCTCTCTCACACACACACACACACACACACACGAATGATTAAATCTTTAAAGATAGTAACAGAAATAAGAGTGCTGGACTTCGCACTGAAAACAACTATTAGTAACCATCCAAGATACCTGTTTTTACTGTCAGACGCTAAAAAAAATCAGAGTACAGCATATCTATTTATAACTATTAGTGCTATGGTTCTGAAGTATCTATTCAAAATATTTTCCCTGCTCTAGGAAAAGAACAGCTAGTTCCTGTTACACATTCCTAAACTTTGCTTTATTTACTGCCTTATAAAGTGCACCATATGTTTGCACATTTTAAATGAAGTTGGTCAAATGAAACCACACTATAGAAACATATGTAGATTCAACTGCTGCTACATTTGTGTTACAAAATTCTATGCAGTCATTTCAGGTCTGATCTTCCAAGTCCTCATGCATGCCACCAATCCCGTTGGAGTCAACGGGACCATGAAGGAAAGCAAGGATTGTTTATAAAGATTTGCAGCATCAGTTCTTCAGACCACATGACATACAAAAAGTGCAGATTCATTTTTCTCTGTAAAGGCAGTTTTAAATTCTTAATTTAAATAAAATGAAGATGCAGACTAAGCCTGTAAATCCTACCCATCAGTAACTAAGATTTAAATCATAATATAACAGAAGGACAGTTGACAGTGTGGTTTCAAGAAAGATACAAGATTTTAAAGAAGTAAAATTGCATTAAAACAGCTTTGCTGACATTTTTTTTAAAAAAGCAAACTCTTGATAATAAGAAATGTCCCATAAATCCAAAAGCTGTTAAAGAGGAAGCATATGCATCATCAAGGCTGTTAAGGGAAAGTTAATCCAATGTTTGTTAATATAACCATTAAAACAACAACAAAAAAGCCTTAGAATCAACTTCCTATTTCCCTGAATCAAAGAGCTGAACAGTCCTGTAAAGCAGATTAATCTTAGGCTTTCCCATTTGAATATACGTCTATCATAGAAAAGTGACTAGAAATCAGTAGAGCTATCAATGTGCAAATAAAGCAGAAAATAGAGACATCCTCAAGAAATGAGTCTCATATATGACATAAAGTGAAGGTGACAACCACAGCAATAGAACCATAAACTAAATGTTCCAATATCTTGAAGAATTATCTCCAGCTCCTTTAGAACTGCAAGGAATACAATAGTGGAATAATGTGGTAAGGATGTCTGTTTGATAGACACGTTCATGATGGCATAAGCCCTCTCTTGCTACATTTCATTAATCAAGCCTGGTAATATACTGCAGTACATGAAATTGTGCATAAACTCAGCACAATTCAGAAAAAAATGTTTCTTTAGCAGACCGTCAAAAATTAAGAGGATAATTTTACATGACATTAACCTTACCTCCTCCTCCTCCTCAAAAAGGCAGTTACACAGGAAAGAAGGCAGTTAAAACTTCTGCTTCGCTCTACAAATAAATTGGTAAGATAGAATGGGTTACTTATTCTACTCACATATAAACTGAATGTTAAACACATAAACTTTACCAGATGATATCTTACTCGTTGAACAAGA
Organism: Pelodiscus sinensis; assembly: GCF_049634645.1. Taxonomy (NCBI): domain Eukaryota; kingdom Metazoa; phylum Chordata; order Testudines; family Trionychidae; genus Pelodiscus; species Pelodiscus sinensis. The sequence continues at coordinate 35,339,145 of NC_134722.1, forward strand.
GGTATTGTCAGAGGATTATGATAGAAGCTCTTTCCAAAGGGGAGGAAAAACAGAGTACTTTAGAACGATAGCTAAAATTAACCCAGTGTGACAAATACCAGTGACTCTGCAGCTGAAAACTGATCAAAGTGCACACCTGTGTGGATTGAGTATGTAAGAATGTGTACGAACCTGGATTTAACAAACCTTTATGGTTACTACAGGCAAAACCCACATGATTTTTTAAAGGAAAACATGCATAGTTCAACTTCCTTAAAAAATAATAATGATCAAGAAACAAGACAAAAGGGGCTGGGAGAGCCAACCTAAAGCCTCATTATATACTTATCAGATAAGTGGAAGAGAAATACCAGTCTTTGCAGCTTTGATTCCAGAAGCATATCATCTCATCAAGATTTCAATGACATTTTTTTATAAATTCCATGAATTATTACAAAACATAATACAAATAACCTCTTTTATTTGCTCTTGCCAACTAGAAAATTGAGCACAAGCACAAAGACGGCAACAGATGTGACTTAATTCCTCCACGACAAAGATTGTCCGCACAGGAATTTGGAAGCTTTAACAGATGTAGGTTTAAGTTATTAGTTAATAAGGAGAGCCGCAAAGTGAGTAGCACCCCGGAGCTATGGTTAGCCCCAAACTGGCTGCTAATCCCAAGGGCTGATCTCTTCCCTGCCCCGATGCAATTAGAGGTGAAATTTGAAAAACCCACTACGTCCGTTTTGTACCTGGGTACGCACAGGACCGGGTCTAACAAAAGCCAGCGCGCCGGGGCGAGACACTGGGGGCTGCAAGGACAACTTAGGGGGCAGGCTCGCGGGGAAATCCCAGGGGATCCGCGAGCAGCTCCCTCCATCCCCAGCAGGGGCAACGCGCACTCCCCTGTGGCGCTCCGGCACCAGGCAAGGGGTGACGGACCAGGGGCTGCCCTGGAGCCGGGTCACCTCCCGCCCCGCCCACGCCAGAGCCCGGGAGCCCCGAAAAATGAGCCTCTGCACCAAGAGGCGCCCGGCTCCAGGCCGCCCCAGCGGAGGAACCCGGCTCCTCACCTCTCGGCCAGGGCGGCGGGCGACGCCGACACCGCAGCCCCCCGCAGCGGAAGCAGGCGGCCGGGCAGGTCTCTATTGGCCCTTAGCGCCTTCATGCACCCTCCTGCCAGCGCCGCTTCCGGACTCCCCATCCAACACGCCGCGTTCCGCCTTCCACTGAGAGTGACAACCTGAGGAGCCAATGAGAGAATGACGGAAAAAGGAAACCGAAGGCAGTAACCAACCGGGAATCGAGGATGGGGAGGGGCAGGTTTTGTAGGAAGAGGGGCTCTTGGGAAATGTAGTTCTGTCTGTGGTCCAGGCGCAGGTACAGAGGGGACGACTGCACTCGCTGCTCTGTCCTCTCATTCCCCCTCCATCCCTTTCTACTTTTTCTCTGTTTGGGTTTTTCTCTCCTCCTTTTCCTGCTTTTGTGCCAATATATGTACTTTCTCCTATGCCGCCTTCTTATCCTCTTTCCTTTCTCTCCTTCCCCTTTCATTGTTGCATATCTCTTTCGCCTTTTCCTAATCATTATAAAGTGCCAGGCTCTCCCGTTGTAATATGCTTCAACTGTGTGCGAGCCCGCAGCAATAATTGCTTCCCCTCATCGTCCTTCCTGTAGCACTGAAGGGCGTAAAGAAGGTTCAGCGCTTCTGCAAATCACTTGAAACTTCTGTCCCGCAAGATCTTGGTTACAGCCTTTTTGACCCAGAGGTTTTCAAATGCACTTAAACAGAAACTATTGTTCTTTATAGACCGCTATTTAGTTATAGGAACGCAGAGAGAAAGGAGGGGAGATGAAGCGCAATCAGAGGGAAATTTCTGTTTCATGTGGCAATGGTGTCAGTTTCGGTATATGTGCCACTGTTGTGAGCACATGGACCCAAAAGTTGGTTGTCCGGTATTGTTGGAGTGAGACATGGCTGTAGGAAAGATGTTGGGGTGTCCACAGCTGCTTTGAAAATATAACGCAACCATCGCAAACACTGATTTTAGTCAGCCCTACAACGATCTATTCACTCGGATGTTGAATGTGCTCAAGGCAAGCCCCTACCCTAAAATGTTGCAGCCACATATGTTCATTTCATTGCTCCCTTCTCTGGGAAATACCCCTGGCTAATCACATTTTTATTTGTGCTGTTTTCTAAAGGCCCTTTCTCGGTGAAGAAAGCACCTCCTTATAACTAAGAGCATTAGCAGCAGCAGCGATCAGAGAAAGGAATCGATAAGAAAATCCCCAGGAGACCCGGCTGCTCTGAATCCTTTACCAGACTTGCTGGAAGAGACTGTCAGCTCCCCGCCTAGTCCCCTCTCGTCGACCGAAAGAGTAAATAGCCACAAGAAAACAAAGTAGGGGAAAGACATGTGCCTTTGGCGAGTTCAGCAGAATCTGCTGGGGCTTTCAACCTTGTGCTGCTTGGTGACACACATGGTGTCAATCCCCGTTAGCCTGAAATTAGAGGACCACTATGTCAGAACATGAAGCAATCTGACATCTCTGCTGTTGGAAGAACGGGGGCTTATTTTGGGAGCGCGCACTAGCACGTTTCTAAACGTGCACCGCGTGGAAGCATACCTACAGTGTAAGCCATTGACAAGACGGGTCTCATATAGAGAGCGCTAGCTAACCTCAACATAGAGGTCGCTACCAGCGACCCCTATAACTCAAGTGGGTGCATAGCCTCATGCACTACTGTCCCACCCACCCTAAACAGATTGCCAAATAAATAAAGAGGAATCTTCGCTTTCTCTTCCCTAACACCTCTTTCTCCCCCCTCCCCCTTAAAAAGGGGGGGGGGGAGAAAGAAAGGAAAAAGAAAAAGAAAGGGAAACACATTTGGTTGACATATGAATAAAACGAACACGCTCATCTTTGCTCTTTTTTCCAACGCTAAAGCAGCCATGATTTTCGAAGTAAAAATCCTGTAGCGTGTACCTCTACTTTTCGCATCTAGGACTTTTCTCTGGTCAGCACATGGCGTGAATTAAACTTCACCCGGCTGCTAAACTTCAGCATTTTTTCGAGCCGTTTGTTTACTGCGATCTGGCTATTGTTGGCCGCAACTTTTTTAACGTGGTTTCTGTTCATCTGCTCCATTGAGCAGCAGCTGAGATTTCTTACTCAAATCGACGCCGCGTTGGATTTTCCAAGAGCCGACTAGTTTTAAGTAAAAAAATTCTCCAGCCGACGCACTCGGAACAGGTACAAGGGTAATTAGGAGGAGAGGCTGCATCCGGGAATAATTAAAATGCAGCCTATTTTGGAAAGGCACCACGAGATCTGAAAGCGACCCAGGTAAGAGCTGCGCTGGACACCCGCCCCCGGCTTCCCCTCCCCCCGCGTGCGAGTATGTTTCGATGGAGTTGGTGGGAAGAAGGGGCGGAGGACAGAGCCCACAAATTGTAGGGAAAGCGCTTGCTTTGGAAGCGGGGAGGGGGGTAGAGGAGAGAATAAATCGGGATATGTTCCTGTTGGGAAATAGATCTGGTGGAATCAAAGGAGATTACATCCTCTGATCGGTAGGGATTTATCCCAGTTCATATGGTTTTAATCTGCTTTCGCGTCTACCCCTTTATGAGTTTCAGAGAGAGAGAGAGAGAAAATACCTGTTTTATTCTTCTAGATCCGCTGGTAAACCCTAATTCTGAAGGCTTTCTACTCACCCCTTTATCTTCCCCCACCCCTTTTGTCTTCCCTTTCCCTTTCCCTCTTCCCTTCTTCCCGGGACTGGGGCTGAGAAAAGAAATGCTCACACGTTCCTACAACGACAAGTCACAGCTTCATGAGTCGTCAAAAAAATCGTATTTGCAAATACCCCCCGGTTCGCTCTTATCTCTGGAAGGGAGGGAGGTGAGGGCAACATTTGGGGTTGCAAATCCGGACAGCATTTCACATTTCTCTTAAAATCGCAACAGGTACCTTGTCCGAGGCCAGTTCTCTGACAGCGGTGAAATAAGTAAATAGCCTCCTGGCCTGAACGCGTTTTTAAACTGTGGGGAAGACAAATATAAATCAGATTCTATTACATATTGTGTGTGTGTGTACGCACATACATACACACACACCAGCCGGGAGTGGGAGCCTCTATTCATAACGCGTTGCCATATTTTAAGTCTCCCCGTCCTAGCAGCTCACCATAATTTTCCCGTTGAAAATAGATTTTTTTCCTTTTTTTAAAATTGAAAGTCTATTTCACATCTCCACCTTCCCTCTCCCTTTTAAGGGATCGGATCAAATTATAGCGTGGTTGGGGGAGGGAGAGGAAAGGAGGAAGGGACTGGGGGCAGAGTGTAAGGGGGGGAAGAATGGAGAATAAATCTTATTAAATATATATTTTTTCATAAACTGATTGGCTTGCATTCCAGTGCAGCCCGGCCATAAATCAAGGGGAAAATGTGATGCCTCCAAGTCCACACAGTATTTAGCAAATGAAGAAAGTTGGAGCTGATCTTAAATGGCTTGGATTTGATTGCCATCCAGGGGCCGGCGCACTTGAGCCTAGGAGCTGGGGAGGAGGGGGGGGGGGTGAGAGGCTGTCCTGCTGGTTGGGTTTGGTTGTGGCAAGCCCCGCAGGATCCTGCCATTTCTTCCACTGACAACACCCGGGGAAGGAGGAGCTTGCCCGCGCCGCGGAGAAGGCGTCAGAATCCTCAATTTCCAACTTAGCATCTTGGCAGGACCTTTCTCAGAGCCCGAAGCAGAGATATTGGGGGAAAAGCCCCTCCGTGCGCAGGGGGAGAGCCCAGGCAGCTAGCGAGCAGCAGGCGCCGCACAGGGGAGTTCCGCGGCGGCAGCAGAGAAGCAGAAGCAAGGTGCTGGGCTGCTGCTAAGCCGCCAGCCGCCCCACCTGGCCACAGGGCTGGAGGGGCTCTGGACAGAAGTAGCCTAGACAAATCCGAGCCAGCGGCAGCTCCCGGCTATTTCGCTGCCCGTGTATATGTATGTGCTTGGCCATGTCGTATCCTCAGGGTTACTTGTACCAGCCCTCCGCGTCCTTGGCTCTCTACTCGTGCCCGGCGTACAGCACCAGCGTCATTTCGGGCCCCAGGACCGATGAACTTGGGAGATCTTCCTCGGGCTCCGCTTTTTCGCCTTATGCCGGATCTACCGCCTTTACCGCCCCGTCGCCGGGTTACAACTCCCACCTCCAGTACGGCACGGACCCGGCGGCCGCCGCCGCCGCCGCCTTCTCTTCCTACGTGGTAAGAGCAACAATGATCCGCGGCCACCCGGGCCAGCCCGCCCGCCCGCGCTCCAGCGGGGATGTTTTGTGCTCGTCTGGGCAGCGCTGCGGAGCCAGGTTGCTAGCATCCCCCTCGCAACTTTGTTGGGGATTTGCACCCAGCGCGGCGAACCCTAAAGTGCCTCTGGGCAGGGTGGGCTGCGGGGCGATAGCAAAGAAGCAGGAGAGTGACAATTAATACAAATCCTGTGTTTCCAATTAAGGGCTTTGCCAGCGGAACCACGAACCAAGCAGCCAGGTCAAAGCCAATCTTTTAGTGCTGTGTTGGGAAAAAACATCGGTGTGACACCGCCCCTAAATATTTGTAATTGTAAAAAAATAAACTAAATCAACCAGTCTCGGAATCAGGCTGACAAGCATATGCAAGTGCCTTCTGCACGACTTTAATTAGGCTTCCCAAATACTGCAAAGCCGTAATCCCATCTCTGCAATCCGCTTTGGAAGCATTAATAACCAAAAATGACACGGCGTGGCCATTTGCTTTTTTTTTCTGGTTTCAAACATTATTACCGCAGCAGAAAAGCAGTGTTTATTTGGGGGAAGGGAGAGCTGGTATTATTTTTGTAGTTGTTAGAAAAACAAACTAGACTAACTTGCTTTTCTTTCTCGCCAAATCCAAGTCTCTGACTGCAGCGAAAACCCCTGCAGCCCTTTCGAAAATTAACAGTGGCCCATCCTCACCCACCCAGCGTGGATTTCGGCAGAGTTTAGCGGAGTTTCCCCGCTTTCTCTTTTAAAGCCAGGGGCTCCATTGCAGAAGGGCATGTCCTGGTGCGGTGGTTGTGTGAGAGGTTATGTTCAATTAGACAGTGGGGAAAGCAATTTGTTGCTGCTTAGCACAATAATATGTCAGCGCAGAAATGGATTGTCAGGTTCGCGTTTCTTCACAAGTCACAAACGTAGTTATGGCTGGGGGAAGGGACTGAAGACCAGTCTCTGCCCCCTCACAGTTCTGCCCTGTGGACGAGCGTGTGAAGATGGGACAGAACAGCTGGGCTCCGTCGCCTTTGTGTGTCTGTTACACGCACAGGCGCATGAACCCAAAAAAGTTCTAGGCCCTTTCCCCTTCTGCTTCATTCAGCCAGCGGGGCAACCCCGGCCTGAGTGCTCCCACACAGGCAAAGCCTCGGGGATGGCCCCATTTTCTAAACTTTGCTTCGGAGGGTGGGGGGAGCGTGGCTAACTGGCCGGGCTCTTTCCTCATTTTGTTGCTCTTGGGTCACGGTTGCTTGTGCTGGGACAGTTGCGCTGCTCCCTTACTGGCGATTTCACTGTTTGCTTTGTGTCCGCTTCCCCCCCTCTCCAGGGTTCACCCTACGACCACACACCAGGCATGGCCGGGTCTCTGGGGTACCATCCCTACGCCGCGCCCCTGGGCTCCTACCCCTATGGCGACCCAGCTTACCGAAAAAACGCCACCAGGGACGCCACCGCCACGCTGAAGGCCTGGCTGAACGAGCACCGCAAGAACCCCTACCCCACCAAGGGCGAGAAGATCATGCTGGCCATCATCACCAAAATGACCCTCACCCAGGTCTCCACCTGGTTCGCCAACGCCCGGCGGCGGCTCAAGAAGGAGAATAAAATGACCTGGACCCCCCGGAACCGGAGCGAGGACGAGGAAGAAGAGGAGAACATTGACCTGGAGAAAAACGACGAGGATGAGCCCCAGAAGCTGGAGGACAAGGGCGATCCCGAGGCTCCCGAGACAGGTAGGGCTCGGGCAGGGGAGAGCACACCCCGGGGTGGCGCACAGTCAGGGCTCGACAGCTGGCGCCTGGGGGAAAAGAGGTTATGTCATGGGGGAGAGGGGTCTCTGCAGGCAGCGGCCTGGCTCTAGGGCACCGGGTGTTTCTGCCGGGCACGGCCTTGTGGCCTCTTCCCGCTCTGCCAGGCCCGCGGCGCCAGGGCGGAACAGCACTTACCAGCTGCGCGCAGAGCTGGGAGAGCGGAGCTGAGCGCAGCGCCCGGGCAGCTCACGGGGCGCGGGGAGAAGGTGGAGGGGAGGACTCGGGTTCAGCTCCGGTGCCCTCGCAAACTTTCTGTCGCCCTCCTCTCCCCCCTTTGCGCACAGGAGGAGGAGGAGAGCAGAAGGCGGCCCCTGGCTGCGAGCGGCTACAGGATCCCCCCTCCCCGGCGGGCCAGGAGGCCGAGGGCGGCCTGAGTGACTCGGATTGTAAAGAACCCCCGGACGAGCGGCTGGAGGGGAGGCCGGGGCCCCCCAAAGCGGGCGGCCCGTCGGCCTTGGTGCAGTGCCCTGCCAGCCGTATCCTGCAGCAGGCGGCGGCCGGCGAGGAGATGCAGCACCAGCACCAGTACCGGCCCCCCTCGGCGGCGGCGGCAGCGGCTCCCCACCCGGGGGAGGTGCACCCCATCGGCCCTTCCAGCAACAGCACGTCGGTGATCCACTCGCCGCAGCAGGCTGCCCTCTCCAAACCCAAACTCTGGTCCCTGGCCGAGATCGCTACCTCCGCGGACAAATCGAAAGAGAGCAGCAGCGAGGTGTCTCCAGGCGCCGGGCAGACCGCGGGCCCTCCCTTGGCCGGGAGCAGCACCTCGCGCTCCCCGTCGCGGTCTCCCTCCTCGCAGTGCCCTTTCCCCAACAGCGCCGTCCTCTCCCGGCCCCTTTACTACGCCTCTCCCTTCTATCCGGGCTACACGAACTACAGCACTTTTGGGCACCTTCACAGCCACGCTGGCACCAACCCGGCAGCCGGAACCCCCAGCAGCCATTTCAATGGATTAAACCAGACTATTTTAAACAGAGCAGAAACCTTGGCTAAAGAAACTAAAATGATCAGAAGCCAATCCCAAGTAGATCTTTGCAAAGACTCACCTTACGAACTGAAGAAAGGTATGTCCAACATTTAATATTGGCTTCTTCTCCGATAACTCCCCCTGGGACTTTGGTTTTTTTAATTTATTTAATGCGGTGGCAGTTATTTTTCCAGTATCAAGAGAAAAACAAAACAAAACAAAACAAAATCAATGACACACTCCTAGTCAAAAGTTTATAGTTCATAGGAAATGGCTGAGCATAAAAGAACTCATAAATGTCTTAATCAACTGAGAAAAAAACAAATTACATACAAAAAAGGAGAAAAATTTGTATTAAATCTTATTCTGTATATTTAATGTAGCTTTTGTATTTAAATTGATAATACAATATCTTTGAAGTAACTTATGAAATCAAGACACCTGTACAGGCATTGTTGTTTTTCCGTAATATAAATATATACATTTGTGTCTTTTCCCGAATTGTTTCATAGTTTAAATATATATTATATATATACAAGTTTATTTGAACTTTTTTGACGCCTATTGGTTTTTCCTCCTTGGCTGTGAGCTAAAGTATAATAAATTAATAAACAAAGGAAATAGGTCAGACTTGTTAGATTAAAAAACCCTGCAGTCGCCATACATAAAATGCAAATATTTTAATAGAAGTTTTCGGCAGAATCAGAGCTACTTGGTTTTGTACCGAGAAAATATAGACAAATAACTGGTGACCAAAAACCTTGGAAAATGCTACTTTGTTTAAAAGTGGGGTTTGATTTAAAACATTAAATACTTGCAATTGATTTTCAAAGTGAAAGATGATTTCTAAATGCTGGGACCCTTTAACAAGAGCGCCTAATTGGTGTGGTAATTTAGGCTAATTTGAGGGAAAAAACTTAGTCAAAGAATGAAAACGTAGGATAAGAGATAAAATGAAGAGATGCATTTATGTGTAAGTGATTAAATAAGGAAATATATAAAAATACATCATAGAAACACCAAATCGAAGTACAGTACCATCTTTTAACCTAATTACTTCCAATCAGTGTCGTGTTTTATGCAAAATAATCAGCTGGTGAACTTTGCTAATGAGTTCGATTTTATGCCAGATTTAGCCCTTATTACTATTTCAAAGGTGCTGCAGAGTTATTAAGAAGAGAACCGGGGAATACACATTAAAATATACACTAGGGGAAAGATACTTCACCATCACCCCCCCACACCAGAATTTTGCATTGATATATTTGGTTAATTTGATTAACTTAGTGCTTCATTGCTGCTGCATATTACAAGCATTGATAGGATTTGTACATCTGTCTGTCCAGAGATTACCATAGATAAATGGAGGTTGAGGGTCGCATTGGAATGTTTCCCCACATTCACAGGTAGGTGTCACACTTGTCCTGAATTTCAAACCTACCCACTTTGAAACTGGTGTTAAGGAAAGACAGAGGGGAGAATCAAAACGTAATCAAGGAGTCTGCAAACATACAACTCTAATATACGACTCGAAAACAAAGGAAGACAGATTTCCGCATTACTAGATATAAATTGGGCTAGGAAGTTTAATGCTCTGTTACCAGTTCAGGAATTTTGTAAACTCTCTTGTAAATTTTCAAAAAGAAGCAATTATAACTATCAACAAATCCTTTCTTCTGTCATTTTAATAACCAAAGTATATAAAAAGAAAGGAAATCTATAGTCAATTTAGATATTCTACATTAATCGAAGCCTGCACATCAAACTACCTCCCATGGGTATTTTCAGGTTCTCAAATCCTGACTTTCTCTGTCTTTGCAATTAACTAAGTAGTGTGTTTCATTCCAGAGCAAATTTTCTAACGTTCACATACAGTTACATCCCAAAGCTATGGGATCAAATTTGCTCTTTTCACATCGGATTTTGTGGGCGTCAGCTGTACATGAGCATACCAATGACATTAGTTCGATTGGGCTAGATCTGGTCCTTGTTAAACAGAATGGTCCTGAAAACACCCATTTTATTTTTTTAAATTATTTTGTTTTTTTTTACAAGCCAGATAATTATTTTGTAATTGCTTCAAATTTGCCAGAGCTATTTATTAGCTGCAATAGGTTTATTCATGCATATTTACATTTTACTGAATATTAAATAGTAGTTTGTATATTATGTTTTAAAGATACAGTAAATGTTCACTTGCTATACCATCTTTGTAGATAATCTGGTTTAAAGTCAAATTTGTTTCAAACTGAAAGTGTAAATAATCAAATATTCATGGGGTAATAGTATGTTATTTTGTCACTTTATAAATTATAAATGGTTTTTTAAAAAAAAATCGAATTCCACATTCAGATCATTTATTTACACTTGGGAAAGATCTACTGAACTGCTTTTTTTTTGGAGGGTGGAGAAGGGATTGAGAATAAATAAGATTTATTTAATTTACCTGCTTTGTTTAAATTGAGAGAAAGTTTGGCTAGTTCTGGTAGATGAATTACAAAACAGTGACATCAGTGCGGGATGAAAAAACCCCCCAGTATTATAAAACCTATCTTTCCAGGCACTTTTTATTAAATATGGACATAATATGTACCCTATATTAAAAGTTATAAAGTTCTCATTGGAATAGCAGAGTTGATAAGGCCACACAACCGTGCTTTGGAGACAACAGGTTATTCAGTTAAGCAAGCATTCTTAAAATTAATCTTTTCTACTTAGTTATTTAGCGATGGGTGTTTAAGTGTTAAGATATACCTTTTCCCTGAACGATCTTTCTATTTCTGAAAAACTACCGTGGGAATAAATTTAGGGATCTCGTTTGTTAAAAAAGCAAGTTTCTTAAAACAAGGAGTATTTTGAATAGGTCTACTAGCAATCTCAATAGGGTTTTCGTTTGATGTTTAAATTCCTAAGGGAGCTAATCCAATTCCTCTAGGTTGCAGCTATTCAGCTTGTCGCCTATTTTTACCTAGTTACGTTTTAACTACGATTGAAGATGTCAATTTAACAAAACAATTATGAGCTTCCCTCTTACTCCTCTCCAATATGAAATCTCGACGGTAATTGCTCTGGTCTTAAAACTGACGCATAATGTTGCTTTTTTCCTAATTAAAGAGTAGTAAAGGAGCATTCTTTCTTTTTTTTCAAAAAGGAAAGCAGCTATCGTGTATTTTGACAAGTTGAGATGACTTCCCAATTTTGCAACTAGGAGGTTACTTTTCAGAGATCTCTCTAAATTGAAATATCTTATTTAGGGTCAACTTGTTTCAGACTGCTGAGGCAGTGTTCGGTGGTTAATATAGAAAAACATTCACGAATAATTCTGGAATATTTATAAATATCATCGTTACATCGTAAGTATTTACATGAGGCTGCTCTATACAGCCGCATACTTGTATGTGTATACGTACTATATGCACATGAGTTTGACTATTTTTGTTATGATAAATTCTTACATTAGTTTTAACTTTAAATCGATTAATTTAAATCGATGGTTTAAGCGCAGACTAGATAAGAAATCACAACCAGGATTCTCTCGAGTGGTTTCAGAGCGATTTTTAAAGATACATATTTAAATACAGTCAATATAAGACCCTGTCCTCAATATTTTGGGGGGAGGCTCCCTGGCAGATTTTTCAAACTGGATGTTTTGATAGAAAAACTTGGCCTTTTCTCCAGCCTACAGCTCTCTGATTTTACTCTGAAATGACAGTGTTTCATTGTGCAATAGGGGCGCAACAATGTAAGGCTTAGGCCGCCCCTGAGAAGTGTGGGGACTAGCCTAATGCAATGGGGATACCATGGCACAAAGATGTTTGGTGGACACTGGTATTATTCAAGCAGCAGTTGGCAGATGGCATTTCCCTCAAAGCTAAATCACAGCACGGGGTTGGATCGCTGTGATAGCTAATGGGGCTCTTTTTAGAAGTTCAGGTGCGTCTTGCTACTTGCAGCTAGGTCGATCCAAATCCTTAAAAGCCTTCAAAACCTCCGTGGCAACAGGAATAGAAACACATTCGAAACAGGAATGGGTTTTAAAGTCATCATCATAAAGCCTAATACCGGTCTCTCGACTCTTGGTTTTTAATTCGAGGCCAGGCCAGGCATTGTCAGTGGTTGGCACAGTCAGAGCCTGGCGCTGGACTGGTGCAGAGAAAAGCAGCTCACCAATCTAGCCCAAATACGAGTGCTCAGAAACGGGGCCAGAAACATTCGGACCCTCCGCCAGTTGCGGAGTGAGCGTTGCACACTTTGCAGGGCGACCTTTGGCGGACCTGGAGTAGGGCTGACGTAAGGGGTCTCTGTGAACGAGCTGCTGTTGTGAGGAAGTCCAGTGGGTTAACCCGTCCCCCCGTCTGCAGAAGCAGGGATGCTGGCAAGTTGTGTCGCCTGCCTGCGGGCTTGCGCGTTTCCTTGCGCTCGCTCACACCCGGGTGCGGGAAAAGCCGCTCGGCTGGGTGAAGAGAGGCGTTCTCTGCAGTAGGAACCAGGCTGAGCGTGCGACGGGATGGTGTGTTTTATTCACTATTCCATAGGAAACAAGCCTGTTCGCTCGTCAGTTACAGGCTGCCAGCGAGGTAAAACATTCAGATTCCTTCCCACTGAAACCAGATCCCCCCTCCCGCTGTCAGTGGCGTCGGTTCCTTCCGCTGCAGCGCAGTTTCACCTTAAAGACGAGGGCAGGAAAGTGACGCTAGGGAAAGCCTCCAGCGGCAGCGACCCAACTTTGCAGGAAGCCCCGTTGTCCTGGCCCGAAGGAGCGCCCCGGGGGTCCTGCGGCGGCGATTCAGAACCACGCGGGAGCCGAAAGTCGCTGCGGGGTCGGCACCGCGAAGCCCGTGGCCGCACTGGCGGTTCATACGGACTCGCCTCGCGGAAGGACTTTGCTATAGAGCTGCTTAGAGCCCGCTCCTGCTCTCACTGTAGCCAGTGGGAACGTTCCCGTTAGCCCCGACGGGAGCAAGATCCGGTCCACTGGCTCCTGCTCCCACCCCCCTGTAGCCAGGTGGGAATTTTTGGAAGGGGCCCCGCTGTCCCGGGAAGGCCCGCAGGCAGCTTGTAAGGCCCGCAGGGCGTGGGCGGGAAGCCAATCCCCAAGCCTGGGATACTTGGGGCTGCCTACGGGTGTACTGACTTCTGCCGTCCTCAGCGGCAGGACTAGTGAAGGCCTTGAACAGGATCAAAATGAAGGCCCACATGGGCCCCCCTTCCTCCTTTGGAGGTGAGAGGTGTTAAAAGCGGTTGGTAAAGCAGTGCCATTGCGGCTCATCCCTAGCAAGGGGACAGGCCTCCTTGCAATGCTGTAATTGGGGGCGGGGGAGAAGCTCCCTTAGGATGCAGCCCGGACCCTAGAACCGCGCTAGACGCCGAGGCTGCCTTGTTGCAGGTCGGCTCAGGGAGGAACAGAAAGTTCGCTTCGGGTTTTAAACTCTTCTAACCGGTTCCCTCAGGGCTGGAGCCAGACAGCGCTAGCAGCAGGAGAGGGGATTCTCTACCTGGCACACGATGGGGGCGGGCGAGGGTTAAGTTTGGGGGGTGAGGGGGAGAGGTGTCTGCCCCTCACAACCCTGAAGCGTGTTTACTGCAAGTGAAAACAGCGTCCAAGCAGGGGGGCTATTCACCTGTTCGGGCGGAGAGACCCTCCACCCACCTGTCAAGCGATGTCACTTTTCCTTTGACTGCAACTGCCCTCGTGGCGTGGGATCCCGCAGCCAACACCCTCGAGTTCGCTTTCATTGAACACAGGATCTGAAACACAATCAGGCTGGGGTGGCTGTGGCACGGAGATGTGCTTTTGATGAAAGGACTGGCAAATAAGGGTAAGGGAACACTAGGCACTAATGGGTCCCTAGCCGCCATATTTTCTCACAGCAAATTAAGGCTCACTTTTTAAGTCCATTAGGAAAATTAACAATTAACAAAACCCGGGCCTGGATGGTTCATGTCTTTGCTGAGAGGACCTGGATGGAATAATTCCAAGGCTACCGCATCGGCGAGTCATCTAAGATTAAAATTTTCTTTTTCCCCCTCACCAAAGTTCAGTTTTTCTGCGAGAGCCAATGAATCGCATTAGCCTGCAGTTTGCTGGTTCCCTCGTACGTTCGAAATCTAAAACGAACCGTAATTCTGATCCGCATTATACTGTACAGCGTTTACATGCGGCCGTCCGCCTTCCCTGCAATTGTTGCTTTTTTGAATTGTCTCTATTAACCATATAGCACGTCCCTGCCAGTTAGGCTACCTACTAGTATACTAATCGCTCTCATGGTAATAGAATATAGGTCTTCCATAGAAAGCTATTTTGATATAACTGGTTATAGGATTGTTCCCCCCCTCCCTTCCTCTCGTAAGATGATCTAAACAGAATGTTTTCTAGACGTGCCTAAGAATGATTTACAAGCTCTTCTAGGACAAGGAAATTCATTTGGTCAGCAGGTTTAAAAGGCGATTGAGAATAAATTTAGCCTTCATTACGGAAGCAAAGGAACCATTGTTTAAAACTGATTCCTCGCTTCTTCCAAAATCTGGCCAGTATGAATGTTAACTCCCTCCCCAACAAACCCCATAAGAATAGGCTTGATAGAAGATAGACTGCAGAAAGGGAGTTTACATAGGTCAAAAAGGTAGAGTAGCTCAAACGAGACGCTGTAAATGGCAGCCAGACATCCGATACCACAACTCAATCAGCTGATTGCGGACAGCTTGGCTGTTTAATCATACAGCTCAGTTCTGTTGACAAACAGAGCGCTGTGCTGTTAATTATTGTTATTACGCAGATGTAGAAGTCAGTTTTCTTACGTCCGGCTTTGCATTAACAAACCACTAGAGAAACGTACTCGAGTCAGCTTGGTCTCTTAGCGCAGAATCGAATTCAGCACAGAAAGTGTAAAGAGATCTCTCCCCCTCCCTCCCTTCCCCCCTTTTATATGACTTGCTTAGATTATTAGTAAGGACATCTGTGGCTGGCAGTGGAACAAGTGTTACCAAAAACAGAACCGGCTGTTTTTCCAAATGAGCAATATGTTAATTCTTCATCCCCCCCTCTGGTTTCTTTAAAACCTGGCACAAATACATCAATAACGGAGAATAAGGACTCTTTGCAGAGAACAAGTGGCAGTTTTGAATTTACCTTTTGTGTGTGCCTCAGATGCAATCTTGAGGCATTTTTCGCCCTCTCTCCCACAGAAAGGGAGCGTTAATCTGCCCTATCTTGGGACCCAAAAGAATTGGAGTGGAGTAGATATTCACTGAAATCACATAGGGGAATAAGGGTCTTGCTTTATTGAATCATCAAATCCCAGGAATGAAGCTCTTAATTAATTATGGGTGCTAAAAATTCAGGCCAGCTGTTTCTTTTTACTTGGCTCCAACAAAGACAAGTCTACGCTGAGATCTTCTAAATCACATTCACTATAAATCATTCCCCCTCAATGATACTTCTAGCCACGAAATGAACCTGTAACTGACAGATGGTTTATTGTCCCCCAGCATTCCTTTACCCTGTACCTAGGCAGGATTTTTCTTTTAAATAATTTGTCCCAGCAAGTTCTTTACTATTAATGATCCGGCTCTTAAAATGCCCTCTCTCCCTTGTTTTTTTTAAAGCTGTTTTGCCAATATTTATGAATAAATCCTTGTCTGAGTCAAGAGAGAGAGGGCAATAGTCTGATCAGCCCTGCCTGCTCCTTTAAATAGGTTCTGAGAGTAGCGTAGCCGTAAAAACAAACAAAAGTAACACAACTAAATAACCCATCCCCAGGCTTCCCTAAATCTCACAGTCTTACTCTGCGAAAAGGCTGCACATGCTTCTCGCAGTTGTTTGGCGGCTCATAGCAAAGCTCCTCCACAGGAACAATATCCATGCGTTGCACCAGACAGCGCCTATTAATAAGCCCTGCACTTTCCTGCCTGCGCGATGTCTCCTTCCCCTGCCAACTCCTCTGATGTTTGAGCGCGCCAACTTCCAGCGACCCTCTGGTGTAAAGGGAGCCGTTCGGCAGGCAGGCGGGGCCCGATCCTGCAGGGCGGGCTGCCGCAGCCTGGGCCTCGCAGAGGAGACGGCAGCGCGAAGCGGGGTGAGCACTGCAAAGGTGCAGTTCAGTGTAGAAGAACTGGACGCATCCCGTGCCTCGACGTGCTCTGTCAACTCACCGCCAGCCATTTACCCCTGCCACTGTCACCCAGCAGCATGGCTTCCACAAGCGCAGCGGCCAACGACAGCCGCATCCCCAGTGTCGGAGAGAGAGAGAAAATTAATTCGATTTCAGCTTTAAAGAAGGAATTTCTTTCCCTCCTCAAGTCAGTACCGAACCACCAGTGAGGGGTTCCCCTTCACTCGAAATGTATTTGGGTGCAATAGTCTGATCACATTAGTCACCCGTTTTACCGTAGGTAAGTGACATTCGTCAGTAGGCACGTTGTTTCATGGGACTCCGCTCAGTTGCTAGCAAAACAAGTCCAACGTTTCGGTCAAACCTGCAGTTGCTCCTCCCTGGGTTTGTATAGGGGGCCAGGACTCCTTCCGGACCCAGCATGCTCGCAAGGGATGCTAAACAACCACGGGGTCGGGCCCATCACACCCAAACCTGCAGTCGTGGAAATCAGCGCCAACGCTGTCTTGGATTTCCCCGGGGCCAGGATCGGGACCGTGGTTTCTAAACCAGCGCTCGGTTCGAGCCGCAGAGTTTGCGCTGGTGGCTTCGCAAGATTCTCGACACCGAAAAAATCACTAACCGACCTTTTGCTTGTTCGTTTTGAAGAGGGAACTAGAATTGAGGATTTGGAAAAGAGTTTTCAACCGTGATTAGCAGCAGCCAGCAATTAGAACGAATTCTTTAGCTACCCAACCCATCAGATTGTTGATCTCAGTCTGATTTTATATACAGTACATGCTTGAAATCAAATCGGTATAAAAGTAGCTGATTTTTTTTTAAACGGGTGTGTATGAATACGCCGGTATGTGGCCTAGAGTTATTGCCATTCCCAGAAAATACTTCAGGAAACAATCACTTTGCTGTAGATAGTTTCGAGGGTGGTGGATTTATTTAATAGTCCTAATTACTTCAGATGAAAGCAATCTGTGTTATTTGTACTGTTAATTTACAGAAACACTAAGGGCAGTAAGAGAGGCAGCCAAGTAGTTATTTATCTGAGTTTTCATTGTTTCCATTAAGCAGACAACATTTCTGCAAACAGGCTAAGAAACGAAGGGACAAATTCTGCGCTTTTTTGTGGCACTAATTTAACCAAGCCTTTCCTTCCTTTGTTTTCTATTGGCTAACTTTTCTTCGCCACTTCTCCTCCCCCCTCTTTTCAAGAGAGCAGGTTTGCTGTGTTTCCAGTGGCAAAACCATGTGTAAGTGAGCAAGACAAGAAAAGACTTAATGTTCTGTACGTTGAGTCCATTGATTTAAAATAAATGTCTTATGTTTGGAAAGTCTTTTTTGAGTGACAGTAAACCTCATGCCCAGAGAACTCCAGTGGTTTGATAGACTACTTGTAAAAGCTTCAGAAATCACTTCGCCCCCAAATACCAGAACGTAGATGTCCTCACCACGTCGTTACTCATCTGTTATAATTAGAGCATGCTGGAACTAGTATAGAGTTCTGAGAACAGGTCTGCGTGGTTGATGCAGACTGTTGTGGAATCACCATCCATATCTTTTTCTTTCTTTGTGGTGTTTTAGGTAGACTTATGAAAAAAGTGTTTTGGTTAATGAGAATCTTGGCAGACACCTTCTGCTGACTTTCACCTGTTGCAGGGTATTGTTTTCAAATCTCCTTTGCCTCCTACCTTCACTTCAGGGACTGCTAAAATCACCATTATTCAGACTCATCTGGTATATTTTGTCCCAACACCTCTTGCTTAATGAAGTTGACTTATTTACTTAAAGCAAACCACAGAACTCCCCCTACTCATGCCTGGTGATGGATATAACTTTAAATGTGCACTTATTTAATTGGATCAGGTCCCAAGATAAGAGATAAAGGGACTCCTAGTTTGCCAAGTTATTTTCAGAGGCATGCAGTGATGTGTGGAAGGAAAGTTAATGAAGAGAAGAGACACACTGTACTTAAAATACCTTGGGTCTAGACTAGTTTGAGAGGACGCCTACCCGTTACCACATTTGAGCAGAGTAATTATTTGCTGCTTATTAGGACAAGTGGTGTTTGGAGAAGCTGAATCAGTAACACTCTGTTAAACTACTGGAACCTAGCACCTTGCACGTGTTAACTCACTTCCCTTTCAGTTGTAGCTGAGCATTCTATTGATATTGAATCACTAAACCCTGCGGTTTTTCTAATGGAGTAATTGCTCAAGGCAATTAGTTTACCTTAGGCTACCTGAGGGGAAGGGATTTGCTTCAACAGGCAATTAATACCTCTTCCAAAATTGTCCCCCTTTAATTCTGTCTTTCCTTGTTCTTTCTGGTGTTCTACATCCCTATGCATGAGACATTAACAGACGGTTATTGATACAAACATACTTTTGGTTGCTAAAGGCCTTCCAAAACAAATTCTCCGGCTGAATGCCAATGTATGCATGTTGGCTGGTGACAGCTGATTAGTGAAATGATTTACGGCCAAGTTAAAAAAAAAAAAGATGATACCGTCAAAGGCAGCAATTTGGAAAAAAAAATGATAAGACTGCACACCCTCAAGGCTTTCTACTGGAAAGCCACCCAGCAAATCTAAACCTACATTACAAATACCTGAAACACTCAAGGAATCAATTGGTCGCAGATTAAATACAGTCTCTATTATGACTTCCCCTGGTAATCTGTTACTCCTGACAACAGCAGCCTCTAGATTTATGCAGCCACCCCTCACCTGTCCACCCGGCTTGCACGGAATATATTTCACCAAGCTCCAGCAGGGCTACATTTGTAACATTGCTACCACTTCCCCAGGACAACAGGATGAGCTGGAAGCCTGGCCCGGCTACACACAAGGTCACCTGACGACGTCACTGCAGTGGGAGACTGGCCTTAGCCCTCCTTTTTGTTTCAAGACCTTTTTAATGCTCATTAATTGATTAAAAAAAGTGCCCCTCCCACCGTTAGCTCTTCTTCATAAAGAAAGCTTTTGCTCTGCAATAAAGTAAGAGACTTTGATCCCAGATCATCCTCTTAGGCCTTTCCAGCTGAAATCAGGGGAGAAACTATGTGGAGTTATTGTTCGCACTTGCTGCACTTCTGATTCAGAAAGGGCTGATTTATTAGCTTGTCAAGGGAAGCATTGTTCAGGAAGGCAATCAAAAAGCACTTACCTAGCTAAACTAAAATTACTGCCTTTTCAGTGGCTAATTTGTATAACTCCCATGGAGGAACTTGGGAAGTGTTTGATGAGGCATAAAATGATGATTAATGAATTTATTGGCCTGCTGCTCATCAAATAGGAGTAGTATATCTTTCCTCTATTGGATGGTGGGGCTAATGCTACATGTCTGTGTAAAGCAAGTCCAATATGATCTCCTTTTTAGCCCCCTTTTAACCCACATGACCTGAAGAATATCTCCATGTAACAGAGGCAACATCAGGGGACCGTGGAGACAAAGGGCCCGTTTGATAAAATGGTAAATGAGAAATGTGAGGAAAGTTGCTGCAGGGATGGATCTGCTCAGTTTTCGGCTTTTCAATCACTTTGACTACTGAAGTGGGAAGAATGTAGAAACTAGATAAGGTGCGAGAAGTGAAGCGGGGGGGGGGGGGAGGGAGGCAAAGCAATTTTAACTTTCATAAAGGATCGAGCCAAGCAACTTTATTGCTGCTTGAATGAAAGAGCGAAAGGAACCACACAGAATGCCTAGTGCACATACCGCACTGGACTACGTTGTCTGATAAGGCCTTCGCAGCACAGCACAACCTACCCCATTTTCACAATATTTGCTGGTAACACAGCACTCTGCTGGGACTCATCACAAGCGGTTGGATTCCCAGTGACTACAGGTTTTTTTTCTTAGACTGAAATGTCTGTCCCTGAATGGGGTGCCTGGATGATCGTTCTGGAGCACGTGATCATGTTCTCCTTAAGAGTTCAGATGAGAGACATTAAGTCAAGGGTGGGGAATCTGTTTTTGGGTCAGGGGCTGCTGACCCACAGACAAATCAGTTATGGGGTTGGAGGCCTCACACAGGAAGAAGCAAAAAAACCAACCAACCAACCAACCAACCAACAAAACAACCCTCACTGACCTGGCCCCTGACTGAGGAGAAAGACACTTCCCACATTTCCCTTGAACACCACAGCTTAGGGGGACCCAGGCTAGTAGATTCTGTGCACTCCTGCCCTCCCAGGAGTCATGGGAGGCTGGAGCACCAACGTAGGGTCCCCAGTGCTGGGAGGAGCCCCGTGTCTCAGGAGATAGATTCAAGCAAGCCGGGAGACACGCTCCATGATTTTACTAGTGTGGGGCATTTGAGCATCTGGTGAAGTTCAGAGAAGTAGGCAACTGGAGTACAAAAGGGCCTGGAGATCACAGCAGCATTTTGGGGAGAGGAGAGTGGTGGGCTTTTTTTAGCCTTTCCTATGACTCCGGCCACATTCCGGTCAGAGAACATGGCTTGTGCTGTGATCCTTAGAAGGCACTGGGAAAGTGAAAGGCCCGTGCCAGATGAAGCAACAGGGGCGGTCAATGCACTCACCTAGCCAGCCTGTATAACTGCTTCTCCTAGGCCATGAGCATTACTGCCTTGGCCTAGGTATCAGAGGCCCACCTGGTCCAAGGGTCTCCCAGCTTCTTGGTGAATCCACTGGGAGGGAGCGTGGGGTTAGCTTCCCTCTCATGTCATGACAGTGTGCTCTTTCCTAAAGCCCTGGTACCAAATATGTTACTTGAACTAGCACCACTAAAGTCAGCAGGATAAAATCTCTCATGAATCTGCTTTGGAATCAGACCCGTCTCCTCCAAATAGTAAAGAGGAGGCACATTTGGGGTAGACGTTGTTTGCACTCTAACAGAGCTTTACATTCAACAGCAAAGATTTACAACACTTTTTGGGTTCAATATTTCAAAAATGTTTGTATGTTTCTACAGCCCTGTTCTGAAATGATTTCTGTAAAAGCACCGCAAGAAATTCCTGATAACTCTTTTCAGGGCAGTGTCCACGGAAACAGAACAAAAAGTTCTTGAGCCTGACTGTACCTCAGCTCCCATGACATAAGGAAGGAGGCATCCACCTGATGTTTAAATAAGCAGAAAAAACATTTATTTTAACACTGGCAAATTGGTGCTTGTCTAGTTGTTTGAGACATTTTTAGGTAAAATTATCCCTCAGGAAATAAATGTTTAGAAGCACATTCAAATAACACCTCTCGCACAAACCTACCATCAACATACAGCTCAACAAATTTTATCTTCAAGTCCTTGACCTGTGACTGCTTTTACAAATGCTCTCTGTTCATTAGCAATTTCAGGTCACGTTTGGTACCTGTGTCACTAGCACATAGTGCAGCTGTAAAAAATATATACTGAATACCAGCAGCAATACTATCTTATTCCCCATCCCAGCCCCAACCAGCAACACACTCTGATGAGAAAAAAAAAGACATAGAATAATTACAGAAATATTGTAGATCTTTAGAGCAACAAACCTAAAAGGCTGACTTATGATTAAATATGTATTGCTAAAAGTTACCAAGCTGCATAGTGTGCATAGCATTAGACAATGACAGTTTTGGGGCGTAATTGCTTTAATGTGGGCAATTAAGACTAAGTGCATGTGATTTTAGTGTCTGCCCTACATTCCTCTGAATGATTACAATGATCAATACACATGATTTGTAAGTCGCTTCCTATTGATCCAATGGTAAAATGTTTGACCTTCCTTTGAGGAAGTAATTTGCTAAATTATGACACCACGTAAAGTCTTTCTTAGGTCAGAGGTGAGGGGTAATGGTGCACAGGGAAAAGAAAAAAAATACACTTTTCTTTTGCCTGAAAGTAGGACTAAATAATGTTTCTGCCAATCCTCGACTTCTCCTTTGTAGCAGGGTCCCCATTGATTTTGTCTTTGAAACCAATAGTGGGAAAATTACATTGAAAACTTAATTTTTCTTTACTTTCAAAAACTTCTGGCAATGAACTACATCCATATACACTTTCATGCCAAAACACCAAGGATCCAGTGATCCAGAAGCTTGATAGTTCTTGACCATGTGAAATTTATGCTGTTTGAGTGGTAATTAGAGATGTTCAAAGGCAGAGCTAGGAAAACAAAGCATTTTGTCATTGCTAAGAGCTGTAATTATGTATATTTATGTATGAAATATATATGTATGAAATGCTTCTAGGGTTCTTAATCACTGCTCTTTTTGATTTGTATCACCAATGCAGAATAGGGTTTATCAGATCAAACTATCATGTAAAAGCTCTCACAGAAAAATAAGAAAAGTATGATACATAAAGGGTCCAGGAAGCAATGCCACTAAGTGAATGGTTAATAGATGAAGGTAGATCAATTCTGATATGAGCTCTGTGAAGACTTTGATTTACAAAGCTGACTTCAGGGATTGGAGCCAGTGTGTGACCAGAAAGAAGAAACACCTTCCAAGAAGCTACAATGCATTTGCAATGATTTATACCTTCAGAAGACAGTTTTGGTCCATTCTTGCATATTCCTGCATGGTGAGATGCAAATGGAAGAGGTAGCATCTCACATCGTATAGCTGGGCAGAAATCAAACCATGATAATTTATTGTATTTCCAAAACAAAAGATTTCCTTTAAAAAGTTAAAACCTTAGAATATGACCTCTGTGTCAGGAATAGAAGTCTTATATCCCAGTTGGGGGACATTCAGAAAGGCACTGTGAAATCTTTAACAAAACCCAGACACCTGGGAACCTGTTATTTTCCTTTTATGTGGATTTTTTAATGCATGTCATTTTCTTACAGATCAGGATGAGACTCTGCCTTTGGGTGTAGTTCACTTTCTACCCAAAATGACAGGTATCTAGTTACATAACAATATGAAAAATTGCTCGACTACTAATAGTTTAGGTAATCTACACGTGATCTGTATCTTAGCAATGATAGCATTTATATGCTATCCTATATATGTATACATGTCTGCCCAAGTCCCTGTGAGTATGCAGATTATGGGGAATGCAGGCTGACAACAAACAGTCAAACATGTGAGTGATCATTTATAATCCATCAAGAGTTCCTGAAAGAACTTAAGAATGAAGTAGTTGAGTTGCTTACAAAAATATTTGCCCCAAATCTGTCATGAAACGGAAGGATGGGAGAGCAGCAAACCTTGTACCTATTTTACTTACACTCACAAACTCCTTTCTCCTCCCCCACCAATAACAGACACATGAGTCATACCAGGATCATTCAAAATAGAGCTGTAAACATTTAGCTGAAAATAATGGCCCAAGAATGGTTCTGTAAAGGGAAACCGTGGCTTTAGGATCATGGCTACTCAGTAGTGGATAAAGGCTAACAGTGAACGGTTGACTGTTTCAAAATGTCTTTGATAAAGCCCCTCAAGAGAGATTATTAAAAAAACCCACTAAGGCCCAGATTCTCAAACTTTTTCTCAGATTCTCTCCATTGCTCTAATTTATGCCATCTGGCTGCAGTCCCCAAAGAACCATAAATTTGGCAGGGAAATCCAGAGCGCACTTTGCCTCAGTCCCAGTATAGCCTGTGTTTAGGCCCTGGAACAGAGTGTACTCTGCCTCAGTCCCAGGGCAGCCTGTGTTTAGGGCCTGGAATGCTTCACTCCTGTAGAAATAGGAAGTTGCTATCAGGGTAGGTGTAGCTGCTACTTTTAGTAGGTTTTGAAGTTAGCTGGTAGCATAGAATAATGCCAAATACTAAGGCAAAAAACAGGACTATGTAGTCCTGTTTTTTGGTTTTTGTTTCAGCTACACCAGACTAACACGACTACATTTCTATCAAAATACTAAGGCAGACACTGTTCATCACCCTATAGCTGAGGCCATCACAAAGTTTTAACTCCTTGCAAGGATCTATATTACAAGCTGTTCACACTACAGAAAAATGAGATCATGAAATAACTATGCAAATAGTTACCATGAATGCCAAATACTGAGAGACCAGTGTTGAGATGTTACTCATAGAACTGGTCAAAATTTTTCAGCTCAACAATTTTGCATGAGAAAATGCTGTTTTGTTGAAACCAAAAATGAAAATTTTCTGTGTAAAGGTGTCAATTTTGATTACATTTTAGTTAGAAAAGTATTTTCAAAAGGTAAGGGTGAAATGTGGGTTGACCTCATTTGGAATGAAACATTTGGATTTGAAACAGCTTTTCATTTAAAAAAGAATTTTCGATTCTATTATACAATAGTTCTAGAAAAAGTTGAAATCTGAAAGAAACATTTGATTTTTATCAAAACAATGTTTGACTCACTGGAAAATAAAACAAAAGTTTTATTTCCTTGGAACTTTTTTGATATTGTTGTTCCAATTTGGAATGAAAACAAACATTGCAATGTCCCACAGAACTCATATTTGAAGTTCTGACCAGCCCTAGTTACTTGGTAAGGAAAAGAGGAACCCAAAGTTGATGAATGCATACAACACACAATCTTACCAGTTTACCTCCTTGTAATATGTGTATTGATAAATCAGTGCAGTGATAGTGGCTGACAGATGAGCTAACCTAAGGTGTGAGTGGAGAAAGAGGAATGGAATGGCCCACTTCTCATGCACTTTAAATGTGAGGTCTTCCTTTCCTGGTCAACCAATCAGTGACAAGGGAGAGACCAATAAAAATAGCACCCAAAAAGACAGCAGAGCAGAACTAGATGGCAGAAAGGGATTCCCTTGCTATTCTATCTTGATAGCCCAGTTCTCTGTTATCTATGGTATGGAAAGATTGGGCTGCAGCTACCGTTCAGTTGTTTTTTTTTACCTAAATAAAAGCTAACATGTCTCAAAGTTGAGTGCCAAAATTAAGCACCAAAATCCCTGTTTAGTTTGGATTATAAATTAGAAGGTTGATTTACAGAGGTGGGGAGCATTCACAAAGACCATTGAGGTGACTGAGAACGACAGAGGCTCAGAACTTGCATTGGAAGTTGCAGCTGAGTGTAATGATGGTTCAGGTTTGCACTGTGGAACGTAGCCGGAAATAACAGCCTGCGCAATCTACATTAGTCATCGCTGCCTGGCTGCCACATATACATCTTCCATTAGCTGACTGGGCTTTTGAATTGTGACCATCAACTTTCATGAATGGCAGATATAGCAGGATTTGGTTTCTTTTTGTGCTGCTGACTACTCAGTATTATTGTGTTACTCCATGACTCCCGCTTCTTCATGGTATTTTAAGCTATTTAGGGCCTAGATCTTGCAGGTTTTTAGATTCTTATTTCCCATTGATTATTTTATAAATCTAAAGAAAAAGTATATCAGCTGAATCTAGGAAGAAATAAATGTAACTGTTAAAAATGTTTAGTGTGAACAGCATTTACTCTGTCAACTATTATAAGGAGTTTTAAAATAATTATTGGTCAAAAACTATCATGTAAGTATGATGTAGGTGCTAAATAAAAATTGCAATAAAATAAGTTTATTGTAAATGTGTTACATAGGGCCAGATTTTTATATTCTTCAGTACATGGTGTACTATTCCAAGAAAGCATTTGATTAGGTGCTTAGTGTAAGGTGCATGCTTCAACCCCATTCCAGACAATGGGACTTAAATGCATGCTTCAACAACTGTCCTGTATGAGGTATTTTCCTGAATTAGTACCAAAACAATTAGGTATATGAGAATCTAGTCCATTGCATCATAGATGTGATCATTTATTTAAGGTGGAACCAAAGGCCCTACTCTACGGACACTACTTCGTAAATCAAAGGACTGCTTATAGTCTACACTCTACATGGCTGGCACTGAATTCATGATTGAGTCTCAACAAATGTGAGGAGGCAACTTATGGTTTGGAGAGGCAGAAGGGAGTAAGAAGTCTCATTTGCAAAAGCAGGAATAAAACAAATAAAAATCAAGCTGTGTGTGTGGAAGGCTTTGCAAGTTCAAAATATAAATCACATATTTCGTTGTTACTATTAATTTTATTTTGCCAGTATATTAATTACATCACTTTGATGAGTATTTTAACTAACATAATGGCTATCACTCAGAGTGCTTTGAAGTATCTTTTACTAGTAGCATTTATTCAATTCATAATATGATACTAAAAGTTCTGATATGGGATTTAAAAAAATAATGATATTTGAAGTTAAAAGAAGACATCTTGATTAAAGCCAGAATAAATTGTTTGGCTGAGAGTCAAACTTTGGTTCACATGCGATTCCAAGCTCGAAGATTCACTTGTTTGCTTGTAAAAGCCCATATGCTTTCAATGGAAGAGTCAAAAATCCATGCCGTGGATCTGCTGACAAAATGATGAACAGAAAACTGCTTCAAGTATGGGAACCACTGGAATAGCTCAACTCATAAGGGAGCGATAGAACTTTAGACATTAGAAATGGGGGAAAGGATGATCTTGTGGTTGAGGACTGGACTGGGATTTCAGGTTCAGGTCTCAGTTCTGTCACGGACAGTGGCTATGTCTAGACTGCAGGCTTCTTTCGAAAGAGGCTCTTTCGAAAGCATCTTTCGAAAGAGCCTCTTTCGAAAGATCGCATCTAGACTGCAGGCGGATCTTTCGAAAGAGAAATCCGCTTTTTCGAAAGAGAGCACCCAGCGAGTCTGGATGCTCTCTTTCGAAGACGGCTTCTTTACATTGAAGAACGCCTTCTTTCGAAAGAGGAACTTTTGAAAGAAGGCGTTCTTCCTCGTGAAATGAGGTTTACCGCCATCGAAAGAAAAGCCGCGTTCTTTCGAAATAATTTTGAAAGAACGCGGCTTGAGTCTGGACGCAGGGGAAGTTTTTTCGGGAAAAGGCTACTTTTCCCGAAAAAACCCCTGAGTCTGGACACGGCCTGAGTGACTACTTGAGCAAATGACCACCTCTCCATGCATTAGTTCTCCATCTCTAAATTGGGGATAATGCTACTTCCTAATTGCTACTTAACAAGGGTTGTGAGATGCTAAATATGAGAGAATGACTCTGTAGTATCCCAGAGCTCTGTGGATCTCAACCAGGGATACATGTACCCTGGGGATATTCAGAGGTCTTTCAAGGGAGTACATCAACTCACCTAGATATTTGTCCAGTTTTACAACAGGCTACATAAAAAGCACTGGCAAAGTCAATACATATTACATTTCACACAATGTCTTGTTTATGTCTGTGGGGGCTCTACATATTATACACTGAAATGTATGTACAATACGTATATCCCAATCATTTTATTTTATAATTATATGGTAAAAATGAGAAATAGGCAGTTTGTCAGTAACAGTGCGCTCGTTTACATTTTTAAAGTCTGATTTTGTAAGCAAGAAGTTTTCAAGTAAGATGAAACTTGTTGGTTGTGTAAGACAAGTCATATACTGAAAAGGGTACAGTAGTCTGGAAAGGATGAGAACCACTGCATTAGAGTACAGGTGACCCCTGACTTACAACCGCCCGACTTTACGACCCCCCGCATTTACGATGGCATACAATGCAGACTCCACGCATCAGTACCAGTGCCGGCCAGCAGCAGGCGGTGTTTGAACTGTCGCCCTGCCAGGTTGGGGCCTTGCTCTGGGCTCTGATCAGCACCGCTGTGGGCCTGGCACATTTGTGTGGCCTGGCCCTAGCAACCGCCCTGCTCCAGCCCAGAGTGGCCTCTCAAGCCCAGCATGCTGGGGACTACAACTCCCAGGAGGCAAAGCGGACAGCTGTTTCTTCCACCACGTGGCCTCATGGGAATCACAGCGGGTGGGGCTAGGAGTCGTTACTGGCTCTGTTACAGTAGCATCCCACCTGGTTGTGTTTTTAGGGTATGAAATGGGTTTCCAGGAACTGGAACCGCCATTTACAACATTGCGCCAATGGAAAACAAGGGTTTGATTTATGATGGCTCGACTTACGATGGTTCTCCAGGAATCATTTAGGTTATAAGTGCAGGAGTCACCTGTACACATCTGGAAGCGGAGGACCATGGGTCTACTTGTGCTGCTCTAATCAATAAAACAGTTTCAACAGATAGAGGAGGCTCACATCAGAATATCCCATAGCTCAAGGGTTTTAACGCTGTTCCCAGAGGAGGGAAATCTTTGTTCATATTCTTTCTTCTCCTCTGGAAGAGAAGGGAGAATTGAATCGGGATCATCAAAATAACCCCAAGCTCTAACCACTGGAGTAAAAGTAGTACTGTGGGCATCACCACTTCCTGTATCAAATTTTGAATGGGATCCCAATTTTAAATCAACCACAATCATTTTGTCCCCCACAAACATCAGTAGCAGATTCATTCATACGTTCTCTTGTTTTTTGAATTGCTCCAGGGCATAGGAGAGATATAGGAATTCAGACAGCTAGAAAAAAGCAGAAGTGCATATGTCCAGAGGCAGAAACTTAGCCAGCTAGGGAATTTTTACCCTGAAAGTTTAGGTGCAATGATTTTAGGTGCAGAGTGAGTTTAAGCACCTGCTACAGGATTTGGTAGGAGTTTTGTGGATTGGAATGGAACCAATACCAGGCTTAAATCTGACACTTAGGCATTCAAATACCTTAATGGATCTGGGTCTGTTACCCTGTGTTGCTGCCTCTGATAAAGAGGCAGCAGTGTGGGGTGGCAGCAGCCCCTGGTTGCTGGGTGGGGGCAGATCTGAAATCATGGACCTGGCTCATAATACACTTTAAATGCAGAGCTGCAGCAGGGGTAGGTCCTGGACCCGTCACAAGCCAAGCCCGTTTTTGTGGAGACTGCCAAGGCCAGTGTCAGAAGAAAACATCATGGATGCAATAAAATTCTACAACTCTTTTCCTCATTCTAATCAAATAGGGACAGGTAGTGTTTTATGCAGCCTGTGCTACACCTTTTCAAAGAGAACCAATATACAATAATTAAATCTTCACTGGGGATATCATGCTGGGTCAAGACATCTTCAGCCAACTTAACTCTTTGGAGTCAGTAAACATTCTGTAAGTAAATAACTGAACAAATACACTTACCTAAGGATTGCTATTTGTACTAAAGGAGAAATAATGTTCTTTTGTGAAGTGGGATTTTACGAAATTCTGAGTGTTCGGAGGAGCTAACTGGACTTTAACTGTACTTTAAAGGTGTCACAACATTTTGCCAACTTGAAGAGAAAATACTGTGTCAGCTTCTACAGTGGAGTATGTAGTAATATACCAGCAGTATGAGCTGTTAAAGTTGCATGTGTGGGGGTGGGGTTACAACTGTTGGGTGAGCTGGTTAATATCAAGGGTCACCACTCACTTCTGCTTATACTGCAGACCATGTCATAAGCTTTCTAGTAATCAGTACAGCTTAGGAAAAGTCTTTGCTTAACTTTTCTTTCATCTTTCTCTTTTCCATCTGGTGTTAAAGATCAAACCTTCAGTTCCTCGACTCTTTTAAGCCTGGGCTGTTTGATAACAAACTTCTCATCCATCTTAAATATGGGGCAAGTTAGAATGTCTTTCAGCAGCAGTTACAGAACAAATTTTTATCAGACGCTAACCGTAGAACCACTGCTGTCTTTTGACTTCAGCCAGAATGTTATAAAATATTCTCACTATTTTCTTATTTTCAACTTCCATCCTTTTAATGCACTTGTGGTATGTTCCTTTGACATTTTGAAATATACTTTCTGTGCTTCACATAACCTTTCCCAAAAACTTTCCCTACAATCCACAATGCCTGTTTCTTTCAGACTTTTAACACCTGCTGTCTTAGAAGTACTGCAATATAGGCCTGGGTCTACACTAGGGAGTTATTTCAATAACTCCCCTTATTTTGAAATAACAAGCAGAGCATCCACACTACTAAGCCCGTTATTTCAGAATAATGGGCTGGTTACTTCAAAATAATCTCTCCTGATTTCTACAAAGAATGATACTTCTTTCAAAATAGTTATTTTGAAATAGAGGTAGTGCGGACGCTCCACTGCTGCAATTTTGAAATAACTACTCCCTAGAGCAGTGGTTCCCAAACTTTTTGGCATCACTACCCCTTTTTGATTTTTGAAAAACTCTTATGCTCCCTCTCTCCCTACCCCCCCCCAAAATAGCAGCAAAACTTGTTGACACCCCCCCCCAAAAGGAACAGACCGGGGAAGGGGGACTGGGTCGCTTCGCACCCCCCTGGAATTTCTTCATGCCCTCCCAGTTTGGGAACCCATGCCCTATGCCCTAGAGTAATTTAAAGTAATTATTCCCCAGTGCTTCCTGGGGCTCTAAGTCAAGGAAGCATGTCCACATTAAGAGAGCCTATCTCAGAATAATTTTGAGGCTTCCCTGTAGTGTGGACGTACTATTTTGAAACAGTTATCAGGAGTTATTAATTTTGAAATAATTTCCTAGTGTAGACATGCCCTAAGAGTGAGTATAGGTTTTGACAACATGGATTCTGTTGTGCTCTTGGTGGTTAGTTTCTGCACAAAGGCTGTGTTCTGTCCTTTGGTAGGATCACAGCAGACCTTGAATAATCAGCTGCTCAGGAAGGACTCTAGTTTCTTGTATAGGATACGAGTGGCTGCAATTAAAGTCAACAGGACTGAATTATATCTTGCAGTTGGAGAATCAAACCAAAGGTACTTACCACTGTTCCTTAGTAGCAGAGCAAGGAAAGGTAAGTTGTTGCTGAAGTTCACTTATGAAATGCTGAGATTCTATTTAGTACACATAAATGTACACTTATGTTTTAAAATGACAGTTGATGTTCCTAACAGTTGTCATCATAATTATCCTGAAATGCTATTGGCACCATCACAACCACATTACCTTTCAATGTTGAGGCAAGAATTATTGTAAGTAATGAGACTGGAGGAAGTGGGGAAACTAATATTAAATGCAAACACTCTGATTAAACAAAGAGAGGTCTGTGATATAAACTAATACAATTTAGGGAAGGAATATGGGAAGAATGAAGAGACTCCTTGAATTGAGAATTTTAAAGCTGGTTGTTTTTATCATTAACATGACCTTAAATGTGAAATAATCGTCCCGATTCGCCATTCCACTTTTACACCAGTGTAACATTGACCTATGCTGATATAAGGCCTGAGGGACAGGGGACACATGTCCACAGGAATTTATTTTTATTTCATTTTATTTTTTAAATGATCAAATATTACCCAATTATTATCTACCAAAGAACTGAGGGCGTATCTACACAGCAGGGCTTAACTTGAAATAAGCTACATCAATTGCGTAGGTTATTTAGAAATAGCTTATTTCAAATTTGGTGCTGTCTACACAGCACTTATTTCGAAATAGATCATTTTTCCTCTGACTTCCCTTACTCATTAAACGAGGGTTACAGGAGTTGGGGGTAAGAAGTCCTCTAGCTTGATAGTATTTCGACATTATGTCGAAATAACTGCCGGCTGTGTAGACGCACACTATGTTATTTTGAAAATAACGCTCGTTATTTTGAAATAATGTTGCTGTGTAGACATAGCCTGAGAGACAGAAATAGGTGTTTTGCTTTGTCAGTTAAACACATGTTTAAGATCTTGTGAGCATTAATACATACCTTGTTTCTAAAACTCTTGAATTCTACTAACTATGCAGCCAGTATTTGGTATGTGTGTCAGACATACTTCAAGCATGGTATTTTTATGCAGCAGAATGCATTGGCTCTAGATCTGGCTATATTTTGTGGGGGCAAGCATTCTGGTTTGGATCATGTCTTTTATTTACTTAATAGACATGGCAGTAGAAATGATGTACTTTTTAACCCATTGGACACAAGGGGCAATTATTTGTCTTGCAAACTAAGGGATGCACCTGGCTAAATGTTAAAACTGGATTTGATGTAATCAAAATGTATCATGTAAATCTTTATTAGTTAATAGATTATAAGACATAATTGCCTTCACCTGACAGGCTACCTCAGATGTACACTAAAGAAGAAAAATCGTAGCCCTAGTGTCAGAGCCAGGGCTTAGGATCACATTCATCCGTTCAGGAGAAATACTTGGAATAGGCCATCATAGATGGAGGAGGCTTCACAGTGCCTGAATACCTCCATTCTGCAGGCAGCAAGAATTGGATTCAGGTGGTGGTGAATGCCTTGACTCTGTTCTCATACTGACTTCCTCCTCAAATGCCTGCACAGGAAATCACTATAGAGCTGGACTTCACACAAAGGAAAATGATACGTGAAAAATTGGTATTTCCATAAGACTTAAAATCATGACGTAATTACCAACAGAAATGCTAAATTAACTTTATGGGTCAGAGAGAGGCAATAAAAACCTTTTAAAAGCAAGCTAACCTCATGATAATGAAGATATCCAGCTTCACAGGTGAAAGGGTTAAAAAAATCCTATAATATGTAAAAACCTAAAACATCCCTAAACTAACTTTCTGTAATGTGTGAGGAACATATACAAATACAGTATGGTGTGACTTAAAGGTTTCATTAGCGCTTCTTTAGAATCTCTTTATTAATTCATTTGTGGTTTCTCCTCTTGCTTAACATGGTTTCCACAAACAGACTTTGTACCACATCACACCATCCTGCATTCTCTGTCTCTTGTGTCAGTGCAGTATGTAGATAAAACAAAAATGCAATGAGCTGGTGGCTTGCATATTGGTTTGACTTTATGATTGAGGCCACCTCTGCACTACGAAATTTTGGCAATGTAGGACAGAGGTGTGAAAAAACACCTTTTCAACTGACACAAGTATTCTGGCAACTGTATATGCCCCCCCGGGCTGCGACGGCCAAAATCGACCCCTGGAGGCTGAAAATGCCCCTCCAGGGTTTTGGCAACTGACGCAAGAGGGGTTCTGGCAGCATAGCTCATGTTGTTCGGAGATGTGATGCTACTACACCGACAAGGAGTAGCATATGCTGCTTCTACAATAGGGAGTAATCTTTGCCAGCATGTGTATTGTAGACAAGGCTGGAGAGCAATAACTTGATTTCTAATTTTGACTCTTCCATTCTGTGACTCGGGGATAAATTTTTTTAGGGCATGTGACTCTGTATTTCTGCTGCACTTATTTGGTGCTTAGGGCTATACGGAGGTGCAATTTGTGACTGTTTCTTTCAGATTATGCCCCAGCTCTCTGATCTGTTCTTGACATAAGGGGTTTCCTTGGTAATACAGATGCTCTGTGCCATCCCCTCTTCTCATCGCTTTATGCAATTCATTTCTGGGATAAAAGGGGTATGGCCAGGCTGCCTCTGCTCTCCAGCTATCTCGGCATAAGCAAAAGGAGCTTTTGACAAAGTCCCAAGAACCAGGGGCATAAATGGGGGCATAAAGCCACTTTGCCCTCCTCTCTCCAGTGCTGTCATGTGTATAGCTCAGCCAGACTCAAGACTCTAATCTAATCATTGTAGGGGGAAAAGTCCCAGTCTCTTTAATATGAACAATTTCCTTGCTTTTAAAAAGATCTTTATTTGCTCGAAAAGTTAAAATAGAAGTCATCACAGAATCTAGTTTAGGAGGCTGATGTACCGAAAAAGCATCTGTTTATACATTTTTTTCAAGCTCCTGTTACAGAGATTGTGTTTGTTGAAGCCACCTCCTTAGTGTTCTGTGCCAATCAATATTTTGAGAACAGGAGTAGAACAGGAATAGGTGGATTTTAACCAGTACTCATGGGCTTTTAAGCTTACTCTTTAAATTACATGATGTATTTTTACATGTCCTCTGTTTTCCTTTCTGACATGACAATATAAGCCTCTTTCAAGTAACTGAAATAAGGTCTCTCATTTTCTATTCTTAATCTATCTAAATTAAACCTGAACTGAATGCCTACAGAAGTTTAAGAAAGATACTGCTCTGTATTACGATCTGCAGGATATAAATGTTACTAAATACACATTGTTGTATGGTTTCTTCTAAATTTCACTACTTCATGGTTGTAGCTGCACCTGTAATACATTCAGAAAACATTTTCCAAGGATAGAGTCTAAGCTCTAACTATGAGAACCTCAAAAGATCTCACATAACTGTGCTGTAAAGAAACACAACATGCAAGATCTAACTGTGATTAATTAATATAAGCCTAGCATGTTTCTACTCATGTAAAAGAGGGACCAGATCTTCAGCTGATGCAAACTCCTATTGCATAGTGACATAGGCATATTAAAGCCAATCTACTTTAGCTAATGGTCCAGCCCTCAGGCTGATTAGCCCTCCTTCAACACCAGCTGAGGATTTAGAGTTAGATTCTGCCACATTTGCGCTCACTGAATTGTAATCTTACATTGCAGACACTGCCTCCCCCCAAAGAGCTTTTCACAAAGCAACAATGAGCAGAGGTGGCTGAACTTGGTCCTTAGTTATAAGAATGCACTTTATAAATAGTATGCACAAGTTAGATGCACAATGACTTCTTGAAAAATCAGTCCCGTAAGTTAATATTTATGATTTGCTTAAAAAATGTAACAGCCCTGAGTATCTCCTTTCAAATTAAACAGAGATCTGTTTGAACAGAGAACCTCAAAAGATCTCACATAACTGTGCTGTACAGAAACACAACATGCAAGATCTAACTGTGATTAATTAATATAAGGCTAGCATGTTTCTACACATGTAAAAGAGGCACCAGATTTTCCAAAGTACCAGTGAGAACTGCACACCAGCTACACTGCTATGACCACATGTTTGACTATTTTGAGAGCAACATTGTTTGACACATCCCCATTCTGTCAGTAATATGATTTCCTCCCTACTCCTCTGCATTTCTAATATGATGGGGATACAGAGTCATATTTTTCCAAAGTACCATAGGGAGTGATAGATCAGGATGTAACAATTACTATTAGAGTAACATTTCATAGGGAAACTCCTACAATTTTATTTTATTTCAGGGTAATCCAGTATTGAGAATGGCGTAACATTCAAATCTGCAAAGCTGATAAAATGTGAATATGTATTAATAAAGAGCAGCAGAATTCAAGTGTAGTTACTCTGAAAATGTCAGATAATAGAAAAAGAGACCCTCCTCTGATCTGTTAATTATGTGTCACAAATTATATCAGAAAATCTGCTACCTAGATTAATTGTACTTAGTTTACAGAGAATTTGGCGATGAATACCCATCAAACAGACTTGACGGAGACTTTGAGAAGTAAACAGAATTTTACTTGGAAAACATTAATAACCTTTTTAACACCTGTTGCTTGATTCTAAGATAAACTTTCAACAGCTTCGACTACTGAAGTCTCTGGGTGTCGCCACTGAAAACAAATGAGATAAATAAAGATCATAGGGTTTCCTTATTTGGGGATGTGAGGTTTTCATGGCACTGGGCATGGATGAAGAAGACTGCAGACCAGATCCTCAAGTAGGGTATAAACTGGCACAGCTCCATTGCAACTGAAATAAGAATATAAGAATTCCACAGAAGCAGTGTCTTGCACCAGAAGAAGATAAGTGGAGCAATATCCAATTGACACCTGCTGAGAATCTAGCTCTGTGCCACTTTCTTTCAACCACTGTGAGGTAGGTTCTTGGGTACTGGAGGGGGGATTCCCATATTGAGTTCCTGCCTACATCTGGACCGCTCCTTAGTCAGCTTTGAGGGACCTCTCTTACTGATATCTCTGAAGGTAGTGTTTTATTCTTAAAGCAGAAAGAACAGAAATCACAAGTGACGACTCAAGCAAGCAGAGAACGACGAGGAGAGCTCTGGAGTGGAAATAAGAACATTCCAGAGTTAGAAAAAGATAAGACCTAGGCAGAATCCAACATTTCAGATGTAGGATAATTTTCCTAGAGGGTATTGGGGAGATGTGTCAATAACAACGGAAAAAAAGATTAACAAGAGTCCTGCTGTTTAAGAATCACAGACTATATTACAAAGCCTGACTGGAAGCCATTATATGCTTCTCTGGGGTAAACAGAATTACATAGCAATAAATACAGGAGTCTTACATGGAAAACCCATTGGTTGAATTAAATCTGGGTCTCTAGCCTCCGAGGCCAGTGATTTGCTACTAAACTACGACGGCTGTTCCAGCTGCTCAGCCCAGTTATTATTTTTAGCCACAATCCCATGCATGCAATATGTTGTTGTTATTGTTTCATACAAAGAGGGGAAAATGCTAGGGAAACTGGATGGAAGCCACATGTTAAATTGCTTTCGTAAGTCCCGTATTGGGGCTTCAATTCTTACTCTTTGCAGTGAAGGAATCTTCTAAATGCAATCAGATGTACCATTCATACTAGATTTTTGAATCCATGTTTTATTATTCAGAGATCCATATGTCATACCACATAACTGATGCCCTTCTTTTCAGTTCAGTAGCATAACTCTTAGCAAGTACAGGATCACACAGGTATAGGTCAGCATTGCTGAAGAATATCTTTTAAAGTTGGCCTTAGCAGAGAACTCTCAGAGGGGAAGCTATATTAGTCTGTATCTGCAAACACAATGAGGAATCCCGTGGCACCTTAAAAACTAACATTTATTTGGACATAAGCTTTTGTGGGTAAAAACCACTTGCTTCTGACAAACTGGTTTTTACCAGTGAAAGTTTATGCCCAAATAAATCTGTTAGTTTTCAAGGTACCACAGGATTCCTCAATGTTTTTTTACTAGAGAAGACTATTCTTTAAAATAACTGCAGAATCCACCCAATAAATTTGAGACCCTCATCATACTTCTGAGGTCTGAAACAGTCTCATTGTAATGTAGAACCTATTTTAAACCAAACCAAACCAGTTCTCCTTATGGTACTAACTTATGATTAATTCATATATCCATTGCCATTAATATTTGGTCTCCACGAATCTTTTACTATCCTTAACCTAAATCTAGCTTTTATAACTTACTTTATATTTTTGTAATATCCAGAGGGTGGACACCAGATACAAACATCCTAGATATCATAAATAGGATTGGATACCTTTTTGTTTTTGTTAAAGGACTGTATTAATACAGATTTATCTTTCTAGCAGCTCTACCAGAGAGGTAAGATTAATTCACCTTCCTTTACAGATGGAAGAGGCAGAAATCCGTCTTCCTAAATCATCAGTTTGGAGAAGGAATATACACACATAGCACCAAGTGCATGGATAGCCTGTGGTCCAACTGCTTCATGGCTAGCTCTATGGGCTAATGTGGATAGGATCATAGGCCTCACCTCTGCCAGCTCTTTTAAATGCATTTTGGGGAAGGCTAGGAGGGAAGTGGAGGTGTTCCAGCAGCATAAGAAGGAAAGGAAAGTTATTTCAGACCTCCTCTTGTTTTGTTCCCAGCTGTGGAGCTAGTGGGGGCAGCACTGTTTTGGTTTCTCTGGTTGCTAGATAATCTTTACAGAAACATAACAGGTCTTGGGAGCAAGGCGGATTGTTTAGACAAAACACCTCTCCTCCTGCACTTAGCGGTAGCCACACTTTACTTCTGGATGGTTTCAAAACATTGCAATGTCAGTCTGTTTGACAACTACAGTTCTTCTGAGTCCATATTCCTTAGGTGTTTCATGGAACTAAGACAAGGGTGGACAATAATTTTTGATGGAGGGGCCACTCTTAGATTATGGAAAGTGGTCGAGGGTCGCACTCTAATATTGATGGAGATGCGGGGTCTGGAATGGAGGTTGAGGGCAGAGGGGAGCTTGGGGTAAGGGACTGGGGTGCAGGAGGGAGATTGGAGTCTGGGAGGGAGTTGGGATGAAGCAGGTGGTTGAGACCTAGGGCAGGAGACTGGAGTGCAGGGGTTTGGGATGTGACCTAGGGTAGGAGGGGATTGTGATCTGGAGCAGGAGTTTGGGGTGCTAGATGTAGGAGGGGGTATGAGTGTAAGAGGGGGACAGAGGGGTTGGGTATGTTAAGTGGGGGAGGGGAGGCAGAGAGTTGGGGCAGGAAAGGGCTGAGGTGCCAGAAGCAGGCTGTGGTCAAGAGACTTACTTGTCAGCTGCCAAACTAGCCTGCCTGCCTGCCAAGCTTAAAATGTTTCCCAGCCAACCAGCTTGCCGGGCCATGTGCTTCATGAATAACTGAGCCCAGGAGAGGGGGTGTGATTCTTCTTAGCTGTCTGTTATTCTAACAAGTAGCTTGCATTGGCTGGTTTCTGCCAGAAACGGGCCAATGGGAATGTTGCTGGGGGTGGGAAGGCTCCTAAAACTCCCCTCCTCCCAGTTTCGAAACAGAAATGGAGCCCTGCAGCCACTTTTATGCATGGCACATGGGGCTGTGGGGCAAGCAGGGGAGTCTGCCTTCCACTCCCTACTGCCTCCTGGGCCAGATCCAGGGGCTTGGTGGGCTGGAAATGGCTTGCGGGCCTTATTTTGCCCAGGCCTGCACAAAGCTGTACTCTTTAGCAAGCACTCAGGATTTGAGTTGGAGACAGAGAAAACATAGTACTTGTCCTAATTATAAGAAAAGCCAGGTCAAACGGGCCACTGAGGTTTCTGTTTGGTGCGGGCTGAAACCTGAGCTCTGGGATCCATTTACCTCGTAAGGCCCTATAGTCCCAAACACCTCTACAAAATTGTTTAGAACCCGGCAGCCTGATCCCCTTGAATCAGTCAGCTGACATGAGCCAGCCACCAATGTTTAATTGCAATGCAGACACTCTCTTAGGATGGGAGTCTGATCAATAGGAGTCCATTGGCTACAATGGATTTGAATGAGACTCTGTTCATGCTCCGAGTCTTGACACATGTATTTACATAGTCACTCCCGTACTATCATTACATCATCTCATTGGCATAGTAATCAACGCTTGTAATATGGGACCTGCCCCAACACAGCCTACCAAACAAGTGCCTAGAAGAATCTGAAAAAATGTAAATAATCATGTATAATTTGTCTTACTAAGTTATTGTTTCAAACACAGGAAATGGAAACTAGGACAACGTGGCAAATGAATTCCATGCCAAGACAGGATAATAAAATGTTCAGAAAAATCAGTCAGCCTGGTATGTTATTCCTTTTAATCCTATCATTTAAAGGATGAAACTTAAAAAAAAGACACTTTTGTACAATACATTTACTTACTTGTGTTACTTTTAACAAAACAATAGCAATTTTACACAGAGACATAGGAGAAAATATTTCTTCTTATCCCCTCACCCGTGGGTGTATTTACTTTGTGCATTTTACAGCATTGTGTATTTAGACAATTTCATTGTAATGGGGACAATTTCACTGTAAATGCTTATTCACTCTGTTCCCCTTTTGTTTGAGTAGGTCTCCCTTTTCCCAGCAACAAAAAACATTAAAACTTGGTTCTAAAAAATTAGCAGGGTACTCACTGGCTGAAGCAGTACCTACATCTACAGGTAACTCTTGAAATGGGCTAGACTGCAAGCTGATTGCGTCCCTTTAATATGATAAACTATAAAACACAATAGCATTTGCAGGAAGTCTGCAGATTGCTTTGTATAAAGCTATATTAATATTTTATACCACTGTCATCTCTGCCTATTCTTAGCTACCTTGTTATCTTTCACAATCTGGAAGGAGAAGTTTAACAATAGGCTACATCATGAATGTGTGTGAAATCACGATGAAGCTAGAAGTGTAGTATCCAGATGCAGATGGATCTCTTGACCTTGACCCTGTGCACTAAGTGGATTAATTAGAATATGGACCTTTTCCCTGGCTACCAATAGGGGAGAGAGAACTCTAAAGAGGTAGTGAAACAAGAATTAACCAACCAATATTTTCTGTAGGCAGACATATCTACTTTGACTATAATAAATAAATATATGGATATTTTTAAAAGGAGATAATGACTCCAAATATGTTGTTTTGAGATAACACAGTAGGACTCAAGATGACTGAGAGACAGATGACATGAAGAGGTGAACTGTCAAAATAACCGAGACATGGAGCTGTGTGCTCAAAAACATTTCAGATATTTGCTTCTTAGTTTCCCCTCCTGCACATATCACACATGCAATGTTTTAAAAAATGCACTTCTAAGTGACTACACATATTGTAATGTGATAAAAGAGAGAGAGAACAAGAATGAATTGCAGAGCTGTAACAGATAATGTGCTAAGTTATCTGCAGATACACAGCAAATGGCCTTGCTTGAGGTAATCTATATTACTGCTGAATAGTTAGGCACAAATAATATTTCCCTGTGTTCTTGCAGCTCCAATGGTTTGAAATGTGGAGTTGTCAGTGATCCTGCCATATGAAATAAAGCAATAAAGCTAAAATAAAATATAAGGCTGAGGCATAAATGAGTTGTGCTTGACTGTGGCAGCATGGCATCCTTCTTCAAAGTCTCTCATAAGAATGGACAACACTACATTTAGAGACGAGTGTATGAGAACGGCGGTACAAAAGATTTGTGCATGTTCATAAACTTGCATTGTGGAGAACATGCTGTCTCAGTGGAACATTAATTTGTCTAGTGATATAGGACCTTACAATAAGCCATCAGGCATACCTAAGTTCTGACATCCTAAGTTCTGATCCTACTATGAACACAACGGAGGGGTTCTGCATGGAGCTGAGAGAGGTGCTTCCCTGGAGATCATTGCAGGACCAGAGCCCATTTCAGAATGGTCAATGATTTGCTACTACTACATTTTGAAAAAAGAAAACCCCACATAAAATTGGAGAGGGTCCAGTGGAGGGCAACCAAAATGCTTAGGGGGATGGAGCACATGACTTATGAGGAGAGGCTGAGGGAGTTGGGTCTGTTTAGTCTGCAGAAGCGAAGAATGAGGGGGGATTTGATAGCAGCCTTCAGCTTCCTGAAGGGAGGTTCCAAAGAGGATGGAGAGAGGCTGTTCTCGGTAGTGACAGATGGTAGAACAAGGAGCAACGGTCTCAAGTTGTGGTGGGAGAGGTCCAGGTTGTATATTAGGAAAACCTATTTCACTAAGAGGGTAGTGAAGCACTGGAATGGGTTACCTAGGGAAGTAGTGGAGTCTCCATCCCTAGAGGTGTTTAAGTCTTGGCTTGAGAAAGCCCTGGCCGGGTTGATCTAGTTGGGATTGGTCCTGCCTAGAGCAGGGGGCTGGACTTGATGACCTTCTGAGGTCTCTTCCAGTTCTATGGTTCTATGATTCTATGAATTAGACTTTGATCACCCCTGTGACGGTTTGGGACCCCTAGAAGGCCAACTGAAGTGCTTAAAGATATCACTGAACCTGCCTAGTCAGTGAACCCAGGTCCCCTTTTACCTGGTCTTGCTAAGCCAGGTTCTCCAGCTTCTTCCAGCAAAGCATACAGGCAGGGTCACAGCCAGCTGCAGATACAGTCCCTGAGATCAGTTCTGCATAAACTCAGCTTAAGACATTTATTACAGCACTGGGATGTTCACCCCCACTCATTCACAAACCCAAAAGCATGAAGTCCTCCTTCCTCAATGAGAAGGAAGGTATGTACAGTCTCTCATCCTCCCTCCCTTAGAAATTACATAAACTGGGTTGTATTATAAACCAGAAATAAATGTATTAACTAAGAAAAGGTGTATTTCAAGTGGTCAAAGAGGTAGCAAACAGAACAATGTGCCTGAAGGGTTCATTCATATCATTGCTGTGTAAAGAACAAAAGACTACAACCTATTGTGAGGATGGATGGGACTGCAGAGGCCTAGGGAAAGTGAAACTGAAGCCTGCAGCCATTGGGACTGTGAGTAAACTGTTCATTTGTAAAGGGAATAAGAGGTTTAAAATTTCTGTCTTTTCAAAATTGACTTGTTTGATCACTTAGTAGAGGCCTGGCTCAGCTATATCAAGAAACCGGAGTAGTATCTAATTGCTAATGGTATAAACAATGAGAAAACAACACTCTTCTACCAAGTGTAATAGTGGTTAAAATATAAACAAGTTTTATTAAACCAAGAGACAAAATGTTTTCTGGGCTTATGGAAGTTCTATAAAACCCCCAAAGTCACTGGCGATTGTTGAGAGTTTTTCCTTATATAAATGGACTCAAAAAGAAAATGAAATAATGTTTTAATAGGTGGCTAGATTACAGAAATTAACAGAGCAACGCCTGTATGGAGAGAGATTAAATGATGCATTAAGGGACCAATTAGTGCATGGTCAGGCAAAATGAAGCAATCCAAAAATGGCTATTGACTGACGTTGACTTGACCCTATTCTTACACATTACAATAAGGTTAGATTCCTGAAGAGAAAGCAAGAAAGAAGAAGCATGATTTACAACATCTGCCATGCCTCTATATGGCATGTTCCAAACTCGCTACAGGCTGATGACAGCTCACAGATTAGGACTTCAGTATGGTTTGCACTGGAATTGATCTCTCATTGAGTTTTGAATAACTTCATGGCAGGGGTCAAGAGTGGCGCAAAGCTCATCTTCACATTACTCTCGATCCTTTACCATAAATTATTCTAAATTCAAGGGCATAAAAAGGGTATTTTAAAGTATCCAAAGAATATAAAAATGAATCCTGCATCAACATAGTTCTTAATTATTGCAATTCATGTTTACAGCAGTGATAAAGATGTAATTCAGGCATTTTGTAGCTCAGGAGTTGTCTTTACAATGTATTGATTTGTCTTAATGTGTAGCGTAAACATTTGTACACTAAGGGTACATCTACACTGCACGGAATAGTTATTCTGAAATAGCCTGCCTCGGACTACTTTTGTGGCTTCCCTTCAATGTAGATGTGCTAGATGTGTAGAGCCTCAGGAGGCACTGGGGAGGAATAACTTAGAATGGCCCTGGTGAGAGACTATTTTGAAATAGCAGCAGTGGAGCGTCTACACACGCCTTATTTCAAAATAGCTATTTTGGAATAGGCATTATTCCTCATAGAATGAGGTTAACAGACTTCAGAATAAGCCGTCCATTATTTTAAAATTATTTCTAAATAACAGAATGGCCGTGTAGACGCTCGCATTGTTATTTCGAAATAATGCTAGTTATCTTGACTTAACGGTGCAGTGTAAATGCTAAGGGTACATCTACACAGCAACATTCTTTCGAAATAACTAGCATTATTCTGGAATAACTTAGTCTGCGTCTACACAGCAGGCAGTTATTTCAAAATAATGTCGAAATACTGTCAAGCTAGAGGACTTCTTACTCTGACTCCTGTAACCCTTTTTGTATGAGGAGTAAGGGAAGTCGGCGAAAGAGTGCTCTCTCTCAAAATAAGTACTGTGTAGATGCTCCTAATTTCAAATTAAGCTATTTTGACTTAAGCTACACAATTGCCGTAGATCAATTTGCATAGCTTATTTTAAGTTAAGCCCTGCTGTATAGACTTACCCTAAATGTTAAGCTTAATGTGATTTAATACTTAGGACAGCAGTTTTCATCCACTGAACTCAAAGCACTTTGCAAAAGAAAGGAGGGCGGATACTGCTGCCTGTCATTTAGGCTGTGTCTAGACTACATGCCTCTGTCGGCAGAGGCATGTAGATGAGGGTTGTAGGCAAAGGGAAATGAAGCCGCGATTTAAATGATCGCGGCTTCATTTACATTTACATGGCTGCCGCGCTGAGCCGACAAACAGCTGATAAGCTGTTTGTTGGCTCGCCGCTAGTCTGGACATTCCCCCTGTCGACATCAAAGCCCTTTGTCGGCAGCCCCGTTATTCCTTGTGGAATGAGGTTTACCGGGGCTGCCGACAAAGGGCTTTGATGTCGACAGGGGGAACGTCCAGACTAGCGGCGAGCCGACAAACAGCTGATCAGCTGTTTGTCGGCTCAGCGCGGCAGCCATGTAAATGTAAATGAAGCCGCGATCATTTAAATCGCGGCTTCATTTCCCTTTTCCAAAACAACAAATCTACATGGCTCCGTCGATGGAGCCATGTAGTCTAGACGTACCCTTACAGATAGAGAAGCTGAGGCACAGAAATGGGGAGTAAACTTGATCAAGGACACATAGTAGCAGAGCTTAGACTAGAAACTCAGTTTTCCCCAACTCCCAAGTGATGACCTAGCTAAAGAGCCATGCTTCTTCTAAAGAGAAGTTCTTTTGGAACAGATCATTTCAGGACCTAGAGTTTATAACAGAAGAGATAATATCACCTTAAATGCAACTGCAAAATTGGTCCCACCAGATTACTGCAGATACAGAAGCTTGGCTCTCCTGTTGCCCTTTCCTATCCTGGCCTATCCTGCCTAATAGCCATTGATGAACCTATCCTCCATGAATTTATCTAGTTCTTTTTTGAACCCTGTTAAAGTCTTGGCTTTGATAGCATCATGCATACTTGTGTCAAAGCATGCTTTTAGCCAGAGCACTCAATCACTCCCAGGTTCATTTTTTGTTTGAAAACATGCTCCTCAGTGTAAAAACTTACACGACTCGCATTTCAGTTCGTTTAATGTTGACAAGCATCTACTCGTAGGTAATAGGCACATTCTAGCTCATCCACTATCTCCACAGCAGGCTCCAACATCAATATTCTGTCTCCCTAAGGTGGCTTTTCCAGGTATGAAATTAAGATATGGCCGTGACCACTCATTTTTCAGGCTCTGTGGGTTGTTCAGGAATTTCTGGGTATTTCATACTTGCTCACTGATAATGCTGAACAAAACTTACTTTTCCCTGAAGATGAACCAAAATGATCTCTTCAAGAATTGGTATGCAAAACAAAACTTTTAGATCCCTTTTAATGAATCAGAATGTTTCAATTCCCATTATTTGAAAATGTATAATTTAAATTTACCACTTTTAAATTAAAAGTCATTAAAATGTTTTAATAACAGTTAATATTAGCATACCAATAAGACATACCAGGTGGGCATTACCAGGAGATAACTAACCTGATCTGTAAATCGGTGCCCTTGACTTTACCTCTGGATGTCAGTC
Organism: Pelodiscus sinensis; assembly: GCF_049634645.1. Lineage (NCBI taxonomy): Eukaryota > Metazoa > Chordata > Testudines > Trionychidae > Pelodiscus > Pelodiscus sinensis. The sequence goes on from NC_134722.1 coordinate 35,383,966, forward strand.
AATTACAGCAGTCAATCATCCTCAAGAAGTGCCTGTCTCAGCAGGTCTTATTACTTAATCATATAACTGTTGAGCTAATACCATTCAGAAACTCCACTAGGAATTCCCGTTCATTATCACATCAAAATTAACAAGATCTTGAAGTGCATATTATATTATTCATAACATAATACTCTGCCAAATGGAAAACATCAAAATAGATTTTTAAACATCTGTTTTTTTAATTAGCAATTCTTAAGGATGATCAAATAATTGAGGTTTTAGATTGGGTTCATGGAGAGGGTGTGAACAAGTTAGTAAATCATGGTGAGATTAAGGTGTCACTAAACAGAAAATAAACTAAGGGTCAGAACCTAAGTTGGTGTAAATTGCTATAGCACCATTGAAATCAATAAAGTTATACTGATTTACATCAGGTGAGGATCTGCGGAGTATATACTGAATGACCGTCTTCTGCATAAAGAAATTTGGTGGACATGCTTCTCTTAACTTTTAGGGGGGCAAAGGTTATCAGGGAAGAACTCAGAGGATTCTATATAAGTTAATGACTACCAAAGTCTTAGTCATATGCACAGTCCCCTTGAATTAAATAGGACTACTCACATGAGTAAAGGTAAGAAGGATCAGTCTCCATGTGAGCAGAAGGATAATGAAATGAAGACCTCTTCCAAGAAAGTGAAAAGGGGACATGGAAACTCAGGAAAGTTAATTTGAATTAAATGTTTTTAAGTCACACCAACAGTTAATTAAACTCATTAAGCTGTTGTATGAACACTCATAAAAATGAATGTTAACCTGTGTAGACAAGCCCAAGATAAGCTGGAGTTTTGGGCCTCCATTCTGAAAGCACTTATCCATGTGCTTAACTTAATGCACAGATAGGAGTAAAAATATGGGACTGCACATGTGCTTAAAATTAAGCACATGCATAAATATTTGCAGGATCAGGGCCATAAAGTTTTCCTTCTGGATATAGTGCAGCAAATGTATCATCTTCACTATTAAATATGGGGCAAATCAGCCAGACACTTAGCTCTTTCAAAGGACATAAAATGCTGCACTTTTGGAAGGCAACACATAAATTGTTAGACTCTTATTGAGGAAGAAGTAGAAAAAGCATTATTAATGATAACTGTCTGGACTGCACAGAAAATCAAGATAGGAGCCAACATGTTTGGTAACAAAGAAAGTGTGGTACCTTAAGCAGAAGATTAACAATTATACTGATCTGTACATTTGGCTGTCCCACAAACTCTGACACAGCCAGAAGAGACAATTAGTAACATATTGGCACCAGGGTTCTTTTGTGTGCTTAACAAAATCTGGCACTGTGTATAAAGTCACGTTGTAGGCCTTGCTTTAGCATGGAAACATGGCTGAAAGTGTGTACTGAGAAACGAGAGCTGTTACAACGTGCCTAGGGAACAGAGACAGGTATGCCCATTGGCACAAACACACCTCAGAAATTCCGAACGGAGGGCTCAGGAACAACATCAACAGCAGGTTCTGCTGTATTCACGCTTCCTGCTCACCTGCATTTTTGAGGAAACACTGTGGACAGCAAGGAAATCTGGAGGATAACAAATTCAAGATTGTTAAGATCACAAGCCATCCTGCTGCTACAAGATTTACACCCAAAAGCCCATATTTTAATCCACATGTTCTCCTTGTCTTCTAAAATAGAAGGTCTCTATTTTCATTTATCTAAATCTATAGGCTGAACTAATATTTTTACACTGGCATGTATAATTATTAGCAGCACCAATAATAAATGTGCCGCTGCTGGAAATTACAGCACTACTCAGAGATAATTAGAAATTAGTTAAACCCTATGTTAAAAGCCCCTAAAACTTTTTTCCTCCTGATTCCAGATGGTAATAAGCAAGCTTACAAACAGGAAAGAATGGAAACTTGCCCCTGAATATACCTGGAATTACTCAGTAAGACATTATTTATCTATAACTCCTTATATGCTAATACATGAAGAAAAAAAGGAATCCAGTAGAGAGAGGAGGAAAAGGAATAGTAGTGCTAAAGGGTAGCATTTAGAAAAAAAGCCTGCCAACTGAACGATCTTCACAAGCATCATTAAAGCCATTTTATAGATGAGAAAATGGAGGGATAGAGTTAAAGGGCTGAGTTACTGAATGAGATAGGAATCTACCCTAGGATCTCTGACAGCCCATCCCCAACAGATTAGAAGATCATACATATTTCCTAGAATCTTTGTTTTATATCAAGGTTCCCAAGATTTTTGAGAGAGTGGGGAGCAATGTTCCCTATAATGTGGTCAATTTTTTTCCATCCATGTGCAGAATAAATTTTGTTATTTGCACCGAGGTATGTGCGGATATGCACCACCAATATAAACACATGCTTCCGGACTGGGAGGCTGTGGGTACTTTGCTAATCAGCTGGGCAGATCTGAATCTCTCCTGGGCCCAAGAGCTCAGCTTACAGGGAGCATGGAAGGATTGCCAATGGGAGGTGATCTGTCTAAGATGACTATGTCACTTTGTCTTGCCAACTACAATATATATATATTAGGAAATTAGTCTTCTCTTATTGCAGCTTACTGCTGAAAATGGGAGCCAGCACCATGATTGTTAATAGACTGTGGTTGGAGAAACTTTGTTTAGAAAATTCCCTTGACAATACCTGGATGAAGAGTTCACTGTGGAGGTGTGCATTCACATTCCCCAAAGCCCTGACCAACAGGGGAGCAAACAGGAACTAGGAAGAGATTGAAGGAAATTTCAGCTCATTTTCCTTGACAAGACAGGCTGGAAAGAAGTGGAAGGATGAGATGGTGTTAACGTTGGGTGGGTTTGGCTGCTGCAAGGATCAAACTGACTGAGATCTATCTCTGGGTTGGGGAACAGGTCCAGGGAGCAGCCTGAGCCTGCAGCCCCCTGGGAACCTGCACCAACACTGCTCTGGAGAGTCAGAACCACAGAAGGAAGGAGATCGTGGATGGGTTACTGCGAGGGCAGAGGCACAGTGTTCTTTGCGTCTCTGTGGGTGGGTGGGTGACAAGGAACTTGTATGTTGCGGCAGCATCTGGAGAGAAAGCAAGGAGCAGGACTGATGGAACCCACTGGTAAAGAAGTCAACCCAGGGGCAGTCAGACACCCACGCAGATGTGGACTCAGCATACTGAGGCTGTGTCTAGATTACAAAGTTCTATCTGAAAAAGATGCGCAAGTAGCAAACCTTTTTCCACTTTTCTTCTGAAAGAGGCTTTTCTGTCGATTGGCTTGTCTACACGGGGCCAAATGTCAGAAAAAAAGCCTCTTTTGAAAAATCCCTTCTTCCTTATAGAATGAGGTTTTCAGGATGCTGAAAAAATGTGTCTGCTTTTCCGAATTTTTTTTCTGGGATACTGAACTCAGCAGTCTAGATGTACCTGAAATCTCATCCTAAAGAGACTAGATCTGGGGCAGTTTGGATTCTCAATCAGTCAATTGCTAATTCAAGTGACAGTTAATGGTGTGGATGGGATTTCTTGGGTGGATTCTGGCCTCACACTCAGAAGAAAGAAGGTGAGAAGTCTACCCCATGCCAGGCGAATGGAGATCACACTGCTAGCTAGAGCAGCCCACATGATACACCCTCTTTTATTGCTAGGGTAGGAAAAAGCTTAAGTCCTGGCCTGAAGTAAACTTCAGAAAGCTCCAAACAGGTTACATTAATTTGCATGGATTATATAAAGTATCAAGCTACAATTACACAATTTAGTGTGGTTTCCAAAACCATTTCAGTTTCACAATTATAAACTTGTATTTCTTCTTGGATGAAACACATTCAAAATTTGTCAATGCAAGAGTGCTTTGTACAACACAACAGCTGTCTTTGTTATTAAAAATTACAAAGGTTCATTACAGCACTTCTATTATTAAAATGTGTTCTGTAAGGTATACTTTTGAAACACTGTCATGTGAATGATGTGGTTCAATCTGAGGGTTATTAATATATCAGTATTAGTGATGAATCAAATCCCCAAAATGGTTCAGAGATTTGAATCTGCGACTAAAAATTCTTGTGCTCATTTGAGCTTTATGTGATCAACCAAAACCTGAAAAGTTCAACTGAAAATCTCACGAGAAATAGTTTTCATGAGATTTTCAGAAATTCCAGTTTATGGCTGGGTTATCAACACGCTATTAGGATAGATCTCTGTTATTTGAATAGAAATCAGTCACATGCTCAAAAAGTGTGTAGTATTTAACACTAAGGGTATGTCTACACTACAGCATTAATTCGAATTAAGCTAATTCAAAATAGTTAATCTGAATTACGCTAATTCAAAATAACGCATCTATACACAAAAACTATTTCGAAAGACCCTGAACCGAAGTTAAGGCTGGCTGGAACCAGTGCTAGCAGGGCATCAGGTTAGGACTTAGTGAGTGGGGCTGTTGCCTGAGGCTAACTGAGCTCCATGCTTAAAGGAACCCTACCCCCACCCTGGACAGACAGTTCTCAGGGTTCCCAGGGTTCCCTGTCAATTCAAACAAGAGCCAAAGCAGTCCTGTCTTGGAGTGCCCTGAGTGCCTGAGACACCACAGCACTCAGCCACATGGAGCCAGAGCTGCCCCTGGGCATGCCGGTGCATCTCGTGGGGTCGTTGCCATCAGCCCGGCTGCACTTGCTGCAGGCTGCCATCCAGGAGCTCCATCGGGGGGCTGTTAGAATCCAGGAGACCCTGCGGGAGAGCATCCACCCCGAGGAGCCCTCAGAGCCACCCCGGTCCTCCCCACCGAGGGCTCGTGTCCCATTCCTCCCTCATGTCCTTCCACTTATCCCTCCCTAACCCCCCTTCCTGATGTCAAACAAAAGACACGTATATTCAAAAATAGAAACTGGGTTTATTGAATAAAACTAGGTGGAGGGGGGGATGAACCTCTGGTGAGGCTGGGAAAAGGAGGTGGGAGAGGGGAAGAGAGAGAGTGGGAGAGGGGAGGGAGAAATCTGGGAGGAGGGAGCTGGAAGGGGGAAGCAAGGGGAAGAAGGGGAAGGGGCAGCTCAGGGCCCCTCCCCACCGAGGGCTCGTGTCCCATTCCTCCCTCATGTCCTTCCACTTATCCCTCCCTAACCCCCCTTCCTGATGTCAAACAAAAGACACGTATATTCAAAAATAGAAACTGGGTTTATTGAATAAAACTAGGTGGAGGGGGGGATGAACCTCTGGTGAGGCTGGGAAAAGGAGGTGGGAGAGGGGAAGAGAGAGAGTGGGAGAGGGGAGGGAGAAATCTGGGAGGAGGGAGCTGGAAGGGGGAAGCAAGGGGAAGAAGGGGAAGGGGCAGCTCAGGGCCCAGGGTTGGGGGTCTCGCCGGACCATCTTGATTTTCATGCAAACCTGCTCCTGGGTTCGCTATTTCGAATTTGGCATTACTCCTCATAGAATGAGGTTTACCAAATTAAAATTAAGTGCTCCGCTATTTCGAATTAATTTCAAAATAGCGGTTTGCATGTATAGACGCTATTTAAGTTAATTTGAAATAATGGCTGTTATTTTGAATTAACTTTGCAGTGTAGACATACCCTAAATTAGTCTGTTTTACACAAAGTTTTGATTCAAGATCTGTGGATTTTTCTTCATCTGAATAGGTTTCTCCAGCTGCATTCACTTCATAAAACAGATTAGAAGACTCCTGAGTAATGGGAGAATTTGGAGTCACATCTGAACTTTACAGTTTAGGCCTTTCCTTATGAAAGGATCACAGCAGAACTCATTTCAAACATCTTTGAATTAGGGAAAAGTTTGGATTCTGATCTGAACTTCATGGCTCTGGTCCATCTTACTTGTTAAGTCATCTGATCTCATCCTGGATAAGAAGCAGCAATTCTCTGTCAACAGACTTGTGATATTGGGCAAACCTGCTTGACAAGCAAGCTTGTTTAAACAACAGAAAAAGGTTGCCAAGTTCATGAGTCATGGTACATTTTAACTGAAATCAGTCAAAAAGAAGTATGTCCAATAACTTCACCAGTGAAAATTAGAAGCAGAAACTAAAGAAGAAATGGTGAAAAAAAGAAATAAAAAAAAAATCCAGATATAAGGTCAGATGTTGCAGTGTGTGTTTGGTATACCCATGTCCAGTACCAAACAAGTTTGTAGAACCCACAGGCATAAAAAGGCCTAAGTGGCAGAAACAAAGATGGGAATGAAAAAAAATCTTTAAACAAGTAGCAATGAGTAGGTCTCCTGGCTACATATAGGGATGTGTGGAGTGTAATCAATTCAAACTAGAGTTAGCACTGCTGTAATTGACAGAGTCCTAGGAGGGATGAAACCAGTGCTGAAAAGGATAAAGAGGACAATTTGGTGATGGAATCCTTAAGTTAAAGAATCTGTAGAGCCAAAATAGATAAAATTTTAAAAAATGGCAGACCAGTGGCTTGAGCAGCAAAGAGGTGACACATATGGAGTCCAAAAAAAAAAAAAAAAAAAGGAGGACAACGTAAGCATTGCAACATCAAAACCTTTGAGATGTGAAGGGCTAGATGTCAAAAGGAGGATGCAAGGGAGAAAAGACCATCTACCAATTCACTGAGGCAAGAAAGAAAGAGACACGGAAGGTGAGTGGATTTGCACATATTACAAATGAACACAGTGTATTGCAAACAAATGGTGAATAAATCAACATAGTCTGGAGTGATTATTTTGAAAGAATGATGAATGAGAACCCAAGGGAGGAACTAAGACCACACAAGCCAAACTGGGGTATGACAGATTGCATGCAGGGGGAAGAGACTTAGAAAAGGCACTTAGGTAAATGGAAAAAGCAGAAGGCACCTGAGTCTGCTGAAGTACAGTGTATGTGCTCATGTCACAGGGAAGAAAAGACATTCAAGTTATTTTATATGTCTGTTCAATAATATTCTTAAGAAAGAGAAAATGACATATGAATGGTGTAAACATGTGTGGTAACAATTTTTAAGCATAAAGGAGATATTACACTCTGCTAATTATCAACCAATTACATCGATGAGTTAAGAAAGTATGGGAGAAAATTCCTGGAAAGGTCTGCATGGAATAGTTGAAATTTAGGAGGGTGAATATGGACTTAAGCCTGGATGACTACAGTTGATGCCACGTGTGGCCTATGAACAAAGAGGGTATGTCTACACTACCCCCCTAGTTCGAACTACCCCCCTAGTGGAACGAGGTGTACAGCTAGTTCGGATTAGGAAGCCTAATCCGAACTAGCTAGTCCATGCCATGTGTAGCCGCGCGGCACGGGGTCCGACCTAGCCGGCATTTAAAAATGGCGCTGGCCAGCTTTATGCAAATGAAACTCGGGAAATTCAAATCCCGGGCTTCATTTGCAACTCCGTATGACTACACTACCCCCCCTAGTTCGAACTAGGGAGGTAGTGTAGACATACCCTTAGATAGCAACTGAGTATTTTGTTGGTCTTGGAGAAGGCATGCATTAGTATATCACGAAAATTAATTGGTGGAGTTTGTGAAGGAGAAGTATGCTAATATGATATAGAAATCTTATCCAGCACATGTCTGGAGTGGTTACTGAAGTAAAACAACCCAATGGGGCTGTAACAGAGAATTTCCAGTAAACATTGACCTGCTTTAGGGTCAGCATTGAGCTGTGATTTGTCTTCAGATGTCATGGGTTGGAGTATGCAGTTTATTGATAACTTCATGATATATTCAGAAGAGGTAAAAATCTGCAGACTGACTTTGAACAGTGGAAACCGTTTAGAGTGTGCAGGACTTAGAGTAAATGTTGATAGACTGAGGTATTTTAACTGAGGGAGGAGGCCCCATCAAAAAAAGATAATGATTTAAAGTACCTAGGATCAATTGCTGCTCACAATGGTGTCCTTGCTGAGTGATCTGGTGTCTCGTTCAAAATAGTGGAGCCAACTCCAGCTCTCTGTGAGAATGAGATACCATTGAAGTTAAAAGGCAGAGTGCATACAACTAGTTAAACCCATCCTGTTATACGGAACTGAGATTTGGACAGTGTCAAGGGGTGTCCTCATCCCCAGGGCACCCACTGCCAGTAATCCCAAAGTACAGCTTCCCCTATTAGTGTAAATAGAGCCTCACAGGCCTACTCCCAAAATACAATGTCCCCTACTAGGGCAAATACGGCCTCATTGGCCTAATCCCAAAGTATAGTTCCCTCTACTAGGGCAAATATGGCCCCACAGGCCTAGACCCAAAGTACAGGAGGCCTCCGACTTGCAACGTGACTGGTTCTTGGGGAAGTGTCACAAATTGGGGGTGTTGTAACTCGAACCCTCATTTATGGTAGGCGCCATGAGCTGTAATAAATGAGGGCTGAGGACGTAAGTCGGGGATTTTCAGCCCCGTCCGCACTTACAAAAATGGTTGTAAGTGCGGGGGATTGGAACTCAGGGGTCGCTAGCTGGGGGCCTCCTGTACAGTTCCCTTTCTCAGGATACGGTCAGCCCTGCAGGCCTAGTGCAAAGGTAAGCCTCCCAAGGACCCTGGGAGTGGCGTTACCGTGGGGTTGGGGAAGATAGGGAGACCCGGGCCCTCCCACTCCACTGGGTCCCAGCCCAAGGCCCTGTTGGCAGTGGGGGATTTCACTGCCTGCTCAGCAGGGATTCCAGCAGAAGTGCACTGAGCTCCCGGAGAACAATCCTCCACCCTGGGCAACTTCCTACCATTCTCAGTGTGCAGTGTGGTCTTAGTAGTGTTGTTTGGTGAGTTGGTGTCACCAAGATGGCCTCACTGACTGGGGTGGTTGCTGAGGCTGTGGTTGCAGCTGCTGCTGCTGGAGTTGCTGTTCCTGAAGCGGCTGTTGCTGCAGGGGCTGCTCATGAGCTGCGTCCTGAGCTCTTTCCCCTCTGGCCATCTGCCGCAACTGAACTGAGCATCTCTCTCTTATACTAGTGCAGCCGGAGCATGCCCAGTAAGCTAAAGGGGGTGTGACCTTCCCTACCCTCCGGGCTGAGTTAACCCACTCCTGACCAGTGCAGGGTGGATATGCCCCATCACAGACAGCCACAAGAAAGGAAATCAGTATGCTCTCCATGATGGAAATGAAGATCATCAAATAATTGTGGATCCCACAATAGGAACAAAATGAAAGTGTGAGGAGCCTGGTGTGGGTTGCCTCAATTGAAGACAATTTAGGGTGGCTAAGGTATGTTGGTATGGACATGTTCAGCATCAATAGGATGTCACTTGCAATGATCATGAATGGACGACAACCCAGGGGGAGTCAAAGACTTGGTACGTGTATTGGACATTAACAGTTCTTAGCAAGACTTATTTGCGCTACTGCCTGCCATACAATCAGATTTGGAAAGAGGATATAAAAAAATGTCATCAACCCCAAATAGGGAAGTGGCAAAAAGAAGATACGTCTGAATTGTTAAAACAAATAAGCTTTGGGCCTGCTTGCATTCACTTTGTATTTGCTTTCCATCTAATTCAATTTTACTCACATAAACAAAGTTTGTGGACATCAAAATTCAAAAAGTCACCTTCACCTGAACATAACATAAGAATGGCCATATGGGGTCAGACCAAAGGTCCATCTAGCCCAATATTCTGTCTGCTGACAGTGACCAATACCAGATGCCCCAGAGGGAGGGAACACAACAGGTAATCATCACATGATCCCTCTCCTGTCAACCATTTCCAGACAAACAGAGGCTAGGGACACCTTTCCTAGCATCCTGGCTAATAGCCATTGGAGGATCTAATCTCCATGAATCTATGTAAAGTTGTTTTTTGAACCCTATTAAAGTCCTAGTCTTCACAACATCCTCTGACAAGGAGTTCCATTTGTACTCATTTTAAACAAACTATAACATACACAAGCACGTGTACTGAAAATCTCTCTGCACTCATCCAGAGAGGAAACAAAAAACCAAGAACATGTGCCTTTGCCAATGCTATCACAGCTAACCATCATGACTTATGAAGCAAAACAGAATATTGAATTTTTGTATGACTATCCGCCACAGCATTAAATGCAAAAATCACTTAATAGACTCATACAAAGAAACTGAAAACTGCTCACAAATATTCAATGAGCAAAATAAGAGGTTAAATAAACCAGGGAACTTCTTGATAGTGATTTATTCTCCAAGCTCTTGTCACAACTCTTAGAGCAGCAGCATGCTAAATGAAAGGCTTAGCTGAATTTAAATACCACTAGACGTCAATTTACCATCCGCCAAATGGAATTTGGAAATAACTCCTAGTAGAACCAAATATATTTATCCTATGCTCTTCCTACTTTGACCGTCCATGTAACCCATCCTGAATCATCCTAGGCAGCTGTCTTCAGCTGACGTAGTAGCCATTTAAACTTGCTACCATTCAGACAAGTTAGTGAGCATCACATGACTATAGGAAAATACACCTTACAGCTGTTCAAAACTTGTTCTGGGATGAGCTTTTCTTTCAGATCTTTCTTCCAAATCCTACTGAAATATTCAACAGCACCACTTGCCCAGATATTTTTAGACTCAAAGAAGGATTGAAATTAATACTTACAATCTGTGGTCAATCCTTCTATAATCTATTTTCAACAAAGAAACCAATCTTTTAACTTTTCTTTACTACCTACGCACCAACTATACGAGCAGACTTCTCATTCTTCTTAGTCCAGTTCATTAGTTAATAGCAGTATTTTAACCTGGATCAAACTCCAAACTTAGTTTCAGACATAAATTTGACTCTGACACATGCTGATAGGTTAGAATACAAAAAATGTAGACAATGTGATATCTCTAGGCCTCAGCTAATACCAGTCCACCAAACCAAGTCACTGGAATGACTTATGTCCATAAGATGTCTATCATGAACTACTTTCATTCTTAATTTATTATTAGTCAGTAAACATAATAATTAGCAACATAGTATATTAGGATGTTTACATACACATGCACACTATTTTATTAGTATAATCACATAAATAGTATGAGTCAGATTCTTAGATGGTATAAAGTAATATGGTCCATTAACTTCAATGGAACTATACCAATTTCCAGCTGAGAATCATGATAGGTAATTAAAGGGAAACCAAAAGTACACTGGAAATAAGTCCCTTCTTGTTAGTCGATTCACTCCAGTATAAAACTTTTAAAAATAAGATCAAAATCAGATGTCTGTCCCCCCCCCCAATGTAGTTCATAATCATATAGCACTTTTCATCCCAGAGGAAAATATTTTACAAATTTTATATATCCAGAAATCATCACTGAAATTCAGCCATTTCTGGGGCAGAACCTGGCAGTTGTTCAACAGAGCAGAGTAACACTGCATAATAATAGTAATGGTTTCAAATATGTCTTACAATACCATATCCTTTCGAAAATGCATCATGAAGAATGGTGTTGGCTATACTGGAATTAGAATAGGTTACTGGGGCTAATAAAACAACTCTGGATTAAAAAGAGCAGAGAAAACATGGCTTGATGCCTTCTGAAAAATGAAAGAAATCTAAGGTGTGAGTGTCTCTAGTTATTTAAAAGCCTCCAGTGGTAACTACGTGGGTAGTATTGCATGAGTATGCTACCACTCCCATTCTGAGATTATCAGCTACTTAATACAGTAGTCGATCTCCTGAATTTCATCTGTTAACTGAAACAAAACACATCACACACCCTCCCCTTATGACTATTGGAATTGCTATTTTACAGAGTGCGAAAGCAGGAAAGAACACAGTTCCTTTGGAGACCTGATAATGAGCCTTTCTCAAGCTGCTTATGATATAACCCCATGTGATCTTATGCAATCCACAAAGCTGACTTAGTTAAAGGCTCATGGAAGTCAACGGCAAGCTTCTTGCTGACTTCCATGAAATCAAGTCTGAGTTCTAACAAATGTAATGTTAGGGACACACCGCCTAAAGAACCAGCATTGGGTTCAAGCCCCAAACATTCTTAAGTCAGCCAGGAGAACAATTTTCTTTGCCTCAAATGATGATCTGTTATGATTGTCATTTCACTGCGTTTCTTGAGGTGCTTCTTTTGTATATACCTATTTGTAGCCTGCAAGAAAGGGGTGTGGCCTCAGCAAAAGTGGGTGTGGCTTCACAAAATGGCCCTGTGCCCTCGGTACCATCAATACATGGAACAAGCTGAGCAATTGGGGCTATGATAATGATTTATTTCAGCCCAAACTCTGTGTGTCATGGAATTTCAGTCCTACTGGTTGCGGTCTCATGGAGCGTCATAGGTAATGCTCTCTCTCATGGAATTGGAGCAAGACTGCTTAAGATCATTTAAAGGTTTCTGTGTTTACACAGGCCTGATACAAGGATAAGCACTGTGAACACTGAACTGGAGGTTCCTCTGGAAGTATCAGTTTGACTGATGCCACTAATGAGACAAGCTGTGCCAGCATTGCTCTAAAACGTTGCATACTAAAAAACACAATAGAGGTGCCTGGGTAGTGCTAAACACAACTCTTTCAGTGCTTCAACACACCCTTTGCTTCCCCCCCTTCTTTCTTTCAAATCAACATTATTTCCCTTCTAATGGTTCAAAATCTCAAAGCAATAGTATGCTACAATTCATTGACCCAAATGTAGTGAAATAACACCCTGTTGCAGAACTATATTACACAGAGTGTATATAATTTTGTCACTTGATACACCAATTCTCCATATGTCACAGTGCACAACTGGACCTGCTCTGCTCTTTAGGGTCTCTTGCACTTTGAGTCATGACATGTGTTCTGTGCTATTCTGTCTTTTCCAGCTACTCTCTCATTTGAGATGGGTAACCAGAGGCAAAGTAACAGAGCATGAGGCAGACACACAAGGTCCGCTGGTTGAGTAAAAAGAATAAGCCAGTTCTCATCCCTACATTCCCATGGCTCCACCAAAATGTAAGGAAGCAAAGTACAATGCAAGAGTATTCAGCTTAATTCTCTGGACAAATCAATGTCTCCTCTAGAGGCAGCAGAAACAGCAGAAAAGAAATGTAAAAGATCTTTGACCAGTGACTTCTATCTAGTTGTGGTCTCTGGTATGGTATGCGTGGTTTCTGGCTCAGAGCGGTAATGAATGTATGTACTGCAATGTGTTCAGTGTGCACAGTGCTGAAAGATTAGAGAGTGAAGCATGGCATGGGACATGTCAATATGGATCTGGAATGATCAAAGGAGGTTGTCCCTTGTGGATATGAGATTGGGTTGGGTTAAAGAAAAGGAAAAAATGTGAAGTGCTTCTTAATGCGTTTTCTCTGTATTCTCTCTTCTAGGATCACTGTAAATGGACAAACATCTTCTCCCAATACTCGATTTCGTTCCTGCAGTTCCCCCAATAAATATTTTAGTTTCTCATATGAAGGATACAGTTTAAGAAAAAATAACCCTGCTGTTGCTTAGTCCAAATCATAATGCTTGTTGCTTTTTATTAGCCAGAAGGAGAGTTCTATGTATGTCTGATTTGGATAGTTATCTGCCAGGAACCTAGTGTGGAGAGTTTCTCGCACTCTTTTTTTTAAAAAGGTGATTTACTCATATTCTGTTCTTGTCAGGTTTATTTCTTTTTTAAAAAATATTTGGATGTTACATGTTAAGTAGACATGCTCATTTTTCTCTGCCTCTTCCCCTCTTTGGACTTACGATTATGAACCTCTTCAGTGAATAAAAATGTTAAAATGAATCCCTACTATTAAAAACCAGAATGAAGGGTGAAATTGTAGCCAGTGGTCACTGAACCAGTTTGGTTGTCCAGTAGCAATTCACTGATTGCAATGTAGGTTACTTGGGACCACATATTCATGTGGAATAAACTGATATAGCTCCATAGTTGAAGATGATTTACACCAGCTGGGTCCTAATCCTCCCACTATGGAATACAAATAATTATTGAAATTAGTCAGATCATTTTGTGGGGGAAAGAAAAGAGCCTCTGTTCCTGCTCTCTTGCTGTCTGAGTCAGTTGGGTTTGCAAGTGCTTTGGAGGCATTTCTGTTAAGGGAGAGGAAATGTTTCACATCTTTCAACAGCAACAGCAAATGCTCTAGCTTGTTCAGGAATGGCATTGATAAGCTCAGAAGTCAGTGCCCTGTGGTTGGAAGGATGGCTGAGCCAGATCAGATTTCAGAGTCAAAGGACAGAGTCAAACTAAGGGATCCCTAGGGCTCAGGGATGGAAGGATTCCCAAGGGACATTTCCCCTGTCTCCAGAAACCTCCTAAAGGAGCCTCTATTTATATTGAATTTCAAAACGATGGGGGCAGAAACACAGACAGTCAAAGCATTTGCCAATGAAATAAGCTAGACATTACACACTGGATATTTTGAAAACTCAAAATTACATGTGTTAGACCTATAAAAAAAGTAGGAAAAACAAATATTACATGTAAATCCGTTCTGCAGGATGTTGGCTGCACAGCAAATTTGGCCAAAGAGTGCCTGCTGCAGATGGACACTGATATGAATAACGGGGTCAAAAAATTTCAACGGTGTCTTCATTTGGCTACGTAGCTTAAAAACAGTATTATAACAGAGCAATATTTATCAAGGGCCCCCCAGGGAAGTGCTCCAGGCATTGCACAACACAGCAAACAACTAAATTATAAAACTTAGACACAATGCCATAAAAGCATCTTTTTAAAGCACTTAAGAGGAAAAAATGAAAGCCCTTTGAGGCAAACTCATCGGCCTGGGTGCTCCCATAAGAGATTCCTAGTGACTTCTAGGGGGACTCAGAAGGGCTTTCTTGATGCAACGTGGCCAAATAAAGTAGCTCCAGCATGACTCAGTAAAGGGAGAGAAGGGAAGATAATTCAGAAGGGGAGAAATGCAATAAAAATCTTGTCTCTGGGAATTTTTTGAAAGCATAGGAATGAGGAAAAACATGACCCATTGAAAGAACACCATTGAAGTCAATGGGAGCTATGCAACAAAGTTTGTGACCGCCCTCAGCTGCAGAGCCTGTCTGCTTACCTCAAGCCATAGAAACGCATGTATTAAAGTCTGGAAAGCCCTGAGTCAGGCCCCAGTTCTAGCTAAGATGGAGGCTACCACAGAAGATCAGAATGATAGGAACATGATTTTGGGATGTACTGTTGCCCTTTCCAGTATCCTGAAGGTTAAAATTGAAGCATTCAGCATGAATTAAAAATAAAACCTCAGAAACCTGTGATATGAATAATTAATTCCAATGACCATTACTCACTTAAGGGGGTGCAGAGAAGCATCATAATGTGCATTCACACCAAGGGTGAGTAGTGGCACTTTCACTGCTGTTTCTATTTGCATTTTCCACCAGCATCTGTAGCTTTCACATCCACTGAAACTCCATAGGAATTCCAAAGGCTTGATCCAAAGCCCACTGAAGTCAGTGGAAAGATGCCTCTGGACTTAGTGCCAGGTTCCATGTGTGAGAGCCACTGGTGGGATGAGGGCATAACATGGCTGATCCATTTTCTAGCCAGCAAAACCCTTAATCTCCCAGTACAGGGAGGCTGTGGATTTTTTACCACAGCAAACTCATTTCCTGGCGGATCATCTGCCTTCAGAACCTTCTCTTAGGGTCTACACTGAAGGAAGCCAACACAGAGCAAGAGTCCACTTATCCTCAAGATTTGAACAAAGATTAGAATTTCCTTTCCCCGAACCCTTTCATTGCTACCTCTAGCCTATTTGCAAACAATGTACACAGACCAATGGGAGAGGGGCCCAAAGAACCAGTCTTCCCCCTCTGCATGGATTGAAACTATATGAATATGGGAGACTGATCAATGTTATGCAGAGATGCATTAATGAAACATCTTTGAGGAATCACGGAGGACAGAAGACACCCAGTAGTGAACAGAAGCTTGGCACTTCCATTGCTTATACTGCTGCAACAGACTGACTGGAGCATGTGAATGGAGAGTCCATTTATATGTAGTCTACTAATATTTCACTCCTCATTCCTCATACATTTGGGGGGAACTTGGTTGATATTTAATCTTTGGTGATGTTACATCACAGTTTCCTCTCTGCCTGTCTGTGAATGGGGGAAATGCAGGGGCCTTAATCATCACTTAATAAAAAGTGAATGAAGATCACTAAGGGTATGTCTACACTTGCAGCCTATTTCAGAATAGGGCTGCAAATATAGGCATTCAGAATTGCAAATCAAGCCCGGGATTTAAATATCCCGCGCTTGATTTTCATCTTCCCGGCCGGGCACCATTTTTGAAATTTACAAGCCTGGAATAACTGCCCGTGTCTACACACGGCAGTGAAACGGGCATTCAAAATAAAGCCCTATTTTGAACTACCTGTTATTCCTCCTGAAATGAGGTTTAACAGGTAGTTTGAAATAGGGTTTTATTTCGAACGCCCATTTCACTGCCACGTGTAGTGTTGGAATAGGTGTTATTCTTGTGAAATGAGGTTTACAGAAGTTGGAATAAGCCATTTGTTATTTAATAATGGAATTGCTGTGTAGACGCTTGAACTGTTATTTTGAAATAACATAAGTTATTTCAAAGTAACTGCGCTATGTAGATGCACCCTTAGGGTGTGTCTACACTGCACCCTTAGCTTGAAATAAGATACGCAATTTGCATTAGGCAAATTGCGGATCTTATTTTGATTCTTTTTCGAAATAGGCTATTTTGAAATTTGGCATGTCCACACAGTGCCAAATTTCAAAATAAAACACTATTTCAAAATAACCCTTATCCCTCGTGCAATGAGGTTTACAGGGAAGCAGAAAACAGCATGTCACAGTGTTCAAAAGATGCAGGGTAGCTATTTCGGGATACCTTTTGTATCCGGAAATAGAATTGCAGTGTAGATGTACCCTTAGTGAAACAAGCAGGTGTTAAAAAAAGGTGGGCGGGGGGCTTGAGCCATGCCACTACTCCAACTTCAAATGTTAAAAAAAAAATCAGGATTATTTTCAAAAGTTATGAGATGGCTTTAAAATCATGTGATGTTTAAACTATAAGATCTGCACATTTTATTTGCCTTCAGATTTTGAATGAAGGGCTCATATTTTCAAGATTCCTCCTCACCTTACCTCCCTAACCATGAGGAAGCTTATTGTATTTTTAGAAATTAAATCCAAAAATCTCACAAAGTCACTTGACTCCAGGAGCTGGGGCTTCAAGGGAAAAAAACAAATGTGGCAAAATACACTGTCAGATTGTAAATATTGGCAATCCTGAAAATAAGCAATACGGACCTTCCTGATTGTTTCCTGTTGTCCTATGATGCAAGCACACAAACCTCCTCCTCTCACTATAAAGAAGTTACATTTTCTCTTTTTCATCCTTTCCCCTTGGTCTCTCTTTCTGAAGGGGTGGCAATCTAGTTACTGCAGTGTGGGACAGGGAGGAGTAAGGAGAGCACAGAGGCATATGTGGATACCACAGGGTTAAGTGTACAGCTAATCCAGCAATGATCAATGCTGGCCTCCATTTCTGAAAGCAGTGGCTCCTAAATTAACCCAGTAAGGGTATGTCTACACTACCCCGCTATTTCGAACTAGCGGGGTAATGTAGGCATACCGCAATTGCAAATGAAGCCCGGGATTTGAATTTCCCGGGCTTCATTTGCATAAGCCGGGCGCCGCCATTTTTAAATCCCGGCTGGTTCGAACCCCGTGCCGCGCGGCTACACGTGGCACGAACTAGGTAGTTCGAACTAGGCTTCCTAGTTCGAACTACCGTTACTCCTCGTGGAATGAGGAGTAATGGTAGTTCGAACTAGGAAGCCTAGTTCGAACTACCTAGTTCGTGCCGCGTGTAGCCGCGCGGCACGGGGTTCGAACCAGCCGGGATTTAAAAATGGCGGCGCCCGGCTTATGCAAATAAAGCCCGGGAAATTCAAATCCCGGGCTTCATTTGCAATTGTGGTATGCCTACATTACCCCGCTAGTTCGAAATAGCGGGGTAGTGTAGACATACCTTAAGTTCTTACAAGCACATTCCCACCAGGCAGTCAGCATGACTCAAAGCTAGGGGTACTGGCCTGGAAGTCAGGGACCTGGGGTATATGACTTACTGCCCAATGTGCTGAATACCACCCCCATACGTGACAGTGTCCCCAATAGCTTCAATCAATCAGGCAAGAAGATTAAACCAATCACCATGAATCACTGTCTTGGAAATGATTAGTTCTAGTTCCATTCAAACTACACTATGCTTTCCCCTTTGAAATCATGCTCCCATCATAAACCTCCACATGCATTTCTGATAAAAAAAAATCAACATCAGTTCAGTTTGGAAACCCCTCTTTCCTCACTCCTTCACCCGGACTCTTTTGGTTTCTAGGAGCTCATGTCTAACTTAAATGGTGGAGTATCTGAAGGGCCAGTGCCTTGAGTCTGTGAAGCACCTAGGTCAGGTTGGAGCACTTAACACGCAAAGTGCTGATTCCTTGCCAGAGATGCCTTTCACTTTAATATAGCTCTTAACCAAACCAAGACAGCCAGACTAGGTCTCCTTCCCAAACGTCCCAGTGGTCTCCTCTAAATGAACAGGGCTAACCGGTAGAGTAAAGCCCTCCTCAGGATGAGCAAAGGTAGCATCATATGGCCCCACAATAAGGAGACCTTCACAAAGTGCCCTGAAGATTTAAGTCCAGGTTGGTTTGCAATATTCACACGTAGTGAATGCAGGTTGCTTTAACTGAGTTAGCTCGCATACTGGTAGCTGTGGCAGTGCAGCTTTCAGTACGCGCTGGACATGCCGACCCAGAATGCTAGGTGGTTATTCAAGCAGCTAAGTCCGTGCTGCTACAGCTTCACTACTCTGGAAGCTGAGCTAGCTACCTGCAATTGCAGCACAGGCTCTGTCAGACCTAGAAGTGTTATGGAGTGGAGGGCTCCACACTGCAAATACCCTCTTGAAAACCAGCGCCACATGAGGATCTCTGACACTGAGGCTTGAGCAAGGCTACTGCTTGCTTGGAAGGCCATCGATCTTTTGAAGTGACTACAGTTGTTCATCCAAATATTAACAAGTTCCCTTCCTCCACTGTGACCAGGGGAGAGGGCTCAAAAGGAAAGCACTTTTTCACACCACTAAAGTACGGTAGCAAATGGTTGCAGTTCTGATGTTTAATGTTCCAGGGACGGCAGCAGGAAGCTTTTTTTGTTTTCAACTCTTTTAGCACTGTGTTTTGCCTAAAGCAAAAAACAGTTTCAGGCAGTCTCACTCGACCAGTGCCTTCTTCTTGCCTCAGTTAACACCACTGCACCCATATTAAAGATATTGCAACTGAAGTTGATGCTACCGGGCTAGAGAATTTATTTCAGATGGTGACAATTTTTTAAATCTATACTTTTATACCAAAGATTATTTGTTTACTTTTGGTTTACAACCCAATTTCAAAGCTAGCAAGAAGCTGAGAGAGTCATGCACTTGATTAAAACATCACCATAACATGACATTTTACAAAGAATATCAATATACCTCTTTAAAAAGACACTGGCCATATTAGTTTAAGTGACTGGGTTTGCTGAGATTTCTTTAAGGTTGACTTAAATGTCAGATGCCATTAGCTCTGGAAGTTCAAAGAGACTACCACTGTGAGCATCTTGTGCAGCAAAGGTTGAAAGGGTCACAGGTAAGCTCAGCCATGATAAAATATCGTCTGGGATACATTTGCTACCCAGCCAAAGATAGAGATTGTAGCTGAATTCTGCGTCTTCAGATGCAGTATGTGTGTTAACATCACATCAAGCACTACAGCAGATCTCTGAACTTGCAACATCTGTCTTCCTATTTGAATCTATTCTATTCTCCTAGATTTGGAGGGCTGGGAGAGGGAAACATTTGCATTAAAAGTTCAAAACATGTGTGTCTTTGAGGATAAGAAAAGTGAACTATTGATTAGCAATTGACAAATGCAATAGAAATTTTATATGGGTTGAGAGAGACCTATCCATAATTTATGACTGTGCCAAATATGAGTGACGGCAAACAGCAGGAGGTTTCAGCACAATATTGATTACTTTAAAAAACTGAGAAAGGCACCGTGCTGCGGTCTGGGAGGATAAAGAGGAAAGGGAACAAGCAGAAAAATGGGAGCAAAGCCATTAAGGACGTCGTGCTACCAGACACTGCCAGACTCGGAAGTTGCAGAGACAGTCAGGTGGCGAGCACTGCTCTCTCCTTTCCAATCAATAATACCATGTCAAAACATAAAATGCATGCTTTTGCTCTTAAGTAAAATGTGTCTAAGATTTTTAAAAGCATTGATTCAAGATGGATCAATGAAAATCTAGACATATTTTCCTGTGCAAAAAGGGGGTAATAACACTTTGTAGATAATCACACAACAGAAGAGACTTCCAATGCTGGTTTATAAATGTCCTGTTTATATTACAATCTTTTTGTCAGTAAAGGTTAAGAATAGTAGGTCAAGGAGTCTTGCATTGTTTCAGAAGGGAGCACAGGGATGAAAGTGTGGGGCTGCATTAGTTTATTAATTTTTTAAAAGATGAATAAGGGTGGATTTACAACCTGAAGAGGAGACGCTTGGTAATTCACTTCTGCCCAATAGCGCCTCAATTTCACTTCCAAAGACTTTAGAAGAATCTCCTTTGGACTTTTTAACAGCTTACAGACATGGACTCAAGAATAGTACCCAATTGGGGCCAGTGAATGGGCCATTTAGTTTGTCCCTGCTTAGTTTCAACTCTTGTGAAGTGTTGCATTTCTTCAGTGAGAGTTCTCCTGTCAAGGTTTGCCTAAACAAACATCTAGTTCACAGGAAACTGAGGTGTAACTCTACCTTGCCCTAGCTCACTGTGAACTAGGTCTCAAGATAGACCCTGCTGCCACACACTAAAAAGTTCCCTAAAGTGCTTTGATCTATCCTACTGTCCTTACGAAGTCACCAGCAGGTTCCTCCTAGTCTTTTCTCAAGTTTCTTACTTAGCACCATCACACTGCTGCCTGTTCCAATGCAAGGCAACAGTTTTATGAATAGTGTTTAGCCCAGGGGGTCCCCTCTGCAAATCATCTGGAACTAAATTTGGTTTATAGTTTATTAGCACACCAAAGTTCAACATTAAAAAGAGGCTTAAGCTTGCTAATTCACTTCAGCAAAGAACACTCACAAGAAACCCAAATTCAGGTGAGTAATTCCCACCCTCGATTTTTAATAGATGGGCTCATTTTTAACTCAGGTTAAAAAAAATAGCCCCCGTTTTAATTCTGTCTTCCTCCACAAAAAGATACTGTGTCCAAATGGCAGATGAAGAGGAGGGAGAATAGTCCAATGCCTCCTTATGCAATGGCATAAATCCAAATTGCTAAAATAATTTTAGCAACAACTTCAGCATACCATTAAAGTGCTTCCCGCCATTTAAAGGTACCATTATTCTATAACAATTTAATATTTCACTGTCCTGAACATTTATGTAGCCTGAACTTCTAAAACAATGATGCAATAAACCTTTGACATCAGTAAAATATATTCCCTTGTTTGAACTCCTGCTGTTTCCCTCATCACTGGTAAAAACTGAGAAGCATCCCAAAAATAATTATTTTGTACACCATTTTTCTTTTTTGATAGAAATCTTTACAGCAGGCTCCTCTGAATACAGATCTAAAGAAAACCATGTCATTATTTCCATTGACTTGAGTAATTAGGTATAAGCCAGAATGCCTTGCTTCCTGATTGGTGAAATGTACTGCATAAAATGGACTCTTGTGAGTTTTTTCCCCACAAGCAGTCAAATAGAGGCCACAAGGACATGAATAAGAGAAGATCATTTATGAAAGGGAGCAGCATAGTCTAGTGGATTGATGTCAGAGCTGAATTATAGTCCAGGCTTTGACACAGCAATTTGGATAATTTTTCTGGGCAAGATTTACTCTTGCTGGTATAAGATTGTGTGGTTTACACCAACTTGTCTCCTGTACCCTAGAAGATGGACTGAAAGAGGGCAAGTGGTCTTTTTCATTGAATAGTCTCAAGATTTCCAGTGAGTGGGAAGCAGCTTTAAAGCCACTGGGAAGTTCAGTAAGGCTACCTCTAGGCAGTGTTTCTCAACCTTTCTTTGCTCATGGCCCCCTTCTGAGCCTCGTTTACCTCTGTGGCCTCCCTCATAGCCACTGTTAGTTGGAAAAAAAGGTACATAATTTACCTAATGTTCCATTTTTTCCATGTGGACCCCTACAGGTAGGATGTGGCCCCTAGGGAGCCATATGGCTCACGGTTGAGAACCACTGGAGACTACAGGCTTCTTTCGGAAGAAGCTTTTTTCGGAAGAGATTGTCCGAAAAAACTTCTTCCAAAAGAGAGCATCCACACTGCAAAAGTGCATCAAAAAAGTGATCTGCTTTCTCAAAAGAGAGCATCCAGACTGAATAGATGCTCTTTCAGACTATGTCTAGACTTCATTCCTCTCTTGAAAGAGGAATGCAAAGGAAGCAGATCAAAAATCTTCATTTTTTCAGGAGTACGGGTTCTTTTGAAAAAGGGTGTTTTTTTTAAAGAACCCTGTCTAGACAGTGGTTTTTTTTTTCAAAAAACCCTTTTTTGAAAAAGTGATCTCACGTGACTATGCTAATGAAGCACAAGATTTGTAAATCCTCACTTCATTTGTATTTTCAATCTGCTTCATTTGCATTCTTCTTTCGAGAGAGGAATGCAGTCTAGACGAGCCCCAACATGTAAATTGTGATTGCTATGGGTGGAATGGCTACCTGTGCTTTTTCTTCTTTCCTCTTCTTCCGAAAGAACTCCCTCTTCTCCGACCATACACGCCTTTTTGTGAAAGAGCTCTTTCGCAAAAAGGCTTCTTCCTTGTAAAATGAGGATTACCAATGCTGGGAAAACCCCTTTCTTCAATTTTCTAGTGGAAGAATGCAATTGAAGTGTTGATGTTCCTCAAGTTTTGTTGGAAAAACAACAGTTTTTCCAACAAAACTCTGTAGTGTAGACAAAGAAGGTAGTGAAACACTGGAATGGGTTACCTAGGGAGGGGGTGGAATCTCCATCCCTAGAGATTTTTAAGTCCCGGGTTGCCAAAGTCCTGTCTGTAATGATTTAATTGGGATTGGTTTGCTTTTAGCAAGCAGTTGGACCTCCTGAGATCTCTTCCAACCCTATGATTCTATAGGATTCTATGTTGTGAAGGCAAAGCATACAACTCTAGCTATCCCATTCATGCATCTGCTCCCTAATCACATGAATTATTTCGTGGCTGTGTTGGGTTCCTGCTCAAGACAGACTGCATCCAGCCTCTGTGCCTCACTTTCTCCACCTGTATAATGGGAAAGCCACTTACCTATTTCTCAGAGGGGTAGCCGTGTGGGTCTGAATCTGCAAAAGCGATGAAGAGTCCTATGGCACCTTATAGACTAACAGATTTATTGGAGCATAAGCTTTTGTGGGCAAAGACCCACTTTGTCAGATGTATACCTGTGACGAAGTGGGCCTTTGCCCACGAAGGCTTATGCTCCAATAAATCTGTTAGTCTATAATGTGCCACAGGACTCCTTGTTGCTTTTACCTATTTCTGTCCCAGGGCTGATGCTTGTGACCCTCAGTTATTTAGCAGCTATAATATGGGCAGTGCCAGCTCACTCAACCCTCAAGCCTGAGTGTCCGGAGTGACAGGGAAGTTCCATAGCCTTTCTGGTGAATGGACAAGACAGTCTACTCTGACTATTGGATTGGTGACAATTGTGATGGTGGTTGAAGTAGCCTGAAAATACAAGCTATTTCTTCAGAGTGCTCAGTGAAGCCATTGGGTCCTCATTTGAAACCATGCTGCTGTCGGGAGAAGGTATTGCAACCAGTTCCTCTTACCGTGAGGAAGCCAACCCTCGGCAGTGTAGCAAAACAGGATCTATAATGTCTGAGGTTTATGTTAATGAGTTTGGGGGAAATAATTCAAATGAACTTTGTACCTAATGTAAAGAGATGATCAGAGACAATTGCCTGGTATGGTGGAGATTAGAGTCTCCAGGCTTCCCATGTGCTAAGGTGTGATTTAAGGATTCAGCACATTGATGCTTTTATGATATTTCCTTGCTGTTTGCATTCAGGAGTCATGGTCAGAGAGTCTAGATATTCAATAAGGCTACGTCTAACCTGGCACTTTTTTCCGGAAATGCTTAAAACAGAACAGTTTTCCGTTATAAGTATTTCCGGAAAAAGAGCGTCTACATTGGCAGGATGCTTTTCCGGAAAAGCCCTTTTTCCGGAAAAGCGTCCGTGGCCAATGCAGACGCGCTTTTCTGCAAAAAAGCCCCGATCATCATTTTTGCGATCGGGGCTTTTTTGCGGAAAATACTACTGGGCTGTCTACACTGGCCCTTTTCCGGAACAGTTTTCTGGAAAAAGGACTTTTGCCCGACCGGGAGCAGTGTAGTTTTTCCGGAAAAGCAGCTGATTTCTTACAGTAGATCGTCACTGCTTTTCCGGAAATTCAAGGGGCCAGTGTAGACAGCTCGCAGCTTATTCCGGAAAAGTGGCTGCTTTTCCGGAATAAGTGGCCCAGTGTAGACACAGCCTAATGGTTTGAATAAGGACACAGTTTTGAGTCTTGGTTGAGAGAAGCATTAAAGCTTCTGTTCCCAATCATGTTCCATTCATACTGTTTGGGCAGCACAAAAGGAACTAAAAGTTTCCTGCAAGAGTATGTGGCAATTTCACTACACAAGGCAGAATCATAGGTGTCAAACCCACTGTAGTAGGCTCTATGCCACTTTCTTTTAGCCCCAAGAAACTGGGTAGGGGATTGCCAGAGGTGGTTGTGCCAACAAAGCAAACTTTTGGAGGCTGTTATTGCTCATGGGCTGCCTTGGGGCTGATGGAATTTGGGCTGGGGGCGACCTGGCCTCCAGTTGCTCCTATGGAAAGGGGTTCCTCAGTCCCCTTCAGGTTCCTCTGATGGACCACTGACACTGAGGGTGCATCTACATTGTATCCTTAGCTCGAAATAAGATACAGAATTTGTGTAGCACAAATTGTGTATCTTATTTCGATTCTTCTTTGAAATAGCCTATTTCAAAATTTGGCACGTCTACACCGTGCCAAATTTCAAAATAACACACTATTTCGAGACATCCCTTGTGCCTTATGCAACGAGGTTTACAGGGATGCTGAAATAGTGTATCTGCTATATTTCAAAATAATGGATGTGTTCCAAAGACCCAGGACAGCGATTTTGGGATACCTCTGGCATCCCAAAATAGCATTGCAGTGTAGGCATACTTTGAATTGCTAGATTAGAAGTGTCAATATGTAAAATATCAGGTGTGCAGTACTTTTTCATTCATTAGAATGTATATTTTACCACACACAGAGATCCCAAATGACTTTCTAAAGCAGCATTCAGCTGTATTGCATGGTGATACATGTGCTGCAGTGTAAGTAGTGACACAGACATTATACTGGATGTCTCTGCAAACTAGCATAGGAATTAAAAATAGAAACAAAAATGTACAACACCGCAATCTAGAAGTGAGCCATCCCACAAGTATCCTAAAATATCTATATCCTTCAGGGTGCCTCAGGCAGCCGCTCTAAAGCATCATCGTTCTCGGAAATTACTGCTCTGCAAGGGAGAAGTCTGTGATTCTGGGAAGGATGGCAAACCCATGTCATCACCAGAGCAGTAGGTAGCTGTGCGCAGCAAACTATTCACCCCCTACCTCCCAGTGCTGCAGATACTTCCATGCAGAGTGTATTTGAATCTCTCTTCCCTTGGTGAAGATCTCTGATTAAAATAAATTCCACTCTTAGTTTAAAAGTTTCCCTGAAGTGTCCAAGTCAGACCTATATTGGAAAACTTGTACCCTATAGGGAACCTCAAAATACATTTAAAAAAGTGGAGTGAAGGGAATATTGGGATTCCACTACAGTTTAAAACCAAAGATCTCTAAAATCTTCAAGGTGCGTCTACACAGAAGCGTTATTTTGGAATAACAGCTTTTATTCCAAAATAACAAAGCAAGTGTCTACACAGCAATTCTGTTATTTCAAAATAATTTTGAAATAATGGACAGCTTATTCTGACTTCTGTAAACCTCATTCCAAGAGGAATAATGCCTATTCTGAAATAGCTATTTCTGAATAGCAGTAGTATGGATGCTGTACTGCTGCTATTTCCAAATAGCTGCTCCCCAGAGCCATTCAAACGAATTACTCCCCAGTGCCTCTTGGGGCTCTAATTCAAGGCAGCACATCCACATTAGGGAAGCCTGCCTGGGACTAATTTTGAGGCTTCCCTGTAGTGTAGAAGTGCTATTTTGAAATAAGCTATTTTGGAGTATTTCTTCTGGAATAGCTTATCATATATATAGTAGACCAATGTCTGTGATTCTGTAAGGCTGTAGTGTTACGTCTTGCCTCTGGGGGATGCTGTTGCCTCCCACTGTGGCGCTCGACTAACTTTTGTGCTGCTCAGCTGGGCCGCCGCAGGGGAGCAAGCAGTGCAAGCAGCCGTTTGGGCGCTGTGGTCCCCATGCAGCATAGCGGTGTGTACGTCACTTCCCTGCCCTCTTTCCCCTCCTGCCGTGGCACTTGGCTGACTTCTGTGCCACTCAGCTGGGCTGCTGCGGGGGAGCAAGCGGCCATTTGGGCTCCCCCATGGCGGCCCGGCTGAGTGGCGCAGAACTCAGCTGAGCGTCATGGCAAGAGGCGAAGGGGGGCATGACGGAGAGAGAGGCAGAAGGTGGAGGAGAGCTGAGGGAGAGAGGGGGAGTCAGGAGGACGAGGAGGAGAGAGAGAGAGACGGAGCGAGAGACCAAAGGCTCAGGAGAGAAGACCGACATGGAGGAGAGACCTGAAAACCCCGTTTTATGACGGGCTAATTGGCTAGTTTAGAAATAAGTCCCAAGTGTAGATGTACCCTCAATGTTTATTCCAATGATGATGGGCCAGATTCTCCATTCTGGCTGACCCTGGCTTGACCCTGCTCATGAAGAGGTCTATATAGTGTTAGCTCTAAGACACTTTTTTATTCCTCAAGGGCAAAATCCAGCCTGCCTTTTCGTGCCATTTAAAGCAGCCTTGGGGCTTTTTAAAATAATGCAAGTTTGATTATGGCCCCAAGGAGCATTTCAGCAGTTTGGACATCCTGGCTATGCCCTGTTCCAGCCCAAACAATACAGCAGGGACAGAGTGGAATAGGATCTTTTGAGGGCTGCCTTCAGAGCTTCACATGTTCCCCACCTCAAAGAGTTTACACCAGAAGCTTCAGTCAGTACAGACGAAGCCACAGCATTTGCTTAAATATATAAGCTATGCTGAGCACATTACATCTGGGCTCAGCATGGTGCTTGAACCTGCTGTTTGCTTCTGAGTGTAATTCAAGGTAATGGCTTTAATCTATAAAACCCTACATGGTCCCTCTTGGCTGCCTCAGAGGTTGATCTCTAAAGCTGAGA
Source organism: Pelodiscus sinensis (assembly GCF_049634645.1). Classification (NCBI taxonomy): domain Eukaryota; kingdom Metazoa; phylum Chordata; order Testudines; family Trionychidae; genus Pelodiscus; species Pelodiscus sinensis. The sequence goes on from NC_134722.1 coordinate 35,411,292, forward strand.
TCAGCACCCTCCTCACTGCTGAGATCAGCTAAGGAGTTAGCAACTCTGCAGCAGGGTATTTTTGATGGAAGGAACTAAATCCATTCGTGGGTCTGTCAAAGTCACTGACTGTTGACTTTTAGTTGATTCAGGCTTGGTCCTTCACACTGAAGCACACCACAGGCAGGGTGCGTTTTGGGAGGTGAAGAACCACTGCTTGGGCATTTGGTGGGGCTGGGGGGTTGTGTTCCCTTTTCATTGTGGTTACCACAAACAAGTTCGCGAACTGCCTGTTGTCAAGGCAATGTATTTTATATATAAATATATTAAATATTTAATGCCCAGTGGGTTGAAGAGTGGGTTCATGCTAATACTCATTAATACAGCCATGTTGCTATTGGATAATTTGAAATGCCTTTTATTTTTCAGACCAGTTGAATGCTTGTGTAGCTAATCACAAACAGGGATTGGACAACTGCTCTGAGGATGAGCAGTGCTAACAACTCAGACTCAGAACAAACCCATGAGGTAGGTAAATCTTTTCTGTTTCACAGACCAGGAAGAGAGATAAAGAGACTTGATGAAGTTAACAGAATCAGCCCATGAGGATGGGGCACTGGACTGGAAGCCCGTAGATCCGGGTTTTACTTATCGCTTACCCTTACGATGATCTTTTAGTATGATAGTGGGCAGTCTGTTCACCTTTGTGCCACTGCTTTCCCTCCCCAACTTTGGTCTGTTTCCTTCATTTTGGAATACCCTTGTCAGGGCAGAGATTCTCTTATTCTACGTGCTTGTGTGTTGCACAACAGGGCCCTGAGCTGGGGCCTGTGGGCACAATTGTAATACATGCTGCCAGCCTCTGGGATTAGAAATTATATGTTCCTGGCACTAGATCACTTCTCTTAGAATCATAAAATACTGGAACTGGAAGGGATCTCTAGAGGTCATTGAGTCCAGTCCCCTGCCCTCACAGCAGGACCAAGCAACATCTGGATCATCCCTGACAAGCCTCTCTAACCTGCTCTTAAAGGATGGAGATTCCATAGCCTCCCTAAGCAATGTATTCCAGTGTTTAACCACCGTGACGGTTAGGAAGTCTTTCCTAATGTCCAACCTAAATCTTGCTGCAAGTTAAGCCCATTGCTTCTTGTCCTATCCTCAGACATCACAGAGAATATTTTTTCCTCCCTCCTCCTTGTAACACTCTTTTAGGCACTTGAAAGTTGCTATCATGTCCCCTCTCAGTCTTTTCTTTTCAAAGCTAAACAAGCCCAGTTCTTTCAGTCTTCCCTCATAGCTCATGTTTTCTAGACTTTTAAAATCATTTTGTTGCTCTTCTCTGACCCTTCTCCAATTTCTCACATCTTTCCTGAAATGTGGTGTCCAGAACTAGACATAATACTCCAGTTGAGGCCTACTCAGTGCAGAGTGGAGCAGAAGAATGACTTCTCATGTCTTGCTCACAACACTCCTGTTAATGCATCTCAGAATGATGTGTGCATTTGCAACTGTATCACAGTGTTGATTCCCATTTAACTTGTGATCCACTAGGACTCCTAAATCCCTTTCTGGAGTATTCCTTCCTCTTCTGTCCTTTAAATTTTTTGTCAAAGACTAATGTTAGCGGTAAAGCTATTGTATATACTATTTATTCCAGTATAAATACTACTTATTCCAACGGAACATATTGCATTTAACAATCTTCTTCTCCTCTGTCTCTTTAACAATGACTTAAGAAGGCAGTTAATATGTCAGAACCAAACAGACATTCTACTTGTGTCTGTAATCAATTGTAAACAGAGCCGACAATACTTTACTGTATTCTTGATTCTTTCTTTCCCTTCTTGCTATTTCGCACTTGGGATATCCAATTCTTGTGGGTGGATTTAGCTATACCCTCCAAACAATAACTATTATAGGTTATACTGCTATGGTTGTGTGTTTTTTTTTTAAAAAAAGGAGCCTTAGGAAAAAAAATCTATTCTGGAAATAGTATCACAGCAATGTTGACCATAAGCATTCCCAGAATTATTCTGCTGGTTATTTAATTAGCTCAGCCAAAGGTTGCTGAGTGCACAGAAAGCTATCAGGGGAACTGCAGTAATATTTGGAGGTCATTTCTTTTACCGCTTTATCATTAAAGTTTTATGTCCTATTGCAATTGATAGAAGCAATATATAACATTTCTGAAAATAGAGAAGAAGGAAAAAGAAAAAAGTAGTATTCACAATATAATCCACCCCGCATCTCTAATTCTCCTAGCATTGCATATGTTCTGTAATAGCATCTAACAGAATCCTAGACCTGGTGGACAGACTACATCTCAATGAATCATGACAGTACTTAGATCTAGATATATTTCCTCTATTTATCCTAGCTGGAGAATCTAAATAGAGCTGTTTGACAGATAGTGAATACATCACTGTTTAGTATATGAAAGACACATTCTTTGTACTTCAAGAGTTTGGCTGGCATGCATCTGGTCATCAAGACAAACAAGTGAGGTCAACTAAGCAAATGCATATGTATGTTTGAAAATGCGCTGCAACCAACTTTAACCCGAAGTCTCTGTATCCTTGGACATCCACCAGTCTTGACCCTTTGTCTCTGCCATGGCCAGAAAATATATATGCTATAGTATTTTGATAAGCGATAGAACACAAGACCAGCACTATACCAATTATTCAGATTTATAGAGGCTATTATAGGGTTTGATCTAGGCAAAGACTCGTGGACTGGAAGGGGACTTGACTCACTTGGTGGAGCAAGCTCAGTAAAGGGAATGGAAGACATGAGATATCATCTTGTCCATCAGAAACACTTTATTTTGAATTGATTTCCTGCAGTTGCCTTTGGAAATGTTAGCAGTTCTGTGGTATTTCGATAGTGATGATTTTTCTCTTAAAAAGTTACTCAGGAGCAAGACCCATACCAGGAAGTTAGCAAGATGCTTCAGAACACAACAGAATGAATACATAAGAATTCATTTACAGTTATTGAATATAGCAGAAGAAAGAATTGTCTGCCACTGGGTAGGGGGCTGAGATATTGGGCAACTGATTTAAATACTCTGCTCTGACTTCCCATATGAGCTTGGGGAAGCCCCTTAAGTCTAAATCCACTTATCTTTGAGTTTCAAGATCCTTATTTCCACTGCAGTCAACATTTGTGGATCAGCAGCATGATCTCTCAGCCTCAAGTGCCCCATCTGTAAAATGAGGATAATAGCACTTCCCTAACTTACAGGGGTTTTGTAAAGATAACTACATTGAAAAATGGGAAGTGCTCAGATACAGCGGTAATGGGGGCCATGTAAGTAGTTATGAGATAGAGCCAAACACTGTCTCCAACAATTCTGTGGACCACATACACAGTGGCTATGCAGGTTTATAGGAGCTGGGGATATGCCCCACAGTGTCTATGTTAGTGAAGGTATGGACTGAGCCTGAGTGGGTATCAAATACTCTTCAGGCAACCTGACAATACGTTTGAGGAATAAAGAGTGCTACTTTTTTGCCCAGACATTCCCTGATATTCCCAGTGCCTGTAAGAGGTGAAAATCATTGACAGAAAACAGAAAATTTAAAATTCAGAATGCCATTGCCTAAGATTACAGCAAGAAGATCTGGGTACCTTTATGGTAGTAGCTAAAAAAGGCAAAAATAGAGAGCTAGCAGGATAAAGGGACAGCACAACATTTAAGTTTAATTCTTCTTGTGTCTTGATGCAATCTTGTCAGGTTCAGTCAGTTGAGTGCAATACAACTTATTTGACCTGCAGGACTTGAGGCACTGCAATCATACAGTTTCTTGTTAAAAGTTTCCTGTGACAACCTAACCATCCCCCAATAGCCACTTTTTGCAATAAAGTGGTGATGATGTTGGCATAAGAAAGAAACGTTTACAGTAAGAAAAACATCTTGCTTCCATGTATCTATGCGTTCCTGCATATGCATTCATTTATCTATTTCTAGCCATTCAGAATTGTAAGTAAAAACTTCTGGTTTTGACTAGTTAGAGAGACTGGTTTCTCTCTGAACCTGACCCTTTAATTTGTCATTTAGCCAGAATCCCCTTGGTGAGAATGTTGCTGGCACTCCAAGGCTGCAGTTAACTTAATAAGGAATGTAAGCACAGTTAGATAAATTAATTTCAAGGTCAAGCACACTGACAATGGAAAATGGATGCAAGTAGCAGGTAATAGAAGAAAATTCTTGTGCATACTGATATACTGTTAAAGGCAGATGTTACTAGATAATTTAATCTGAAATGTAACTGATGTTTTGGGTTGACCTTTTCCATTAAAAGAATTGTAGTAGATGCATAAAAAAAAATCAAAGATTATTCAAAGAATTAAGATATGAAAAGCATGTTAGATCACTAAACTCCAATTAGTTAAATTAAATTGTATACCATTATCTACCTGTAGCTTTATTGTTAGCCAGCATTAGCACTCAGCTCGAGCAATAATCAAATTAGAGAATAACACTTTAATTGAATTGCACTTAAAAGGATCATGCTGACAAATGTGATTGTATCTGGCTGTAATGCACACCTTTTCCAACGATCATTAAATCCAATGAAATGAAAGTCACAGGATCTTGACAGCTTTTTGAAATAATCTCTGAGCCATGCTGCATCTCGGAGTACCAAATCAATTTACAGCAGCCTCATTATGGCTCTGCAGCAGAAGAATACTTAAAAATCAAAACAAATTACAACACGTTATGGATAACTAGCTAATCATATTGATGCAACAAGGATGTATTGTGTTGCAACAATTCATTTCCTTTGTAGGGAGTGATTGCCATGGATAATTTTGGAATTGTTATTCATAACTGTGGATCATCCAGCCCTACCGTCAAAGCTTTTGTATCAATGATCATAATAAAACATTTCCTATGCTGTGTCTGCACTGTATTTGAAATATAATAGCAGGGCATGTGCATGTTTGTATGTTTATTATGTGGAAGCATCTTCTGTTTTTGTGCCTTTCTTGAGTATACAGAAACAATGGTGTGTGACTATGGGAACAAATTAGATATTACTAGATACGAATCTGAACATTTCTCAGCAGTTTGTTTCCCCGTGAGTAAGTACTTTGTTACCAGATTGTTTTACAGCCAATAATTCACTCTCCCTTACCTTCTGTGGCCGTTTCCTTTTTATATGGCAGCTAATACAAAATAGTGTACCTTGATGTAATGCTTACACATAAGCAATTTGAGCTGGGTAATTTAGCAGATTAATGAGACCAGAAAATAGGCATTTAAAACCAAGCCATATCTGTGGCACTCATTCTTGATCTACTTAGTCAACATGGGACTTGGCCAGTCACCTTTTCCAATATACTCTTTCCAATCACATGATAAATCATTCTTGCTCAATTTTTTCTTTTTAAAGTATTTCCCACTCTGCCTTACTCGATAAAATGCCTTGGGCATATGATGGAGGGCACAGAACCAGACACAGCCTCCTTTCCTCGAAGATGTGCTCTATATTTAGTTACTTATTCTTGCTGTTGACTAACATTTCCTGAGCTTTAAGCTCTTGAGAGACTGTCATGTTGTGACTGCAGGATCCCAACTATACATATTGTTGGGGTAGTGTTGGCGCTCATTACACTATGGACTTTCTTTTCTCCCTGAAGCACCAATTAGCACAGGCCACTAATAGACCAAAGATGACAATCTGAAATGCAGTTGTGAAACAGAATAAAATACAACACCGCTATGCTGCAGACAATTTACAATGTAGTGATTTAGATATCTGAAGCATTATGGCTTTAATAAATACATATTCCTCTGTTCTCCTGCTTTATGAAGAACAGAGTGATATCTGGGACAACATATGGATTTGTATGCAGCGTGGAACATTTAAAAGTTTTTTTTAAAAGCTTGCTCTGCATTCACAAAGTGACTGTTACATGAGAAACACATTGCTGGGGTTTGAGACAATACAGAGGCCAGAATCATTTGAGAAGGGGTGAGAAGAGTACATGGTTCTCTTCTTTACACTGGTTTCACACCCCATGAACCTACTGTTTGCTTAATTACTTGTTTTATGGTTGTGCCTAGTCATGGACCAGGATCCCATTGGTCAGGCACCATGAGAGCAAAGAGGTCCCACATAGTTTACAGTGTAAGTATTTTGGTGTCAGTGGAATTATTTCCAATTTACTCCATTGCAAGTATGAGAAAAATAAGGGGCCCAGAGGCTACAGAAATTAATGCTATTTATTTATTCTGTAGGTAAGTTCAAATGTTAATCGACAGTGCCTTTGTGTATTCATGTTGTACTCTATTCCCTTTCTAGAGGATCACTACCCTCATCATGATTTGCAGATCAAGGTATAATTGTAATATGCTGGGACACATTCATCAGGCTGTTCCCCAGTTTTATGGTTGTTTAACCCCATTTATTGAAGGGGTCTTACACAGAAATAAACTGCAGCAACTCCATGGTGTATCAGGTTGTAAGTGCTCACTTGGCAGCTGGCAATCTATGGAAGTCATATTCTCAATCCTGAAGACACCTTTGACCAACTGTAGTGTTAACTACCATTACTAATCTTGCTAACTTGGACTTCTGTGGGACTACCCGTAGTAAGCACTATGATCAACTATAAATGCTCGCACAACCCTCATCCTACAGGTTGAAGCTCTCTAGTCTGGAACCCTCAGGAGCTGACTGGTTCCAAACAAGAGAATTTTCTGGACCATAGGAGGTCAATATTGTCTAGCAGCATTACCAACACTTCCACGTCTTACTGTGCTGTTAGAGGCCATTAAGGGGTAAAAGAACTAAATAACGGCATAGAACACTGTAGGCTATAAACAAACTAAAATAATTCTGAACGATGGATGTTTCTGAATGAGAGAGTTCTGAATTACAGAGGCTCTACCTGTCATGAATTTAGGCTCTCATTCTTTTCTTGCACTAGCTCCATTGAAGTCAATGATTAATCTTGATTGACACTACTTTGCAAGGGTGCCATTTATGGGGGGGGGGGGAGTTAAAAGCAGCAGTAACCCCCCTCCCAAGTTTGAACCCTTGGATTTCATACTTGAGATCTGCTTAAAGTCCAGGATCTGATTCCAGTGTAAGTTCTTAAATGCAACAGAGTTTGAGCTGCTTGCAGCTTTGCCTTTGGGGCAGGGAGTTTGTTATAAAAAGAGGGAGACAGGGTGATTAAGAACAGCAAAAGAATGGCCATTCAAACAATTGAAAGATCATTAGATCATCATGAAAACATTGCCGGGTACTCAACTTAAAAGATAGGGGGAAAAACATAGGAATGAGTGTTGTGCTGCAGGGATTTGCATTTGAATCACTATGTTAAACTTCTCATAAATTTTCTTGAAAAAGTCACTTGGTAAACAGTGACTAACCCAAAGCTGACTGAAAAGAGTTACAAAGGGATCACACAAAACTGGGTGTTTGGGCAACACAAGGGCAGATGGAATTCAGTGCTGATAAGTACAAAGTAATGCACATGGAAAAATACAATCCTAATGATAGACACAAAAATGATGGGGTCTAAAATAGCTGTTACCACTCAAGAAAGATCTTGGAATCCTTGTGGATAGTTCCCTGAAAACACCTGTTCAATGTGAAATGGCAGTCTAAAAACTAAAAAAGCTAACAGAATATTGGGAATAATGAGGAAAGTAATAGATAAGACAAAATACCATATTGCCTCTATATATAAAGTCACTGTATGTCCATATCTTGAATACTGTATGCAGATCTGGCCACCCCATCTAAAATATATTGTATTTGGAAAAGATACAGAAAGGGCAAAATAAATGATTAGGGAGGTAAGGAACAGCTTCCATATGAGGAGAGATTAACAAGACTGGGACTCTTTCAGCTTGAAAAATAAATGACTAGGGAGTTGGGGGATATGTTAGAATCATAGAATCATAGAGCTGGAAGAGACCTCAGAAGGCCATCAAGTCCAGCCCCTTACCCAAGGCAGGACCAATCCCAATTAGAGGTACAGAAAATCATGAATAGTATGGAAAAATAGAATAAAGAAATGTTATTCATTCCTTCACTGACATAACACTAGAAGCAGACACAATTAAATTTATAGGCAGAAGATTTAAAAACAAAATAGGCAAAAGGGGATGCATCATGATGTTTGCCGCCTCTGTTTATTCCTTCTGATGCACCTGGCATTGGCCACTATTGGAAGGCAGGATACAGGGATAGGAAGTCCAATGGTCTGACCCAGAATGGCCATTCTGATATTCTTATATAGAGCTGAAGTCTATCTGCCCCCTGCTGTAACCCAGTAGACTCCACTCCCCTTCTAGAGCTGAGACAGAACCCAGGAGTACTGACAGGATCTCTCTCTCCACAGAGTTAGTCACAGTGTAAGAATGTACATTAAAATTGTAATGCTAACCAGTATCCCTTATGTGACATGCCATAAGATGTCAGAATATGCTACTGTTAGAGCTGAGTGGGTCTAATATTTATTTAAATATCTTTCTTTTATATAGGTATTATATACAGCGCTCCTGTCAGCTAACTGCTAAGTTGTCTGTCAAAAAGGGTAGCATTTTCCAGTGCCTTAGTAGCTCCTGGATAGAGGGCAGATCGGGATGTTTCCTCCCGCCCCCCATTTAGTGCTTAGCTTGTACTGAGCATGCTCAGTAACACTGCCAAACACTCTGTCCTCAGTCTGCCCCCCTCATGCTCTCACTCTCTTCCCCCTCCAATCACGGCATGCACAGGTCACCCCTCCCCCCCATAATCTGAAATTGCCCCCCTGTTACTCTGGTACAAAAGAGACCAGACTCATAGGCTGTGTCTAGACTGGCAAGTTTTTCCAGAAAATCAGCAGCTTTTCCGGAAAAACTTGCCAGCTGTTTACACTGGCCACTTGAATTTCCGGAAAAGCACTGACGAGCTCATGTAAAATCATCAGTGCTTTTCCGGAAAAACTATGCTGCTCCCGTTTGGGAAAAAGTCTTTTTCCGAAAGACTTTTGCCCAAAAGGGCCAGTGTAGACAGCATAGTACTGTTTTACGCAAAAAAGCCCCGATCGCGAAAATGGCGATCGGGGCTTTTTTTGCGGAAAAGCGCATCTAGATTGGCCACTGACGCTTTTCCGCAAAAAGTGCTTTTGTGGAAAAGCATCCTGCCAATCTAGATGCGCTTTTGCAAAAATGCTTTTAACGGAAAACTTTTCAGTTAAAAGCATTTTTGGAAATTCATGCCAGTATAGACGTAGCCAGCGTGTATGGACTTTTTCCACTGACTTCAGTGGGTTTTGGTTTAGGTCTTGAGCACATGGATCAACTATAGGGGCTAGTTCTTCCCTACATTGCTTTTTACACAGTTCTTTACAAAGTAGAGATTTCTTTACCCATACAAAAGAGATTAAATACTTTCATTGGCAGATGTGACAAGAGAATAAAACGGAACATCAACATTCTCATTTTACACAGACATATATTAATAGGCTAAATGCCAGGCAGCAAAGCAGAGAAGAATCAGCCCATAGCTTCTACATGCTAAGTCAAGTGTATGTGGAGCGAACATCCCCTTGTTAGTGTGGGAATCCCACAAGATTAAGAACTAGCTGCGGTACCTAAATAGATGTTGATCTATATCTATTTCTCAAACAGTTCTTTTAGGTGAACTCCAGAATTTTTCCTCAGTGAAATTTTCTGCCACATGATTATTTCAGATCACCAAATTCTGTCCTCAGATAAGAATGCCTATTCTCCAATTGAAGTTAATGGAAAAACTGACACCAACTTCAATGAAAACGGCATCAAATCCTTTGAGTTCAGTAAGTGTCACAGACAGAGCTGAGAACAGAATTGGACTATTTGGCATGTGTTTGTAATGCTTAGATCCACACGAGCTGTTTTTCTCTATACAAGGAGATGAACACCTTAGCTATACTTGGGAATTATCTATTTTCTATATAGGCCTTGTCTCTCTCACCAACCTAGCCAAAGAAAAGAGGGAGCCGTAGGACGACCTCAGGCCAGGAAAAGGGGGAAGCCATCTATGAGTAACTATTGTTCCTTTACTGTAACTTCTTGTAGCAGATGTGACATAGTTCTTAAACAATTCCGCATGGCCAATGCAGAAGGAACCATGTGCATGAACTGGTGTAGCACAGCTGATTCAATTACAAGTTGATGTATACTAGACTTGGGTGTCAACCACAGCGAGTTTCTCTGCTTTGCTATGAATTTCTCTACCAACTCCAGTGTAATTTTGAGAAGCTCTGGGCTTTTCTGGGAAGAAACTGCCCTCCCCCCCACTTTCTTTAAAACCTTGATCTTTGCAAGAGTAAAAGTCCACCATGTCTTTTTCCATATCTTTTACACTGTGATTTTTCTCCTCATGCTTCAGCCACTACATACAGCTCATTTTCACCACTTACTATTCTAGTGTGGTTGATTTAAAGGGGCTGGCATTTTAAAATTTATTGGGGAAATTTTTAGTTTTACAAGAGTCACTGACATGGGCATCAATGAGGCTATGTCTAGACTACATCACTCTTTTGAAAGAGGTATGTAAATTAGATCGAAATTGCAAATGAAGCTGGGACTTGAATTTCCCACGCTTCATTTGCATAATGACAGCCATATGTTCTTTTGAAAAATGGGTATTTCGAAAGTAAAACCACCATCTAGACATGATTCTTTCGGGGAAAAAACCCTTTTTTGAAAGATCCTTTACTCCTCAAAAATGAGGTTTACAGGATCTTTCGAAAAAGGGTTTTTTCCCCCTGAAAGAACCACGTCTAGACAGGTGGAAGGGGAAGGGATAGCTCAATGGAGGGGGGAGGGACATGGGAAACCTGAAGTATATCTCCCATGAGGCATCGCAGTATCATTTCCAAATCAAAATGTTTTCATTTACCTCCCACGTACGTAGGTTTTTCATGTCTTCCTGGAAAATTTCAACAAAAATACAAATTTGGTTTGTTTTCATTGAAATTACCCACAAGAAAAACAACACATCTTTTTTTCAGCTCTATCTACCAGTAAAATGATCAGGAGGGATAGCTCAATGGCTTGTGCATTAGCCTGCTAAACCCAGGATTATGAGTTTAATCCTTGAAGGGGCCATTTAGGGATGTGGGGTAAATCTGTCAGGGATGGTACTTAGCTCTGTCATGAGGGCAGGGGACTGGACTCAATGACCTCTCAAGGTGCTTTCCAGTTCTATCACCTAGGTATATCTCCATATTTACTAGAGGTAGTCAAAGAATTTAACTCCCAAGAAGAGGGGAAGGGGTTGGAAGAAAAGTGTTTCACCCAAAACTAACACATTTTTGATGGATAATTTCTAAACAAGTTCTGGGTCTGATTTTGTTCACTATCTTCATCAATGATTTAGATAATGGCAGAGAGTACACTTATAATGTTTGCAGTCAATGCCAAGATGGCAGTTGTTGCAAGTCCTTTGGGAGATAGGATGAAATTTCAAAATGTTCTGGACAAATTGAAGAAATGGCTTGAAGTAAATAGGGTGAATTTAATAAGTACAAATGCAAAGAACTCCATTTAGGAAGGAACAATCAATGACACATAATATAGGAAATGACTGCCTAAGAAGGAAAGCAGCAGAAAGAGATCTGAGGGGTCATATTGAATCACCAGGTAAATGTGTCAACAGTGCAAAAAGAAAAAAAGGAAACATTCTGGGATGTATTGTCAGGAGTGTTGTAAGCAAGACATAAGAATTAATTTTTCTACTCTACTCCATGCTGATTAGGTCTCAATTAGAGTATTAAGCTCTATTGTGGGCATCATATTTCAAAAGAAGGAGTGGAGAAATTGGCACAAGTCCAGAGAAGAACATCGTAAGTGATTAAGAAATTAGAAAAAATGACCTATGATGGAAATATCCTCTCATACTGTGTAGGGGGGTTGTATAATCTCCAATAATGGAGATGTTAAAAAGCAGGTTAGACAAGCACCTGTCAGGAATGGTATAGATAATATTTGGTCCTAGAGTGCAAGGGACTGGCCTAGAAGATTTGAGATTTCTTCCAGTCCTACATTTCTAGAAAATTTGAAAACCAAAATAATTTCAAAGTTGTTCTTCCTTCCCCTGCTTTATATTTTTTTGCCACTGACAACATTCTCTCCTCCATCCTCTTTTTTCCTCTCCTTTTCCACTATAACTTTTCAAAACTTTCACCACTGAGGAAAAGATTCATATTACTAATCTAGAGAATTGTTCTGTTTCTAAGCCTTTTGAAATATAATCACAAAATTCAGAATTTTGTCCTACAACAAGTTTCCATTTGTCAATCTGTTCTATGGAATAGCCACTAGGAATTATGGCTGTTCAACATCACTCATAATGTATCCTTTTACATAATGATACAAGAACAATGCTAGCAAGAGATTTCTAATTATCCATGTACAACTCATGTGAGAATCCAAGTCATATTAAGGAAAAGATCCTGCATCTCCCAGAAATCAATTTCAGCCTCGTCATTCAAAGAAACCAAAAACAGATAAATTGATAAACAGTTCTAGCAGCTATTTATTAATTATATAAGCATAGTCTGAGTTAGACTGACTCCACTAAGTACCCCACTTTGTTTCAAAAGTGAAAGAATCAGATGGACCAATTAATGATGTCAGAATCTGCAGCGCTATTAAACTTAATATTGCAAGTTCCAGGGAGATGCCTGATGATTATAAAATGGATATAGAAAAGCATTTCTCACTGTGATATGAATGCAGAGTTTTAGGGAGCATGTTAGTTATAGTAAATATTTTGTGGTTATGAAACCACCACATATAATGGCACATGTAAAATTTACTGACGAATATTTATACTCTCCCATTTACCTGCAAAATGCAAGTGGGGCATGGGAATTAATTGGGGTCTAAATGAGGCAATAAAACTGAGTGAGGACTGCAGTAGCCAGTACTTCATTTAATTTCCAAACACAGCAGTGGGGCCTGAAGACATCCGACCAGTGATAGAGCAAATATACATCCAGCAGGCTTAAGCAGTGGGGTCTCTAAAGAGGAGATAAGAAATGGAGCACTTGCTGGCTATGGATGTCAGAAGACCTGCTTAAAACGAAGAAGTAAGTGGCTTGAAATAACTAGACCATCTATACTTTAATTAGTCAATAAAAATCTAGATCCAGAGTGTGTCTACCTGTCTCGATAGCTGATGAAATGTACTGAGTGAGGCTGAAGGAATCCAATAAAGGCACAAAATTACTGGTGAGAAGGACATAACTCACAGAGACATGAATGCTGAAGTCAATGAGTATGAGACGGCTCCGGGGGCTCAAATGGGCTGTAAAGAGGAGATTAGTACAGTCAGTAAAAGAAGAGGGGGCATGATCTGTAGAGGACAGCAAAGCATTACTGCTGTGAAAGTGTAAAGGGGAGTCACAGAGTGAGTGTCTGAATGAAGGGTAATAACCGTGATGCCCCATAAGATCTCCAGGGAAAAAGTTCTATTTGGGCAGCCATTATCATAGAGTGATATGGGAGGAAAAAGCTGATCTCTCCAGCTCAGTAGCAATCTTTCACTGCTGATTTGGGTCCCAGTCAACACAGGCCTATGGTAATACTGTTCCTTTGTCTCACTCAGATTATTTCCCTGGCTCAGATAGTAAGCCTGGAGCTGATCGCATCCATGGCCAATGTGATGTTCGGTGCTTGCAAGAGCTCCTAGGGCACTGGAACAGTTTTTATAGCATGGGTGCTGACAGCTGTTGAACCAAACTGGAAACCTTGTATATAATGGAAAACACTTCAAGCCAGTGGATGCTACAGCTCTGCCCACAACCCTACCTCCAGCACCTAGGAAGAGCTCTCCTTTATTCCATATCTGCTCCAACTAGCTTAGCTAAGCATGGCAGTAGCAAGAATATGTGAAGGCCTTTCTAGGAAGCTCAGCTCTTAAAGGAACAGTTCCCAACCTCACAGCCAAATTCAACTCATCTTCCTCTGGCAAGTAACCTGACTGAAGGTTGCCTATAAGCAGGATTTGGCCCAGAAAAGCAAATAGAACAATGTTTAGAGCCCAGAGGAATTTTTGCTTTTACTTTCCACTGATGATCCATAGGACTCAAGAGTGAATTGGGACAATAGTTGATATTTTATGTAGCTGTAATAGAGGCACTGACTGAGGAGAAACACACATAGGCTATGTCTAGACTGTGGAGAAAAATTGGAAAAAGATACGCAAATGCCTGGGGCCAAATTTAGGAAAAAACTCCTCTTTTGGAAGATCCCTTATTCCTCTCAGGGTATGTCTAGACTACAGGGTTTTGTCGACAGAAGTTTTGTCAACAGATACTGTCGACAAAGCTTCTGTCGACAAAGAGCATCTAGACTACATCCAGTTCTGTTGACAAAGCAAGCCGCTTTGTCAACATAGCAGTGTGGATGCAAAGGACAGCGTAGATGCAATAATGCCTTCTATCGACAGAACTCTGTCGATAAAAGGCATTCTTCCTCGTAGAATGAGGTTTACATACGTCGATAAAACTGCTGAGTTTTGTCGACGTTATGTCGATATAACTCAAAGGCAGTGTGGACGCAGGAATAGTTTTGTTGACAAAAGTCCACTTTTGTCGACAAAGCCCTGTAGTCTAGACTCACCCTCACTGAGAGGAATACAGGGATGCCAGAAGAACACTTCTGCTTTTTTGGAAACTGTTCTGAAAAAGCAGATTTGTTCCTTGGACACGGCAGAGCTTTTCTGGGATACCTCTGGTATCTAGACATAGCCATAGGGAAACGTGAAATCTAAGGTTCTGCTGTTCTGTGAAGGCATGGAGTAAGGGGTTTTATGGGAATCCTCCCACATGGAGCTGCTTGTTTCATCAGGATCTAATACAGCAAAAGCAGCTGTAAAGCTGGACAGTTCAAGGGGGAAGATAAATGAATGACTCCAGTATTGAAAAGAGCCAATGACAGGAAACCAAATGAAAAGGTGGATTCATAAAAAACAGACAATTCAGAAAAAAACATTTAAATTGTCTCAGCTGCAGCAGTTAATACTATACTGGCTGCCAGGGCACAGCTGGATTCTGGGAGTCCTTTAAAGTGCACAACAATAACAACTTTATTGAAAATTAATTTATGAACCAAGGCTGCATATTCTGTTATGCCAGTAGCAGCTGCTCTCATTTCAACTGAATACCTACTTATCCACAGAGAAACAGGGTGAGTGGGTGTGGTATTCTCTTTTATAGTGGACCCACTTCCATTGTTGGAAGAGAGGTATTTAGCAGAAATGAAACTCATCTTTCACTAGCAGAAGTAGGCCTAATAAAATAATATTTCCCCCACTTCCCCCATTGTCTCCAATACCCTTGGAGCAACACAGACACAACAACACTGGTTACACACTGGAGGTATGTCTACACTAGCCCCCTAGTTCAAACTAGGGTGGCTAATGTAGGCATTCGAACTTGCAAATGAAGCCCGGGATTTAAATATCCTGGGCTTCATTTGCATGTTCCCAGGCGGGCGCCATTTTTAAATCCCCTTAGTTCGAACTGACTGCCCACGGCTACATGTGGCAGTCAGAAGTTAATCCAAACTAAGTCCTTAGTTTGGATTAACTATTACTCCTCCTGCAATGAGGGGTAACAGTTAATCCAAACTGACTGCCGTGTGCAGCCGCAGGCAGTCAGTTCGAACTAAGGGGATTTAAAAATGGCGCCCGCCTGGGAACATGCAAATGAAGCCCGGGATATTTGCAAGTTCGAATGCCTACATTAGCCACCCTAGTTTGAACTAGAGGGCTAGTATAGACATACCCTGGCAGAGCTCTCTTTTACATAGTGCTCCTGTAGTAACGCACCCCTATTTTCTGGATCAATGTAACTTTATGAACTAACCCTCCGCCTCCAAGGAAACACATGAAGAGGTTAAATAGCTCTGATTGACACTGACAACATGAATCGGTGTGGTAACTAATCAATACTTTTTATCAAATGCAAAGCCTGGGGCTCGCTATTGATCCCATATCACTTTTTATAAGGGGTGAAAACCAGTACTATGTCCAAATTCAAATGTGGGGTCTGGAATGCAGCAGTAGAGACGTTTAGGAAGGTGAACATACAATGATGGCTCAGGGTTCACCTCTATATTCTCCTGCTACAGCTCTGTGCAGCCATTCCCCCTGCATTGGGTTCAAGCAACCTCAAGTGGCCCTCTGGGGGTGAAAATGGAACTCAGCATTGGCGTAGGTTTATAGGCAAGTTTCCTTTTCCCTGCTCTGCCAGCAGCAAGGGTGGAAATTGGCATAACTGCCCCTACACTGCTCTAAGCATTGGAAGGATCACATATAATTCTGCCTGGCTTGTCTCCATCAGATTTAGGGCCAGATTCTGTACACAGCATAACGGATCTACATCTTATATTTTTTAAATGAAAATTTAAGATTCTACAGAATTTGAATGGGCTGGTTGTGGCTCAAGTCTAGGTGTCTGATACCAGGGCTTTGCAGGCTACCCAGCTCACAGTCAGACCTGCCAACTGTGCCACATCCCACACAATGGCTGTTAAGGGACAAAGGGAGAAGAACTCCTGTATCATTTTGCTAAGAGACTATAACTAAGGGATCATTAATTCTAGACTGACCACATGGCTGTGGCTTGCCCACTTCCACAGACTGCAGCTAATACTTTTGTAGCTCATAACTCCAGCTTTATATGCAGACCTAGGAATAAAGCCAACTCCCCAATAGGATAGACTCAATTGTAATCCTGCTAGATCCCCACCAGCAGAGTTTGAATATTGGACTTTCAGATCCAAAGCACAGCTTCTTCCATGTGAATTTAAGGAGCAGCTGTGCTATGCAACTGAAAGTCCAGTGTTCAAACCCTGCTGGTAGTGATCTATGTAGAAAAAACATGATACATAGTAATGGAAGCTAATCCATTAAATAATTTGCAAAGGATATCACAAGTAGTTGTCCAAAATGTGGCAAGTATAGACCATGCTGTAGATCTTCTGCCTCAAACAGTTAAAAGTATCCCCTCAGCATTCACTTTCTTCAACATAAATGTAATCTCTGGGGTTAGTTTTGTCTGTCAGTAATCCAATGCACTCAACACATTCATGAAAGTTGTTTGAAACTCACAGTTTAAAGTTCCTATACAATTTTCCCAAAGATAGTCCTAAATAAAAATCTCAGATTTTTGGAAGGTACGGATTGGGACTCCAACTTGGTCTTCTCTAATGTGTTTCAGGGTCATTTCATCCAATAGTCCATCCAGAACTCCCTGAAACTCTTTTCTCTCATATAAACCACAGCTCCTCTCCTTCCCAGAGGAAACTCCAGATTTTACAACTTCTTCTCTAACTTCAGTCATGACCTTCCCTATCCCTTCAGCAATGATGTAGCAGTTACAAGTGGAATTTTAAGTATCTATACATTTTTCAGGACAGCTGATTCATACAAGTACCTTCCAGAGACCATTTCTATTAATCATGTTAAACGCCTTGGTCAGGTCAATGAAAATCACGTAGAAATCCTGATGTAGCTTTTTACATTTTTCTTCTATCTGCCTAGCTGTGAATATCATGTCAGCAGTGCATCAACTGGGATGCAATCCACACGGACTTTCAGGAATGCTGCCATTTGTGAACATGAGTATGTATGTGTGGCTTGAGTAAAGCATCATTCGGCTCACTAGTTAACAGTTTGAGGAGTCCTGTATTTTAGGGACAATAAGCATGCTTGGAATTTATAGCTCACGAATAATACACTCAAACCAACCAGTATTCAAGATTTAGTGCTAACAGCTTCATAACTTTTCCTTTATTTCTTAAACACAAATCAAGGCTTCCCTACCCGGCATCTGAAGCAGTTTCCTCTATATCTGCTACCTGCAACACTTTTACCAGCAGATTTCAGGCCAGATTTTCAGCAGCACCCGGAATTCTACTTGCCTCCAGAGTAAATTTTAAAGAGCAAACACATATTAATAGAAGTGTGCCAAATTTGCATGCTAAAGGCCTGATCCTCCACTGGATTTGTGCATCTGACTTGAATGGCTGAAATATTTGGTCTCTAAGTACATCACTATTAATTCAATATTTTAACCTGAATCTTGAAGTCTTTTTTATTTGTTCTCAAGCAAAATTTTCATTGTCATCTATGCAGCTTATCAGCATAATTAAGGACCTCATGATGTAGTCCTTATTTTTATACAATTACTGTACTCTGCCACCCTGTCACACACATTTGTCCTTTTCTAACATGTATCTTGACTACAAGACATGAAGTTCCTCCTCTGCAAAGTAAAGTTTAACAGACTGCGCTGTGTGTATTTGATTGATGCAGAATCATTTTGAAATGTAGAGTCTTTATTCAGTCATTGAAACATTACCACTGTCATATGGTGCAGATTCCTCTTGTCTTTGCAAAGCTAATTTATTACAGAGATTTTTAAACAGGATGTGTGGGTGTTGAGATTGTTTTCTAGCTGTCAATACAAAGGGCCAGATTTGGAATGGTGCAAATCAGCATAGCTCCATTGACCTCAAAGTTGTAAAAATGAGCAGTATGTGCAAAATCCAAGCATGTGTGAAGTTTAAATGGCCCCCATATGTGGAGGATACTTATGAGACTAACAGGCGTAGGCTGCACCCCTTGATATCCAGGATTTGGTTGACATTTGGTTGTTGTACTAATATAAGTATATCAGTTAAGGGTGTGATCTCTTTTTAATCCTGATAGTTATACTGGTACAACCTCTTCCACGCTGGGAGCATGTTATATTGGTCTAAGACACTTTATAACAGTATAACTGTGTCCACTAACTCTGCAGGTCTAGTTAAAGTGCTATAATGTTTCTTTCAACATTATGAGCTTGGGGGTCATTCCCTTGGCTGCACATAGACTCAGAATACCTCGACACAAGCTAGCACTGGTAAAAAATAGCGATATAGCATGAGCAGCTGCAGCAAAGGCACAGCTGAACCATGTCAAGTACATACCCATCAGTTTCAGAGGGGTCAGCTACACCTTTGTGCTACTTGTGGTACCCAAAGTACGCTGAGGAGAGCAAGCACATGTAGGAGTAGCCAGAAAACCAAGCAAGTCCTCTTCTCTCTGGCCTCATGACTGACATATTAGAATCACAGGGCTCTGTCAATTGTTGGTTCAGTGCCATTCAGAGAGTCCCACTGCAATTCTCTTCTTGAGGATGAAGGCGTAAGTCCCACCACTCAGTAGCAATGCCATAGTAGCAGTTAACATCATACAAACTTGAAAATTAGAAGATGCTAGAGTATTATTTTGCAATTATAGGAGCCAGTATGAATTATAGGAACAAGTTATACAAAGTACATTATGAATGCCATAACTAATAAGTGCCATAACTGAAGTTAACACTTTCAAAACTGATGGCAAGTATAAGACTAATGCTGGGTAGAGGACTGTGGAGAAAACCAGAAAACCTACAAACCTTTCATTATTTCTAGAAATGATTTCAATCAAATTTTTAGTATAGTTCTGAGATATAACTGATTAGCTGACTCTGTACTTCTATAATGTGGAATTTCAGAGCACTCCACCAACATTCATGAATTACACCTGGTATCAGACTTGTGAGGCAAGCAAATATTGCCATCCCACCATTTTTTTAAAGTGAGCCAGTAGGAGAACCTGAACTATGATGAAATCTAGTGACTTGCCTACAGTCAAACAGAAAATCTGTGCAAAAGTCAGGAAAAAGAATCCAAATTTCATGTTTTGTACTGAAACAGATTTTTTTTTTTTTCTTGCTTCAACAAAACAACAAAAAAGTTTTGCTCAGGTTTTCAAAACAAAATGTTGATACAAAAAACATTGCCTTCTTTATATAGCCAAAGCTATTCGCCCCATTCAACCTGAATCCACAGTTTCAATTGCCTCAAAACTGCATTTTTTGGTGAATTCCCTAATTGCCAAAAACATTTCACTTAGCTTTATTCAGAAGCTGAATTTTGGTTTCTTTTTGTCTACTACAGAATAATTATTTCTGAATGACTGTGGTTGGCAACACTCTTCAGATGAGGAAATAAAATGGATCAAGGTGCCTGACCTACTGGCACCCTTGTGCAAAGCTATTGTTCTTGATGCTTGACAGAGAACTGCAGGAGGCAGCTATGCTCCCTGGTTTCTTGGAGGCACTGCCAAATGATAGGATTTTGTTTATAACTTTCTCTGTAGCTTTATTTTGATTTCATAGCCCACAATGATCTATTTTAGATGTTTTAGGCTGTGTAAAATGTATGTACAGATTGTCTGATCAACTGCTTCCTGCACTCTGAATGCCCCATATTTTCTATTACACATGAGTGAAATTCACCTCTGAGACCCACCAGAAGTTTTATGCCCTGAAGTCCTTTAAACCTTGACCCAGAAATGGCCCCCAGATGGACAGGCAGCTGCATATAACGAACAGATCAGGTTGCATGACTGGAGCCTAAATCCTTAACTTAAGGAGTAAGTAGCATGTAGGCCATACTGACTCCTTACAGAAGGGTGAATTTCACCAACTATAATCAGCATGAGATACAGATTTCTAGCAATCTATTAAGAAAGGGGAGTTCATAATCAGATTTATCGCCATATGAAACTATGCCCCCTGAAAAATAAGTTTTCCCTTGCAACATACATGGAACACACCTGTACCTCAGTACTATTTATCAGTGCAGTTATATCATTGCAGATACAAACACCTGAAGCAGCCCCACTCGGACCTTTGGGAAAAGCAAGCACCATGATAACATTGCTCACTGATTGTCTGTGGGATACTTTTAGACAACTCTTTCAATCCTGGATGTTAAATACTGCTTCAAAGCATAATGCTATCCAACTGTGAGATAGCTGAGTCAGGTGCATTTAGTAAAGTGCAGAGCATCAAATGCCAACTCTGATTACAGCAGAGGTGCACTAAGATTAGTGTTGTATCTGACACATTTATAAGTGTTTTTAAGAAGCCATTGGATGACTAAATGTGTTTGATGAAGCAAGATAAGCTACAGCCAAAAGGACATTATATAGACTCCAACTTGAAATAAGCAAGCAATAGAGGCTGAGGTTAAGGGGTGCTTCGGAGGATTTGCTTCTCCATTTTTAAGGCTCAACACTGAGATCACCTGGAGAGCTCTGAGCTCAGTTTCATCATTCCCAGGTGTTTTACTGCTGCCTGTCAACAGTTAATTATTTCATGCTTGTTTACCCACCCTAATGCTGGGCTGGAGTTACTCCCTGCTATCACTGTGAAAGATGCAATCTGTTCAAACAGCTCCTTAGCCTGGGATCCAGATCCATATCTCAGCTTCATATTTGGCCCAAGCTACAATTCTCTTGGAGGCCCCTGACATGAGAGGCTCTTAATTACAATATTGCCCTTCAGAGCCAACTTTTCAAAGGGTGGAGCAATGACTTTGCCTGCCAAATGCATCCACACCCAGTAACAGAGCACATGACACCGTCTTCAACTGACCCAGAAAATAGTTAAGGTTCTTCTGTGACCTGAGAGGAAAGCCCAGCCTGGCAGGGCTGCCTGAGGTGTAAGGCCTACGAACAGGTTCCTGAAGGGTGGAGCTCTGAGAAGTTAAGATGAGGAATGAATCCTAGGAAGGGGTGAGGTTTCTTTTAAGATGCAGAGGAGTGGTCTGAAGTTGGAGCACTCTTCCTCTCTTCTCCAGTCCCTGAGGCAGGGAAGGAGTCTGTCTGCTTGGCCATGCTGTTTGACTGTCTCTCAGAAATATGCATGGGAGGAGGGCTACAGGCAGGCCAATGAGGATATCAAGCTGATTCACACAAGGCCTTTCCACACAAAGCCTTTCTTGTCTTTATGTCTTAGAACTGAAACCATGGCTGTAGCTGCCAACCTCAGGCTCTCACACCACTGTCAGCAGGGTCAGGGGAAAACAAAGTGTCTGTCTCACTGCCTTCCTACCACCTCCTGACAAAGAACTCAGGCCCCATTTACACAATGTGATGGGACCCTGGTTCAAGGGAGAAGTTAAGCAAAAGTTTAAGCCCAATGTATGTCACAATGGCTACGTCTAGACTGGCATGAGTTTCTGGAAATGCTTTTAACAAAAAAGTTTTCTGTTAAAAGCATTTTTGGAAAAGAGCGTCTAGATTGGCATGGATGCTTTTCTGCAAAAGCACTTTTTGCGGAAAAGCGTCCATGCCAATCTAGACGTGCTCTTCCGCAAAAAAGCCCTGAACGCCTTTTTCGCGATCGAGGCTTTTTTGTGGAAAACAAAACTGAGCTGTCTACACTGGCCCTTTCGCGCAAAAGTTTTGTGCAAAAGGACTTTTGCCTGAATGGGAGCAGCATAGTATTTCTGCAAGAAGCACTGATTTCTTACAGTAGAAAGTCAGTGCTTTTAAGGAAATTCAAGCGGCCAGTGTAGACAGCTGGCAAGTTTTTCCAGAAAAGCGGCTGATTTTCCAGAAAAACTGGCCAGTCTAGACACAGCCAATGAGATTTGCTGGGTGCTGGGTGTTTTTGAAAATCTGCCTCTATTGATAGGTGCAGAGAATTGGAAAATCTTCTGTATGGCCCTGTTGCTATGCTGGAAAAACTCTGCCACGTCCAGGGAATGTGTCTGCTCTTCCAACATTTTTTGTGGAAGAGCAGACACGCTCTTTTGGAAACACTATCTTTCTCTTTTCATGAGGAAGAAGGACTCTTCCAAAAGAGGAGGTTTTTCTGAAATTTGGTCCAGTGTAGATGGGCCAAATTTCGGAAAAGCCTCTTCTGAAAAAACTATTTGAAAAAGGTATGCAAATTACGGAGCACAATTTGCATACCTTTTTTTGATAAAAAGGCGCAGTCTAGACGTAGCCTGTGTGTTGCTTGGCCATCACCAAGGATATGGACTAGTGTGTTTGAGGATCAGTGAAGAATTGCTATTATTGATTACCACAGAGATGATTCTTCTTGTATTTTGGGGAAATATTCCTCTAATCGACATGGATTATTTTAACCAAGGTGGACCAAAAGCAACAGTCATTCTCCATGTGGGATGTTAAACATGCTGCTTTTTCCTTCTAAGCCATGGGCAATATAGTGTTTGTTTCAGTCTGATTAAGCACTGAAATGTTAGTCTTGCTCAGGAAGAATTTTGCAAAGTGTACCTGATGATAGGCTGGGCATCAGTCATGTCATGATAGATACACACTAAACCGAAAACTTTCCTGTATTGCCCACTCTCACTGCCCTCTTAAATCACATTCCTCATCAACAATATTTAGAGCCACGAAAGAACACAAAGCAGGAAATGTGCTACATTAAAGTGTCCCAGCATTAAAGCCACGGCTCAGCATCACTGCTCCTTTCCAAGCAGCACTATCCCATTAGTAATACTTTCATTTGATTAGACTGATCCACTGCCCCCCTATTTTCTATTACTTAACCCCCAAACCATTATGTCCGATCACAATAATTGGTAATGACAGTTTCAGGTTTAATATTTAATACGGTGGTTAAATTCATATGTGCTATGTGTGGGTATCGTTTCCACAAGAGAAGTGGGTTGAAATACATTTCAGCAACTGTTATGCTAGCCGAAAGCTAAGCTTCATGTTAGTCATAATCGCCTTAAATACCTTCAGAAAAATGTCCCCTAGAGCAAGCAAATTACAGCTTTTTAAAATGTAGCAAGGCAACTGGAGTAAAAAACACATATGTCCTTACTGGTCTGCCCAGCATTTGAAATAAATCCTTTTCCATGATACTTTTGTATAAATATTCTTGCGCAGAGGGGAAATTTTCAAACATGTTGCTTTCCTTTCCACGGCTATGTCTACAGTGGCGCGATCTTGCACCAGAGCTAAGCAAATGACGCTAAGCATGGAATATCGCGGAGCCTCATTTGCATATCTAATGACCTGCCATTTTTGCAGAAGAGGCTCTTTCACAAGAAGAAGCTGTCTACACTGCCCCTTCCTGAGCAAGAAAAACCCTCTTGCACAATGCTGTTACGCTGATTATTTTCAGGAATAACGGCATTGTGCAAGAGGGTTTTTCTTGTGCAAGAAGGGGCAGTGTAGACAGCTCCTTCTTGCACAAGAGCCTCTTCCGCAAAAATAGCGGCTCATTAGATATGCAAATGAAGCTCCGTGATATTCCATGCTTAGCCTCATTTGCATAGCTCTGGCGCAAGATTGCGCCAGTGTAGACATAGCCCATGGCTACGTCTACACTGGCCCCTTTTATGAAAGGGTCATGCTAATTTTAAACTTCGTAATAGGGAAATCCGCGGGGGATTTAAATATCCCCCGCGGGATTTAAATAAAGATGTCCGCCACTTTTTTCTGGCTTGGGGAAAAGCCGGAAAAAAGCGTCTAGACTGGCCCGATCCTCTGGAATAAAGCCCTTTTCCGGAGGATCTCTTATTCCTTCCTTTGAAGTAGGAATAAGAGATCCTCTGGAAAAGGGCTTTATTCCGGAGGATCGGGCCAGTCTAGACGCTTTTTTCCGGCTTTTCCCCAAGCCAGAAAAAAGCGGCGGACATGTTTATTTAAATCCCGCGGGGGATATTTAAATCCCCTGCGGATTTCCCTATTACGAAGTTTAAAATTAGCATGCCCCTTTCGTAAAAGGGGCCAGTGTAGACGTAGTCCATGTGTCAATGGAAAAGGAGCTTTGTGGAAGCAGCA
This sequence comes from Pelodiscus sinensis, assembly GCF_049634645.1. Taxonomy (NCBI): domain Eukaryota; kingdom Metazoa; phylum Chordata; order Testudines; family Trionychidae; genus Pelodiscus; species Pelodiscus sinensis. The sequence continues at coordinate 35,435,927 of NC_134722.1, forward strand.
CTAAAGCGAGTGTGCTGAGTATGACCAGGAAATGTAGCTTTGCCCCTCTTGGGCTCACCTGTCAGTAAGAACTTTGGATCTAGTTATCTCCTGAGGTAAGTTTCTGCACCACCACTGGTTTCAACAGTTTTGCTTCTTTGCACCAGCAGAGAACTTGGTCCTCTGCTTTTCAGCTGATCATCCTCCTCCAGCATAGTGCTTGTTTTTTCTTCCATTACCATTCCCAGTTCTGGATTATTCTTGTTTATGGCTTATTTTACAATGGCACCTAGAGACTCCAGCTAAGATTGCAGCCCTCATTGTTTCTGTGGAATTGGGCATTAGTGTTTTCAGAGACAGCCGAAAGGCTGGGAGGGAAAACCAAGGCAGAGGGAAAAGATTTGCCCAGGGTCACACATCACGTGACTAGCAGGGGGAAAAAAATCCCAGCTCTCCTGCAGTCACTAGAAATCTTCCTTTCCTAAATATAGACATGGTATGTGTTCCACCTAGGAGAACATAAGAGCCTACTTCTGGGGCTGTGTGTCAGTAAGGGATACTTGGATGAGTCAAGTTGTTCAAGAGTGGTCCCTAAATATCAGGCCAAGTCAGTTATTCACTACAAGTGCCTGATGCCATGAAGTGCCAAATGCCATTTACTACCATTGAAATCTGTATGATACACAGCATCCGGCCTTGAATTCTAAGAGAGGCATTCTTCCACCACACCAGTATCATCAGCCTCCAGTCTTGCAAACTCTTGTCTAAAGAGCAAGGCTAAACTCAAAATAAGCTATGCAACTTTAGCTACGCTAATTGCATAGCTTAAGTCAAAATAGCTTATTTCAACTTTTGATGCTGTCTACACAGCAGTTATTTCAAGATAGAGCACTCTTCCCCTGAATTCCCTTACTCCTCATACCACAAGGGTTACCGGAGTCAAAGAAAGCAGGCCTCCAGCTTGACATTATTTCGACATTATGACAAAATACCTGCTTGTGTGTAGATGTGGACTACGTTATTTTGGAATGTCAGTTATTCCAAAACAACGCTGCTGTGTAGGCATAGCGCTAGTCACACAGAAATGACTAATAATGATAAGGCCCTGGATGTGTGCATCATGCACAGGAGTGGCTGCCAACTCCATCATTCATACTTCAACAGAACCTCTAACCACTAGGAAGCAACTCAGTTCTTTAAATACAACTGTCTCTTATGTACCCCTTTGCTGTTAAACACTGGAATGTACATTCCCAAACAGATGGTGTACTGAGGGCATCTTTGTGAGTCTCAAGGTTAGGAGGGGTAAGAGCTTTTATAACAGGACAACCTCAAGTCATACATAGTACCGGCAAGGTCAATTTACCAAAAAGGGAAAATAGATTGTTGGGTGGATACGATGTCCAAAATGGATTCAGCCTTGTTTTGAACTTATTTATTCAGAGGCACAGCTAAGAAACACAACTTACATGTTTCCTTTTATAAACACCAGCTTGTAAACCTGAATTTAGGACTTGAAGTGCAAGTGGAAATAGAAGGGCTCTAATTTTAGAGCAGAGGTGAAACTGGAGTGGTATGAAGGAAAAAGTCCACTAATCTGCCACCAACCTAGCTCGGAAGGGGAGGGGGACAATGAGAGCAGGGTTAATTCTCCTCCATGCTCCTTCAGGGTCTGATTTACACCAGTCACTTACACCACTGTGAAGTGGAAGTTAAACACTACAAATCCAGCATTCTCCATTCACACCACTAGTAGCATTTTTGTGGTGGGCTTGCAGGGGAGTTTGCCAATGGACATTCAGTCTTTGCTCCCTTTCCAGAAACTACCGGTCAGGAAGAAGATATGCCAGTTGTGTAACTGAAAGGACCAGTGAAGAAGTGTTAATAGTGATTAAGAAGCAGATAGGCCAACCTACCAGGTGAAAGAGCACAAGTATAGGAAACTGACTAGGGTGCTTCATCTCATGCTAGTGGACCGCAGGAGCCCAATTTGGGTTATCTCTCTACTCTTACTATGAAACATACAAATTTAGATCAAGGTGGTTTAATCTGCCTGTTCCTAAAAATGAGTGTTTTTAATAGGGTCACACTGTGCCTCATCCCTGTGAAAGGGAAGGAAATGGTATGAAACACCTTCCCAAGTACTTGCACTCTTGTATTCAGGGACAAGCTGCCATCACTATCCCCGATGAAGCTGAATTGCTCCTTGAAAATGCTCTCAGGGGTTGGCCACTTCTAACAGGCAGGTTTATGGAACCATTCTGCCTCCTCCCATGCCAGCTTCATGCAGGAATCATGGGATGGCATCAGGCATGATTCCACGTATGCGCTACAGAGTTTCGGAAGGCAACATGGACAAAACCTGTAAGTAAAGCATGACATGACAAAGATCCAGTTAGGAATGAAAATTTTTAGTGAGTATACATTTTGAAATTCTCCATTTTAGACCTCATAGCTATTCACAAAGCCCTGGTCTACACTACAACTTTATTTCAAAATACCCCCCACCCCTGAGGTCAACTTTATAAGCAGAGCATCCACACTACCAAGCCCATTATTGCCAAATAACAGGCCACAGAATTTGAAATCTGTACTCCTGCTTTTCATCAGGAGTAATGCTAATTCTGAAATAGTTCTTTAGAAATAACAGTAGTGCGGATGCTCTGGTGCTGCTAGTTAGAACTAATTATTCCCCAGAGTAATTCAAACTTCCATGCTCTAAGTCCAAGATACCACATCCACATTAATGGAGCCTGCCTTAGACTCATTTCGAGCCTTCCCCATAGTGTGGATACACTAGTTCAGATGTGTTAAATTGGAGTTAAGAAGTCAAATTTTCTAATTTTGAAATAGTTTCTTAATGTAGACACAACCAACCACATTCAGCCTGTGCTCTGATAAAACCCAGTTTAAGTCTTCAAAATAGGTTTCAAGTGGGACACAAGTGGTGCAAAGGCCTTTATGCTGACCCTCAGCACGGGGTTAATTTCACCCCAAGAGGTTTTCCAAGAGATAAGGAAACAAGCTTTCATGAACAAAGTGGTTGAGGAAACCAAGAAACGGTGAAAGAATCTGCTCGCTTTCAAAGCATTGTATGTCACCTCTGCACTCGATAGAGAGATGCGTTGTGTTGACGTACTGTAGATTATACCTTAGTCAAATGGTAAAGTTAAAAGGAAACAAGATCCCTTGACACCGTTTTAGACAAACTATAATATGCCCCTATCATTAAATGAAGTTTACAGAAGGGTTCTATTTACATGTCTGCAGAAAATAGCACAGGGCACAGAATGCTGATTGCAGTGTAAATGTTAACTGTGGGACTGAACAGCATTTGCTGGAGGTTTGGAAAATCTAGTGCAAACAAAACAAAGAGGAGAAGATGGTCTTATTATCCAAGCACCCAGGCTGTATATCAGCTTTTACTGGAACGAGAACAGCCTTCATTTTTCAAGAAATCACTGGTGCTGAGCAAATGAACAGCCCGTCAGCAATTTCAAAATTGCCTTTGAATTTTTGGGGGATCATAGCTTGGCTGTAAAAATGTACCTCCTACTGAAACATAACATAGAATTGACTGAGGTATATCTCAGGGTATATACTGCCTTCTCCCAGCACAGATCCTTGCAGATGCTTTTGGGATTGGTAGAGTCATCCAGAAGAGGAGGTTGTCTTGGTGGACCGTGACTGCAACCTTAAGCCCGTTTTGGTATCCTGGAGAGGTATCATTGACCACTATCCTTAGAGTGAAGCTTTGCCCTACATCCTGAACATATGTAGCTAGGGTAGTGCAAGTTTAATTTAAATCACATCTCATGTCCAATGTGGGATATGGGTGAATTTATAAGGGAAGATACAAAATACATTTAGATGATTTTCTAAAGAAAATCCATTCTGGGGTGGGAGGTGGGAACGGCCTTCAGGGTATGTTTTATTGTTTCTAATTGTAATGGTGTTTTTCCTCTTGTAAGATCTTTCACCAGCACTAATCTGAGATAAGGAACCCAAGTTGATATATCTTTAGACTAAGATCTGTTTAATTACAGAACAGATACAGCATGGATAGTGCTTCTTTTAGCTTTCCCACACTGCTCTAGTAATTTGCAGCCACCTTGTCCATGCAGATCACTGAGGGTATGTCTACACTACCCCGCTAGTTCGAACTAGCGGGGTAATGTAGGCATACCGCACTTGCAAATGAAGCCCGGGATTTGAATTTCCCGGGCTTCATTTGCATAAGCCGGCCGGCGCCATTTTTAAATGCCGGCTTGTTCGAACCCCGTGCCGCACGGCTACACGCGGCACGGGCTAGATAGTTCGAACTAGCAAGCCATTCCGAACTATCTGTACACCTCGTTCCACACACGCTCTTTGAAAAAGAGCATCCACACTGAATGGACGCTATCTCACATTTAAGCTGTGATTACTGTGGATGAAGTGGTCACCAGAGCACTTGTGTTTTTTCCTCTTCCCTCTTCTTTTGAAAGAACTCCCTTTTCCCCATCCACACATGCCTTTTTCTGAAAGAGCTCTCTCTCAAAAAGGCTTCCTCCTCGTAAAAAAGAGGATCACCAATGCCGGAAAACCCTCTCTGTTTTTTCGATTTACTTTCAGAAGAATGCAATTGCAGTGTTGACGTAACTTAGGTTTTATTGGAAAAAATGGCTGTTTTTCCGACAACGCTCTGTAGTATAGACATACCCTGAGATTGCCGATCAATGTACCATATGCAGTTAGGCCGAGGCCATCAATTCCCTCTATTTATATTACTAAGTAACCCTAAAAGGGCAGGGACTTCAGTTCACTACTGACCTGGAATGAATATGAATCAGGGCTTTAGAAGTGAAAAGCTTGATATATCCATTACAAGAACTGTGGATTTGGCCCTGTGTTTAGAAAATGGAAAATTTGCAGGTTTTGCTTCAATGAGTTTGCACTGGTTCAACTAAGAATGATCAGAACTTGACCCATTGTAGAGTTTGGAAAGTACTTTGAGATTCTGGATTAAATATGCTACACAAAGTGCTGTCTAAGGAATCAACCCTTAAACAACTTCCCATGAATAACTTTACCCAAGTGGGTAGTTCTACTGAAGCTGCAGCCGTGTTGTCATTAACAATACTTTAGTAGACAGTAGGTCAAATGTGTCAGTGATCCATAAACAAAGGCAGATTTAAAGGATAAACTGCAATAGCCCAACAGTAGCTGTTACTGTCTTCCTTTTTCAATAATGCATCTTTAAAAATTCCCTGTATACTTATTCATACCATGAGAAGTAATGGCCATCAATAACACTAAGTTTAAACAGTCCCCAAGCACATTACATAATCTGCATTTGAAAAGTCCATATCCAATATCCACACAGTCACAAAGGAGCCATTAAGATTTCCCGCTCACCTCTCATATGCTTGTGTGGGCAACAATGTCCTTTACTTTTATAAAATTAACCCTTCCCCCTCCAGATAAAGGAAGCTAATGCACAAAGACTCAGGGTTATGATACAGACGTACAGGACAAAATCCCAGAGCCAGAGTACTTCACGCCAGCTAGAGATCTAGCCCTTTATCTTTACCACATTCCATTCATGCTCTGAGCTGAGAACATAGTGCTAGGAATAACAGGACTGTCAGTAGCAAGGTGCAAAAGCTTGGTGGCATTTTGATTACTGGGCTGATCTAGGCATCTAAGCAGTGAAAGTTGGATACTCGTTGCCACTGCAGAAGATTCATTTTGTTTTGAACAAGAGGGCTTCCTCTGTACTGCCAAACACATAAATTGAGGAGAGTCATACTTACCAGCCTCCTTCAGAGGGCTTCCAGGAAGATTAATATTGCACGTCCCAAGTGTTAAATATCAGTGGCAGTAAGTGAATGTATGAGGAGACAGGATGTTAACAGCTGCCGTGAAAGTAGGGCATTGCTGACTGCTGTTAATGTCAAGACTCTCCAACAAGGTTAAGGGGGCCAGGATTTCACCACAGGTGTCCTTCAGAGACCCCCTCTCTCCCTTGGCTTCCACTTGCACAGATTTGCTTTCTGGCAATGCTATATGCTCTGGTAGTATCAGTGATGGGTATTTAGTTGTCATGAACCACATATGTTCTCAAAGCAATGTTTAAATACCTTTGTAGAGATGCACTGGGGCTACTTCTACATTGGCATGATCTTACACAAATACTCTTTAACGCAAGAGTTCTTGAGTTAAAGTATTTGTGCAAGAGAGCATCTATACTAGTATGTCGAATATCAGAGGGGTAGCCGTGTTAGTCTGAATCTGCAAAAGCGGCGAGGAGTCCTGTGGCACCTTATAGACTAACTGAAGTGTTGGAGCATAAGCTTTCGTGGGCAAAGACCCACTTCGTCAGATGCATGTAGTGGAATTTTCCAGGGGCAGGTATAAATATGCAGGCCAGAATCAGGCTGGAGATGACAAGGTGGATCCAATCAGGGAGGATGAGGCCCACTTCTAGTAGCTGATCTGGAGGTGTGAATTCCAAGAGAGGAGAAGCTGCTTTTGTAGTTAGCAAGCCATTCACAGTCTTTGTTTAATCCAGAGTTGATTGTGTCAAACTTGAAGATGAACTGTAGCTCAGCAGTTTCTCTTTGAAGTCTGGTCCTGAGGTATGTGCCTTTGCGCAAGAGATGTGCTTTTGCACAAGAGCATCCATGCCAGTGTTGACACTCTCTTGCACAAGAAAGCTCCGATGGCCATTTTAGCCATCGGGCTTTCTTGCGCAAGAAATTCATGTTGCCTGTCTACACTGGAATCTTGCGCAAGAACAGTTGCGCATGAGGGCTTATTCCTGAGCAGGAGCATCGTAGTTCTTGCACAAGAAGCACTGATTTCACACATTAGAATGTCAGTGTTCTTGTGCAAAAACTCCCCGCCAGTGTAGACAGGCAGCATGTTTTTGCTCAAAAGCACCCACTTTGGCACAAGATCGCACCAATATAGACACAGCCAGAATGTGTTTCATATTTAGTGCGTTGAGATACAGATGAAGCTCATTCCCCACTCTGGTCTTGCCACATTTTGTTTATGAAAAACATGCAACAGAATATAATGGTGCACGGTGTAAGAGAAGGGTCAAACGGTGGAATCAATCTTGTGTATCAAAAGCCCAGCAAAGTGTATGCAAACCTCCAAAGATCCGAAATAATGCATAGCTCTTAGATAGGTAATAGTGATAATTAATTATTTTCCATCCCCATGCAGAAGAAAAAGTAGAAGATATGAGTATTAATAATTGCAGATCACTTAGACATTTTAAAAACATATTTGTCAAAGAGGTAGGATGATAAACTCTCACTTCAAAATAATTTGTAAAGAAATACAAATAATGGACAAAGGATGAAGCAGTTACACTCAAAGGCTGTGTCTAGACTGGCAAGTTTTTCCACAAAATCATCTGCTTTTGTGGAAAAATTTGTCAGCTGTCTACACTGGCCGCTTGAATTTCCGCAAAAGCACTGACGATCTCGTGTAAGATTGTCAGTGCTTTTGCGGAAATACTATGCTGCTCCCGTTTGGGAAAAAGTCTTTTTCTGAAAAACTTTTGTGCAAAAAGGCCAGTATAGACAGCAGAGATTTGTTTTCCACAAAAAAGCCCCGATCGCAAAAATGGCATTAAAAGCATATCCGGAAAATCATGCCAGTGTAGACGTAGCCAAAGACTAGGGATACGTCTAGACTACAGAGTTCTGTCGACAGAAGTTTTGTCGACAGATACTGTCGACAAAGCTTCTGTCCACAAAGAGCGTCTACACTACATTCAGTTCTGTCGACAAAGCAAGTTGCTTTGTCGACATGGCAGTGTAGACGCAAGGACAGTTTACATGCAATAACACCTTCTGTCGACAGAACTCTGTCGACAGAAGGTGTTATGCCTCGTAAAATGAGGTTTACCAGCGTCGACAAAACTGCTGAGTTCTGTCGACGTTATGTCGACAGAACTCAGCGGTAGTGTAGACGCAGGTATAGTTTTGTCGACAAAAGTCCACTTTTGTCGACAAAACTCTGTAGTCTAGACACACCCTAAATCTGTTCCTGCCTCCTAATCTCAGAATTACTGTATCTCTGTGGGAAATGGACTTTTTAAAGGAATATTACCAAGGACAATAGCTACACTTAAAGATGCCATGCATGTAATGCTTCTTCTAGGGGATGAGATCCACAGAACCAGAACTGTGAGTAGCTAATTCAGCCATGCAGGGGATAAAGCTCTCCTTATCTTCCCCTCTGTGGTCTCTTTACCTGTGCACAGATTGTGGCTTGCACTGCAAAGGGTTGTACGTCAATTGCTCCCACATGCCTCAGGGGTGGGGAAAGAAGTAGTAGCCATCGCTCCACTTCCACTGTTCGCTGCTAGAAAAGACTGGATACAAAGAGGAGAGCATGATGGCTGATCAGTAAAGGGCCATAGCAGATGATTCTCCTCAGAGTAGGAAAGGAACATGGGAGGAGCTGTGCCTCAGAAGACCACCTTGATGAGTGCCTCCCAGGGCTACTGTTCTACCATGTGTTTTATGAGGGGCTATTTCTAAAGGCATAAATAATTTGGGCCTAGCCAGGGACGCCATTTCAGACAATTAGGATATACTGTGAAAAACCAGAAAATAATTAGGATAATCAGAGTCCTGGATGAAAATACTATATGTGCAGTCAGAGAAGGTCATTGACATCAGTCAATGGATTACACTGGAGCAAGGCAAAGCAAGAGTGTATTATATCCTCATTATTGTTTGCATTGGTCATTGACTATTGTCCTAAAAAAGTTACCACAGAAGGCAAAAGAGGAAATTGTATGAATAAATGATAAAATACATTGGGTTGATTTTGTTTTTGCTCGTGATATTGTCCTACTCAATTTAACATATCACTTTCTGGAAGGAAAGACCCAGCTTTTGGTCCATATGCAAAACAAGTTTAATTTGCTCATGAAGAAAGGGAAGCCCAAATATAGGACAAGTATCAGAGTTGACGTAAGTAAGTAGAAGTAAGTCATTTTACTTTTCTGGGGAAAGAGATGTTCAATGATGATGACACACAGCCAGACATGAAGCAACAAACGAGTAGCAAACAACGTTCATGAAATTGAAAAGATTGGGGGAGGAGGTAACATGATCAACAGTGATACACAAAATACCAATTTTTTAAACATCATCATCACAACAGTCCTCCTTTCTTGGGCAGAGTTATGGAGAGCCACAACAATTGTTAAGATGATCGATTCATTCCAAAGTAAGTGACGAAGGAAGATTTTCAGAGTTAGAGAATTTCTTATACAGCAGAAATTCTTAGTAGAGAGCACCAGCTTAAAACATCAAACATGACAAGAAGATGGACATTTCTAGGACATGTTTAAGGTTGCCCACAACATGACTTCCATGCCAAGTAAGAACATGGACTACAGCTAGAAAGAGAAAAGAGGACAACATAAAAGAAACCTTCAACAGAATTACACAGAAAGAAACTAAATCCATCCACATGATACTTGGAAGACCCAGAACAAGATGGAAATCCATCCATATGCAGCGAGGTCATGGGAGGCTAACAAAAGAAGGGTTTCAAAATAAAACCCAGCAAATAGTATAGGAAAAGGTTAAAGAATTCTGTAAATGACTATTTGTAGGAATAAAAAATGGAAGGCAATTAACTGTTTTAAAAAAAAAGACGAGGAGAATTTTTGTTTATTCCTGCCCCCTGCTGCAGGTAGAGAGTTGCACACAGGCAGCCATTTTCAGTGCACAAGAGGTATTGGTCCCACAAAACCCAGATACATATTCTTGAGCACCATCTACTGGTGACTTATTTATTAACTACACATATAGAGAGAGTCATCTATTTTATACAACAGTGCCATATTACCATTCAGTATCTACATCTGATCTAAGGACTTTTTTCCACTAGCACTTACATAAATGAATAAAGATAAAGCCACCTACATAAGTAACTTGATTCACATACATATTTGTAGGTTAAGCTCCTATACTTTGCTTATTATCCTTTAAGCCCAAATATACATGGTGGTCTCTTTACTATATAGAACCTCAGTGAAGTCCACTTGTGGTATAAAGATCTTAGATTGAAAGCTCCTTGAGGCAGGGACTTAACTTCCTACAGGTCTTATTTAGCACTCTTAAGGGTGGTGAGTGCTTTAAAGGTGTGCTTATATGGTTGTTGTCCAAAGGAGGAGCTATAGGAAGGCCAAGGATAGGCCACTATTTTCTTTCTTAGGTCCACAAAACAAATTAACAAGGACTATCATATGCTAAAAGTTAGTGATATTGTCAATGTTATCTTCGGGACATAACATCTACAGGAGTGAGATCATGAATGCATTTTGATCTGCTCTGTGTAGTAGGTGTAAGATATCAGATATATTCCTGTAAAAGTTAAGTTTGTCACATGCTCTTTTTTGGTACATCTAAAAATATACTTTAGAAAGTCTGGGTAGGGTAGGCTAGGCAGTGGTATCTGAGGGCTGAAAGATGTTCTGTTGGAGCGTGTGGTACAGTCAGGTTGACTCACTAAAACATGAGAAGACAGCATCCTACTAGTGCGAGAAAGATCACTATTTCAAATAGGCTTAATTACACAGACTTTAACATCATGAGACTTGTTTTTTTAAACACTGGAAATGAAGAAGACTGCTATAAAAATCATTGCAGCATGCTGCTGTAATATGTAGATACACTGCTTGAATTAGGTCTTGCAGCATCAAGCCTTTTATATCCTTAGAGTGGGGATCCAGTACTGAAAGAGTTAAAAAACAGCAGGTTCAATTAATTATAACACTGGAATGTTAACTACCTCCTAGACCTCTCTAGGGCACCATAAATCAATAGTCAATACAATCATACTAGGAAAGTATGTGTCATTTTCAATCCAATGCAGTGGCTAGCTTATTATTCTTTTGGATTAAATAAGAATCACAAAAATATCAAGCCTTGTAATAGAAATAGCATTTTCCTTCAGTTTGACTAGCAAGTAACATTTCCTCCATCAATCCAAGAAGTGATGCAATAGCAGTTTGTATGGATGTAATTGTATATTTTGCAAGAATCAAAAATAAAGGTTTAAATGTATTATTAAAATCATTGCTTGGAGGCAGGCATTTTGAACACCTACAATCATTTTAATTGCATGTTCCAGATTTTTTTGTTTTGGAGAATTTTATGTCAGAAGCTGAAGTTAAAATGAATACTTCACAACATATTTTCCTGAGTTACAGTAATAAGTTTTTCTCTATGGGGAAATAGAGCGGTTTGTACAGAGTGTTATATTTTTAGTTTTATGGAAAGGTTTTGGGAAGAGATTGTGCCAAACAAAACATGTGCAGTAACCAACATGCAAACTACTGTCAATTAAATAAGTCTGGAGGCCAGAAAAGAACAAGCTTGGAAACTAAAGACTAAATTCCAATCTCATAAGAAGCGACAGCAAAATCTTGCACTGACTAGGACTGTGTAAGTCTACTGATTTTCACATTTTCAAATGATGAAATTGATGAAATTACCTCTCTTGGGGGACTTTTATACCTAGATAGATATTTGCCTTTTTTTCATGTGAAGAACAGCTGACTCATGACAAAATATCAGGTTTCTGCCTAGAAAAATGGTCTTGTGTTCACTACAAATGTCAGGCAAAACCCAAATCTGAGAGAGAGAAGACGGCCTTGTGGTTAAGGCACTGAACTGTAACTAAGAGATCTAGGGCAATCCCACAGACAGAGACAAACGCCTACGAGATCTTTACCAGGCATTCTTGAAGCTTAAATATCTACCTTAGGAAGTGAGAAAACAGATTGACAGAGCCAGGTGAGTATCCAGAAGTCACCTATTTCAAGACAGGCCCAACAAGGGAAATAACAAAATGTCACTGGCATCACCTGCAGCCCCCAGCTTAAATCCCTTCAATGAATCATTGACAATCTGTATCTCATCCTTGAAAATGATCCCTCATTCTTACAGACCTCAGGAGACAGGCCAGTCCTCACCTACAGACAGCCCCCTTACCTGAAGCAAATACCAGCAGCCATGCACCACACCACAGAACACCTATCCCTGCAACAAACCCCATTGCCAACATTGGCCACATATCTATATAAACGACACTATGACAGGACCTAACCACATAAGTCACACCATCAGGGTGACTAATGTGATATATTCCATCAAGTGATAGCAATTCCCCTCTTCCGTGTATATTGGCCAAACTGGACAGTCTTTGTGTCAAAGGAAAAATGAACACAAATCAGACATCAGGAAAGTTAACACACACAAACCTGTGTGTTATTCTTCTATAAAATAATTTTATCACCTGATTACAGAGGGAGACAGCTGAACTGGATTTTATTTACAAGTTCAATATGATCAACTCAGGCTCGAATAAATATCTTAACGGGTTAACACACTACAAAGGCAATTTATCTGCCCTTGATATTTTCATCTCCTTACCAAATGCTGTGAATGAGATGCATCCACATTAGTTACATTAACACTGGTCCTACAATTGACAGATAACTTCTTTTGCTGTTATATATATATCCCAAATGTTGTAATTTCCACTCCAACTCATCTGATGAAGTAGGTTTTACCCACAAAAGTTCACGACTGAATACATTTGTAAGTCTCTACGGTGCCACAGGACTGCTTATTGTTTTTAGAGTCACAGACTAACATGCCTACCCCAAATGGAATTGCAGCTAGGAGGTGAGGGCAGAGGGTGTGCTACCTACTGAAGCTGCTCAGGCCTGAAGGAGGCATTTTCTTTCAGGGTGGCAGAGCAGCCAGTCCCAATATTCTGACTTGAAATCATGTCTGCAACCCCTCTCGTGTTTCTGATAGAACCTATGGCACAAAGCGGCCTGGAGTGACTCAGTGCTCCAGGGATGATCAAGCAAAGGAGCAGGGGAAGAGACATAATGACTGGCTCAGAACTTACCCCCACTCTCCTGAGTGGCAGACAGAGAGGTGCAGAAGACAGGGCCCAGAGCTTCCGTCATTTGTGACAAGCTGAAAATCTCTTTGCCCTCTCTTTTTCCTCTCATTTTCTCCATTGCTCCTTTGTCTAGAATGATGTTTATGGTGAAAAGGGCTCTCAGTCTGATTCACTGACTTTTGCAGTGCTGCTCCCGATGTACCCTGGTATAAGAGGGTTGAGAATCAGATTGAGAATCTTGTGGGTCTTTTCATTTGCCACCCTTTTTCATATGACCAGAGGCAGAAGGTTGGACAGTTGTAAGGCAGCTTACACTCATAGGAAGGGCACCTCCTTTAAACACACACACACGCAAATCTTGAATTTCATTAAGCTTAATGCATTTGCAGCCATTTGGATTTGATAGAAAGCCCTTTCCTATGTAGTATTTAAACTCATCAAGAGCACTAATCAATGGCTGGTAGTTAAATACCTTCTTAACTTTTTATGTGAATTGTCCTTGTGCCATGTGCTATGATGTCTTTATGGCAGGATCATTAAGGAGAATCACAAAGATTAATAAAACTATAAGGCAAATTAGATGCAAGGGTTTCCATTAAATAGAACAGGATTACAGACAAATGAAACATTATGGTAGTTTGAACTACAATATTTTGAGTTTCTTTGCATCCTGTTCTTGCTGGTATTTTTTTCAGTCTTCTATGACATTCATACTAAACATGTATAAAACAGGCAAATTCTTGTGAAAGCCTGGAGTTGGAAAATGTGCGCATTATCAGACTTCCATACTGCTATTCTGCCTCCTCTATGAAAATAAAAAAGACTTGGAATGAAAAAAAAGGGCAGAAAAAAGAAACACTGACTTAGGAGGGTTTTATCCCAGGTCAGATCTCATAGATGAAACCAGTATTGACCTAGATAGAACCCCAAGATCTAAGCACAGAGGCAACAACTCTGTTTAAAAAAAGATAGGCTGTAATGGAAAAACAGGTGGTTGGGTTTGATGCAAAACTATCGGAGTGTAATGTCATGGCCTGTGTTATGCAGGTCACTAGATTACTCTAGTGATCCCTTCTGGTCCAGACATCCATGAGATTTACAGCAGTAAAGGTCAGTTCTACCCCTCTCAAGGCCTCTTTGCTTAGTCCAGGGTCTAACCTGATGGAGTAGATGTGAGTGCAGAGCCAGGCAAATGTGCATGCATCAACTCCTCTCCTTTGCTCCACCCAGTTTCTGCAAGCAAGAATCTGGGCGGAGCAAAGCCCCTAGGTACATGATCTTTTCCTGTGGAGTTAATATCCTGATTCTCATTTACATCAAGGTCACTTTGCTCTGGAAATGTAAAAGGGGATTTAAAGTAGACATAAATCACATTTGCAAAGGAAGGAGACTTAGTTGCAAATTGAAATCCAGCCCTTAAGGATTTTAACTCTGTGGTGCACTTATCCACGTAGACTTGGTGAAGCTTTTCTTGGACTACCACAGGACATGGGAGAAGAAGTGAAAGAGTATACCAGAGCAGCAATCCTAATGCCACCTTTTTTATGCAATTATTATTAGGCTTTGAAGTAGTTATAGTAAATGAGGAATTGGGATTTAGCCTTTTATGGACTTATGAGCTAACTGAAATTTTTCATATATAAAATTTGTTTGCAAATGCCATTTTCCTTCATTTTTCTTTCAGGTATGTTTTGGGAAGTGTTCTGGTTTTCACTGGAATATTGGTTTCCAGTTCTTTTTATCCCCTTTTCTGTCCCTTCCTGATAATTATTTTTAGAGACAACACAAAAAAGGACAAATGTGTGGGGTAGCATGGAATGGCAGAGGAGAAAAATGGAAAAAAAGTCCCCCAAATAAAAAATTATAAAAACAAACCTTGTCTAAAATACTGAATTAATAAATGAAAAACGTGATCTTTTCAACAGTGCAAAATGATTTTTGTATGAAAAAGTGTTTTATTGTTTCTGCTCAGTTCCATTACATAATTTGCAGTTTCTCTATCACTTATTTCTGACAGTAAGAAAGCATGTAGTTAGCACTCTGAACAGAGATTCAGGATTTCATGGTTCAATGCCTAGCTCTGTGGCCCGTGGGCAAGTATCTCTAACCATTCTGCATCTCAGTTTCCCATCTGTAAAATGGGAATAATAATTCCTTTCTTCCATTCTTAGCCTTATGAAAACGTAAGCACTTTCAGGCAGAAACTTCTCTTTCTGTGTATATAGAAACTCCTAATATAATGGAGGCCTGGTCTTAATCTTTTTTCCATGACAGGTTAAGGTGAAGTCTCCAAATCCTATCACATGAAGAGATGCAGTTTCTTTCAGAAGTTTTGGAAGCTAACTAGCTTCCTACCACAGTTGTTGCTTGTTTTAAAATTTTTCTCTATCCTGAAAAAACAAATCTCAGGCATGTGCTTTAGTAAGACACTCAATAAAATTCTTATTGTTCTTTTGACCTGTTAATGGCCCCAGTCTGAAAGTGTGACAGAGCTTAATGGAATCTTCACTGCTGTTTTGGTCTATAGTGTCAATGGAAGTTTGTGTAACTAAAAAAATATTTTCTGTATAATCCATGCACTGTGCTGTACCTGAATAGTAATTATACATACTGAAATTACTATGGAAAAAGTAGTAGTTATGTACACATGGTAGCTGATTTTTAGACCTGAGAATCAGACTTTTCTTTAATTACCAAAGGAACTAAGTCACATTGTAAACAGATGGCTTATATTCTATGCTGAAACAATGCTATTTTAGCAATTCAGGACAGCCAAAGATCACTAGCCACAAATACTGTAATAATTTCTTTGGCTTGTCCTCCCTGAATTGAAATAGCCAATATAATACCATCTAAAAATAGTGCAAAGATAATTCATTCTTGAACTGAGGCATGAGCAAACTGAGTCCATCCTCTTCTACAAAGTTTTCACTTCTGATTGTAGCCATTTTCAGTTAGGAGTAAATCCTCTCCCAAGATCACAGCTCAACTAGGTGGACTGAGTGCTGTGAAGAAAGGTATTTAGGGTCTAAAAAAGAAACAAAAACCACAAGGTCATTTAGCAATAGCAGAGCTACTTGCAGCCTCTGTTGGCTACAGTAGCTCCTGTTCCTATGCAGACAATGGCTGATTGAAAGTCTGCCAATTAGGTCAGAAAATGGGTTTATTTTCTCAGAAATAAATTGAACAAAATTGAATTGTTCCAAGCTGGAAAAACTGCTGCAATGCCTCATGGGAATTGTAATTTGGGTGTCTAAGCTCCAACATGGGAGTCCACAGCCATGCTACAAAATGGGAGATGTCCTTCAAGCACGGAACTCATAACCCAAATGAGAAACAACTGAAATACAACCCTCATGAAGTCCTGTGGTAACTTATGGAAATCAATATTTTGGGGACTTGGGGAAATTAATTTTAAATTGTCCACAGAAAGTAGATATTTTTCATGAAAAAATCATATAGTCAAAACCCAAGTTTTATGTGACAGTTTATATTGAAAATTTTTGACCAGCCCCGACCACCAACACCAGATTTAGTACTTTGTGATTAAATAGAAACCTGACACAGTTAAATGTACAGAGAATTGTCAACATTACCTGTGTGATCTACATTGTTTCTAGAAATGTAGTGAACAGGTATCTTTTTATTAACTTTATTCTGATAGCTCTACATCTTCCCTCATTGCCTGCCATGGCCTGCTGGGGGAAATGCATCACTAGCGAAATGCACCATTCAGAAGATGCCACCCTGGTTCTCCTGCATTAAAAGCTTCTCTTGGGACTCCAGCATTGCACTCCAGGAGCTTTCTGCCCTTGTTTAACACAGCGATAAAAACCTCAGTTGACACTGGTGTTAAGCATGGTGGATGCAAGTGATGCACCCGATGAACAAACATCTTCATTTTAATACCGGGGAGTGACTTATTGTAGCTAATTATAGAGATTTACAGCTATTTATGTGAACTTGAGAAAACAGAAAACATTCATTTGTCGGTAGCGTAACTGCCGGGTGGAGGCAGCCTAGATGTATGGAGATGAATGCTAGTCTGTATCTTGTTATGCACAACTTTACTATGTAAATTTGAACTTCAGTGAGTAGCTACTTGGCAAGTTAGAACGTATAATTATATGCACACACAGAAAGCCCATGGAAAGTGACATTTCAACATTGTTTCTTTGTCACACATCAGTTAAATATAGAAAGAGCCATATTTACTTAATTTGCAGTAAATATTTACTTAACTTGCACCTGCTGCTCATACGCAAAATATGCCATTATTACACAGGGTCCATTCTCCTCCATGGCGTTTTTATGAAGAAAACAAAGTCAGTTTGGTTCATCCTTATTTGCCTCATTTCAAGCCTCAGAGGAGCTGCCCTTCTAGGGGAATGGTAAACAAAAAACAAAAAACAAAATCAACATTCATTTGCAGGGGAAAAAATTGCTGCCTTTGTGAACATTCAATAATTAGCCCAGCATTACTGTGATTTGATGGGATGAATTCCAGAAACAGGTTTTTTCTCCTTTCAAGGGCTGTCTGTCTTTCAAGGGCTACCAATATGAACACTCAGCAGCAGCAGCATATTACACGAAATATGTGGCTAAATTGTAATGAGCCAGCAGGAACCAAGACAACATGGTAGATTATAGCCTGCTATTATGCCACTGCTGGTTACAGGCTTGCATATTTCACAGGTTTTTATGCTGGAGGAGAATAATGGATAAAACTAATTTAAATAAGTTTTCATACCACTTGCAACTAATGCAGTCTTCAGAGGGCCAGAGCTAATGCTCAAGATGACCCAAATTCATTCCTGGTTCTGTAGAATGACTAGTTTAAATGCAAAGTTCCCAAGCTTCCTAGGAATGGTCTAAGTTGATATCTAGAATTCCTAAGTTATTATTTTGAACAACAAGCAGCTCACAATCTTTAATGCTTTTATTCTTACAACACCCTGTCAGACAGAGAGGTGCTATAACCTCGTTTTTACAGAGGGAGCACTGAGCCAGAGTTTACACTGTGATAAATAACCTGCAGCACCAAATCTCAGGGCGAGGCCCGTCGATGGGGGGCAGGGAGAAGACAAAGAGCACAGTTGCTCTGGAGCCCAGTGAGACTCTGGCAGTATCGAGAGCCCTGAGCCTTTTAAATTGCCACAGAAGCACTGTGTGGAGCACTCCGGGTGGCTCTTAGGGCTGCTGGGAGAAGTGGGGGCACGGCATGGCGCACTGCAGGCAGTGTTGGTGGCGGGGGGTGGGGAGAGCACCATCGTCCCGGTGATGCTGAGGGTCAGCTTCCTTCAGTCCAACCCCTTCCACCTGAGGCCCTGCCACTTTACCTAGGGGCATGACCTGGCTGTCAGCTCACCTGCTCAGCCCAGTAAGCTTCAACTGCTTGTATGAAGATATCAGCAGAGATGTTTGGGCTCAGGCTGGCACCGGGCCTCTGAGATCTCTCCTGACCAAGTTACAGAGTGTGGGCTCCAGCCCAAGGCCAAAAATCCACATTGCAGTTTTATAGCCCCACAGGCCAAACCCGGACATCTCCAATCAGCTGCCCCCGGCTGTGCTGCAGGTCCTATTACTGTGTACTCATTCCCGAAGTGATTTGCCAAGGGTCACACAAGCAGCTGTGGCAGAGTGGGAAATTGAACCCATGTCTCCACTTAGCAACCTAGCCATATATCAGCACCCTCCCTTATACAGTAATAGGGTCAGATTCTTCCACCCTTTCCTCTGCCTGTAAGATGTCTCAAGCAATGGTCTCAAGTTACAGTGGGGGAGGTCTAGGTTGGATATTAGGAAAAACTATTTCACTAGGAGGGTGGTGAAGTACTGGAATGGGTTATCTAGGGAGGTGGTGCAATCTCCATCCCTAGGGGTTTTTAAGTCCCCACTTGACAAAGCCCTGACTGGGATGATTTAGTTGGGATTGGTCCTGCGTTGGGCAGGGGTCTGGACTCAATGACTCCTGAGGTCTCTTCCAGCCCTAGGATTCTATGATGTCTCATTGGTTTCAGCCTGAGCAGAGACTTGGTACAATGAAGAATGAGGCCCAGACTAAGGGCATGTCTACACTAGGAATTTATTGTGAAATAATAACTCCTGAAATATCTGTTTCAAAATAGCGTGTCCATTACAGGAAAGCTTCGAAATAACCCTGAGGAAGGCTCCCTTGATGTGGAGGCACTAACTCTACTTAGAGCCCCAGGAAGCACTGGGGAGAAATTACTTTTAATTACTGGGGGTATGTCTACACTACAAAGTTAATTAGAACTAACTGACGTTAGTTCGAATTAACTTTGATAGACGCTATACTAGCGCTCCGCTAGTTCGAACTTAATTCGAACTAGTGGAGCGCTTAATTTGAACTAGGTAAACCTCATTCTACGAGGACTAAGCCTAGTTTGAACTAGCTAGTTCGAATTAAGGGGTGTGTAGCCCCTTAATTCGATCTAGTGGGAGGCTAGCCCTCTCCAGCTTTCCCTGGTGGCCACTCTGGCCAACACCAGGGAAACTCTATTGCCCCCCTCCCGGCCCCGGACCCCTTAAAGGGGCACGGGCTGGCTACGATGCCCGTGCCAGGTGCAAGCCTGCCAGCACCCAGCCAGCAGACCCTGCACCTGGCATGGCTCGAGCCAGCCACCCGATGCCCCCCAGCCCTCCCCCTCTTCCTGGGACCAGGCTGGTGGCTCCTGGGAGCTTGCCCGGGACCGCAAGAGGTGGGCACCCACCTGGTCTAGTGCGGACATCGTGGACCTCATCCACGACCTCTGCACTAGGCACAGGAAAGTGGCCGTCTAGGGCAGGAGAGCTGCCAGCCTGGCCACCCAGGAGCAGGTGTGCATGAAAATCAAGGTGGTCCACTGAGACCCCCGACCCTGAGCCCTGAGCTTACAATGGCCGTACTGGGTCAGACCAAAGGTCCATCTAGCCCAGTAGCCTGTCTGCCGACAGCGGCCAACCCTAGGGACCCTGGAGGGGATGGACCGAAGACAGTGACCAAGCCATTTGTCTCCTGCCATCCCTCTCCAGCCTTCCACAAACTTTGGGCAGGGACACCACTCCTACCCCCTGGCTAATACCACTCCATGGACCCAACCTCCATGACTTGATCTCACTTCTCTTTAAACTCTGTTCTAGTTCTAGCCTTCACAGCCTCCTGCAGCAAGGAGTTCCACAGGTTGACTCTGCTTTGTGAAGAACAACTTTCTGTTACTAGTTTGAAGCCTGCTACCCATTCCTTTCCTTTGGTGTCCTCTAGTCCTTCTATTATGAGAACTAATGAATAACTTTTCTTGATGCACCCTCTCCACCCCACTCATGCTTTTATAGACCTCTATCCTATCCCCCCTCAGTCTCCTCTTTTCTAAACTGAAAAGTCCCAGTCTCTTTAGCCTCTCTTCATATGGGACCTGTTCCAAACCCCTGATCATTTTAGTTGCCCTCCCCTCTCCCACCTCCTTTTCCCAGTCTCCCCGAGTTTTGTTCAATTAAGAGAGATTCTATTTTTGACCACACGTTTTCTTTATTTTGTACATCAGGAAGGGGCGCTAGGGAAGGGTAAGTGGAAGGAGGTGAGGGAGGAATGGGGTACGAGCCCCCAATGGGGAGGACTGGGCTGTCTCTGTGGGCTTCTGGGGGTGGAAGCTCTCCTGCAGCCCCCCAATTGCCCCCTCTCCCCAGATGGCAGTCTACGGCAAGTGCAGACGGTCTGATGGCCGAGTGCTGTGATGTGCCCATTGTGGGCACTCAGGGCACTTCAAGTCAGGACTGCTTTGCAAGCAGGGCACCCCTGAGAACTGTCTGTCCGGGGTGGGGGTCGGGTCCCTTTAAGCACAGCCCTCGGCTAGCCGGAGGCAGCAGCTCCACGCTCTAAGTCCTCATCTGATGCCCTGCCGGCACTGCTTCCGGCCATCCTTAACCCCAGTTCAGGGTCCACTTAATGTGGACATGCTAGTTCGAATTAGCAAAATGCTAATTCGAACTAGTTTTTTAGTCTGGATCCGTTAGTTCGAATTAGCTTAGTTTGAATTAACTAATTCGAACTAAGTTAGTTCGAATTAGCGCTGTAGTGTAGACATACCCTGGGATGCGTAGTTATTTCGAAATAACAAGTGTGAAGCATAACTGCTATTTTGAAATAAGCGTTATTGCTCGTGGAAAGCAGAAGTTATTATTTCAAAATAACTAGCCCCATATTTCAAAATAACAAGCTTGATAGTGTGGATGTTCCATTTGTTATTTCAAACCAGGGCTGTGTGTGCCAGAACCTGCCCATTAGATCTATTCGTCTGAGTTCAATACTTTTCCAAGCTCTAGCTGACAAATAATTAAAATGTAATCCAGAGAAAGAAACACACAGAATAATCTTACAGATAGCTCCTGCAGGTTCAGTGTGCCTGGGTACTTCACAAATCATATATTCAGCAATCATGTCAACTGCCACTGAAATGCAGCCACCTCTGGAGGTGAACATGATAACCATTGTACAGCTACAGGTAAGGGCAGAAAGGGAAGAATCCTGTGTCCGGCTGAAACCACAGGAGGGGAATTTACTGGATGGAGGCTAGTGAAATATAAATACCCCAACCCACAGACTCCCTTACTCTTCTGAATGATATTTTTTCCTCTCTCTTTTTCTTGTAAGAAATGAAGACATGGCTGGAGTGTTCCCAAATAGTACCTGCCTAAAGGCATCCTGTGTAGTTTTTGAGTTTAATACTTACAATAGTTTAAATACTGCACCTCAAATATGTTGGTCAGGCATTTCAGAAGGAAAGGGAGAGCAGACTCCTTTGGGGCTACATTCCCTCTTTTTGAGCTTCTTCGCCCTCCCTTACCCCCTGCAGCTTTAATGATTATTTCTAGCTTAAGAGATCAATGGAAATTCTAAATACACTCTCATGATATCTGGGCTTGTATTCACTTACAAATGATAACTGCCCTTTGTGTGGGTGTCTGGGTTGGTAATAAATACAATAAGCATTACAAGCCTGGAAAGATGCCACAAAGGATACCAATTGATAGTTAAAACGACATATGGCATCATTATAGCTAATTAACAAAAATATTTTAAAAACCAGAATGGAAAGTCTGTAAAAGTACCTAAAACCAACAAAACTGGATGGGTTTTTTGTTGACGAAACCTCCTGAAATGGCAAGTGGAGCAAATTGCACAACCCTCAACTGATGTTTCTAAAAGGGCAATAAACAAAAATACCCACATGCAACTGCCAGGATGGAAAATTAAAAAGGAGAAGAAATCAGTATTTTTAGATAGGATACAACATCACTGTTTTGTTCTACATCTCCATAAAGTCTGCTTTTTTTCTGCGATGTCATCATTACTAAATTATGTTTAAGCATTTGTTCTGATTTTTCTTTTGTTTTTCATTTCTCTGTGCTGTTAGATTTCTGTCCATTAACTCCTCTTAAACCTTCCTTGCTCCCTCCCAATTTTAAGCTTCTTTCAAAGAATATAGCTGTATTGCAGGCCTGTTAGACTTCAATTAACGAGGAAAAAATCGGCTCCTTTTAATAAAGGCATGCTATTCCAAAAGGCTTTTCTCAAGCCTATTTAGGTCTTTGTTTTCTCTCTCCCAGGGCAAAAAATTGTAATTCATCCTGGTACCACTGAGAACCTTCTCTAGGAAGTGCAAACCAACCAGAAATTCAGTGGCTACTGGCTAAACTTCAAAAGACTGAACGTAGCCCCAGCATGGTGGCTGAACATACAAGTTAGCAAGAGCTGGATGCATTATACATTTGTCTGTCTTGAATTTTTATCACAGAAGAACCATTTTGATTGGGTCTAATTCCTTTGTGAGTTCTAACAGTTCCTGGCCCACATTTGTCATCCTTTTCATTGTATTCCTGCCTCACTCCGGCTATAAAGCATCCTTCTTCACTCCTTCCCTGCTCCTTGGGAAGCAAGAGCTTGCCTGAGTGGTTTTGAAAGGAGGGTGCATTAGCCAAGTTACTTCTATGAAAGAGACAAGGATTCTTTCATGGCATATTCACATTTTCATAGGGGAAAACTATGAACAACCACCAAGTATTTTCCAAGGGTGTATTTTTAAGTTTACATTTCCCGCGGTCCAAGGGTCATTAGTAGCACACGACAGGAAACAGCTTTCATGACCCACTGAAAATTTGCACAATTTCAAAATTTTTCTTTTTGAATGAGAATGAAAGAAAGATGTGAAATTTTGGCCTGAAATACAAGACTTATCCCACTACCCTGTAACAGCCAATCACCCAGGCTATGTCTAGACTGCAGGCTTCTTTCGAAAGAGCCTCTTTCGAAAGATCGCATCTAGACTGCAGGCGGATCTTTCGAAAGAGCAATCCGCTTTTTCGAAAGAGAGCGCCCAGCGAGTCTGGATGCTCTCTTTTGAAGAAGCCCTATTTACATTGAAGAACGCCTTCTTTTGAAAGAGGAACTTTCGAAAGAAGGCGTTCTTCCTCGTGAAACGAGGTTTACCGCCGTCGAAAGAAAAGAAAATAATTAAAAGAAATAATTTCGAAAGAACGTGGCTTGAGTCTGGATGCAGGGGAAGTTTTTCCGGGAAAAGGCTACTTTTCCCGAAAAAACCCCTGAGTCTGGACACGGCCCCAATGATTAGGGCATTCACCTGGGATCTGGGGGTATGTATAAACAGCAAAGTTATTTCGAAATAACTTTACTAGCATCTACACAGCCAAATCGCTATTTTGAAATTAATTCAAAATAGCAGAGTGCTTATTTGGAATTTGGTAAACCTCATTCCACAAGGAATAAAACCAAATTCGGAATAGCTATGTTGAAATAAGTGCTGTGTAAACACTTACATCGAACTAGGGGGCCTCCAGCCTTCCCAGGGTGCCCTAGTGGCCACTCCAGCCTCAAACAAGAACACTCCTCTCCCTCCCCCCTTCCCTGGATTCCTTAAAGGGATTGACTCTGGCCACAGTGCCTGTGCCAGCTCCAAGCCTGCCAGCCCAGAGCCAGCAGTCACTGCTCCTGACCCAGTGGCTCCAAAACATGTGCCAGCAAGCCACTGGCAGCCAGCCTTTCACCGCTCCCCAGGAGCAGTCTGCCAGCTCCCAGGAGCCAGCCAGGGCTTGGAGAAGGAAGGTGACTTCCTGGTCCAGGGTGGAGATCATGGATCTTATTCAGGTTTGGGGGGATGCCCCCAATGTCCATGATCTCCACACTAGATGAAGGAATGCAGCCGTCTATGGCAGGATAGCTGCCAGCCTGGCCACCAACGGCCACCCCTGAGCACTGAGCTTCCCCTCCCCCTTCTTCCCCTTGCTTCCCCCTTCTAGCTCCCTCCTCACAGGTTTCCCCCTTCCCTCTCCTACACTTTCTTCTCCCCTCTCCCATCTCCTTTCCCCAGTCTCACCAGAATTTCATCCCCCCCCCTCAGTTTTGTTAAATAAAGAGAGTTTGTGTTCATGAAAATATATGTATTTTATTTGACATCAGGAAGGGGGGTTAAGGAGGGGTAAGTGGAAGGATGTGAGGGATGAATGAGGCACAAGCCCCGAGTGGGGCAGACCAGGGAGGCTCTTAGTGCTCCTCAAGGTGGAAGCTCTCCCGCAGGGCCTCCTGGATACTGACAGGTACCCAATGGACCTCATGGATGGCAGCCTGCAAAAAGTGTATCCAGGCTCGCAGCAACATGTCCAAGAGAAGCACCAGAGTGCCCAGGAGCAGCTCTGGCTCCATGTTGCAGGGTGCTGTGGTGTCCTGAGCAAGGGCAACCAGAGCACGCTGAGACAAAATGCTTTGCTGTCCCTCATTGAGGTAGGCAAGCAAGAAGGAAAGCTGAGAACCAACTGTCTGGGGGGGGGGGAGGGGTCCCTTTAAGCACAGGCCTCAGATAGCCTCAGGCAGCAGCCATACAAAGTAACTCCTGACCTGATGCCCTGCTGGACCTGGTTCGGGCCAGTTTTAAATGCAATTCAGTGTCCACTCAGTGTGGACGCGCTATTTCAAAATAGAAAAACACTATTTCGAAATGCATTTTGGTGTAGACATGGTATTCCTAAATAACTTATTTCAAATTAACTATTTTGAAATAAGATATTTCGAAATAATGGTATAGTATGGACATACCCTGAGAGATTCAGGTACAAGGCCCTACTTTGAAGCAGGCACAGAAGAGAGGTGGACCTTGGTGTCCAACATCCCAGACCAAACCACCAGGCTATTGGCTATCCTATGATGGAGGTTGGTGAACTTGGAGTCTCTTTCTCCTCCTTCCCTCCCTTTCCTGCTCCACCTGTCTAACCCACCCTAGGCCTGAGACACCTTCCCTGACGAAAAGCTTTGTCAAAACCAATGAAGTCTGAGGAAAAGTTCCTGTTTTAGTGAATCAGCATTTTCTGGTGGAAAAATATGTTGTCAGGTTTCCCAATCTGAGCATGAGCAGAGACACGCAGTGCCCTACCCAAGGGGCAGCTCCAGGGGGCAGTGTGACAGGAGCACAATTTCTTCCCTGCTTTCTCTTTGCTCTGGGCCAAGTGGTTTCAATTTGCTATTGCCCCATTCCAGCCCTATGGCAAGCCTGCTTTGGCTCAACTACAAGGGCTGGCAAGTACATGCATATAGAGGAGGTTCAAAGCTCTGCCCACTGACCTATCCCTTCCTTACCTCTTATTCCTGTGTGCCAGGAACCAGGAAACCCCCTTTGTTCCCTTGCACAGGCATGCTGTTGAAGTCCAATCTAGCCCAAGTCGTCTAGAAGATAAAAAGTTTAACAAGGTAATCTTAAAATGCACATGAAACCCACCTAATATACACATTCTGGTTCTTTAATTCGAAATCTAAAAATAGTCCCCCACCCCTCACTGTGTTTGTACCAATGTCCTGTTAGCTTTTGATTTCTCCTTTATTTAGCATGCTCAATGGCTTACTTTTGTAGGGTTGCTCTGTACTGCTAGCTGAAATTGAAGAATGATTAGAATGTGTATCCATGATACACACTAACACAACAGATCACAATATGGCTGCTCCCTCTTTTCTAATGCTAGTGTCCAGGTACTGATTCTGTTCTTATTTATCCTTGTTATACCATAATCATTCAGTACACAGTAACTATCAATTTCAGTACAACTAATTTACACTGTGTAACAGATGAAGAATCAGAGTTAGTCGCTCAAGTAAAATGGAACAGAAGTGATCAGCACTATCAGCTGAAGAGATATCTTTGGCTCAGTAGTCCCAGTGCGGGACTGGGAATCTGGAGCCCTGGGCTATAATATTAATGTCCATTGACTTGTGAGACCTGGTTAAATCAATTTACCTCTCCACACTTCAATTTCTCCATTTGTGAATGGGACAATAAGTTACATCCTTTGAAATCTATGGCTAAAATCATTACTAGAGCCAGATCCAAAATCCATTGAAATCAGTGGCAGTCTATTGACTTCAATGAGATTTGAACCAGTTCCTGTAAGATCCAAGTGTTATTAAATGGGATTTGTAAACAGAAATGAAAAATTTGCCAGAGGATGTTATGAAGACTAGGACTTTAACAGGGTTTTTTTTTTTTTTTTTTTTTAAAGCTAGATAAATTCATGAAGGTTAGGTCCATCAATGGCTATTAGCCAGGATGGATAGGAATGGTGTCCCTAGCCTTTGTCTGGAAATGGATGATAGGAGAGGATCACGTGAGGATTACCTGTTATAATCACTCCCTCCGGGGCATCTGGCATTGGCCACTGTCAGCAGACAGGATACTAGGCTAGATGGACCTTTGGGTCTGACCCAGTATGGCCATTCTTACATTCTTATTTGCCTGATAAAATGTGGTGATTTTGCAACTGAAAATGTCGATTTTAAAGAAATTTTCCCATTGTTGGTTGGAAAAATTCAAACCGCCGTATTTTGTTTCAATGGAAAGTTAACTTTTATTTTCACATTTCCAAATCACAGCTTTTTCAGTTTCTGCAAAACTTTGATATTTTATATTGTTTTATTCCATTTCAGGACAGAATGAAATAACAGAATTTCTCAAGGGACAGAACATTTTCTGTTCATTTTCTGAACAGCTCTGCTTGTCAATTTTACTGACAACATGAGCATAAGTTCCAGAACTACACAGCAGAGGCTGCACATTTTTGCTGTGTAGAATAACTGTCAGGAAGAAATGCCACATATTTCATGTTACTGATATGTATGCCACATGGCACAAAAATCTGAAGCCTGCTGTCCATGTTTTGGATAAGTAATTCCAGTTCTTCATTGTGTTCTCCTACATGTGTCAGCATAAAACCCCCACAGGAAATAATACCCATTCAGCTTCCCCCTCCCAGGCATGAAGTTTCTTAACATAGCTTTCAAGAAAACATTGTGTTAATTATCACATACAGACACATGGTGAGTATCAGTTCATTCATGATGAAGGGGGTGCGTCAGAACTTTTGACATTTCATTGGGGTTGTCTGAAACAAATGTACTAAGTTCACCTTTAAGTAACACATTTGGGAATCAATTATGACTGTCAAAATAACTCAATTTACCAAGATATAATAATCCAAGGGGTCTAAATCCTCATAGTATTTTGACATTTGCAAACATGTT
Organism: Pelodiscus sinensis; assembly: GCF_049634645.1. Lineage (NCBI taxonomy): Eukaryota > Metazoa > Chordata > Testudines > Trionychidae > Pelodiscus > Pelodiscus sinensis. The sequence continues at coordinate 35,463,423 of NC_134722.1, forward strand.
TTGCTAGCCATAAACCTAGCCATTCTAGTTCCTAGAATGCAAAAGAGATGATGATTACACTAGGTGTCGGGAACAAAGTATACTCTGAGGGTATGTCTACACTAACCCCCTAGTTCAATCTAGGGCGACCGAAATTGCAAATGAAGCACGGGATTTAAATATCCCGTGCTTCATTAACATGTTCCCGGCCGGTCGCCATTTTAGAAATTGACTAGCCCAAAGTAACTGCCCGCGTCTACACGCGGCAGTGAAATGGGATTCTGAATTAAAGACCTAAATCGAATTAGCTGGTAAACCTCATTCAAGGAGGAATACCAGCTAATTCGATTTAGGGCTTTAATTTGGAATCCCATTTCACTGCCGCATGTAGACGCAGGCAGTTACTTCGGGCAAGTCAATTTCTAAAATGGCGACCGGCCGGGAACATGTTAATGAAGCACGGGATATTGAAATCCCGCACTTCATTTGCAATTTTGGTCGCTCTCATTAGCCTCCCTAGATCAAACTAGGGGGCTAATGTAGACATACCCTGAAAACAGACTTCAATGAAGTAACTTTTCTAGTCAGTAGATGCTAAGTGGTAATTATACTAAAAACACTCCATTATGAGACAATCATCCCCGCCCTGCACCACCTCTTGAGTGATTCCACCTTTCATAACAGGGTTCAAATGTTGGTCTGATAATAAATATATTGGAGAGTACGAAAAAAGGCAATGGGCTACAGAGCTGCTCACAGTGGATCTCATATACCTTGGTCATATGCATGGTATAAGCAATTTGAGACAGAGATTATGTTCCGCCAAGTTTCTGTATACAGTGCCTATTGCTATGGTACTGGGCTTTTAGCTGCTATACAGAAATTATTATTATTATTATTATTATTAACCAAACTTGTAGTATGTGGAATACATGGACAATAATTAACCAGAGAATGAGAAACTCATAATTGCAAAAGTCTCAGATTAAGTGAAAATATATTCCACTGAACTCAAATGAAGCCAATAAGCCTTAGAAATTGTTTAACATGGCCTGTTCTTCATTCCATGTGTGCATGAAATAGCTGTTAATGTTAATAGGAATGACATTCACCCACAGTCAGGCAGATAAAGTGCATGCAGTGCTTATGTGGTGACTGTAAGTATCATGTCTAGAAATGTATTGTGCCAAAGAGAGACACAAGCTGTTAGTTCAAACCTCTCGACAGTAGAAAACTCACAATGCATTTTCAATTGTTGAAGTGCCATGTTCAAGAACGAGAGACAAGATGCACCATCTGAGCCAGTGTTTATGACCAAAAGCAAAATCAGTGACTGAAGAAACTTGTAGTGCTTCTCCAGCTTTGCTGTGTGCAGCATACTATCACATGACCAAACTTCTACTGCATGAAATGGCAAGCTGGGGAAAATAGATAAGGAAAACATTGGTACTGAAATATACAAAGAACTGCAGATACTCTTTATTGTGTAATGAATTAAATTATAGTTGTGTGGTGTAAGCAATTTGTAACTGTTGCTCAAGTATTAAAAAAAATGAACAAAGCAAAAAGTTTGCAGCATTTATGGACCCTCCCCCCTCCAAGTTCTGAATTCTCCTTTAAAGACTTCCTCCAGTTATAAACAAGAATATGTAGGTGTTCTTAACATGAAGTGATTGAGTTGTATTGGACTAAGAACTGTGCTTTAAATCTGGATTACAAAATGTCAGGAACCAAAAAATGGTTTTAAACTAACAAGGATATTCACAGATGTTTTCTACTGTCCACAAAACAAGCATTCTCACTTTGGGGTAGGGACTACAAATTGTTATCAATCAGATTTTGTCCCTCCCTTTCTCATCTTAGGTACAATTTACCCTACGCACTGGACAAGTCTCACAGGAACCTCGGGCATCTGTATTGACAATAATTATTTACACTGGATTTATATTGAAAATACACATGGCTTAGGTTTTATGCTGGTCCTCTGCCCAGTGGTCAGTTGTGCCATAGATGAATAAAGGTGATGGCCCTAATAATCTTAATTAGAACTCAGATCTTCATGTAAAGTTTCTCAGATACCAACCTATGTAAATTCCATTGAACTAGGTGTGTGTGTACTAATTTGTCCCAGTGAAAACAAAGTCCACTGCAAAGAAAGACAGAATTCCCATCCTGCATAAGGCCCCTGAGTCCAGCACAATACTCCAGTCAGCATCCTTCCCTTGTTCACCTTTGCATGAAATAAATTCTAGGATTTTTTTGTCCCCAAAAGGAGCCCTATATCCCTTCAATAAGAGGGAACAGCAGATGAGACTTCAGAGCAGTGAGACTATAATTCATTCAAGTCTCTAATAGTCCAAATATTTTACACACTGTGTAAGAAATACTGCCAGGCTGTTTGCTTTGAATAGCCAGGTTATAGCAAACTGACCCACTGAATGTGTCACAATTGTATGTTTGCATCACTTGCCAGTGCAATGCAATTCATGTTAGCAATGGCTCCTCAGGGCCCTCTCTTAAATAAGCTACTGAAGCCCAAGAGACCACTCTGTATAAAGATCTTAAACAAACAGGAATAGAACCTCTTCATCACCATATGTTTGATTTTGTGCACCATAGGGCTGTTTCACAGAAGATTTCAAGCTACAATCCATATACCACTGGCTCACAGGCTGGTGGTGGTCCAAAGTCAGATCAGATGGGACCAGATTTTTCAGGCATTCACCTCTCATGAAAATGTCTAAATAAGAGCTAATTTTCAGCCATTCTCAGCACCGAGCAGCTCCCTTTAATACTAGACTCTTGTGCTCAGCACTTAAAGGACTGAGATCTGTGGTAAATGTGGCCATTTATTTTGGTGCCAAAACGAGAGCAGAATTTTCTCTGAAATGTCACCTATCGTGCTGCCAAATCACATTTAAAATGTGCCTAAAACTATATTATTTGTTTTCCTACTTTCACTTGTCAGAGATCCATTGAGTCTAACTGGATTGCTGCCAAAACCAGACATAGCTCCATTGAAATCAGCCGGGTGACAATGGAATATATGAGAGAAGAATTAAGTCCATTGTACAGATTGGAGGATATACTATGGCTTTGCGTGACTAGAAAGATGGATCCATAGGAAGGAAGGACTAAAAAAAAATCACTGCTGGGTTCTGGTGAGGGAATTAGTATTCGTTTTTAACACTGAGCTAATGATGTGTGTGACACCTCATTTTCTAAAGGGCCTATTTGAGCCTACCTACCTGTAAGGTCAGAATTTTTTAACCACATAGAAAAACAGCAGGAATGGGGCCAAATAAGCAAACATGTTTCTGATTTTTTCCCTCTATACTTTAAGGAAATCTTGAACTCATCAGGTATGTAAGTTAAAGGAACCCCCAGGCACTTTTTGCTTGCTTGGCCAGCATCATATGCTAGTGCTCATTGACCTTGACAGCATTACACAGAAGCTATTTTCACATGAATGAATTATTCTTGAATAATTTCACCAATATATTAAGAGCAAAGACACTTTCCTGGAAATATTAGCTTTTTCTTTCCCCCTTTTATCTTCAACAAACAGATAGTATGAATCTTGCCAAGACAATCACCCATTTGGCTCCTGACAAGTTGCTCTATGGACTTATAGTATTTCAAAGCACCTGGGTCCTGTCTTTCCTCTCACTTACACAGGTTTCATGCCAATGTGCTTGAGTAGCTACCTGTGGCTCTTACATTTGGGTTTTGGGAGGATTCATTACTAAAAGCTGGGCAAGCAAAACAAAATCCTGGAAATCTAGGCTTTATTTCCCCCCAAGGTGACAGATTAAAACCAGGTCACTATTGTACACAATCTTGTTTAATGTTGTAATCTAATTGTTTTTGGAGTTGAGCCCTCCCAAAAAGTGAAGCCTAAGGGTTTGTCGACACTATGTAGCTTTTAGTGACACAGCTGTGTCGCTAAAGCTGTGTCGCTAACGGTTGTGCAGTACAGCTTCTGTTTGTCGGCTCTTTTGTTGACAAAATATTTCCACCCCTCCAACAATCAGCATTAACTTTGTCAGCAGGCAGCAAAACTTTTGTCTTTCATTTTAGAACCTCTGAAAGACAAAAGTTTTGTTGTTCAGCTGCCACTATAGACATAGGGTAAGAGTCGTAGTTAATGATCACTGCATTTTTTCCACATGTAATCTGCCTACAGTAATTGTACCTGGTGCCTCCTTAATATCCCCATTCGGAGCTGATTTCTACACCCTGTTTTGCTGTGAACCTTCTTTGCATCAGGCTGCTCTGACTGCCAAACAATTTACTCAGTGAAGAGGAAAAATCCCTCAGTTATATTAGAGGACACACTTATCTCCTCATATTCTTATTAGTTGCTGCATTTCGCTTCCTCTCATACTTCCAGATATCATGCAATTGGTCTGCCAGACAAGAGTTACAACAAACAGCTTCCCATCATGGTCCTGTTTGAATCAACACCACACGTTTTAACTTTCACTTTGACCAAAATACTCCATAGAACACAGTTTAACCACACTTCTAGGTTATGGATGGTAGGGTAACTCTACATAAATACATTCTAATACCCCAAAATTCATCTTTATTTTCCTACCTTTACATGCCCTTGTTTTCCCTTTCTGTGAATAGTTCAGTGAACAAGACTATTAGCAAGAAAATTAATAGAAATAGATTGTTTCAAATGAATAGTGAAGAGTCTTTGCAGAAAATAAACCCTGGATTTGTAATCACATTCACTAAATTATACCCACATTCAAGCATGTGAACTAACTATCAAACTAAATCAAACTAGCTCAGATTTTGGACTGGGAATTTGAAATCTGGGCATTAAAGTGATTTAATTAAAGAAAGGCAGGTAAAATTCACTAACAAATTTGCCATATTTCCTACATTGATCAAAACCTTACTGTTAGTACTTGGAAGTTAAAAGAACTATTCACAAAATATTACCAGGTCATAGCTGCAAATCAGATACTTTACTCACCACAGGCATGAAAGAATAATGGGTGGCAAAAAAGGAACCATTATAAAATATGGGAGAAGTTTTATCATAGCAAGCACAAAGCTACCTATAATTAACCACCCAGAAGGTATTCAGTTCACTAACTAAAAAAACCTATGAGCTATAATTTAAAGATTCCATAGATTTCTTGAGGTCCTTTCTCTATGAATCCAGTATAGGGAGCCCTTACCTGTAGAACACTACCAAGTGATACCTAGAATCCCTTGAATAGCGTCCCCTGGTCTAAAACTGCTTTCTCCAGTACTCATTGAGGTGGTAGAAAGCTTGTATTATATAGGGCCTAGGCTCCTCATACTCCCAATATACTCTGCTAAAAGGAAACTAATGGGAAGTCCTAAGGCAGTGATCCCCAACAGTTTTGTGGCCAATAGCACATTCATGTTTTCAGAAGAGTGTGGCAGGCGCCAACAATTTTTCAAGGCTTATTTTGTATTTGTACATTAAATAATACGAAAAACATCATATTTAATATATGAATCCATAAGATAAAAAAGGTAATTTTACATGTAAAAGGTATTAATTAAATTATTTGGCAATTACTCTTTCACCTTACCATGTGAATTTACTATTTTCATATTAAATGTGAATTGAGTAAATTTGATAGAAACTTAATTTAGTTGGATAATTTTTATGTTAATTTTATTGTAATTCATTTTTAAACAAAATTCTGCATTAATAAAAAGGGGGGGATGTCCAAATGTTGTTGAGCAAAAAAAGCACCCTCCCCCCCCAAAAAATCATAGCACCTTTAAATCTCACACTCTCCATCCCGACTATGTCTCCTCCCCTTGCTCCATCAGCTCTCCTGGTGCCTGCTATCCCCCTATTCTTCTCCTCCCCTCTTCTCCCCTCCCCTTCCTTCTGCCTTCCAGTTTGCAGGGCTGGAGTCTGCCTCGATTAGGCCCCAGAAGTCCCCACAGCCCGGGTTCCAGACCACGTGCCGGACCTGGAGCTGGGCCGCTCTGCGTTCACAGGCCCGGGCCATCACAACACGACTGCCCCGCCAGGTGTGCTCACTGTTGTCCTGCCTCTAGCCAGGCTCTGCTCCCCCACGCCCCAGTTGGCACATCCCTTTCCTCCTCCTTCCCCGATCCACAGCTGGCCGTTTTAAAAAAATGGCGCCGCAACGCCACACTGACGTGGCACCACCTCCTCCAGTGTGCCACATGTGATTTCACCCCCGGTGCAGCCCTGTCTCCACCTGGGTTGACAGCGCATACTCGCGCCTCTCGCAGCCATGCCCACTTTCCCTTCCCCTGGCCCGGTACCTTCCCTGACCGGGGTCAGCTTGCTGGCCTCCTCGTTGGAGTCCCTCGGCCTGGTGGAGTCTTCTGGCGGGGCCATAAGTGCCAGCAGCATCCCTACCGGCTCTAGGGTGCAGGAGTGTGGAGCCCGGTGGCTCTGTCCCACCGGGCCAGTCCTCCCCTGCATTAGGGTGTGCCTAATGCAGACTAGGTGGGCGCATATAAATGCCCCAGCAGGCACCATTGTGCCCACGTGCACCGCGTTGGGGACCACGGTCCAAAGGTTTTTTTACTTTCTTCAATAGGAAAACTTACTCCTTACTGTACTCTAAATTTATCATTGAAGCTGGGTTAAAGTCTCAAGCCTGGTGTACACTAAGGGGCAATGATGAATTAGGGTACATCTACACTAGCCCCCTAGTTCAAACTAGGGAGGCTAATGAGGGCGACTGAATTGCAAATGAAGCGTGGGATTTAAATATCCCGTGCTTCATTAGCATGTTCCCGGCCAGTTGCCATTTTAGAAATCGACTAGCCCGAGGTAACTTCCCACATCTACATGCGGCAGTGAAACGGGATTCCGAATTAAAGCCCTAAATCGAATTAGCTGATAAACCTCATTCCAGGAGGAATACCAGCTAATTCAATTTAGGGCTTTAATTCAGAATCCCGTTTCACTGCCGTGTGTAGACGTGGGCATTTACTTCGGCTAGTCAGTTTCTAAAATGGCAACTGGCTGGGAACATGCTAATGAAGCGCGGGATATTTAAATCCTAGATCGAACTAGGGGGCTAGTGTAGATGTACCCTTAAGGAATGCAATTCCAGCTATGTGAATAGTACAGCTTGAGTTGACGTACCTTAGTTGGAGTTACTGCGGCATCTCCACTGCAGATGTCAACAGGAGAAACTCTCTCGTTGACTGCCTTTACTCTTTTCGATTTGGTGGGGTACTGGAGTCAACAGGAGCACAATCAGTGGTCAATTTAACATGTCTTTACTAGACCCACTAAATGACACCCCGCCCCTGACCCAGGAGATTAATCTCTGCCAATCTCTGGGTAAGTGTTAAAATTGAGGAAAATGGGGAGCCCTGATCTCATTTTCTTTCCAGACTCCAACTTTGTGACCCTGGTAGCATCTAGCGTCCAGCTTCCTATACAGCAAAAAGACTTAATTTCCCACACGTTGCTTCCTTTTCCTTGTGACAGCTTTGCGCAAAAGGGACTTTTGCCTGAACAGGAGCATAATAGTGTTTTCGCAGGAAGCACTGATTTCTTACAGTAGGAAGTCAGTGCTTTTGCGGAAATTCAAGGGGCCAGTATAGACAGCTGGCAAGTTTTTCCGGAAAAGCAGCTGATTTTCCGGAAAAACTGGCCAGTCTAGACACAGCCCTAGTGTTTAGATGATGGGGTGAGCATCAAATACATTTTGGACCACTGTCTAGGACATATGCTTGGCCATGCACTTGGAGTGTGAAATATTGTTCTTTTTGTTTGTAGAACCTAATGCATAGTTCTCATGAAAAACCAGAAGGCTGCAGACAACCTGCAAAGGTTTTTGCACTTTCAGTGATCCCCAAGGACTTGCTTTGGTTTTCAGGTTGAACAGTTTGCGCAGCCCTACTGACAAGTGTGGCAATCAGGCATGCCCTCATTCTCTAAAAGGATATCTTTTAAAGAGATACCATTTTTCTGTTAATGGCTTTATAAGGCCATAACCCCATTTTTATTGGCATATGGTATAAGCAGCATATTTGGTAGTACTTTATTTGTAATGAAAGAGGTGCTATGGCCCAAGCAAATGTTTTACTTATATAATTGACACAGGAAGTCCAGAAGTGCTGGGGATATGAACTGACAAGCCTAGAAGTGCTGGAGCTCAGTCCTAGGAAGCCCTGGAGCAAATTAAGCATTAATATTAGGTAGAATGCTACCAGAGCTCTGGGTGGTGACTTTGCAAATTGTGCCTAGTTTGTCTCAAGGATATGGATTGGATCAAGTCATAAAATTTGAATCCAGATTTCAAATACTCCACAGTTCAGGGCTCTTGAAATCAGTTCTCATTCTTTCCATTGGAAAGATGAGGGCTGTTTACAAACAACCAGATCATCCATCACTTTCTCATATAAGTAGCTCTCTAAAGACAAGGAACAACTCATGAGTCCAGAATCTGGTCCAAATCATCCTCAAAGTTCCTGTATGGATATAGACTTTTGTTTGAGATCACTTGTGCTCATTTGATGAGAGTTGCTACAATCCAATGTGGAAAGTATTTGTATTGAAATCCACAGTAAATCATAAAGATGAACATTTCATGCTTTCAAAGTTTAGAATATGAGAAAAACTAGAGATTAATTCAGGACATTGGTAAATCCCCTTTCACACACTAAGTGAAAACAAAGGACTTTCCCCCCATCTATAAAGCAGCTGTATGCAACTAATGTGACAGTCTATGATTTTAATAGGAAAACCTCACCTAATCAAAAGCGTTGCTGATTTTTGTCATTCCTTTGTGGGACCATGAGCCAGCTATAAGCTAGGGATGCTGTCTTCTTGATTTTTTTTCCCTCCACTGTTCTTCATCCAGGCCAATATATGGATTCACTGAAAATTCAAAGTCCTAGTTAACTGTCCTTAAGATTCGTCGCAATTTCTCTGCTCTATCACAACTTTTCCAGACTTTTTAAGAACAAACTTATACTCATTTTTTTTTGTCTACATATGCTTTCTTGTTTTTTTCTTGAAGAAATTTCAACACCACTAAACAAAATTAATATAACAATGTTTTAAAACATAATAAAGGGAGCACAGGAAAGAGAGATTGCATCCAAGGCCATGATCCTGCAATGGACTGTGCATGGGCAGACCTCCATTGAAGTTAGTGAGGTTCCACATAACCGTAGCGGTCTCCTGGCTCAGAGTCTGTGGTAGGATTGGGGACCTTATTTTGACTAAGTACAACAGCAAATATAAAGGCTGGTTAATAATTTTCCCACAAGCTGGCATCAACTTCATCAGTACATTTACTTTAGCAGAGCCTGAATGTGTGTGAATTTAACTGTAGCCGAGCCTGCTTTTTGCAAACATTAGAGCAATCAACATTTTTATCCCCATCCCATTGGATGGGTTTGGATCTAGCCTAGAAATTTCTCTGTTTTCTAAGATTCGTTTTCTTTGTGTGTCAATGGCTGTTAAATAAGGGTAGGTAATAAGTTTTATATATTGGGCCTTAGTAATAACATGGCTCCCCTCTCCCTTTCCAAGGTCCTGGCACACAAGCAATTAAATAACCAAAACCAAGATTTCAACACATTTTACAACTTCCAGTGAAATTATATATTATTAAATTAAAATTATTATAGGCACAGTTGAAAATCTGAATCAAAATGGAATTTGAGTCTCAATTTCAATTTAAAAGAAGGATACACTATGCGCTAAGAGTAGCGGTAGGTAACTACTTATGTACTTAGAATATCCCATTTAAAAAAATGCATTTGGAAATTTCTGACTAGCATCAGTAAAATATGGGGAACCAATGTTTGTCCCATGCAACCTCTACCTCCTTTGTAAGTATAAGTGGAAAAAAATTAGAGCTGGTCCAGAATTTTTCAATCCTTTTTTTGTCATTCTTTAAAGCCAAAACAGTTTGTGGGAAAGGATCCAGTCTGGGTGAATTCCTTGGCTTGAAAATATTTTTGAAAAAGTTTTTAAATTCTCAGAACTTGCTTTCGAAATGAAAAAATTCTGGGCTTTAAGGTGTCAAAATGATATCTTACAATTGAGCTAATTTTAAATAAAAGATTTTGTCCCATTTTTTAGTTTGAAATTACTAAAATGAAATAACCATAGTTTGACTGGCCCAAGCCTTTTTATTTCAGATTGTCGATTCCTGAACATTTTTGAGATTTTGGCTTTTCATCCTAATTCAGGAAGGCAACATTTTTCCACAATCTCACATTTTCTCAGGCCAAAACAAAACAAAAACCCAACCCCCAAAATCCTACCCTATTTCCATTCATCTCTAAAATAACTCATCTCCCCACACTCCCATTTATAAATGGAAATAAATCCTTCCCTTCCCCAATATCTATTGAGGGCAAATAATTAAAGTATTTTGGATATATTGTATTATAACTGCTAGTAAAAATTCACTCTGGAGTACAGACAACTATGATAAAAACTAAATAGCTGACATGGTGAAATGTTGTGCCCTGCCATACAGCATGCATTTATTCTTCTTTCGAATGTCATGTTCAATGCTATATTTCTTTGTCAAAGTTGGACGTCCAAGTTCTCCAGCCAGCAAACAGCGTTGCTGGTTAGATTGTGGATATCCTCCAATAAGTCAAAAGTGACGAGGAGTCCTGCGGCACCTTATAGACTAACTGAAGTGTAGGAGCATAAGCTTTCGTGGGCAAAGACCCACTTGGGTCTTTGCCCACGAAAGCTTATGCTCCTACACTTCAGTTAGTCTATAAGGTGCCGCAGGACTCCTCGTCACTTTTGCAGATTCAGACTAACACGGCTACCCCTCTGATACTTGACTCCAATAAGTCAGTGAATTTTTGTGTTGGGCATTCTGCAACGATGTGATTCATAGTTTGCGGACTGCCACAATCACGAAGTGGAGATGGCAACAAATTCCTCTTATGCAGTAGATAACTGCACCTGCCTTGACCAGTCCTAGGCCAGTTTAGGACACACCATGGTCTCCAGGGAAGATGAAAGCCTTTCTGTTCAGTGGTGGGATCAGACACAAGATGTTTGTTTGGGACGTCTACTTACTGCCATTCAGCTCGCCATCGTTCCTTGACATGCACTTAGAAAGCCTAACTTGACATGTCAGAAGCCCTGGAATCTATTTAGTGTTATGCAAGAAGTGAAAATGGTAAAGCAACAGGTCTAGTGGGCACTGTTCAGACAGTTGATAGCATTAGAGTTGGGTTGGGCAAAAACCTTCATGGTTCTTCTCTCTAGCATATGGGATACTTCAAATGCTTTATTATGCATTCCTTTTTTGGGGTTGTGTGGTTTGAATCACCTACATAGAGCTATATGCACACAGAACTAAGCAGAGGTCAGTTGGTCAGTCTAAGAGTCCTTTTCATCATGACCAGAGAGCTGAGACAGTCCAGATGAGAAAGGACAAGATATACGGATATTCTTGACTTAAGAGCAGGTGCAGTAGGGAATGGAATGGTGTCTCAGAAGGGCTACTTCTGCATTGGATTTTTAAAAGTGTTTAGCATTAGCCTAGTTCTGTTCTCAATGAAATAATTAGCAATCTTACTTGGACTCCAATGACCAGTATTGAATGCTTTTGAAAATCCCCTAGTATAGCTGTGCATATTAATCAGTTTCTTCTTCCTGACTATTTTAATGTATGGGGAGGCAGGAATTTAGAATTTAGTATTATGAATGCTCTCCAAAGACAAATCTCACCCTTCCCACTGTGAAATTTTGCCATAGGCAAAATATAAATGGGTACATCTACACTACAGCTTTAATTCAAGTTAACTTAATTCGAAATAGTTCATTCGAATTAAGCTAATTCACTTCCTTCCACTTACCCCTCCCTAACCCCCCTTCCTAATGTCAAACAAAAGACACGTATGTTCAAAAATAGAAACTGGGTTTATTGAACAAAATTGGGGGGGGAAACCCACTACAATCTACATATCCCACAGACTACAAACAGATTATGCCACACTCTTGCCAAGAAACTCAGGAACCACCTTATCAGCATTCTGTGCAACAGCCAACACTCTGGTCATATGAAGAAGTGGGCTGTGTCCACAAAAGCTCATGATACCATCTACAGGAGGCCCCCGACTTGCGACGCGATTGGTTCTGGGGGAAGCGTCTCAAGTTGGGGGCATCGTATCTTGAACCCTCATTTACGATAGGCATCATATGCCATTGTAAATGCAGGCCGAGGACATAAGTCGGGGAGGTTTCAGCCCCTTCCTCACTTACAAAAATGCTTGTAAGGGTGGGGGATTGGAACTCAGGCGGTCACAAGTCAGGGTCCTCTTGTATATGTTTTGTTAGTCTTTAAAGTGCTACCAGACTATTTGTTGTTTTTTAAGTTTTTACAGATAAAGACATGTTTTAAGGAGAAGGAAAAGAACTTTCATTGTGTATTTTTTGACTTTCATAGGTGGCTTATGCCTGACACACACTAGTACAGACATGTGGGCTACGTCTAGACTGGCATGATTTTCCGCAAATGCTTTTAACGGAAAAGTTTTTCCATTAAAAGCATTTGCAGAAAAGAGCGTCTAGATTGGCATGGATGCTTTTCCACAAAAGCACTTTTTGCAGAAAAGCGTCCGTGCCAATCTAGACGCGGTTTTGCGCAAGAAAGCCCCGATCGCCATTTTCGCGATCGGGGCTTTTTTGCGCAAAACAACAACGCGTTGTCTACACTGGCCCTCTTGCGCAAAAGCATTTGCGCAAGAGGGCTTTTGCCTGAACAGGAGCAGCGTAGCATTTCCGCAAGAACACTGACAATCTTACATGAGATCGTCACTGTTCTTGCGGACATTCAAGCGGCCAGTGTAGACAGCTGGCAAGTTTTTCCTGCAAAAGCAGATGCTTTTGCGGAAAAACTTGCCAGTCTAGACACAGCCGTGGAGTTTACAGCAACTGTGCTTATGTAGCTACAGTGAGCTGTTAATAAGAGAGAGACCCAGGACTGCATTTCATAATGACACAATTTAATTGTTCTTTCTAACAAAAAATGTGAAACTAACTATGAAACTAACTATGAAAGTGTAAAGCTAAAGGATTTGAATCCTGCTTTAAGTGAAAAGCTCATTGCAAGTTTAACTATGAAGTTGCTGCAAATACCTCTCTAATATAACCCTGCATATAGGCCTGGCTGACAGCAACTTCAGTTGCTAGTTGTTAGACATATTGTATATCATGTTGGAGAGGGATAAAGTTTACACTTAATCTGCAGAATAACACATCATAACATCTGTAAGGGATCCCCATAGCTGGCAGACTTAATACACTCGGTGCCAGTTTAACAAAACAAATATTGACACAGCTTGTTTCATCTTGGTGGCTCCTATTTTGATCTACTTGGCCTATATCAGGGAGGAGGGGTGAGGACTCCCAGTGCCTCATGAGTTTACTTCCTCACTATTAAGTATAAACGTTACAATGGAAGGGGGCTTGAGGGCTGCTTGGCAGCTGCCTGTAACTGCTGAGTTGGCACTAAAGCTTTACACTTTCTGTGTACACTGTGTCATAGCTGGGGAAAGATGCAGTGGCAGAATGAAAGCCAAATGTCTTTCAGAGGTGCTAGTTTAGACTCTCTTGGCGCTGGCCAAAGAGGCAAAGTTTGTTGGTCTCTCCTAAAAGGTCATAGCTGGTACTTCTACGAATTTCCTTATTATTTTGGAATGAGGCACAGAGTCACAGAGGGGGTCATTCTTACAGATAGCAAGTGGGCAATGTTACTGCTACTAATGTGCATGCGAGAGAAAGAATTTTCTGGTATACCCTCTCAATAGGAATTTTTTCTGCCTCGTGTAAGCCAAGGGATTCATGCCAAGTGGTTCCCCACCCTTTTGAAAAAAAACCACAGATATTATTCCTTGCTTTCAAGGTCTTTTGAGTCACAAGTAGATTTGTATAGACATTTTTGCCAGAGGTTCAGATGTTGATGGTCAAGTCCAGAAAATATTGTGGCCTAGCACTGTTGAGTAGCAGTCAAGCTGGCCTCCCCCACATCCCTTCATTCAGATGGGTGTGAAAGACTGAAAGCGATAATACTGATGAGGGCGGGAATCGAAGCCTGGTGCAGGAGGTCCTGAGGGAAGAAAGGATTTGGATTTTAAACATATGTATTAATCATGGCTGAAAATATAGATGTGGCTGAGAGCTGCTGTGGGGCAGGATTTTCATATTAGATGTGCAGGGCGTATTCATTACGGCTCAAAATGGAATTTGGAGGTTGGGATCAGAGGCTAGCAGGGAGAGGGTAAAAAGGCATTTTGCATATGGCCTGAAGGAAGTAACTTCAAAAAAAGGAGGCAGGCTAGGTTTTGATCTTACTGACACTGGTCTAAATTGGGGATAACTGAGTGGAATTACTCAGTTTACAGCAATGTTTCAGAGATCGGGATCGGTCCTGTAGTGTTTAGAGGATAGTAAATGAGGCGACTATGTCCCCTCCCGCCTCTGTTTACTTGTGGACTGCAGAATGTACATGGCATATTCACTGTCATCTTGGATGTAGTTATAGCTCAAGCTAACACAGAAGCTGTGACAACAGAAACTTCTAGGAAAGACCTCACAGTATCACAAGCAGCTCTTTCAGGGATGATGAAATGTGGCAAGCCTCTGGCAAAGGCTTGTTCAGAGCACTAGTTCAGGCTTGTTCAGAGCACCAATAGGCAAGTGGATAACTATTTCTATCCTGGGAGGCAGTGGAGAAACCCAGCAGATCTCCAGGAAATTCGATAACTTAAAAGGTAAAGACAGATCCTGAAACCGTGTGGCTCAAAAGGAGGAGGAGGGGTTAAGGAGCGGATTGGCAAGTCACTAGGGAGAAGGGGTTCTTCTTTCCAATGTCTTTTTAAACGTGTGGTTCTGAAGAGAGCAGGGCAAATGAAAAGGCAGGTCAGGATTTACAACTTATGTATGACTTAAGGATACTGGGGCTCCACAGCTAGGGAACAACAACAGCTTTTTTAGACCTGTCTCATTAAAAAATCCTGCTCTGATGACACGCTAGAGTTGAAGGCAATATATTTCACATTAAAGGCAACTAACTTTAATTGGGCCTTTCTTGGGAACACAAGATTTTATGGCTTTCTCCCAAGCAAAACAAAGGTCACAATGTTTAGGGAAGGCACCAGACTGACAGCACTGGAGACTGAGGCCTTATATATGTGTGCTGAACAGGTAGCAATGGGCAACAGCTGGCAAGCTCTACCAGTGCACCTCTGTTCTGTTCTAGAAGCATCAACCTCTAGGGCTGAGAACACAGGGTCAGAGCCTGGTATAAAGCGCCTCAGGTCCACTGAAGTAAATGACGCTACAAAAATGTTGCCTCAGCTGAGGATCTACTCCATGGTCTTTAGGCTCTTTCATCCACCAGCTTCTGCTGACAGTGGCATAATGGGTGGCCATCCGTTCCCAGTCTAGCTACAGTCTGGGTGATGATGTTCATGGTAAAAGAAGCTAAATAGAATGTAGTGACTTTTCATTAATAATATTTGGTTTTAGACCAGTGAACTCAAAGCAAAGTGCCTCAGCCATCAATTTCCCTGTGAACTTTAATAAAAGCAAGAAACACCACACACGTGCAACCCATTAAAAATCAAAACCCTGCCAAGCTTTGAAAAGCATGTGGGGATCATTTTTTACTCTCTATTTTTGTAATAACAGCCAAGAAGGTGAAAAACAAGAGACATTTCTACATCAGTTTGGTTTTCTCTGGTTTACAAATGACTTCCACACTTTCCCCAGAGAAGGGAAGATGGCTCCTTAAGGATGTACACAAAACGTAACAGTACACGTCTGCCAGCTTCCATTGCAGCTGTGGGAGTTTTGCTATTGACTGCAGTAGGGATAATGGATGATCAGCATTTCTGAAAATCAGTTAACGGTTAGTAGGCACCTAATTTTGGCCTATATTGGCTTGTCCCACATCAGGAGAAGTAGTTTATCAACACCGACATTCGAACTCAAAGGGTACATCTACACTGCTATTAGAGATGTGACTACAGCACGCAGAGCTACCCACAAAGTTTGAGCTAGCTCGTGTGAACAACAATAGCAGTGAAGCTGTGACAGTGGGGCTGCCATGTCTTCAACTCATCTGAATAAGCAGGCTTTGCACATGAAAGCTCATGATACTATATATATTTTTGTTAGTCTCTGAAAACAACGAGTAGCCCATGATGCTTTAAAGTTACAGACTAACATGGCTACCCCTCCGAGACTTTCACTGCTATGGTTACTCCAGCTAGCTATGTCAAAGCTATCTTAGATATATCTATACATGCCCTACTCACAATTCTGAGTGCAGTGCAGGCAAACAAAAGCCATGTGCTTGATATCTTGAGATGCCATGGATTAAGGTGCTTAAGCTTGTGCCTACGTTTAATCACGTACGGAGTTCTGAAGTCAAGGTGAATACTAAGGTAGTTAAAGCACGACACATGCATAATATCTTGCTGAAATGGGGCCTAAATATTATTGTTGTAAACCAGAGCACTGGGTCTCTTGTGATCCATGTTCTCTGCACACTCATGTATAGGAAAGGCCTCAAGTCACCAGCACAACACCCACAACATAGGATGAAGAAAGACATATGGTCAGGGCAGCTGGGGATGCATTGATTCGATTCACCCCTTCTGTTTCCTCTGTGACAAACCCTTTATGCAGCTCCTGGTAGAATTTATTCTGCCTTGCCCCTAGGAAGGATGGTGGTGGAAATACCACCTGCTCCTCCTGGAGCTGAACAATGAGTTGCCAGAGGCCATGCTAGCACAGAGATATCCAATTTGCACCTCACTGCACCTCTGGAATGAATCCATCCATATATACTGTGTAAAGACCATTCCCTCCAGATTGTCATTTTGATGCTGCTTGGAGTTGGGGCCTAAAGTTCTTTAGCAGCATCTCTGAAAGAGATACTTAGAGAGATACTGCTAAGAACTTCAGGCGCCAACTTCGTCTAGGCATGAATTTCCTTAAATATCTTGAACATAAATAGTGTAATTCCACTGTGACATTTTAAACTTGTACCTTAGGTCTAAAACTGTGTCATTCCTTTGACTATTTTTACAGATGGTAGTGACAACCAAGACACACTTTTTAGGTAACTTGTATAACAACACGCTCTAAAATAACTTGTGTTAGCTGGGGGGGAGATCAAATTGAATCAGCCCTCATTACTTGTAGTTGTTTCATATCTTTAAATGATTCTGGTGAATCGATAAAGCCCTGCAAAGTGGCTGTTGTCTGCTGATTTCTAACTCTAGTCAGTGGCATCCGCTCTTTAGTGCACCACACACTTGCTGTGTAGCCATTAGATGAAAGCACTATCACCTGTCAAACAAACTGCTAGAACTGTGATAAATTAATGATCAAATAGCACAGTCTGATGTACAGTAGCAGTGCTGAGGCTAGTTACAACCGGGCCCCATGCTTTAAAAATGTAGCTGACATTAAAAAAAAATCAACCATTAAAGAAAAATGTCACACAGCTTTTCAAAAAAAAAATCTCTATTTAAAAATGACCACATACTGATATTCCAGAGTTTGTTTTATAAAAAAAGAAAAAGGTGCGGTTGTGCCTGCAATCCTTTTTGTGTATCGTGCGTTTGCAAGGCAAGTAACTTCGTGCAGCTAAGCAAAGAGGAGGCTTTTGTATTTTGGGTATGTAATGCTGTGTACAAATGTGTACCTTAGAGGAATCCTCTGGCAAGTAGCGGACGTGGTTCTATGTTTGCAAGGAAAGTGCTCTGAGCTCTCTCTCTCTCTCTCTCTCTCTCTTTCTCTCCCTGTCTTTTCGTAATGCTTTTGATTTTTGACATCATGGGTAAAATATTTCAAGGGAGCTCCACATTCCTTCTAAATATAAACAATACAAAATAAGCCATTGCTTTTGAAGCACTTGACATCCTTTGAGCTTTGAATTTCAACTCCTAATAACTCTTGATGCTCACTGCATTAATGTATAAAGTCCTTTTTGTGAGCTAGAAATGGTTCCTCATGTCCCTCCTGCCATTGGCTTCATGAGCTTAATTTATTCTTTTTAATATAAAATCTCATTACCTGAACATGACACTACCACTTCCACTTTATCTTTGATATAAGAACAGAGAGAAACCAAAATCAAACCCTTAAATAAAGTCTGTAATCATCCCTCACTTTTTCTTGCTTTTCAAATTTCTAAACAAAATTAAGTAGATATACCTTCCAGGGCACACTAAGAAATGTGAAGGGTGGGAGGATGGGGAGGGGAGAAATACATTATTTTACAGTGAACTAACTAGGGACATAATTACTTACATAAGCAGAATATCTTTTTTCTTGATGATATTCTTTCACTTATTTTGCTACAGCACTGAAAGATGGGGGCGGAGGGTATGGAAAAACTAAAATGTTGTGGAACCTGACTTATTGAAATAAATCTTGATCAAATACAATTTCTTATTCTTGATGCATTTAAAAGGTAATTATTCTAAATTATTCTGCACAGTGCAAAACAGATAAGTGACTTTTTATTACAGCAATAAATTTTTTAACAACAAGAAATTAGCAACACAAACTTCATCTCTAGAAGTATTAACATAAGATTTACACTTAAGTTAGGATTTCTTGAAAACTGATTTTAATAGAAAATTGGAATGATGACTGTATTTGCACATGAAAGCATCAGTTCCATGCACTAATGGCAGTTTCTTCATGTTGTTGTTATAGCTGCAACTTAAGCATTGACTTAAATTATGAATCTGGCAGGGATCAAACTCTATGATCTAATTATGTCTTGTGGTTTTCACTGAGTCTTTTGAGGTAGCTGGTTGCAAAGATAAAGATACTTTTCATAAGAAATATGTTTTTCATCAAAATCTGCATCCTAGATCCTGCAGGATCTTCAATATATGCCTACTTTAGTTCAAACGTTAAGCCAAGAAATGATGGTGTACACCCCCTGGAAAACTATATTTTAGCTGGGGAATACCAAGTATTACCTCAGAATTCATAGGACTCTTGTAAAAATTTCAACTCACTTACAGTGCTTTTCCTTTGATAACAACAACAAACAGGGAGGGGTGTGTGTGCTTGTTTTAGGCTACCATCCTGTAGCTGTTGTGGAGAATGTCAATTAGAATGAATGAGGAAATTGCAGCACTGAATCTGAATGTCTGAAACTTAGTTTCCATGTAGCCCAACATGCTTCCATTATGTCCCCAGACATAGCTCATGTGTTGACAAAACTTACACTTTGACACAAAATTAGGTTTCAAAACCAAAAATCACATCAAACCCTTCATGTATTCTCCCTCACCCCTATAGAAATTCAGAGTAACCCCACTGAAAGTCAGTGGAGGTAAGCTAGTATAATAAACCCAAGTTAGTGAAAATGTACACATGGAGTAGAAAAAAGATCTTATTAAGGAGGAATAGGACACAATATGCAGTTGGAGTAACAGGTAGATTTGTAGTACTGATTTTGGTGTAGGAAACACATGCTATAATAATTACATAGACTCTGAAAGTAAGACAAGGTAATTAAAATGATTAATTTTGGCAACTAAGTCTATTGTGTTACTTGTACACTGTTTACTTTTCCAATATTACTAAGTATTATGTTACATTTCATTAATCATATTCATAAGATATCCTTCATTAGATAAATAGTGTGATCATTATCTCCACCTATGAGGGCAGTTGTAGAAAAAAAGATATTTATTCTTGAACAAGATATTTCTCACTCATACACTTAATATTCATTTTTCAATTTCTCAAACCCATACAGTTGCAAGGATAATACTTCCACTTTATGAAAATACTAACGGAAACTACCATCTAATTAACTTGTTAGGTGACTATAAATTTTTGGTGCTGATATTTTGTGGCAGAACAGCCATGGGGAGATGGAAAATAATTTTAAAAGAATCAGTTATATAAAGATACTGCAGCAAAGAAATTATTAGAGCTAAATGCAAGTTTAAGCTATTTATTTGACAATCACAGACAGAAGGAATTTTTAAAGAAAAGAAACAAGAAGCAATTAGTCTGAAATAATCCATTTATCTCTCCTGCGAGTGACTGAAACAAAGAAAAAATTAGATAAAACAACATGTGGGAAAACAACTAAATGGTAGGAAGAACGCAATCAGATGATACTGAAGAAGAATTAAAAAGACAGGGCAATAATGCATAGTTCATTTGCTTATTGGAGGCTTTGATTCATTCCCTGTGGTAATTGTAAAATTTAATAATATCTGTATACTTACACAGTTCTGAAAAAGTGTTACCATTACACATTGTTATACCCCTGTAGGTTGGATGACAAATGCCCAGGGCAATATTACCATCAAAGCATGTGACATACTCAACACGGATCTTCTAATCTTCATACGGATGACAACTGTCACTTTTAAAGTGCATGGCAAATGAGGTGGGCATAAGAAAGAACATTTCTCGTTTGCACAGCTGCTGGTTTTGAGGACTATTTAAATCTATATTGTGTTTTAGACCTCTTATAAAAACAAAATCATTCACTTGAACAAGTGAATATATTTCTTAATGCTTAAAAATGCTAGGAATAACCATGTGTTCCTCTGAGAACTGACACTTTCTTAGCTAATATATACAGCTAATACATTGTCTAATTATATTTGAAAAATAAATCAATGTATGAACCAAAGTTAGTTAACATACCGT
Source organism: Pelodiscus sinensis (assembly GCF_049634645.1). Classification (NCBI taxonomy): domain Eukaryota; kingdom Metazoa; phylum Chordata; order Testudines; family Trionychidae; genus Pelodiscus; species Pelodiscus sinensis. The sequence continues at coordinate 35,484,097 of NC_134722.1, forward strand.
ACCAACACAGAGTCTTGCTTCAAACTTTATTTTTTTCTAATGGTAGCAAACATCTCCCTATTTTTTAAGCTTTGTAACGTAACTAAAAATTCAGCAGTTTGTGGATTCTCATTAACATTTTTTTTGCTTATGTAGTTTTAAGTTCTAGGCCTTGTCTGGTTATTTGAGTTTCTCTTGTGCTACTGTACATGGAACAGATACACACTACACCAGTATTTTGAACAGGATTGTCACTTTAATGTTCACAGTGGAGTTTCTTTTAACATTTTTTTCTCATTATAGCAAGGCAAGACACCTTTTGTTACATATGTATGAATAAAAGCAGTTAACAAATTTCATAAGAGTCGACAACAATTAATAGACAAAAAAGACAAGTAACTGTACATTAGATTTAATCTTTTCTTAAACTTTGCCTCTCTGAACTGCATAACACTGAAAGCGTTTTTGCAGAATCTGGGTAAAAATATTTCAAGAAACATTTTACTCCCAGAGGTTTTAGAATAACAGATTACCAACTTTATTTTGCTGCTTTGATTGTGTATCATTATTTTTCAAACATTTTTAGACAGGAACTTTCTGCAAAACTTTGTCCAGTTTATGCACAGCCTAGTAACAATGGAGTCCTGGTTCCTGACAGGGGCTCTGACACACCAAGACAACTCTGTAAACAACGCATAGTAATGCCTCAAACCCTAAAATACCTTACCTGCACTGAGAGTTAGATGACAGATTATTAGGTATAAAATCACCAGACAAATGTTTACGTCCAAGAAACCCTTTATGTGCCTTAGAGTCAAATTCTTTCCTTTGACTGCAGTGGAACAAGACTGGGCTCAGAATAGTAGAGCAGAGGAAGCAAAAAAGCAATAAGTTCCACAAACACTGAGGCTGAAGAGAACCTGTTTCCATCTGAGCATGTTTCTGTTTGCTGGAGTACAAGCTACTGTCTTTTGCTCAATAAATGATTTACTGATGAGCGAGATGACTATGAACCACTCCCTTTTGGAGCTGGAGCTGAATTTTCCTCAAGTTGGAAGGTGTTTGAAATAGACATTTTTGGTTTGATACGTTATATAGAAAAGGGAAAACTGCGAAGTTGGGATCTAGATCCATTGTCTGGAGTGTCATAAGTGTAAAACTATGCCAAAACTATTGAAGCTCTTTGGGAAAGAGCTTTTTTCTTAAACTGGGTATATTCGCAGCACTTTGCCCAATGAGACCTTGTTCCTAATTGGGGTCCCAGGGTTCTACAGTTATAAAAATATGAACTAGGAACAAGACACATGCAACTTAACCATAAAGCAATCTGCAGTGCTTTAGTTTTCTCCAGATTGGATCCTCTTGAAATGCTGTAGTAAATATGTAGTAAATGCTGTAGTTTCTTACAATAAAATGCGTGAAAACAGAAACAGCATTTCTTAAAATAACACCACTATTTAAAACTCATTATTTTAAACTAAAATTAGTTCCGTTTTTAAAGCTTGTCTTGTACCTACACGCCAGTTACATCTGATACTGAAAATGGAGATGTTGGGTTATAGTTAGCAGCAAAATACCCAATCAAAGCACTTTGAGCAACACCAGACTTTGCTGTCAGCATTTCACTGCCTAGAACTTGTCAACCATGAAAAGTCCATTCAAACCCATAACGGAGAAGAGATTAACAGACTTTTGCAGTCAGCTAACAGTTCACATGGAACTGCACCAGTTATACTAAGGTGAAAGCTAAGGTACAGTGTTTTATGATGGAGCATTAATAGCCCATAGCTAACGTTAAACTGTTGTAGGGTCAGAATTTTCCCACTGGACACAGCTTGGAGTAGGAGATCACCAGGTCATGGCTACAGCCAAGAAGCACTAAACTGAGGAGAAGATTTTTTTGCCTATCCTGCCTAACTCACCAGTGCAAGAGTGTGCTACCATTTGGCCCATAAGTTATGGTTTCACAGGAATGAGCCCTATGGGCTTTTAAAAACTAATTGGACCAAATCCAATAGCCTCTGCTACCTGTGAAGCAGATGCGTCCATCAGCAGTTCTCAAATTGTGGCTGTCACCCCAAAGTGGGTTGTGACCCTGTTTTAGGGAGTCTACAGGATTAGCATTAGATTTACTGGGACCAAAGCCCAAGCCACACTGGTCAAGGCTGGAGCCAAAGCCTGAAGGCTTAAGTCCTGGATAGCAGGGCTCAGATTACAGGCCCCTGTCCTGGACTGAAGCCCTTGAGGTTTGGTCTCCCAATCCAAGGAGATGGGGTTTCGGCAAATCTCTCCATATTGCGTGTTTTTTGTTTTTTTTAAATCCCAGCTTATTTTGATCTCCCATAGCAGCTGCCCCAACCATGCTATGGATGGGATAGTCCCCAATATTGATTGGTATCTGTGGGGCCCAGGATGCCCTGGGGGATTAGCTAGGAGGCCTAGTGTGGGGTGGCAGCAGGGGACTGCCCCACCCACACTCACCGCAGTAGGCTGCCACAGTTCCAGACCACTCCGCTCCACTGAGTGGCTCAGGGAAGCAGAACAGAGTGGGCTGGGGTCGGGTAGGTCCACTTCCTGGTGCCGCAATGGAGCGGATTGTCCCAGTTGTGAGATGGCGGTGGAGCAGAGCAGGCTGCTGGGTCACTCCAGCTCCCACTACTGTGGTGAGCATGGAGGGCTCCAACCCCTGCTGCCCCCTTAGGTATGGCCCTGTTGATCACACTAGTGGTCGATGCCCTTGTGGTTATGCAAAAAACATATCCCAGTGTGCCTTAAATTCTCTAAGGGTGCATCTACACAGAAAAGTTATTTTGGAATAACGGCTGTTATTCCAAAATAACTATGCGAGTGTCTACACAGCAATTTCATTATTTCAAAATTTGAAATAATGGATGGCTTATTCCAACTTCTGTAAACCTCATTCTATGAAGAATAATGCCTATTTCAAAATAGTTATTACAGAATAGGGTCTGTGTAGATGCTCCATTTCTGCTATTTCAAAATTGCCTCTCACCGGGGTCATTCTAGGTTATTTCTCGTGGGGCTCTAAATTGAGATAGCATGTTACATTAGGGACACCTGCTTTGGACTAATTTTGAGGCTTCCCTGCAGCGTAGATGTGCTATTTTGAAATAAGCTATTTCAGAATAATTATTTTGGAATAGCTTATTCCAAAATAACTGTGCAGTATAGACGTAGACTAACACAACAAAAGCAAATAAAAATGTCCCAGCTAAAAAAAAAAATATGATTAAGAATATGACACAGAGCCGGCCACAAAATGATAATCCAATTTTCCCCCAAAATATTCAAAACAAAAATAAAACATTTAAAATTTTTTTTCAAAACAGAGTCGTCTTGAAATTCTCTCTCACTCTCACACACAAACCCTGAACCTGGAAAATGTACCCATCAAATTTCATACACACGCACACATATTCCCTAAGGGTATATCTACACTGCTACACTATTTTGAAAAACTTAGTCCGCTTCTGCACGGCAGGCAGTTATTTCGAAATAGTGTCAAAATACTGTCAAGACCTCAATGTATGAGGAATAAGGGAAGTCAGAGGAAGAGTGGTCTATTTCAAAATAAGTGTTGTGTAGATGCTCCCTGTTTCAAAAGAAGTTATTTCAAAAAAAGATACACAATTGACGCAGCTCAATTTGCTTATTTTATTTCGCATTAAGCCCTGCAGTGTAGACGCAACCCGAGTGTTTTGGTTTTGACAAAAAAATTGTCAACAATTTTCCAAACAGCTCCATTCTTATGGGTTTTGTTTGGTCCTGACATATGATTTTGGAATGTTTAGAGTTGGTAGTACCTGTACTTCAAGGTTCTTAGCAAGTATATTTTCAAATTAGGAAGCTGTCCTATCAACAAAAATCTTCCCCAAAATATAATTGGGATTACTATTCGGTATCCTTGATCTCTCTCGGAGAGCTAATTTTTTAAGTTGGTTCCCTTCTCTAATTTTGTGTTTACTATGATTGTGACTGCATAATTTCAGATTCAAAAACAGTAGGAACAAATTATTTATTATATTGTTCTAGCAAAGAACTTAAGCATATGCCTACCCTTAAACACATAAATAGGTGCAGTGAAATGAATGTGTAACTATCTGATCTGAGACAACCTGCTAACCATCTACATTTTGTTATTTGGCACAAAGTTGTTATATTTAAAATTTGGGATATGGACCCCCAGTCCATTGCTTTAAAATTTATTTTGCTTAATAAAATGTAACTTGAAATACATTTCCTTAAATATATTGTGTTGATATGGTTTGTTGGGGTGTTTGCACTTTAAAATCAGTTAAACTATCTGAGGACAAATCAATTTGCAATTTTATTCCCAAATTTTGACCAGAGGCAAACAAAGCCATCAGCAATTCTGAGAGAGTACTGGACTCACCGGATTGTACCGTTCACATGTGAAAGGTATTTAAACAATTCATCTTTGACCCTGAAAACATGCTGCAAAAGGTCCATAGTTTTGTGATGGATCTTTGAATTACTGTGCGTACTTAACTGGACTCTCTCAGCCCTGAACTGTACTTTCAATTTTAGTGCCCCATTTTGCCAGTTACCAGGGAACTACTGAATAGAGACAATGGAAATACATCGTGCCTTTCCTAAATCTCCACTACAATGTTCTGTCCAGATGCAAAAAGGTAACTTGATTCCAATTAATGAAAGTGACTAGGTCAGCCTGTCACGTCCCATGCTCTTTATGTGCTGTTCAGACATCTATGTGCTTATTAAAACCTCAGGCACTCTACATAAGCTCTGCCTTGAAACCAGTTGCCAGAGGCATCACTGCTGAGAACCTGTCTACAGGTTTCTTGGTATCAGATCTGACATCATATAAATCTCTCTCATCCACCCTGGCAGCACAGATCAGATGAAAAGCAGCCCCAACCTCACAGAATAACACTCATAAAGAGAATGGAGGATGCACAATAATAAACATTTCACTGGAGTTGTTCTTCACAAATATACCTTATTGCTAACATGTTCCAAGGTTATAAAATGCCTGCACATCAGACACCTCTATTATTACTTCTTTCAGAATAGAATTGGGTACTTTCTGATGGACAGCTCTCTGTCCTACACTAATAATAGTTCCTGTTGCTTTTAAACTAAAGTTAGAATACACAACATGTACAGTGAATACGTCATTTGGTAAATTTTAGCCTCTGAATAATTCCTGGTCTGTAAATTATTCATGAGCAAGTAAATGAATGACGTTAAGGTTGAGCTGTGTCAGGTTTTGATTGCATGTAGGGAATATAAACAATGTCATGTGACCTAATTGGACGAGTAATTATTAAAATCAGGCTTTTTTGGTAACTACAGCTGACTAAACCAGGAACCAGGCTAGAATAAAATGATCTTGATAAGGAAGAGAAAAATGTTTTGAAGTACCAACCACTATTACTGTAAAGATTGCTATCTGTTGACAGTCTTGGGGTTCATTTCAACTTAGTGTGATGAGGTGTCCAAATGGACTTGGCACCAAAAAGCATCTACTTCCACCTGCAACTGGCCAGGAGAATGTGCCTCCACTATTGGACACTTACCAGGATATGCTGATCTACAAGTTCCTGACTTCTTGGCTAGTCACTGGAATTCATCATTGTACCTTGGAGCCTGTGGCGGATATAGGGCAGGGCGAGCGAGGCGGCTGCCTGGGGCCCCGCGTTTCAATAGGCCCCACTCACGCACTACTACCTGTCGGCCGTGGCCATGGCCGTGGTGCACGCGTGAAATTGTGCTACCCCAGGCCCTGCGCTTCAATAGGCCCCATGCCCTAGGCCCCGCAAAACTCATCTGTCCCTGCTTGGAGCAATGCCTTATGCTCTCAAAAAGCTCCAATTACTAGAAGTTTATTTAGAAAATGTGACCAATATAGCCTGTTCTTTAAGAGCAGGTACAGCAAGTATAGACCCCATGGACCAGAAGTGCGGAATGACAGTCATTCCATCCTCACAAACTAGTTCTTCCCTTATTTATGTGGCCTGTGATGAAATATTCAGGTTATACATGTAAGAGCCACAAATGGCCTCCTAAAAAGAGCTTTGGCCTTTATTTCTTCTTCAAAGAGGTTTGGCTGTTGGAGGAAGTAGTTTAATAACTAAACCAAATAGCAGAGGCAGGAAACAGAGTTTCCTAAATATAGTCTGGCACCAAAACCAGATTTACTTGTAAAGAAATAGTAGGCCAGGGTTAGCAATACATTACCTCAGCGGGAAGTTCATGGATTTGGCTATTGAGAGAGAGAGAGGCTCTGGATTTATTTTGGGGGGAAAGATCAGAAGTAATACAGAGTCTGTAAACAATAAATCCTACAGATAAACTAGGGGGATAGACATAGTGCTCTAGTGATTTTTAACAAGAATTTAAATTTAATCTCAGAATATCCTCTCCTTTTGGCAGGCTTATTCACAAACTGGCTTCCATAAATGATAAGACGTTCCACCTGAAGGCTTGGTTGTTCTCAACAACATTAAGCAACAAAAGAGAACAACTGCTCCTGCGTTGCTGCAACAGTACAATACTGTGTACCTACAGTATATATCCAGGCCCTGCCTTAAGAAAGCCGTTGCATGTGTGCCACACATGTAACAAAAGAAGATATTCACAAGCAACTGCAAAGTAAATGGAAAACAGATTCAGATGCTAGCTCTTCGATTCTTGCAGGAAACATGAAACAAAACAAACAGTTATCCAAGCGCTAACATTATCATAATCACGTAGTTATGTTGCCTGCATTTTTCGTGTGTGTATGTGTGTATCTTTACAACAATCATTAAAGGGTCAAACATCTGGCTTGTCAAAGATGGCTCCTTCAATGTTTATGTCAGGTATTATTTCACAGATGTATAATACTTTTATTTTTACAATCTGGAATAATCACAGCCTGGCATATGAAGAAATAGCTTTTATAATCACGCTCCTCACCCAAATACGCCCCAATCTCCAAGATATGCGTATGAAACATTTACATTAAGAAATAACTCCAGGATGATAAACCCTATACTTATGAATGGTTTATGTTACAATTTTTAACAGGCACATTTGCTCAGATCTTGGTTTTCTTTAATAACTTTTCGATTCTTAAGCACAGCTGGAAGTCTAAAATAGGCAACAGAAAATTGGCATCTTTTACTTATGGTAATTTACAGGCTATCCTGTTAATCCTACCAGGATCAGGTTAGAGCATTTTTGTAAGTCTCTAACAGAAGGAATGTACAGTATTTACAGTAGACTGACAACTAATGCAATCATTTTGTTTGGCACTGGCAATGATAAATTCCTCTCAAGACACATCTCCCTATTACAAGCCTGATCTAGATAACTATGCTCTGTCCAGTCTCATTCTATTTAGCCTTATTCTTGCATTCAATCCCTTCACCATTAATGTCTTATCACCAGAGCTCATTCCACAAAGCTTCCTTCTTATTCATCTTAAACAATTATAGCCGGTAAGGTTTACAATGAAGAAGTTGGTCTCAATGGGCAGTAAACTGCATGGCTGATTTCCCAACTCTTTCACTGACCTGTTGTGCACCCTCAGGAAGTCACTTCCACTCCTCTGCCTCAGTTTCTTCATCTGAGATATGAGGATAGAGATGCTGACCTGCTGTGAGAAGTGTCTATAGATCTATGGATGAAAAAGGCTGGATGAAAGCTAGCTGCTAGTCTTATTAAACCAAACAACAGTAGGAAATGTAAAATAAGGAAGGCATCAATACATTCAGTTTTGTAACGTAAGACTAGAAGGTGCTTATCTGCCTTGTGTTCCCTTAAAATCTGGCCTTCAGTACCTTGTAGGACTGTTATAATCAAATCCAGTTAGATGCTGAACTGTTGCTATAAGAACAACCCATCATTTTAAACACTTTGTAATTTAGTGTTACTTTGAATAAAACGTTATCTCTGAGCAAGCCTCTGGGGTTCTGGGCCCAATAGTTTACAGTTGAGAACCTGTGTGAAAAGTCCTGTCATGAAGTTTCAGATGGAGGTTTCTTTCTCAACCATATGTAACTTCAGAAGTAGAAAAAGATGGGACCATTGTATTTGTGTTTGCTGAGCTAGCTAGAGTTCATGAACCTTTCCATTCACCCCCCCCCTTCTCATTTAAGACCATATGGCTTTTCAAGGGTTTAAAAAAAAATATAGGGCTAGAATCTTAGTCCTGCCAAGATTGCACTTATTATGTCTGATGGGAGCAGGGAGGAAAGGTGGCTCTAAGCCACTTTCCTGATCTGTTGATTTGGAGATGGCTATGGGCCAAATGCCAGCCCCCCATAATTAAAATAATTTTAATGCCAATTAGGCCAACTGCAGAAATATCACAGCCACAAGTGCCACACAGAATACTCCCTCTTCCCTCCTTGACACGCCCTGTGGGAGGAGGGTTGAAAAGTGTGGCACAAAACCTGCGATAGTAGCTTTCTGTAACCCAGATTCCCCTCTTAGGAAACTCCTCGGATGCCTCTTTTGGACAGTCTTCTACCTGATTTGTTCTGGATGCTTTCTGCCATGGACCATAACAAATCTTCAGTATTTGTGAAGAAGGCCTCTTGATTCTACGTGGAAGTCTTGCACGTGCAATTAGAATATATGTGTAGGTGTTCCTGGCTGCTATTTTGGAGCATGACTAGGTGCTCACATACCAAGCCATGTAAGCGTTGGGACCAAAGTAGAGAGAAACATAGCTGCAAAGCACGTGTGTGCCAAAACTGCACTCTGTTCTGAACTGTGCGAGTCTGTGTTACACATGGAACAAGAATCCCAGTCTTGGCTTAGCTAGCAGAGCTGCATGCCACAAGCTGTATCACCCACTCCATGTTTGAACTTCTCATGAAGCAGTAACTAAAACTAAAATACAGGCTTTTTCTCCCACATCTCCCCCTGCTGAAGTTGACAGACAAATAGAGCATTAAGAAATAATAATATCCATAATGTAAGTCCTGTACAAAACAAAACAAGGTTTGTTTTTCCTGGCCCTCAGGGGTAAGCTGAGATGCTGAATCTTTTACATACATGCTCTGAGACAAACAAAATGTGAAACAGTGAACTCATAAAGAAACTTGGAGGGGCAAAACAATCGCTGTTTCCTTTAAAATTCGTCCAGCAACATCTTTAGGCAGCCCACACCATGTATTACTCCAGTTATGACTGCAGCACTGGTGTGGTAGATGCCTGGTCTGGAACTTGTCTCTTATTTGCTAATGCTTTACAATGTCTTAGAATTCTGTATCAGTCCTGGGGTAAGCATGCAAATGAATCATTGTCCAGAGTTCATATATGTTTGAAAGTATGGAAACTCACAATGCCTGGAGATATTTTAAAGGATAATTTCTGTACATTCTGCCTGACAGTCAGTCCTGGCAAGACTTTTGGAATGTAGCCTGATTATTTACCTTCCTTTATTTGTGCAAAAATCAACACTATCTGTGGGACAAATCTCATGAGCCTCTCCACATTTTTATGTAAACTGGCACAGATTTTTCTCCTACTTATCTCATCCCCATACTTCTTCAGAGCTTGCCTTATAATGCAGCCTGTAGTGTTTAAAGAACACTCACATGCCACATGTGTAATTATCCATGGATCCACCCTCTGGAGGTTGATCTTCTGGTGTTTGATTTAGAGGGTCTAGTAAGGACCCACTAAATCAAATGCTGAGGGCAGCCCAGTTGGCACTGGAACTCCTACTCCTCCGAAGGAGTAAGGGAAGTAAATGGGAGTGTTTCTTCCATCAACCTTCTGCTGTGAGGATGGCACCAAAATTTGAAGCAAAGCATGTCAACTCCAGCTATGCAATTAACATAGTTGGAGGCGCACATCTTAATTCAAACTTGTCCCTTAGTGTCCACCTGTCCTAATTGTCACAAACATCCTATCTTCCTTGAATTTGAAGAGAAAAAAAAGGTTTGGAGACTGCATTTCAAATAGTCTTCTTTGCCTTGGATCATCATAGATCTTCTAGTAATGGATGTGCTTTATGAAACCTTTCTCCAGAGATACTCTAAAGCCCCTTTAAACTTTAAACACCTACAACATTGTGCTAAGGAATCGACTCAGGGAAGTGAATGAGTGTGGTAACACTGATAACAAACAGAAGTGATTGTTGCCAGACATCAATGGTATAGAATTTCAGAAAGAGTTGCTGTTTAACACAAAACAAGGTACTTAGTTAGAATAAGGAAAATATTATCCCTAAAACTGCCATCTCTTTGCTTCAACTTCTGCATAAGAACGGATGGGTCCCATATTTTTCAAATGCAGCTAGTTATGTTTGTATGTGTCTATTTCTGAGTGTTCAACGTGAGACCTTTCATCGATCTTGATTTTCAGAAAAACACGGAGCATCCTCTGACTCAGGTTGGTCACTCAAAATGTCTTCCTAGTCACTAAAAAATTGAGACATATAAAATCATTAGACACCTTTGAAAAGTGGCCCCATTTCTGTGTCATTTTAGGAGTACTGGATTTAAAATACTTCCTAGCTTAAAGATACAAAAATGATTTGTCAAATACAACTCCATATTTAATTGGTTATTTTCTAGTGGTATGTTCATTCAGTGAACATGATAGTTTCTTTACCTGGTACTGTATGCATTTAAAAGCATTTCATTTTGTGTACGTTTGTTTTGGTGAGTGGAAAATGTGTTTTTGAAATATGGCTAGTGGGAACATTTTCAGAAGATAAAGAACACTTCAAACAGGATTCTACACTAACACAGATTTTCATTAAAACTAGACAACAAACAAAGCATCTCAATGTTTTTGCCTCAGTTCAGGAAAAATGGCAACACTGTCCAGGTGTTTAAATAAATAACAGAAACATAAAATCCAGTTCTGATCAAACACAGGTTTTATTATTTAAAGAGACATGTCTCCACTCATAATGCATTCAGAGGGCAGGAAACTAGATTTACAGATTGGGCCATAAGTAACACCAGATTTGAGGGCCTCTAGCCATGGGAAAAAATTCACTCTGAGTCAGACTTTGGAGCTCGTGCCCAGCTGAACTCGTGGCAAAGGCCTGGTTGCAGTGTTCAGTTCCCATTTGCATCTCTTAATCCCCATTGCTTTGTATACAGTTTAGTATCTGTCCAACTTCAGGTCCATGAAGCTGTGATATAGACTTATGTTCCTGACAAGCTACATTAGTGAGAAAAGCTGATATGTTCCCTTCAATGTAGCGTGTAGAGCTTAAAGTGGATTTTTCCTGTTATTAAAGTAGAACACCCCCAAATCTAATCCTCTCTGTGTTTAAAAATTCGTATCTATGGTGACCAATTCATCAATTTATCAAATACAAGTGTAGACTCTCACAAAGTAAACTCCAAATAAAATCTCTTGGGGTGAAGGAGAAAATATTTTAATGTACAGACCCAACCTTTAATTTTGTATCCAAATTGGCATTACTGACCATCCTCTGCTTCGCACTTGTTCAGTCCAGCAGATACCTACTTGAGAAAGTTCATGAGAGCATAAATGCATTCCTGCAGCCATACCCAAGCTAGCTTTAATCTACAGGTTGCAACTCTCTTACCTGGGACTCTGTGGTCTGGCAGTACCATGATCATTCCTGGACCACAAAGCCCAGGTATAGGGAGGCTGGGCTGTGGGGCAGAAGAGGAAGGGGGAGGGAGGGGGCAGCAACTCAGCCAGGAGCCCCTGTATGGGAGAGGGGACGGCTGAGGGGAGGAGCAGCAGGGAGATCTGGCCCCTGTGGCTGAATGCTAGCAAGGGGGTGGCAGCGGCAGTGGGGCTGGGTTGGTGCCCTAGCCAGGGGCAGCAGGGCAGCATGAGCCATGTTGGGAAGAACCTCCCTGGTCTGGCAAATCCCCTTGTTTTGGATCGGTCAGGTCCTGAGAGTGCCGGACGAGGGAGGTCCCACCTGCACCTACCTCAGATATTGAAACAGAGAAGGTGTGGTAGCAGCGCTTAATTTGTTATGAAAGAGGTGCAGAGAGTCTAGCAGTTTGTTTACATACATAACTAAGGCAGCAAGACCAGAGGTGCCAGGGCTATAAACTGCCAATCCTAGAGAACTCAATTGTGGTACAGATAAAACACTGCATGGCTTCATGGGCATCCGTATGGACTAGCTTCCCAAGTAATTACCCTGGGTTCTGATGTCCATGCTGCTCTGGCAATTTCATAGCTTGGATTCCCAAAACATACCCTTAGAGAAAACATACCCTTCCCGTCACTTCCCAGCACACACAGAGCACACACAGTATTAGCCAGCTGTCATAAAGCTGGTGAATTCCTTCCTAGACCAATACAGAGTCATTTTTTAATAATAAAATGGCTTTGGGTGGAGTAAGTATGTTCATAAATGGTGGAGGTATTAATAGCTGTAATGAATGCTGCCAAACACCTTCTCATAAATAATAATATTTTCAATTGCTTAAATCAAACTGTTGGGTCTGAACTTCTCTATGATGAGTCTTTTCCTGAATTTTTGGGAAGAAGTTTCATTATTAACACAATGATATGGTATCTAACTAGTAGTTGATGTTTGAATATAACTTGGTTGACAAAATCTATAAAAATCTATGTATTCAAAACAATAATTAGAATCAGAAGTTAGCTTTGACTTTAAAAGTGTATTGGAATTAAGCATGTCAAAATGTCAGCTTAGAGTGGGGATTGGAGGAGAGGAAATTCACACAAAGATTCTCTTTGCTGTTAAGGAAGAGAGTTACTTTTTAGCCTTAACAAATTACTCTGGAAGAGAGTGACACTAGACTCAAGGCCTCATCTTTCTACAGCACTTCATTAGTAATTCTCAAAAGCACTTTACACAAAAAGATCAGGATTAACACGCCCAAATTACAGGTGGAGAAACTGAGGCACATAGCAACAAAGTGATTTGCCCAAGGTCACCCAGAAGCCCAGGTGGAGCCAGGAATAGAATCCAAGTCTACTGAGTCCCAGCCTGAAGGTGTGTAAAATTGGGCACATAAAAATTGGAACATGCAGAATTCCCAGTTACTTTGGAAGATATAGACAAGTTTATTTTGCCATTGTAGTCACAACAGCAACAAATTGTACACATGGCACAATGTATATCTAGATCTGATATTATTTCTTTCTGTGAAGAAAATAGTAGCACAAGGATTACAGGAACTGTATGGCAACAAATAAAGAAATGGTCTGGAATTTATTCTTTCACAAAAAGTGAATAATGTCACTATAAAGAACAAACTCACTAAAAACATGGATCAAGTCAGATGCCTGGTACCTCTATTATACAAAGCAATAATTTCCAGAAGAAAGTGTTGGAAGCTTATTTATTGAGAAATGAACATGGCAATTGAGAAGCATATTTCCAAATAAGGCAGAATCTAATCCTGGCTAATGCAGGGCTAAAATGAGCTCATAGGTGTGTTCTTTCTCTAACACCTATGGGCCAAATTCTGCTGCCTTTGCCAGGTGCCCGAGTTGGATGGTTGGTTATAAGCAATGGGGAGAATGAATGAATGTAAAGCAAACACTTGCTTATATGCTTTCCCAGATAATTAATGCAGTCACCAGTGTTCTGATGTGCAGCTACGGTTAGGTTGGCACAAACTGCTATTTCTGAGCAGACAGTCACTTCCTTTCTCTGCCCAAAATGAATCTCATCCCACGCACAGCTCCCAAGCCTTTCATTAGTGGTTGTGTTAGTATATAATAGCTGTAATGAGAAGGCCATAAAAATCCAAAGTTAGCTGAGGGGCTTTAACCATTTTAAATAAAGCTCTCTTTCCAGATTTTATTTAAACTTTAATGACAACCACATAGGATCAAGCAGCAAGAAACATTTATATTACAGTGTTATTATTTAATTCCCATTAGTTAAAAATGCCAGGCTACTGGCCAGTAGCTGAGGAAAATAAGTGGTGACAGGAGAAAGAAAAACACCCGTACCATAGCATCTCAAGCCACTTCAAAGCCTGAGGCACTGCAATGTAATTTACACCTAATGAAATCCAGTGTCATGCAAAATTATTTAGCCAAATGTTATCCATTCAGTAGTATGGACTCTGCTTCTTTTAAAGACACAGTGCCCTTCCTGGTCATAATTTCCACAGTTTAATTAAGCTACAATAGCCATGCATGAACGCCTTATCAGTCTAACTCTGGTATTAACTGATTTACTTCTTGCTTTTAAAGTCATATGATCAATTCTACCTTACACATTGGCAGATCTATGCATTTTAAAGCCCTAATTTGCTCTCTACTTTAATTAGAGGAAAGTCTTATTGGACAGCTTAAATTGTTTAGAGTAAGTCACACTCCAAAGCTGATTATCCTTTTTAAAATTTGTTATTAAATGGAAAGGCAGCTGGGATGTGGGATGAGATGCAAAAGTCGCTTCATTTCAAATCTAACTAAATATTTTAAGACTTTTTTTATCCCAAGTAGCTGATGTATAATAACTTAGAAAATGTAAAGCAATAACCAAGAAGAGATGCTTAGTACGGTATATAGTTTTCAAGCAGATACAGCAAATAAACTAGATAAAAATATGATAGACTGTACATTCGTATTGATCTGCCTGGATTTGGACAATACATTTTTCTTTGGTGTCAGTTACATTTTGCCTTAATGTTAACAAAGTTAGACTTTAATAGGGTTACCCACTTGAGTAAAAGATCACAGGAGTGGATTAGGAAATCAATTATGTAGAAACAGTACCACTGCCTTATTACAGAAACACCATCAGTTTTTAAGGAACAAAGAAATAAATGTGACATAAGAGGAATTTAGCAGATCAACATATCTCACTCGCCCCCTTAACTAGCAGTATTTTCTTAACTGTTTAATAAATACTTGTGCTATAAAAAAGTGTGACATCAGGTTCCTTAGGGCTTACAATTTAAATTTTCAATAGACACCAGATTCCTATTTCCACCATTCATCTCTCTGATTACATGTACAGTAAGTTATTTTTCAGTGTGGCTAAGAACAGCAGAACCTAGCCCTAAGTAAAATTCTGTAAGAACTTGGAGCATAATTGCAGAGAAGTAGTTACCGAATTATCTGATCATGGTTTAGTCTTTGTACACGAGCATAGAGGATCTTACTTATTTTCTAAATAAAAAAAACCTTTAAGTAGTTATTTATTTAAAATGCTTCTAATGCTATTTGATATCTCATTAGAACATTTTTACCACTCTCGGCACTAGAGACTTTATTTCTATTTCAGACCCGAGTTCCACTATAGTAATATAATTTACTCATAAGGGTCAACAGTAATTTTAAGCAACATTAGTATGAAGGGGAATGTTACCCTGAATGCTCCATGCTAAATATTGTAACGGATGGAAAGTGCATTGTTGTTTAAAAAATCCTGCTTTCCACTTCAGTGGAAACAGACTTGGGCTCTTCTTGGCTGGGGATAGATTGATTTTTCAGATAATTTAGGTGTGCATTTGTGTGTGCCAATGTACATGCTGAGCTAACAGAATTGTACATGTAGATCGGGTAACTTTGCATCAAAACACTGATATATTGCTCATTTGTAAATGGGGTTAGTAATATTTGCCTCAGGCTGAGGAGGTTAGTGAGGTAGACTTGCTAAACGATTCTTTTACCAGGTGTTTTCAATGTACCTGTCACCATAGTCTCTAAGATCCATAAATGTTTGTAAAAGGTACTGAGGTCTTTGGATGAGTGGTGCCATAGAAGCTCAAGTAATACTTGTGCAGAAATATATTTATCTTCTTAGAGAGAGGCCAGCAGTAGAGTGGAAAGATGATCTCATAGTTAAGGTCTGAGATTTAGGAGACCTGGATTCAAGTTCTGAGATTTAGGAAATCTGGATTCAATTCCTGGATCTGAGATTCTGGGGCAAATTATTGAGTCTTTTGAAGCTTTAGTTCCCATCTGTAAACAGAGGATACTTATATTTTACTTCTTGTATCCTGTCTTGTCTATTTAGGCTGTAAGCAAATTAATGAAGGAAAGAAAGAAAGGTCTTTCACTATAAAGCTTGAAAAGTACCTAGCACAATGGACTATGTTACCCTAACACCAATAATCAATCATCAGAGGGGTAGCCAAGTTAGTTGTAACTGGAAAAATTTAAACAACGAATAGTCTAGCAGCACCTTAAAGACAAACAGAACATATAGATGGTATCATGAGCTTTTGTGGGCACAACGTACTCATCAACTGACTAAAGCTGAATCAAATTTGCTAATACACTGGCAAAGACTTACTTTGACTAACTGGTGTTCAAATAATTATTGGAAGCTGCAGGCCACACAGTGTGCAAACTTGGCTCAGAACCTGCTTCCAAGGCAGATTATTAAGAAATCAAATGACAAGAATAGCATTATTTTACCATAAATTTGCTTTTTGTTTTCTCCCTCTCCCCATGGATGCATGAATGCCAATAATCTTGAAGAGAAATAAGCACCATTATAAAGGCCCTAGTAACTAGACCTAACTGTGGCATTTGCTTTCTCAAATCCAATGAGTCCCTTTGGATTATGGCAATGCTGCTACAGAATATGTGCTGAAAAAAAAAAATCTGAAACCCAAACCAAAAATGCTTTTCTCTCTCTGCCTGGAATGTCTTGGGATTGACATTCTAAATTAAGATTCAAAACACTCCATGGTTCTTGGCATAACAGTTTATTAAAAAATAAGCATTTGTAAAACATAGCCAGTGATCCGATTAGGGAAGGAATTCACAGGCAATACTAACAGTAGAGGCCACATTCTGACTAGAAACAAACACACAATATTCTTGTTGAAGTCAATTGAACTGTGTAAGTGCATCCAAAGGTATATTATGCCCTATTTTTGCAATATTTAATCCCTGAAATTATGAACTTTGGTTTTCTTTTAAAAAACAAAGGGAATTATCTGAAGAAGTGGGTTGTGCCCATTCATGATACTATCTAGATTTTTTTTGTTTGTTTCAGAGGGGTAGCCATGTTAGTCTGTAACTAGAAAAACTTAAACAACAAATAGTCTTGTAGCGCCATAGACACTAACAAAAAATACAGATGGTAGCATAACTTTATGTAGGCACAACCCACTTCCTCAGATGAATGAAGGCTAAGGGGTCCAGTTTTCAAATAAATAGCACAGAGAGGGAAAGGGTTGGGAGAGAAAAAGAAAGAAAAAGAAGAAAAAAAAGGAGAAAGAAATTGCCAGTTAGGCCACATCTATGTTGCATTCCTCTTGTGCAAAAGCCTACATAAATGAAGCATGGATTAGCATATCACCACACTTCATTTGCATAATTAATTAGGGGCTGTTTTGAGGCAAGAGGCTTTTGCTCAAAAAGGAGCTGACTACCCAGCTCCTTTTTGCACAAAACCCCCCTCTTGTTCAAGAGCCATTCTTCCTCATTTTTTCATGGAGATATGCTAATCCATGCTTCATACGCATAGGCTTTTGCACAAGAGGAATGCAATGTAGATGTCACCTAAGTGCCCTTTTTTTGGTCTTTTTACGTCATTAGGATATGGAATGTAGAGGGCATCCAGCCAATGTCTTAGTTTAGACTTCTCTGGTAAGTATCAAACTTGTAAATGAAATTAAGTTCTGCAGCTTCCTTGTCGAGTTGGCTTTTGAAATTGGTTTGAAATAATACGGTGACTTTGAGATCCATTAATGAGTGCCCAGGCAAGTTAAAATGTGCCCCAACAAGTTTCTGTGTGTTGCCTTTTTGGATGTTCAATTTATCCTTTGATGCAGAGACTGTCCAGTTTGGACAACATCCATGGCAGAGGGACATTGATATCACTTGATAGGATAGATAACCTTAGTGCAGTCATTCCCAATTTTATTTGACCATGGAACCCCTAGGGTTGACTTAAAAAAAAAAGCCCTGCCGCGTTTCGTCAAGCAAAGAAAAAAACAACAACAAAAAACCCCAAACAAACAAAAAAAATCCTCCCGCCACCATGATTCCCGCTGTGGCTCTGTCTCTTTAAGAGAAGGTGAGGGCTCATCACGGAACCTTTGCTTTCCACAAAGCACCAATTGGGAAACACTGCCTTAGTGGATGTGCACTATATCTTTTTTGTTAGTCTTGAAGGTGGTACAGGACCACTCATATTTAAGCTTTTTTTGTTTAAAAAAATTATGGTAGGTCCAGTGGAAACTGGTTTATATTTAAAACAACAACCCAAAATATCAGCTGGTGGGTTTTATGAATTACTAGTGTTGGCTAGAAATTTGAGAAAAAAAATACAGAACAAAAGTGCTGATTCACAAAACTAAAACTTTCATGGGAAAGGGCAGTTTTGACAAATTTCTCTATTCAGAAGTTTTGAAAAGTGATGTCAAATATCTAAACAATGTCAAAATAAAAGAATAATTTTTTTCACTCATAAATGAATATTAATTTCATAGTTTAAACTCAAATAAAAAATGAAAATTAAAACAATTGTTGAAATCAAAAGGGTTAAAATATATGGATCCAAAATGTGTGGATTGCCAAAATGAAATCTTTTCAAATTTTGGGTTTGAGAATTTTGTTTTAGATTTTGACTTTTTGATATGATTTGGGATGAGAGAATATTTCAAAACCTCCAGAGGAATGGGGAAAACATTTCTGATGAGTTTTTAGCAGGAATAGTGATATTAAGGCAGATATTGTAGGAACTATTTACTTCATAACAGGAGTTTTGCCTGAATACGTTCAAAGGACTGCTGGATTTAACCTTTGAAAATTTACATGAATAAAGTGATTTATGGTAATATAATTGAAAGTGAACTTTTAATATTCCTTACTATTTATCTGTATATGGTAGTATCTAGAGCCCTAACCAAAATTGGACCCACATTCTTGGATGTTCATTGCCCACACACGGTATGTTACTGGTCAGTCTGGATTATCCCCCTAGTAACTTTCCATGTAGACAAGCCTAAAGTGAATGGGGCTGCTCATATGAATAAAATTAAGCACATGTATGTATTCACAAGATCAGGCCCTTAGATTATAAATAAGGTCTGTTTTTAGTTGAGTGTATTTTTTAGTTCCAGGCATATAGCAGGTACATAAATAACAACAGTGATGTTGGAACAGGAAGCAACACTGACAACTTGATCCTATATTCTTTGCAAGAGTGAGGGCTGCACGATCAAGCTCCAAATTTGTATTTCTAAAATGCAGAAAATCACAGATAAAGTTAAAAGAATTCAGGAATAACTGGCCACAAATCCTGAAATGTTTCAGATTCACGGTACACATTTCTCATTGCTCTCTGAACAAGCAATGCCTGGCATTTGCTTCACTGTTCACTGAACTTGAGAATGACAGAAAGGATGTTGACATTTTGTGCCATATTTAAAGAAAGAAACAGATCCTCTCTCTGTGAAAGGTGCTCTATTTTATTTGCAAAGAGACAAAACTCTGAACCACACATCAAATAAATCATACAATAAAAAACGTTTTTAAGGGGAGTGAGTATTTTACACGTGAATATTAGATGTCATCCATGCAGAAAATATAGAAATTTTAATATTCAAAGTATCTGACAGAGCAGTGACATATATAGTACAAGGAGTTATGGTAACCAAGCTGTCTTAAATCTACAGCCTCAAATAAAAAGGGAGGCTTCATCAAAATTTAATATTCATGCAATAGGGACTCTTTCATTGTTATGAAAGCTGATTAGGACCAATCATGGCATCTGGGTTGTATAATTTATTCCCTTGCCCCTCACCAGAAAGGAGGGTGGGGAGGGAATCCAACCCAAGGGGGAAAATAAACCTGGCAAGCACTCTTCTGGTAACATTCCAGAGGAGCTACTATTTTGCATTTGGTACACATGCAATCCTTACCATGTGGCACGCATGCTCTTAGAAGGGACCTGAATGGACATTAGTAATGCAAATAAGGGGCAAAGAGGACAGAATAAAATTAAAATGTGTACAATCATTTTCTAGAACACCAGCAAAGGCATTTGTCTAGTGTGGGAGGGGCTGGGAAAGGGGAGAGCGGTTAATAATTTCCTTGTAAAAACATGGACAAAGCTTTTTAAAGAAGTCACATGGCTAAAATAACCATATTGTTAGACAATGACTCATGGGAACAAAGACAACAATGCTATCTAGGATCATTATGCTAGTGCCTTTTAATCATAATGTTGGTGCAGTTTCCCTCACACTGACCTAGTTTAACTAGTTTAGAAAGCTTAATAAGCATTGCTTCTTGCAGTGCATTTAGATAGACCTAAATATATACAAGTGTTTCTTTTGTGAATGACAATTACTGATTTGGGGCCAAATTCTGCTCCCTGTGTGAATCCAGAGAAATTCCACTGAAGTCAGAGCTCTGAATATTTACTCCAGTGTATCTGAGAGCAGCATTTGACCCACTACCTTTGAAAACATCCAGTTTGGCTATCTCAGACTGTATTTCCAGTACGCAATGTCCTAGAGTAGCTACATGTATCAAAGTTATCTCCCTGTAGCAAAAGTACATCTGATCAGAAACAAAATAGAGGTAAAAAAGTACTTTTATTAAAGTGCTCACTGGAACTATTCAGGGAATGTGTTTTGTTTTTATGAAAAACACAGATATAAAATGAAGGTTTTGTAGAAGTTTTTCTTTAAAAGTTTTTGGTTTTTCAATGAGAAACAGGACCCTCCCCCCAAAAGTAAGCTTTTGCATTTCCAAAGATAACCAGAAAACTAGGCTAAAATTAGTATTTCCAGAGGAACTTTTGAGACAAATTCTACATTTGATCAAAAATGTTTTAATTGACAAATTTTGACCAACTCTATTACTGTGCAAAATTGTGCCTATTTTAAATTGTCATCAGCTGTAGGACACATGTTTTTACAATAATTGGTATTTTGTGTCAGCTGGATTAATTCCTTTTATTTTTAGCATGTTTATGTTTTCTGGAGCAATAAGAACTCATTTTTATGACTATCACATTTTTACACACACATGGCCAAAAGATATTATCTGAACTCAGAGATGGTGCATTACAGTGTGCAAACTTCAATACTAGTTATACGTGACTGTCTATTTAATCGGGATAAATTCACTGTCCTGGAAGGCCCATGATGTCTATGTGCATCAGTTAACCTCTGTGATGGTATTGTTTGCGTGAAGCCACAGTAGTCCCACAAGGCAGACCGGACATCTTCTGTGTTTTATGGATCTGCATTCTGTCCCCACAGACTGGCATAAAGGGCAACCATGAAAATGGACTAAACAAGGGGCCCATGGGATCAAGTTACACAGATTCAGTGGCTCTAACCCAGATTCTGTTGTTGTGAATGGTTCCAGAAGCTATTCCAGTGAGTAGGTTGGGGAAGATTGTACTTCACCCTTTACCAGACCAAAGCTAAACACATTTTTTTGCAAAAGTTTTCATGAACAATTAAAAAAAAAACCACCTATTCTTTGGGCTTTGCATGGGTGAGGTGAATTTCATATTCTGTATGTGTATATGGGTGTGGCTGTGTGTAAATATAAGGTAGTATTTTCGAAAGCATTCAGCACTGGCCTACAATGGCAGACTGCGCTTTATCTTTGGTTGGGAAGACATAATTGATAGTAAATGCTTAGAAACAATACCTACAAATTATTACACACACACAGAAGGTAATTTTGCACAAAAATCAGAATATATTCTAATTGGAAAATCAATCTATTGAATACTAGATAGGTCCTGTAGTTCCTAAACCAGGAATGGCTTCTCCTGAAAAAAGAGAAATTAAACCACAGCAGGTTTTCTTTGTATAGAAAGCGTTTCAAAAATAAAAATAAAGAAGAGAATTTTTAGGTAGGATGTTGTAAAAAAATAACCCCAAACACTAGACCACCAGGCAACTTGGAAGAGTGCAGGTTTACTTTAGAAAACCAAACTTAGCCTCTTTCAGTTTGTTAACATGAAACTATCCTCTAATTTTATCTGTAGCTACCACATTCTCTGAGTTACAATTGCCAAAAAAGGTCAACATATCCTAATTTTACATTCCTTCAAGTCACTAAATGGAAAAGAAGTAGTGTTACTATAATTCATAATTCAGAACTCAAATTTCATAAGACAACATCAGAAATGTCACTTTAACCACACTAATTCCTTCACAGTTAACATGAGTGGGTGTTGGTGCAATCCAAGCTGACAAAAACCATCTAATTTCAGCAAGTGTACCACAGGCCAACTTGGCAACCCTCCACCTGGATCAGACAAATGTCTGCTCTGTGGCAGCTGAAGGCACAGTGATAATTAGCATAACTGATACTGCATCAGTGGTAATGACAGTGTGGTTTATAAATATGACCAAACTTGGATTCTCTCTTTCACAAGCAGGGATTTGGTATTGCTGTGGGAACCCAACATAAATCCTATGGAACTGAATGTGGCCCTCAATCCAAACCAGACCACATCTCTGTGAAACTAGAAAATCATTCATTAGCTCTAGTGCATATTTTGTTGTTGCACATGTTTATTTTTGTCTTTCCACTGGAAGCTGGACAGAACTATGACATAGGAATTATAGTGAGTTTAGCACAACCACTAAAAGTGAAAATGCTGTCACCTTCTCTCATGGATAATCTCAGGGTAGTCCCATTATAAGAGCAATGGTATCTAGCCCTTTCTGACTAACGCGTCAAGTCAGCTGGGAAATTTTGAGGAGAGAGGAAAAAAATTCCTTTCGATATTGTGCTGAACCAGTACCAAAATTTTATGTTTATTCTAGCCTCAAGTAGCTTCCCACAAAGTATAGAAGAGATACCCTATTAAAACTAGACAACTATCAGCACAAAGGATAGGATCATCTGGGCATACACACCTGCTATTGCTGCATCTCAGGCATTGTTGGCAATACTCCTTTAAGGGATGAAACTTTATTTACTACTACTATTATAAAATGTTTGCAGTTTCTTAAGAGAAAGGCAATATACCATTCCAGGGATTGATTCTTTATTACATGTCGGGTATGGCCACTGAATAATGTGTGTGATTTTACTGTCATTAGAAAAGGTTCATACTGGATAGTGCTGATTGGAAAATGTCCTCTCCTTGTCCCCTTCCCTCCCCCATGAAAAACTTCTTTTCAGTAAAACAAAACCAAAACCAAAAAACAATTTGACACATTTATATTTCAGAATACCATCACAGGATCTTTCGGTACCTCATGCCCCTGATCTCCTCTATGGATCATGGCTCTATGACCAGGTTACAACTCTCATGATGCAACATAATTCTCCCTCCTGCTCAGATTCTATGATGTTTCATGGGAGGGTTAGTCCAAGTGTGGAACTTAGCCACTGAGGAGAAGAAGAGCATGAAATACCACAATGGAAATTTTTCTTTGAAAGCAAACACTTGTCATGAAAAAAATAGACAGTATTTTATTTCAACATTTTGTTGAAAAAAAAAATAGTATCAACAGGAAATTTTGCAACATCAATTTCCAATATGAAATATGAAAATAGCTGTGTTCCATATGCTTGATTTTTTGCTCTGCACATCACATTTCATACTGTCTTCCTAAAAGGCAATTCAGATAAAGTCATGTATTTTTCCTTTCCCTTTCTCAGTGTAGGTCACTGTCAGACCCAATTTTTCACCATTGCCGGGTGGTGGCCACTTTTGTTCATCAAAAGATAAATTATATGTAGAAACATTAAAAGATCAAAAGAAAACTCCACAAAAGTTCAAATTAAAGTTGTCATGGCCCCCCCAGGCTTTATGAAAGTCAGCTTATGAATATGCATAACTCAAAGATGCTTTATGCAAAACACATCATGTAACATGTCAATTTTACAGTTACAATCTGCTGAATTTGTATATCTTATTTTTGTGCATGTTCCATTCTTGTATGTGAAATTAGAAGTATGGATCTGTTTAGAATTCTAAATGTGCTAATGACAGCCATTACTGATACCCCAGAAACTTAATGACTCAATATTCAAACCAACAACATTTGAATAGTCTTGTTTGCTCTGTAAGCCCAAACTGCTGTTGGTCCTAGAAAGACATGTGACCATGTCACCTGGTACTGGAATCCATCTTGAACCTGGTGTTTTTTCACGGAGGATGGGGGAGCTGAACAAAGGATTCCCACCCTGGAGGAAAGTCTATTTATACAGTGGGATGCAATCAGCTTTTGTCTTCATCTGGCTTTTGAAACTGCCTGGCCCACCCTTAGGGATGCAAAGAACTTTGAAGAAGATGTAGACATGGGCAGAGTAAAGATCAATTCTGCCTTACTTTTCACCTGAGTTAGAAACAGCTGTTTACGATAATAATTTGTGTGTTACAAGCTTCCTAGTGGATTTCAGATAGCTAAGCATTTTTTATTCATTTTAATTTAGCATCTTACTTTGATGTGACATTTTCACCTGCAACCAATTACATGCTACTTTTTGTAGTTAATAAAACACTTTTATTTATTATCAAGATCAGTATAAATAAGTGTTACCCATGGGAGAGGCCTACCACTGTGCATATCTTTCATTGTTAAAGGGGGCAGACTGCCTTATGAGCTTTCCTCATGTAAAACTTTTGCACAGAGTAAGGTGGATTTATTTGGGATTTTAGTCCCTTTTGGGTGTTTGTTTCCTGGATGCTGAGCCTGTATAGCTGAACTCTCCCAGTGTTGCTCTGTGTTGGGGGCAGTAGCCCCTGCTCTGAACCTTGTCTGGGAAGAAAGCAGAAGATGTAGCCCAGCACAACTGGGTAGAGGTCGTGATCATCACACCAGGGAACAACCCAAAGTAGACTTGGATGACTCACCTCATCACAAGAGTTTCCTCCATATTTTTTTTTTATCCTGGGTCAAGTTTTTCTCTTCCTATGTGGTCTCCAAACCTTGCAGCTTTCCCATATCACTCTAGACACAGGGCCATTTACACAATGCACTGTTCCTCTCAGTTTCCCTCTAGTTCTTCATTCCCGGAGCCTCCCTTCATTAGATAATATTTAGGGGAAGTGATGCTTGATCTTAGTCTTATGTTTTATATGTATCCTCCATAGTAAAGTGTCTATTTAACAACAGAGAGTACATCTAGACTGGCAGGTTTTTCTGGGATACCAGGTATCCTGGAAAAACTCCGCTGAGTCCAAGGAACATGTTTGCTCTTCTGATTTTTTGGCAGAAGAGCAAACACGCTCTTTCGGGGAGCCCTGTATACCTTGTTCTATGAGGAATAAGGGCTCTGCTGAAAGAGGTTTTTCTGCAATTTGGCACTGTCTAGGGTGTGTCTAGACTGCAGATCTTTTTCAGAAAAACAGCAATTTTTCTGAAAAAACTTTACTTACATCCACACTGCTATTGTGTTCTTTTAAAAGAAAATCGAAAGAATGGAGAGGTTTTCCCGACATGGGTAAACCTCATTCCATGAAGAAGAACGCCTTTTTCAAAACAGCTCTTTTGGAAAAAGGCGTGTGTGGACGCAGAAGAGGGAGTTTTCAAAAATAAGAGGCCTCCAGGAAAAAGCACAGGTGCCCTGGTGACCACTCCCTCCATAGTAATCACTTAAATGTGAGATAGTGTCCATTCAGTGTGGATGCAGTTGAAAAAGCAGATCTTTTGGAAAAAGTTTTTTTGGAAGATCTTTTCAGAAAACACTTCTTTCAAAAGAAGCTTGCAGTCTAGATGTACCCCTAGATGGGGCCACATGGCAGAAAAGCCTCTTCCGGAAAAGCAATCGGAAAAAGCTATGCAACTTGAGGAGCACAATTTGTGAAGCTTTTTTTCGATAAAAGAGTGTAGTCTAGACCTAGCCAGAAACAGTAACACACTCTTCCTTTTTGTTTCTTTCTCAGTCTGTGCGGGGTATAGTTTGATAAGGGGCCTTTTTAGTGTATGTCTGTGTGTGTGATTGGGTGCAGGTCTTTAGTGCCTTGTGCAGATACAAAATTACTATCTATATCCATGTCTGCACCTGCAAAAATGATCCATGGATACCCACATCCACATCCATAGATACTCACAGCTATAAAACAGACAACTAGCAGGCTTACTGATACAAAATTGGTATCAGTATCCATATCTGCATCCGTAGCTGAAAAAATGAACTGTGGATGTGGATATCCACATCCGCGGATGCCTGCAGATGTAAAGCAGATATCCACAGATTTTGCAAGACTATATGTGTCAACATGTGCATGTGTATGAAAAACTCACCGAAGCAGAACTAAGAAGTTGGAAAGATGAGATTTGCATTCAGATCTGAGTCTGGTGAAGCTAACAAGCCATTATGTTCTTTTCTGGTGATCTAGGTTCAGCTCTCATTAGGTCTAGCCTGCACAAGTCTCCCTTTATTGGTCAACAGTCTCATCATTCAAATGGAATTAGCTGCCGTGGAAGGTGATCTCTCAAAAGACCAACTTAATATGAGAGGAATTTTCTGGGAGAGAAAACTCAAAAATGGAACAGATGGCACTAAACATCCTTGTCACACTTGATAGAGGTTAGCCCTCCATCCCCCACCCATTTATTCATCTCCCTCAACGTTATGAGAAACATTAAAGCCAACCCCTATAAACCTGATGGGTGTGTCTAGAATAAATTAGTTTATTCGGCATAGTTAAAGAACGAGGTTTACAGGATCAGTCAGCAAAGGCTTCCCCAGCCAACAGATCCTCATCTAGACTGCCGCACTGTGTCAGATCAGCTGATTGTCGGCACAGCACAGTGGCCATGTTTATTTTAATGATGTGGGGATTATTTAAATCCCTGCTTCTTTGACTATGCCGAATAAACTAATTTACATGGCTCCGTCAACAGAGTCATGAAGTCTAGACACACCCGATATATGACCCTGATAGCTGCTGGTGAGAACCAGGGAAGAATTACCATGTCCGCTGTTAACAGAGATCACCAACCCCATCTTCAGAGACATAGCCCGCCAACCTCATCAAGAAGCCCAATTGTTCACAATTAGCAAATTACAACACATACAATTTAACAGCTCAGTTGTGCTGGTGACACATTCACAAATCTCTGCCTACTCAACTCATCCCACATAGCAGCTGGGTGTCCTTGCATAAATGATTTAGGGGGCACAGCTTTCCTGCCTTGTTACCCTGGATGGATTCATAAGCTACTCTTATCACTGTTGGGGAACAAAGAGTTTCCAAATGAAATGGGTGCATCTGTGCTACCATTTTCTCTAGCTCGTGCCCTCTTGTAGCCTTCCAGGGCACAACTCACCGCACAGCTATGGCAAACTGGAGCCCCAACCCATCTAGGTGTGCTGGAGTCCAAAACAAAAAGAAAAGCAGCAAACTCAAAATCAGGGTCATCAGAAGGTTTGACAACAAGACCCTCCCTTCCACTCCAAGCAGGATGCCAGGCAGCTAATTCCTTCTTGGTCATCTTCCTGGGCCTAGTTGTTCCATCCATCAATGGCTAGTCCAGCTATCCAAGGGTACGTCTACACTACAGCGCTAGTTTGAACTAACTTAGTTCGAATTAGTTAATTCGAACTAAGCTAGTTCGAACTAGCGCATCTAGAACTAAAAACTAGTTCGAACTAGCGTTTTGCTAGTTCGAACTAGCGCGTCCACACTGATTGGACGCAGGGGGGCATTTAAGGGCAGCTGAAACCGGTTCTGGCAGGGCATCAGGTCAGCAGTTGCTTTGTGTGGCTGCTGTCTGAGGCTATCTGAGGCTCGTGCTTAAAGGGACCCCCCCTGGACAGCCGGTTCTCAGCTTTTCCTGCTTGCTTGCCAACCTCGCCGAGGGACAGCAAAGCGTCGGTCTCTGTGCCCGTCTGTGTCGGTGCTTCCCTTCGGGGGGGCCGCCGCAGGTGGCAACATGGAGCCACGGCTCGCCCTGCACCTTCTGGTGCACGTTCTGGACTTGCTGCTGCAAGCCTGCCAGCAATGGCTCGAGGCTGCCTGGCACCACCTGGGGAACATCAGCCCCCTGCCTCTCCGCCTGGCCGCCCTGGGGGCCGTGGAGGAGCCGCGGCGGCGCCCCGGCACCGGCGTGCCCCGCCGCATCTGGCGTCTGGACACCAGCAGCGACTGGTGGGACCGCATCGTCCTGGAGCACTGGGACGACCGACAGTGGACCCAGAACTTTAGGATGAGGAGGGACACCTTCCTGGAGCTCTGCGAGTGGCTCGCCCCTGCCCTGCAAAGAAGGGACACTCGCATGAGGCCCGCCATCCCCCTCCAGAAGCGGGTGGCCATCGCCCTCTGGAAGCTCTCCACGCCGGACAGCTACCGATCCGTCGGGAACCAGTTCGGCGTGGGGAGATCCACTGTCGGAGCAGTGCTCATGCAGGTACGGCGCTCGTCGGCCACCGAGCCGGGGGGGAGGGGGGCTGCGAGGAGGGGATGGGCCGCCCCAGGGACAAAGGGGGGGGCGGGAGGAGGCGAAAGCGCCCCGCACCGGAGGGGTCGGGCTGTCCCGGCCGTACTACACGCCGCCAGGGGGGTTGCTTCCGGGAGTGGGGCGCGGGGCACTGCCAGGGCACGCACGCTCCCAGCCACCCGGGCGCCCCACTGATTGACGCTTTGCTGTGTCTCTCTCCGCAGGTGGTCAAGGCCATCAACCGGGTGCTGCTCCGCAGGGTGGTCCGCCTCGCCAACCCGGATGCCGTCATCCGGGGATTCGGCGCCCTCGGCTTCCCCAACTGCGGGGGGGCCATCGACGGGACGCACATCCCCATCCGTGCCCCGGAACACCAGGCGTCCCGGTACGTGAACCGCAAGGGGTACTTCTCCGTCATCCTGCAGGCCGTATGTGACCACCGGGGACAGTTGACGGACATAAATGTGGGCTGGTCCGGCAAAGCACACGACGCCCGGGTGTACCGGAACTCCTCCGTGTGCCAGCGGCTGCAGGACGGGACCTTCTTCCCCGACCGCCACATCAGGGTCGGGGACGTGGACATGCCCGTCTGCCTGGTGGGGGATGCCGCCTACCCACTGCAGCCCTGGCTCATGAAGCCCTACACGGGACACCTCAATCCCTCCCGCCAGGCCTTCAATAACAGGCTGAGCAGGGCCCGCATCGTGGTGGAGGGGGCCTTCGGGCGACTGAAAGCCCGCTTTCGATGCCTCCTCACCCGTCTGGACCTGGCCGAGCACAACATCCCTCCCGTGGTGGCGGCATGTTGTGTGCTCCACAATTTGTGTGAGCGGAAGGGGGAGGCTTTCTTGCCAGCCTGGATGGCTGAGGCTGACCGCATGGCTGGACACTACGGTCAGCCCCGCACCGCCGCCGTCCGGGAAGCCCAGCGGGGGGCCATCCGGATCCGGGAAGCCCTGCGGGAGAGCTTCCAGGTGGAGGAGGAGGAGGACTGACCTCTCCCTGCATGCCCCACCGGGGCCTTCTTCCACCCTACCCCCCCCCTTCCCCTTTCCCCTCCCTATCTACTGTACAATAAAGACACCTGTTTTTCAAACAAAAACGTCTGTTTATTTCAGA
This sequence comes from Pelodiscus sinensis, assembly GCF_049634645.1. Classification (NCBI taxonomy): domain Eukaryota; kingdom Metazoa; phylum Chordata; order Testudines; family Trionychidae; genus Pelodiscus; species Pelodiscus sinensis. The sequence continues at coordinate 35,513,472 of NC_134722.1, forward strand.
GAACTGGGGTGGGGGAGGGAGGAATGAAGGTGGGAGAAGGGAGGGGGAAACCTGGGACGAGGGAGCTGGAAGGGGAGGGGAGGGAAGGGAGGAAGGGAAAGGAAAGCTCAGGGGTGGGAGTCTGGGTGCCTCTCCCGTCTCGCCACACTGCGGGTCCGGGGGCGTCGGTGGGGAATGGTTGTGGAGGGGGGGGCAGAGAGGACAGGGGGTGTGGAGGAAGCAGGAGCGGAAGCAGGAGCGGAAGCAGGAGGAGCAGGGGGAGCAGGGGGAGCAAGAGGGGGAGCAAGAGGGGGAGCAGGGGGAGCAAGAGGGGGAGCAAGAGGGGGAGCAGGGGGAGGAGGAAATGGAAAGCGGTCTAGCAGGCTCTGGAGGTGGCCTCGCAGGGCACGGCCCTGCTCCTCCAGGGCCTCCAGACTCCTCTGGCGCAGCCTGAGGTCCTCCTGGACCCAGTGGTCCTGGAGACGGAGCTGTCGGTCCAGGAACCGGAGATGCCGCCTCTGGTAGTCCTCCTGGTTCCTGGCTGTCCTGCTTGCCCGGGCGCGGGCGGCTGCTGCAGGCGGTGTGGTGCGCCCTGCAGTCCCCGGTGCTGCAGCTGTGGTGCAAGAAGACCAGCGGTCAATTACCCCAGGGGCCCAGGTGTGTGAAACCCAGCTCCCCTCTGCAAGGCCAGGGCCCCTGCAGGATCCCCAGCTGCTGCTCCGTAGTGGGCAAGGCCCAGGCGCACGGTCCCGGGGCTCCCTCTCGCCCCAGCCCCCCGTACACATAAGGGGAACACGAGGGTACTCACAGGTGGATGCCTCCCCGGCCTCTGATGATGCAGGCGAGCGGCTCTGTGGGGTGCCTCGGGGGTCCCGGGTCCTGGGAAGGCTGGCAGCAGGCTCCTGGCTCTCAGAGCCCTCTTCCTCCTCCTCGGTGTCCAGGAGCGGTCCCTCTGCCCCGGGGTCAATCACGTCCCGGGGGGCAGGGACGGCATGAGGCCCCAGGATGCGGTCCAGGGCATGGAAGTGGGGGCAGGCCTCCGGGTCAGCCCCTGGCAGGCAGGCCCGGGAGTAGGACTGCCGCAAGTCTTTAATCTTGCAGCGCACCTGCTCCCGGCTGCGCTGGTGGCCCCTGGCGGCCAGGCTGGCAGCCATGCGTCCATAGACGGCCGCGTTCCGGTGGCTAGTGCGGAGATCGTGGACATTTGAGGCTTCCCCCCAAACCTCGATGAGGTCCACGATCTCCGCACTTGACCAGGCGGGCGCCCGCCTTTTGCGCCCCCGGGCAGGCTCCCGGGAGCCGCCAGGCTGGTCGTGGGGAGCAGTGGAGGGCTGGGAGCCCTCGGATGGCTGGCTCATCCTGTGGCAGGTGCAGGCTGTGCAGGCACGGGTGCTGGCAGCCTTGCAACTGGCACAAAGTGAGTAGCCAGCCCGTGGCCCTTTAAGGGCTCCGGGGCCGGGAGGGGGGCAATAGAGTTTCCCTGGTGTTGGACAGAGTGGCCACCAGGGAAACCTGGGAAGCCTTAGCCTCCCACTAGTTCGAACTAAAGGGCTACACAGCCCTTAGTTCGAACTAGCTAGTTCGAACTAGGCGTTAGTCCTCGTAAAATGAGGTTTACCTAGTTCGAACTAAGCGCTCCGTTAGTTCGAATTAAGTTCGAACTAACGGAGCGCTAGTGTAGCGCATAGGAAAGTTAGTTCGAACTAACGTCCGTTAGTTCGAACTAACTTTCTAGTGTAGACATACCCCAACTGACTCAGGCTGATAACTGGAACCAGGCTTTCTTTGTTAAGGAAATAGCAGAGCTCTGCTCTCTGTCCTAATCATCTCTCAACAATTTTAAGTCCTCCCTCTCCATGACTGACATGAGAAGCAAGGTCAGCTGGATCTACAGGTTCTCCTTAACTCTATGTTCCCCATTGCACTCTGAAATGGTTAGTTAAGTTTATAGAGTTTCCCCAAAGTCTGGCTTATGCATTTTCATTTTTCTTCTTCGCCAGATGTAAAAAAAAAAAAAAAGTTGTTGTTTGTGTATGGCATTCACATTAGCACAGATAAACTGTTCACTGAGTGTAATGATTAATGATTGAATAGTGCAGTTGTTGCAAAAATAAGTCATGCAGTGAAGAGAGATCTGAAGATTATATCTAACACCAGGGGATGGCTTATTAATCTTACTTCTTGAAGAATTCCTGAGTAAATCATTCTCCTTTATTAATGATATTTCACTTTGCTCTGTGAGACATCTTTTATACATCCAGAAGGGCAATTATCTGTTTAGGCCAGGAAACAATATTAGTTACAGTCAGTGCTTGAATGTTTGATGTAAATCACTTAAATAAAAGAGGGGGGAAAGAATGAAGCACACTACAAACACAACTGCATTTAAGGATGCCTTATTTGGTTCCCTTCTATCTGTAATGACAAATTGTGTGTGTTTTCAAGTATCAATTATTATGAAGCTTGCCTACTCAAACTGTGATAACAATTCAAGAAAAAATTATTTTACTTTTATCTCTTCTGGGTCTCGAGGAATTCTGTAATATGTGAGGTAGCTAATCATATTCTGGAACGCTTTATTAATACAACAGTCTTTCAAAGGCAGGTCTTAAATTCTTGATAGGAAGAAGTAGTGAAAGATAGAAAGTGGGGAGTCTATAATTGAAAAAAATATTTCCTAGGTTCAAGGCATCCATTTTTCTAGTTGTCTATCACCTGCTATTCAGCACAAATTAGAGGTTTGAGAGGGGGAAATGGGATACCAATTTAATGGATTGCTTCAAGAATTATAACAAAAATTAAAATGATCCAAATGGAAATCTATAAATCAGCCCCCAAAGGAGTTTGATTAACTCACTTAAAGGACCTTTAGTATGACAATTATACACATTTAAATATAATTGCAGTAGATAACACAACCTAGCTCTGTTTCATATATCTAAGACTCACTAAACTTTGACAAATAAGTCTCAAAATATCACTGAGTTATGATAATCTTTGGGATTCACATGTGAATGGTTATGAGGAGTCCTTTGGCACCTTAAAGACCTTAATTTATTTGGGCATAAGCTTTCATGGGCTGAAACTTGCTTTATTTGATGCATGAAGTGGAAACTTCTGTTTGGCAAGTATCTCAACACGTGCAAAGATGGGGTATCTTACGTTACCATGCGCTACTGAGAGCAATTCAATCTTGGTAAACATGGCCCATTCCCAATAGATGATAAGAAGGTGTGAATACCAAAAGGAGGAAAATTACTTTTGTAGTGAGCTAGCCACCCCCAGCAGCATCCAGGAGCACCATGGCAGGATTCCTCTTTCCTCTCTCCCCCCCATCAAAGGGCCTGCCAAGGAGTCATTAGGGCAGTGGTCACCAATCTTTTTAAGCACAAGATCACTTTTTCGATTTAAGTGCAATCAATGTAAGATCTATCTCAAACCCAAATACCATTTCCCAGCTTCCTTCCCTCCCTTCTCTGAGGCCCCACTCCTGCTCCACCCCTTCTCCGAGACCTCACCCTGCTCACTCCATCCCCCTTCCTTCCAAAATCTCTTTCACTCTCACCGGGTAGGGGGCCAGGGCGCAGGCTTTAGTCTTGGACCGAGGTGTTCGGAATGTGGGAGGGGACACTCTGAAGGTAGGGAGGTGGGGTGAGTTCTGGAGTGGCCTAGGGGATAGGGCATTTGCCTGAAGAGCAGGATGGTGGGCTCAAGTCCTGTCCCCTCCGGGAGCAGCTGTATTGCAAATATCAGCTGCTCTAGGAATGGAGCTGTCTCCTGCATTTGAAGGTTGGAAGGTGTAGTGGGATCTCCAGTGACCTTGGGGATAGAGCAGCAGCCTCGGGAGCACAGGTGGTAGGCTCAATCCCACCTCTTTCTGCCCTGCTGGGCAGCTAACACAGGCTGCCCCAGGGATGGAGCTGGTGCCTGTATTAAGCAGGCAAGATAAGAGACCCTCTGAAGGTGGGGGGTAGGTTCTGGAGTAGCCTAGGGGATAGGCCACTTGCCTATGGAGGGCAGGGTTGTGCATTCAAGTCCTCCTCCACTCTCCCGGGGACGGAGCCAAACCCACTCAAGCCCTAGCTCTGCACCACTCCAAAAAGCAGCTGGTATGTACAGCAATGGCTCCCATGTGCTACCCCTCATCCACAGGCACCAGCCTCCATTGGCCACAGTTCTCTGTTATTGATCAATGGGAACTGCATGAGTGGAGTTCACAGGCAAGTACAGTATGTGGAGACCCAGGGGCTGCAGAGACATGCCAGCTACCTCCAGGAGCACAATTACCATAGGGATAATTACTCCAGACATCCAGATTAGAACTTGCTACTCAAAGAATTAAATTTAAGTGTAAGAGAGAAATGAAAGTTATGAAATGCACAGACCAGTAAAAAACTAAAAATAACCCACAGTAAGGAATACTGTGGAAGTGATGGCCCATATTGCAAATGCCATTCTAATTGAGATTTTAAATTTCTAAACCACAATTCAAAATTCATATGAACTTGAAATCAATCTTTGTGTGAGCTCAGCAAGCTTTCCGGAACCAGCTATGGCTTACACATACTTTATTCATGTCTGTAAACCAAAATGAAAGTAGTCTAGATGCAGGGTTTTTTTTTTTTAAACACCTTTCAAACCCCCCCCCCCCTTAAAAAAAGGAGGTTTATGTCATTCTTTCAAAAAAGGATTTTTTAAAAAATGCATCTAGACTACTTTCATTTTTGAAAGATCCTCTTTCGAAAATGCAATTGCAAGAAGATATGCAAATTCTCACAGAATTTGTAGTTTAGACGTACCAACGCAGAATGAGAAGTGATTACCTAGGAAGGAGTACTGCAGAAAGGGATCTAGGGGTCATAGTGGACCACAAGCTAAATATGAGTAAACAATGTAACACAGTTACAAAAAAAGCAAACATGATTCTGGGATGCATTAACGAGAGTATTGTGAGCAAGACATGAAAAGTCATTCTTCCGCTCTACTCTGCGCTCATTATGCCTCAGTTGGAGTATTGAGTCCAGTTCTGGCCACCACATTTCAAGAAAATGTCCAGAGAAAAGCAACACAAATGATTTAAGGCCTAGAAAACATGAGCTATGAGGGAAGGCTGAAGGAAATGGGCTTGTTTAGTTTGGAAAAGAGAAGATGAGGGAGGACATGACTGTGGTTTTCAGGTATCTAAAAGGGTGTCACAGGAAGGAGGGAGGAAAATTGTTCTCTTAGGCCTCTGATGTTAGAAGAAGAAGCAATGGGCTTAAATTGCAGCAAGAGATGTTTAGGTTGGACATTTTAGACTTCTAAGACGAAATCTGGGTCCTACTCAGCTAAATTGCATTCAGTAGAATCCAGATTTGACCCATAACGTATATAAGAAAAAAAAGTCTGGTTTCAAACTGCTTGAAAGTACCATGTGGTCACATTTTAAATTAGCTCATTATAGACAAGGAGTGAGCTGAAAAGCTCAGATCCAGACCCATGTTTCTTCAAAACATAGATTTTGCTTTGGAATCATCGTCAGTAATTGTAAAGAATAAAATTAAGTACCATGTTTGCAGATTGTATCCTGCTGTCATTGGAGCTCTGCTCAGCCTGATGTAGGCCTCAGTGACTTGAAAGGAGAGTCTCAAAGTGATTTGATAGAAAGAATAAGTATTATTAATATTGATTTTTCTCTTCTCTGAGAATTTCATGTAGTCCTATGCAGAGAGGGGATGTAGCAAGCAGCAGCAAATACTCAGCACCTCAGAGAAGTGCATGGGTAATTTGGGGGTAAATATGTGTGATCTCTTTATGGCTAAGAGATCTGTATCTGCTGTATGAGACCCATTTCTTCATATTCTCAAGGAATAGCTCTAGTTCTATTCAGGCTACGTCTGGACTGCAGGCTTCTTTCAGAATAAGCTTTTCTGGAAGAGAACTTCTGAAAAAACTTATTCCAAAAGAAAGCGTACACAGTGCCAAAGCACATCGAGAAAGCGATCTGCTTTTTCGAAAAATAGCTTCCACACTGAATGGACGCTATCTCGCATTTAAGCTGTGATCACTATGGCGGGAGTGGCCACCAGAGCACCTGTGCTTTTTCCTCTTTCCTCTTCTTTCGAAAGAACTCCCTATTCCCCATCCACACACGCTTTTTTCCGAAAGAGCTCTTTTAGAAAAAGGCTTCTTCCTCTTAGAAAGAGGTCTATCAATGTCGGAAAAACCCCTCTGTTCTTTCAATTTTTTTTCGAAAGAACATGATTGCAGTGTGGACATAAGTGACGTTTTTTCGGAAAAACAGCTGTTTTCCTAAAAAAATCCTCTGTTGTATAGACATAGCCTCAGATTTCCATGCCAGACCTGCTTATAGGAAGTACATTATTCATATAGGCTATACCAAAATAATCAGCAGTTGGAATTGAACCTCAGTTGATAGTGACTCTATCAGCATTTTTCTCTAGCTTAAAAAAAAAGTAATTAAAAAAATGAGTCTTTGGAAGAGGAGTATGTACAGTATGTCATAAAGTCTCTCTGAACTACCTATATATTTACCCCTGAAAGTGAATTCTTTATAAGACCTAGGATATCAAAGAAACGATGGATCAAAGTAGTTTTAATAAGCAACCCAGTGTTTGTAGAACCTGCACTTTCATGTATCATGTTTTGTTCAAGTTTTTAATTTTGGTTCCTCACCACAGAAGGCACTTAAGATAACTACTTATAACCATATTGTCATGTTGAATCCTTTGATTATTTAACATGTACACCTTAGTGAAACAAAAATACCTTTCCCCCCCATAATATTTGGACTTCATTGTATTTTTACGAGAAACAGATTTGATTTGCCAGATAGTTTCAACTCTAAGTAGTACTGTCTATAGTATCTTTCCATATATATTAGTAATAAATAATTCTAGCATTATATTTGTAAGTATATGCATTAATGTGACCTGTAAACTTCTTGTTCCTGCTTCATTGTTTTCCTTAGTATCAAAATATATACAGCAAAATATTCCAAGGAGCTACAGAAAATAAAATTTGCATGCCCTTGGCAGAGAATCCAGTCAGAATTTTGTTCAGTGCACATGGGGATTTTTTTTAACATAGTAAAATCAATTTCCTCATCCTCCCTTTCAAACCAGAATTCTGCTATGCTTACAAATTGTTTTGCAGTGGAAACAAACTGTTTTTTAAAAGGAAAAAAAGTCCTCATATATTTGATCTATCGTTGTAATAACACTGTCAACAAAGAATGAGAATTATTGCACTGTTTAAACTCCAGGTTAAAAGTAAAGTCTGAAAAAATGAGGAACGTAAGTATGGCGCGTAGGCAAGAAGCAGTCATGATAAATGGGATCTGGTAGCTATTTCAACTATACATCTGGGCATAACATTTTACCTTTTGGCTCTGAAAATTACTGTACAGTCAGTTAGGAATTTGGATGAACTGTGAGTTAAAAACCCAAACGGAAACATAATGTAGCTTAAGTAAAGTAGACAAGTGCTTTAAAAAAACACATGGTCAAAATTTATGATTACTATGCATGCTCACCGTACCATGAGATTTGGTAACTAGGAATATCTGAATTGCACATGGTATTATTTTTGTAGTTGCTTTGAAAATTCAAAAATCCAAGTTCTACCATAGGAAAATCAGCTTTTTATCGTATATTGGAGAATAGTCGTCGGAAATCACATTCAAAAAGAATTAGAACACACAAGCCCTAAGCGTATTTATTCCTAATTTAATTGTGGCTATGACTCTTTATATTAAATTCACCTCTAAATATCCCATTTTATGACATGTACAAAAGACATTCTAGGATGATGGAGAAGCTGGAAAAAGGGCATTTCAGAGCCAACTTTTAAATAAAGCATTAGAACTTTTTTCACATTATGCTTCATTTTATCGCCTGATAGTGCATAGCAGCAGGGTCCACTTGAGCATTTTGCACAGGGAATGCTGGAGAAGGGGTAGATTTACACTCCAGGGGTAGATTTGCACACTAATTGATTGTTTAGTCAAGCCCAGTGCATTTTCTTAGCGTAGACCACCTCTATGTCATTGGCACCTCTCCTCTCCTTTGGCACCAGGTCAGAGTGCTCTGGCAATCACAGCAATTGCTCGCATATAAAAGTAACATGAAAAAGAAAAGGGGAGCCAGCATCATGTGACCACTTTCTACCAAGTGCTTTGTAGATCAGCAGTGGCCCATAGTCCATAGTTTGGGAATCCTTCTTCTAGACTATATTACGTAAGTATATGTGCAAAACCATCAAAAGAACACCAAACCTAATACAATGGAAAATGATTAATGAGAATTTAAGATAATTCCTTCCAATGGGTATTGTCTTGCATCTAATCCTCAGAGAACATTGGAATGGCATTACATGATAATCCCTAACTATTTTAGGAATCAACACACATCCCCTTGCATAGTTTACTGAGCAAATCTGAAAATACTGAGTTTTCTAATTACATAAATAGTTCTTGATAGCAATAGTGGTGGGCAAGTTGGATTCCTGAGGAAACCGAAGTCCCAAATTGCACCAATATAGCTGATGTTCATAATTGTTGGAGATTGTTATTTGGGCCATAAAAAAAGTCCTCTAACTCAATGTTGGTTGGATATTTAGTAAGTTTCTATGCTTAGCTTGGTACCAGCTATCTTTCAGCGGCATCTCTGTTAGGGATCAGGTCCCCTTGATGGTCCAGGGAGAAGGGGGGGGACCCAAAAGCGAGGTTGGCACCCCTTTTCTGCAAGGCCAATAGAGTCCCAATAGTACTGTCCCCTCTTTCAGGGTAAATATGACCCTGCAGGACTAGTCCCAAAAATACCGTTCCCTCTTTCTGGAAGGCTCCCTGGCCTGGAGGCCTAAGCCAATTGGAAGTCTTCCCTGGCTGTTAGGGGAACGGGTGCAATAGGATAGGGAGATAGGAGAACCCAGGCCCTCCCACTCCACAGGGTCCCAAACCAGGGCCTTGTTGGCAGTGAAAGCTTTCACTGTTTGCTCAGCAGGGCGTCCTGTCGAAATGTGCTGAGTTCCTGCCCTGGGCCACTTCCTACCATCATCCACTTCTTGGGGCATTGCTCAATGTGTCTGACTCACGTGGCTGGCCTCCCTGGTTGGGGCTGTCGCTGAGGCTGTGGTGAGTGTGGCAATTGCTGCTGGGTTTGCTGCTCCTGGGGCTGCTGTGGCTATGACAGCTGGGGCTGCTGCTCCTCGGACGGCTGTGGCTGCGGTGGCTCCTGCTGGGGTTGCTGCTCCTGGAGCGGCAGTTGCTACAAGGGCTGGTTGGGAGCTCCAGCCTGAGCTCCTTCCTCACTGGTGGTCCACCCAAACTGAGCTTCTCTGATAGCTTTTATATCACTCCACCATTTGGAGCATGCCCAGTCTGGGAAAAAGGGCGGGACTTCCTCCATCCACAGAGTCTTAGCCTCCCATGCCCTTGAGTGCGGGGCACCTTTTCCCATCACAATCTCTCAGATCCCATAATACAGGTCTTTGGATATAGTAAGAAATCATTTCTAGCAATTTGTTATACAACCATGAATAGATAGCTCTTATCAATACTGTAGAGACACTGCTTATTGATCTGCACTCTAACCCGTGCCATGCATCAGTAATTACTCTATCTTGATACAAAACAAATGATGTACACATAATGGGCCTGGTTCTTACACCACATAAACTCAGGGCAAGTGGGTGATCTCCAGCTGAGGTGATGTGCTGAGAGAATAGGTCGAGGAACTCAATTGGCTCCGAGCGTTTAAAAATTAAGGGAAAAGTTTTGAAAGAGGATTTTGCTTCTCTGGCAACTATGGCAAGCGATTTCCCTATGTTTCTTATCTGCTAGACCAGACCTAAATCAGACTGTCATGTAATCAATGGACTATGATAGGCTGATTATCATGTAGGATAAGTGATATCTATTAGAAAAAATTGATCTTGACATAACTCAGAAAAGGCAGCAGCTTAAAGCTAGAGGCCATAGGCCCTGGACTGGCCTTTGTACATATGTAATGGCTGTCATTTTCCTGGAGGTGCCTGAAAACAGCAAAACTCTCAGGGTAAATCTATATTGATTGAATAATCCTTGTCATCTGTTAGGACTAACAAAGCTGTCACAGCACAGCCACAAGCAAACAGATTTTATTTGATAACTTTCTTTCTATTTCACCATGGAAGCACACAAGAGCTAGAGTTTCAAGGGAGCTCCTTCATGTTTGGTCTGTTTTTACTCAGGTAATTCCCCAGCTGAGGTCCTTGTTTCCAGTGACTGATTGACTACCACATACTTAATTAAACCTGCATCATCAGAATTACAGTCTATGAAGGAATCAGAAGGTATCTGTCAGCAAACTCCTGATTCTACATAGCATGTGTTATATTAAGAGCAGAGCCTGAACGAATATGGCTAGAAGCTTGATAAAAATTGTAGGGGAGGGTGCGCTTGAGGCCGTCCCTTGTGACAGCATCTCCTTTTATGAATACAGAAAAATTCATCAAACAGAAATCATTAAATGGAGCAGATGGGGCTTGCTGTGTGGCTGAGGCACAAAGTGCCTGGAGATGATAAGCATCACACAAGGCAGACTATTAGATCAAAATGACAACCCCGAGAAGGTGGGACAATGCATGATTGTTTGCTATTGTTGCCCTGGCCGCATCAATTGTTTTTGTTCTGATCAGCAATGGCGCTTCATACAACCTGCCAAGTATCCTCCGTTGCAATCTCCCCTGAGTGTCACAGGTTTAATGCACTGTGTACACTTCATGAACCTCAGCAAAATGACTGGAACGATCAATTTGGCAAAGAAACCCCACTCCCAAAAAAGGTTAATTTCCAGGTCCCGTTGTATAACTATTTTCCGTGTAGTGTGGTAATTCTCTTATTTGTTTTATTCAACACATTTTGTAACTGACCCAACTTATTTCATTGTCTCTCTTTCTCTCTCTCTCCCATGAGACTCAAATTCACTTCTGGCATTAAAAGGAAAGAGAAAGTAAGAGTTTAGCACCTTGATGTCAGAGCTATATAAATAGTCAGAATTATTCTGTGGTTCATTTGAATACACCAATATTCTCTCTTCTGCAGAATGCTAACATATGGTCCATACATCAGTTAAGTATCCAAATCGGGCTTAAATTGAGTGTAAGGTCATGAGTACGTAGGACTTTTGCTGGCCCCTGCAGGAGTGTGTAACTTTGGAGACATTCAGAAATGAACTCTCAGAAAGGCAACAGAAAATTCTAAAAGCTAGATCTGATGCAAATGTTCATCCTGAGGTATATTTGCATATTGGTTATAAAATTCTGCTGTGTTTACCTTTCACTTTCAGGAGTGTAGCTTACCTCTTCATACTCCGTGGAGGATCATAATTTGACAGGGTTCACAAAGTGCAGAAATGGCAAATGATGTGAGTAATTTTTTCGTCTCCGTGGGAAACTAGAATGTCACCTACTACCTTTCCCTGCAAGGAGCAGATGTTTTAATTTTGTCTCATCTTCACATACAGGAGCTCTTAACTTCAAAATGGTTTTTAAAAATTTATTCTTGATAGGTAGCCTCAAAATGTAACACTCTTAATGATTATATTCATTGTCTTTTGTTTCTAGACTCATTCTTATTCTTTCTGGAATTATGCAATTCTGTTTACAAATGTTGCTATATAGATATCTCATCATTGAAATCTTGCTACCTTGGGTCTGGTTTCTCCAGTGACAATTCACAGCATTTTAGGAAAGGAAAGGAAAAATATTGCCAACTGAAAATTCTAGCTGAAAGTTTAAGCCACCGGAATGTATTTCTGCCCACTGGAATTTCCTCAGAAAATTGGGGCTAATGGTCTTACTCAAAGAATCAGACCTTTTTAATGGTTCAAGAGGATCTCAGTGTTAAATCTCATCTTAAAAGAAAGCAACTGAAAGCAGAGCATCCCCTGCTGTTCAAGGCTAGAGCAGCACTTTAACAGTGACTGGTCCCCTCTTGAAATACCAGCTGACAAGATGTAGTCAGAATAGTACAGGATAGTACAGGAAATATTCACAATGCCACTGACTGACTTGGCAGATAAGATGCATTTTTTCTAAGTATAGATAGCCTGACTGATCTTACATCAGTTTAAGTCAAGAGTAACACCAAAGAGATCTATGGAATTATTGGTGTAAATGAGAGGAGAGGCATGTCCAGAGTTTCCAATATACCAGATTCTGGCAATTTTCATTAAATCAAGCTTTCTGCTACCATCTGCTGTAATATAAAAACTTCATCTACATTGACTATTATGCGGCTTTAGTTTGCAGTGGATTAACAGACAGCACATTTTTGTAAATATATTTAATGTCTTGCTCTCTCTGATCTGGTACCTTGGGTCATGTTGCACATACCATGAGCTGAAGGTAGCTCCTGTAAAAGCTAAGCACAGGTGATGCATTGGAGAAGCCATGAACAGCAAACTATTCACTGGACCAAACTAGCATAGTACAGTTCTTTCCTGAGGGAAAAAAAAGTTCTACTTGCTTGGGCATTAACTCTGTGTGGATCTTATTTGAACCACCTTTAGATCAAAGCACAAGTTTTTCCTGGTTATGCTTAAAAAAAAGCTCTGACTTTCTGGTTTCAAAAGGAAAAGATCTGCTGAGTTAGACATCAATAGCTTGCTTAAAACACAGTGAATAGCACTATTAACCTTCCTCCCCCCCCCCAAACTGGGCTATTTCTTCCACTTGCATGTCCAAATGCTTCACTCTTTATAAGCAGCTAGATTCCAACACAGAGGAAATGAGGCAAACCCCACACATTCCAGAAATACAGTCTCATTAAGAGACTGCCACTGCTCAAAGTGACTTCTTACCCCTAAATTCCTTGTTCAGTCAGATCACACAGCCAATTTCTTCAGATTCTCAACAGAAAAAAGTGAATGTTTCTACCACAGTGAGAATTTTGTTCTTCCCTCATTTTACCAGGTCTAGGGATGGAGTGTTAATGTAACATGCATGCCAAAAGGATTAAGCTTAGATTACATGCAATCTGTTTTATAGCGCTAATGTGAGATACAGAGAGTTAGGGGGAAGGTCAATGACAATTATTCTGACACAACAGTTTTTTTCCAATGCATGGAGTTGCTTAAATTCCTTTTAAATTTAAAAGGAAAAAAGCCAGATAAAATTATTCCTTATTTTAACTAATGAAATCCCAGTCTTTTTGTGAGCTTTCAAAGAATGTACATTTTTTGTAAGTATGCCAAAGTCAAGGCCTGTACAACATGTGATCTATAATAAACTTCAAAAGAACACCTTTGACATTTTAGATAACTTGCAAATGATGATGCAGAAAGATCTTTTGCCACTACAAAGAAAGAACAAAAGAACCAACATGAAAGAGAAATCAATAAACATATGGCAATTAATAAAACATTTTCTATGAATACCCTACAAAGAGTTTTACAACAGTATAAAAATCCAACAGTTGTTTCAATGTGGATTTAAAAAGTATCAGCTGTTATATTAAGATATCTTTTTTAAGCAACAAAATGTATGTAAAATAACGGATATGGATTTTGTTCTAAATCCATCAATTGCAGAGGTACAGATCAAATGGGAAGATTTTTTTAAGGTGACCCAGTCAATTCTGTAATAAAATTGTTATTTTTCAGTGAATGAAAACAATGTTTCAACACAGAAACATTTGTTTGCTGATGGGCTATTCACCTGGAGATGGGCTATTTTTAGAGCTGCTTTGTTTCTTTTTTTTTTAACCATGTCTCCAATTTTTAAACATTTTTTATTGATTTCCTATATACTAACATTATAGTAACCATTAGTACAGACATTACAATATCTTCAATGTAACCTACAAGCAATAATTTATCATAATAATAAAGATACATCCACTTACACATTGTTAACCCAACTTCTCTCTAACCAGTCATGAAGTATTCCAATTTCCATAAGCATTGTCAGCAAATCTTGGTGCCCTGAGCAACTCATCATGCTGCCTATACTCACACATTCACTTCACACCTTTTTAAACTCTCTGAAAAGCTTTCCCACACTGTCCATTACCTTCGCCAAAGAGGCACCAGCATTTATTCTATTGGCCTATTTTCTTTCAGATAGTGTCATTTCCCATTTGATAACATTATAACAAGGCTTCTTTGGAACGTAGTCATAAAGAAAGAGAATTTATGATGGTGTTGGGGAGGGGAGATCAGATTCAGTAAATATGCACAATAGGTGGAAATACAAAATTTAATATGTCTGGAGGGTCCTAGTTCATCTGCATTTGCTGGAAACAATAGTAGTTCTGAATTATTATGAGTCCGGACTTCGTCCTTTCCGAGCAGAAGAGCAAGATGATAGTTTCTCAACCAAGGTGACAGAACATTCCATTGTAACTGCACCCATGTCAATCTCAGGGTGTCACAGAGACAAGCTGGGTGACACACTCCCTTTTTGTGAAATGACTACTGTTTGTGAGAAAGAAGCTTTTGAGCCACAAACAGCATTTTCTTCATGTCTTGGGAAAGTACTGCAAGAATCAGAGATAAATGCAAGGTGGAACAGACTGTTTAGCATGAGTAGTCTGCACATATTCTATGGCACCAGTCAAAGTAGAATAGGTTTTACAGTTTCCCCTTTTTACTGTTTCCAGAACATGCATAAGTGAAAAGCAGGCCAGAAGATACACCTAACTTGGTGCATCTCTAGTTAAACACGATTAAATTGTTAAGCATCTACCTTTGTGAAATGAGCGCAATTTTTTTCCTGTTTTCAGTTAGAAGCCTTCTTATATTCACTAATGAGGACTCAGAGTTGTTTAAATTTGCTTTCCATGAAATATTGCATTTACTGCCTTTCAAATTTGTCAAGTGACACTTAGAGTGCATTGTGCGTCCTACTGACTTTGTTATCTTTGCTGTCCTGGTGCAGCCAACTGGGGGAACTGGAGACCAATAGCACTGCATACTATCAGCCTGAAACAATGTTAAATCCTCATCAGAAAAACCCAGCCAGGATGAAGAGTGGCCCAAAGAACTTCTGGAAAACTGACAAACTAATCATGCACATAATTGCTTTTTGACTTTTTGCTCCTGCTGTGGCAGGACTTAATGATAATCTCAAAGGTTAGCATTAGAACACACACATCATTTAAATGACTCCAAGATGACACACTATAGAATATTATGAATTCTTGCAGACCCACTCAATAGCACATTCAAAAGATTCAAAAGAAAATGGCTTAAAACTAGTAAGAGGAAGTGTGTATTTCAGGTTAGTTTAAATAATTAGAAATTCCTGCTCATACTTTCCTTGTAACACACTTCTGAATTAGTTTGATATCTCCTTGAGGCCAGACTACTAAAAAAAATGGACTACCTCGATAGCCACTTTTAAGTCAAGTTAGTTAACAGTTTTCTCAAAGAGAAGACATGAGTAGAAAGTATCTATATGTAGTTATTAAGACAATGAAATATTTTTATTAAAGACTTTTGATGAAAGTGTTCATCCATGTTCCTCTTTGTACTGCTTAATAAAGAAGTTGGCACTGTTTTGGAAACCATGGCTGCAATGACTATGAGCCTGTCCAAAGCCCACTGAAGTAAACAGGAAGACTCTTACTGGGTTTTGGATTAGCCCCCAAAAGCAATGGATTTAAGAAGGGAATACTTCAGATCTCTAGAATGGTAATGTACCCCAGAAAAATTGCCATACACATTAGTTACAGATTCTGATGTACAGCAAACAAGTAGGACCATAAGATTATGGTCTGGCCTTCCCAATCAGACTACAGCTCCCATGATGCACCATGGGCAAAGACTTCCATCTTGATGCATCATGGGAAATACAATCTGGGCGGGGAACATGGCTAAAAGAATAGAAAGGGACATAGGAAACCTGAAGTACATCTCCCATGAGGCATCGTAGTATCATTTCCAAATTCAAATGTTTTCATTTTCCTCCCATGTATGTAGGTTTTTTACGTCTTTCTGGAAAATTTTATCAAAAATACAAATTTGGTTTGTTTTCATTGAAATTACCCATGGGAAAAACACCACATCTTCTTTCCAGCTCTATCTACCAGCAAAAAGGATCCAATGGTCAGGAGGCATAGCTCAGTGGTTTGAGCATTGGCTAGCTAAACCCAGGATTGTGAGCTCAATCATTGAGGGTGCCATTTTGGGCTCTAGGGCAAATCTGTCATGAATGGTACTTGGTCCTGCCATGAGCCATCCCTTCCAGCTCTATCAGGGTATGTCTACACTACCACCCTAGTTCGAACTAAGGTGGCTAATGTAGGCAATCGAAGTTGCAAATGAAGCCAGGGATTTAAATAACCCGGGCTTCATTTGCATCTTGCCGGGCGCCGCCATTTTTAAATCGCCGTTAGTGCGGACTCCGTGCCCACGGCTACACGCAGCACGGAGTACGTAGTTCGAATTAGGCTTTCTAATTCGAACTACCGTTACACCTCGTTCCACGGCAAGATGCAAATGAAGCCCAGGATATTTAAATCCCGGGCTTCATTTGCAACTTTGATTGCCTACATTAGCCACCCTAGTTCAAAGTAGGGTGGCAGTGTAGACATACCCTCAGATAGGTATATCTCCATATATATGTGTTACATTCTGTTTGTCATCCACCTTTGCCATTTCAGAAACTGTCAAGAAATTGGATTGATAAAATAAAATGTTTTCATTGCATATGCTGTACACAAAATGATATAATCTTTTTTCATGGGAAAGGCACATCGGAATTGAAACTCAGGACACTAAGATTTATTTTTACTTTAAATATTTAGTGCCAAAATTTTCAAACCTATGTTAAAGTCTAAACTCATATGTAGGTTCTTAAAAGAAAGTGGCCCGATTTTCAAGAATGCTGAGCACCTGCAAATCCTTCTTAGGTTAATGGAAGCTGCTCTTCTTTGAAAAACAGACCATTCTTATTAGGTGCTTAGATGTGGATGTAAGACCTAAAACGTATGCACATTGCATATTTTCCTAAGTTGGCCATTCCAACTCCTAGCTTCTTGAATAATTGGTCAGGACAACATGAGTTCAGCTGCCTGTGACTGCATGTGGAACCAATAACCAGAGCTCCATGAATCCAGATGATTGACATACACTGGATTATTGGAGCCAGGAAAAAATATAAATAGAAGCCCCTTAGAATTGTGGGTTTAAACCAGGAGCTCAGAGAGCAATCCTTCAGCTGGCTTTGCTGGGGTTGTGGGGCACATTACAACTTCCCGTATAGTGACAGTATTAAGGAACTCCTGCAGTCACAATCAGTAGCATCTGTGTGGTTTGTCAGGCCTGTGGGAAGACTATAATACGGAGGAACTAAGTCTTATTGGTGGCAACCTGAAGCAAGCAGGACTGCAGTTTTCAGAGCAGGGCCTTGGACTAAAGAATGGCTTGAGAGCACTAATAATTTGTGCCCTCTGACCAAAAAGATGAGACAAGTTTGTTTCTTTTGTTGAAACCTCCAGGAGCAGGTCTTTAGCCTGTAGATGTGCAGGAGAGTGGGAGCTGAGACTTCCTGCAGGGTCTGAATTGCTGCCTCTGCACTATTGCATGAAGGAGTAGTCTTGGCCCCTCACGTGCTATGGAGCTAGTTTCCTTTTTTGGTTGGGACTATTTTGTCATCCACTCTCACTCTATGAAATACAGCTGGAGGACGGTGCCCCAGGACTGGACCACTGCTGTTGACTATGGAAGGACATATAAGATAAGCAAGGTGTCTGCCAGCACCCTGGAGATCTAGCCTTCAATATGGGAGCAATCTTATTGCTGCTCTTTTTGAGTTGTACATACACCCCATTAAGGATCAATAGGGTTAATATACTGTGTGTTCATACAAGTTCCTTTTGAAACTTTGTGAGAAAAGGAATTGCACATGAATTCAGCTGGGCCCTATCTTTGATAGAGGAATTGTAAAGGGCAGGCCTGCTCAGTATTCGAGTGGGAAACCTGGAAAGAAAATCCAAGTGGCTTCAATAGGACTGAGCAGATGGTTCTTTTGTATATTTTTCAAACCAAGGCACCTGTCCACTTTGTTTGGAGAGCAGATAAATAAAGTAGGAGCATCAAGGTCTAAGCAAAATTCTAGCTCAGCATTTTATTTCCATATACTTACATTTACTTTAGTTTTATTGAATTACCCCCATTTATATTTAAATGGTGGGTGAAATGGGCCCTGTTTGCAAAGGGTCAGGCGATTGTAGGGTTGGGAAAATGCATACTGGTGGAGTGATCTGCTACACTTCCCAAGGATGGTATGTGTGTATTCCCCCAGCTAGTGCAGAGGTAGGAGGAGAGGGATCCCCACGCTTTTTGGGAGGAGAGTAGTACCACTAGTGCTAGTCTAGTGAGGTATCTGTGTTCCTCCATGAAGAATCTTCATGTGCCTTATTCTCCTCTTTACTACTGGGCCGGTCACAGTTAGAAAAAAGCTTTTGCAAGAACATGCTATTTAAATACAAGGGATTATTAACTTCTGTTAGCTTCATGCAGCATGGATATAGCAGAGCTTATTGTCCTGCTAACCCCTTGGGCTGCTGCCATCTTCCCAGTTTGCTGGCCACACAGACGGAACAGGATGACATCATCCCTGACAGCCAAAGTAGGAAGATTGTAAATGTGTGTTCTCTCCTCGTGGAGCACTTAAAGATGTCTGACTGGAATCACTAATGATCTCCTGAAAGGAAAAGTCTTTGTTCCCAAATTAATAAATACTGAACATCTGTAGCTGGTAGGAAACTATGTTTTTTTCCTCCCCAGTTTTCCCAGGATTTCTATGCTGTTATGTGGCAACTCTTCCTGTGGAAAGCTGGCAATTAAAATGGCAGAATTTACCACAATTGGCAGTTTCTCTATTCTTCACAGTGCAGTAGAGTTGCCATATTGTAGCATGTGTGCACCTCCCCACCCCACCCCCAGAATGTCTAATTTGGTTTCACAACCAAATCTAAGATTAGATTCAGATTATGTATCACCTTATGTTAAAAAAACAACCACCACCATCTTCGTGAGCAGCAGAATGGTGGGGAATATAAAGCAGTGATCACTGCCCTTTTGGGATGACAAGAAGAGTGATTCTGCTGTGTGCTTTAAATATGTTTTGAGGCCTCAGTCAAATCTTTCAACATTATGGATGGAAAGTCTGAGAGTCTCCTGTTCCACTTAAAATGGCTGGCACTAATGTACATCTTCCAAAATTAAAGGGAAGAATATTGTGATATCTAGAAACTCTCTAAATTTCCTCAGCCAACTTGTTCTCAGTACTTGAAACATACTGAAGAAGGGCACTGGTATTCTGGAGAAGTAGCCAATAATATAACTTTTTCCCCTTCTAGAAAGATATCCAGTTGTTAAGGGCAAATTAATTATCTCTATGAAATTCAGTTTAAGCAAATTATTAAGCATAAAGGATTCCTTCTTTTCTGCTTTTCAAGGCATAGAGCTTGCATTAACTTCTTCTCTGAATTAAACATCAATAAAAAGCCATGTCATTAGTGTTTATTCTGAACGGTATTTTTTTAAAAATATAATTTCATAGACTTTCAAGTAAGTCCAGGTCCTAATATGATTTCCATCCCTCTGTCATGATAATTTCTCTAGTATCTTCCATCTAACCAGTTATATAACAGCTTTATAAATAATCACCTAATTTCCACTTCGCAGTTCTTTAATTGACAGTGCTACCCAGAGTACATTATTCAGATGTTCTCCTTCTTTTGAAAAAAGAATTAAATATTTTCAAACAAGTTTTGTCTTTCTTTGCCAGAAGACTTCCTCAAGCTTAGTAGAGGTTTACATTGTTGACATGGTATTTTTTAATGCCCAAATTATGGCAAATTTCGGGTGGCAACATTCCTAAATCAGAAGGCAAAGGAAATCAAACTATATACAGTACATCGATAATCCCCCTAAACAAAGGTGCATATACTATACATAATAAGGGTGATAACAAAGCTGATGCCATAACAAAGCTATTTAGTCTTGTCTTAGCTAAATAGACAAGCTAATGTCTGTTAGCTAATAGTTAAAGGCCATTAGATGAGTCCCTTTGTCTTATTATTTAGTGTAAGAATTACAGTGAAAAAATCCTTCATTAGCTTCTAACATGATACTTTATATGGTATAATCTAGAAGATGATACTTTAACATCGTTCAAAGAATGAATATGTTGGGCCAGCTGGTGTTGCTCACATATTCTTGCACTAAGCTCAATTCCTTATTATCTATTCAAGTGAAACTCCTGGCTCATTACAGGGCATTGTTCAGTCTCCAGCCAGGAGAGTGCCCATCATCATTTGTACCAAAGGATCTATGCTTACTCACACCCACTGAGATCTGACCACACATTAACAGAACAGACACAGTGAGACTGAGCACAGCACATGGGCTTTGGAAAGAAGAGAAGAAATGTTATTTCTGATAAAGTAATGTAAAAAATGCTTTTGACACCACCTTTTACATAAATTGCAAAAATCTGGAGTTTTCCTCTTTGAGGATCTCATTTGTTCATAAAAGGGAAAGTTAGAAGCTTCATGATAACTTGAAAGGCTCTGGACTATAAGCAGGTAATATTTATGTTGTACCACATACAGGAGGTAGAAGAATAGTAGCTACCAAAGATAAGACATTCTTTGCTTGAAATGTGTATGTACATCAGACTAGCAAATTCATTAATTTTAGCCCTTCCACTACTTTCAGGAACCTTTAACTTGGTTATAAAAATCTAATCAACATAATTAACATTGTTGTAGCTACTTAAAAGCTATAAAGTGGCAAGTTTTTAAATTTGACCAAGTAAACAGGCACTTAAATTAGTATGTAGGTGAATACCTCTCGACTATGGCCAAACAGGTCTCATGGAGCACATCTTTAATCCTGGAAATTATTCTATCTTGCAGATGAGAATGAACCTCCAGTGCTGTCCCAAGTATTGCAGTAATGTTTCAGCATTCTTGAGTGGAACATAATACATCTCGTCATAGTTTAAACTGCCACAGAAATCTATTTGTTCCTTTCCATCCCGATAACTACAGTCCTTATCTAAAGCTTAGTCTTCCCTCAGATCAGTTACTGCAATTTACACATCTCCTCTCTCCCTCCTTCAGTTTACATAAAATACGGCTGCTAACGTTGTCTTCTTCATTTGTCACCCTAACCATACCACTCCCCTCTTTGGAGTCCTTCATTAGTGTCTTTTCACTTCCCGTACCCAGTGCAAGCTTCTTGTTTGCATCTATAAGACCTCAAATACACTCTTGCCTCCATCTTATTTCCTCAGATTTCTACTCCTGTTACCTCTCAAACCTCCCTTCTTTACTACTGTTCTCATATTCTTGTGTTAAGCTCTATCCCTTTTTTACCTATTACTGCGAACCTTCTGACTCTGTATAGGTCACTGTAGAGTATTCAGCCAAAAGAGTGCCCATAATTCCTCCAGCACAGAGAAAGTGGGGAGAGAACAAGATCAAGAGGGAGGTTGCATCTGAGCAGGAACAGTAGGCTGGAGGCTACAAATTGGGAGATGACTGCAGAGAGGTGAACAGGTAACTTACAAGTTAGAACTGAAGCCCTGCAACCAGTGTGAGAAACCCCCTCCTGCTGTCAGCATGAGCAGCAGCTGCAATGGCTAGTGGTACTCAGGAGCAATCTGAAAACAAGAGGCTGTCTGGTCTGGTCTAGTGTTGCCTCTAAGCTGCAGGGCAGCACAACTTCACAGGTGATTAATCAGCCCCACCCAATCAGAGGCTCAGGGCTCAGTACACCGAGCTGGCTGACTGGGAGGGGCTGTCGCACATCTTACAGCGAACACTGCTCTGGTCTGAATAAAACTACAGATTTTAAAGAAAAGGACTGGACTCTAACCAGGAGATAGGCAGCCAGTAGGGGAGTGGCCTGGAGTGAATGAGCATTCTGACAGTAGGCCTCAAATCCCCACCTTCATCCTACCGTGCATTAGACTCCCTGCCATTGGGAGGAGCTGGACTGCAGCCTGTTGTTTATCACCTTTGTTTGTAACTTAGTGTAGTCGTACCCTGGGGAATTGCAATGTTTACTCCCAGCAGCCTTGGCAAACGTGTCCTGTGTTAATACCGTGCAGCCACACAAATGGCTTGGCATTACAGAAACTCTGAGTAGGTCTTCATGGCAAGCAGAAATCCATGGCAGTGAGCCTCAGAGCCTGGGTCGACAGACTTAGGTGTGTGGGGCTCACCCTGTGACCTGAACCCGAACACCTACAGAGCTGTTTTTAGTGCCAAAGCATGAGCCAAGTGAGCCCGAATCAGGGGCTCAGAACTTGCTGTTACAGATTTTTGCTTTATATGTACTCTTAGCTCATGGCAAGCCAGGGCCTCAATGTACAGTGCACCAGCTTGTCATGAACCACATTGCTGTGTGGACAGGCTCTGAGTCAGGTGGAAAGTTGAATGGGTGAGAACAGGATATGGCCATACAAGATGAGTTTCTGTCTGTCTATATACGCTGTGGTGATAGCCCTGAAAAGCTCATGCACCGCTTAAAATTTTTTACAAGGAAATTCACATTTTGATTTACTTTCCTTCGCCTAGCAGTCACTGGCATTGCTATGTTTAAATGGCATACATGTGATATGAGCAAATAAACCAAATAAATTCAGAAGCTCTCAGAACTCTCAGCCATTTCTTTGAGGGCCATGATGGCAAATCACAAGGCATCTAAGATCCACTTTAATTGCTATTTTACTTACTTTTCAGATTTTGTCAGACCCTTAAAGTCATTATTAAAACCTACAATTCTTACTATTCACATGCAGAGATCCAGTTTCCAGCTTTTCATTAATGTAAAACCTGCCTCAAGTAGGACACTAATGTAAAGCTGAATATTTGAAATCTTGTCACCCCTTTTGACAATTATTCTTGGAGCATTTTTTTAAAAATTGCTAATATTCTCGTGGTGCCAAATGTTATTTCAGAGGCACATTACATCTGCAGTTACTTATTAATGCCATGATTTCCCCACCGCACTAAACCTAGGTTGCAGTTGTCTCCTTCTTCCTAGTTCTGGCATGACTTTGACCAGTTGAATCCCCAAATATGTATCAGTAATCAAAAGGTATATTTCAGTACAGGAGAACCTGTTTGGAAGAATTCTCCTCATTTCTTCTCTGCTTGTTTTATCTTTGGTTGAGATGTGAATAATTCATAGGCCTCTGTCTGCTTTACAGTCAAACGCATTCTGTCCACCCAAGACTGTTCAACTTTGTGATTTATTATTTAATAATTTGCAGGGCTGCGCTGTTGTAAGGTGAGCATTGTGACTGCTTGCAGAACTGTTACAATCTGGTCTAGTTAGCTGTCCTTTCTTTCCCTCTCTCCAAACAGCAGCAGTTATTGATTTTTTTACAAACCTCTGCCATGTAATCCCATAGCTGCTGATCTCAAAGCTGTTACTATAAAGTAAAAGTTGGCCCTTCTTCTTGAAAACAAGAAGTAGTGTTTTGATTTGCTTTTTCTTTTTCTTTTCTTTTCTTCTTTTTTTATCAATTGTTCCTCCCCTCCCCTCCTTTTGTGCCTCCATCAGAGATAATACCTAGGAAGTGCCACTGGCTTCTCTTAAGGATAAAACTGAAAAATGAAAGCCTTTGGGAGAAATACATGCTGATGCTTTCATTACCCCGTTAAGAAAGCCTGTCTCAAACTTTCCAGCCTTTAAAACTTTCCCAATAGAAGAGCAACTATTTTGCCTATTATTTTTTGCAGAAGGGGCTGCCACCTAATGTGACATTCATGCCTAAATCCCCCTGCCTATTACCAGAAATACAGAAAGGTTGAAAAGAAGCACTCCAAAAATGTCCAGTAATAATTTTTAAGATGCTCAAAATGCTAATCAGCATGGCGTTAGGGTCCGATCACAAGCCTTCTGAAGCTACTGGAAGTCTAGATGTGGCTTACATATTTGCAGAATTACTATTTGTTCCTTTCTCTTCAAGCTATATCTATATTATTGATTGCTTGTTTCTTCTGGCTTCTTCAATTCATAGCCGAATAGTTGGCCATAGTGACCATTCATCATTTTGTCCACTCCTGTGTAGCTGCGCCTGCAGGAGCTTGTTGGATCAAAAGTCCAGTGCTGGTATAGATTTGATGCATACAAATAATAGTCTTCTTCTAGGCTGCCTATACCTCTGAGTTGGTGGAATTTTATTTTCTTGGCTACCCCAAGAACAACATCTTGTGGCATTCTGGTGACATGTCCAAAAAGCATAAGAGGTTGGCTGCAGACAGTAGCCTCACTTCATAGACTGGAGTGATTATAAATGTCTGCATTATGAACAAAATCATTCCAGTTTACATCCAATACATGATGTTGCACTTTGTGTGGAAAGCCTTCAGCTTTGCCCAGTCTGAGTGGCACAGTGTCCATGTTTCTAACAATTCAGAGATGATACAGCTCAAATAGACCTTGAATTTATTTGTCATGTTGAGATTGTGTCAATTCCATATTTGTCATAAATGACCCAGGGCAGATGCTGTAATGCCAATCTAGTGAAGGTTGAAAACCATTCCCAAAGAGTAGTTATTAGTGGTTCACAGACAAGCTGGAAAGGCATATCAAGTGGCATCCTGCAGGGACTGGTTCTGAGTCCACTTTTTTCAATATCTTCATCACTGATTTGGAAAATGACGTAGAAAGTACACATAAATCATGCAAGTGTTTTCAAGAGTAAGATAAAAATTCAAAATTATCTGAGAAATGGCTTGAAGTAAATAAGATGAAATACAACAAGGGCAAGTGCAAAGTACTTCACTTAAAGGAACAATCAATTGCACATATGAAAAATGAGCAGTGACTGTCCAGGAAAGAATATGGCAGAATGTCTGAGGAACATATTGGATCACAAGATAAATATGAGTCAATAGTGTGACACTATTGCAAAAAAAAAAAAAAAAAATCTTTCTGCAATATATTAACAGGAGTGTTGTAAGCAAGTTCTTCTACTCTACTCCACACTGCTTTGGCCTCAGCTGTAGTACTGTCTACAGTTCTGGATGCCACATTTCAAAAAAGATGTGGGAAAATTGACGAAAGTCCAGAGAAGAGCAAAAAGAAAAAGAAAAAGAAAAACAAAGATTAAAGATTTAAAAAAACATGGCCTCTGAGGGAAAAGTGAAAAAATTGTTTCATCTAGAGAAGAGATGACTGAGGATGACCATGATAACAATTTTCAAGCATAAAAAAGGTTGTTTCAAGAAGGTGGGAGAAAAATTGTTCTCCTTAGCTTCTGGGGATAAGACAAGATGCAATGAGCTTAAATTGTAATAAGACCAGTTTAGATTGGATATTAGGAAACACTTCCTAACTGTCAGGATGGTTAGCATTGGAATGAATTGCATATGAGTGCAGGGGACTGAACTAGATAACCTCTTGAGATCCCTTCAGGTCCTACAATCCTATAAGAGCTGGAGGAACTGGTCAGTATAGAACCCTGTAAGCCACCTGGCTCAGTCCTGGGTCCCAGACCTGTGCTTAGGTCCGTAAATAAGTGTCCAGTGATCACCTTAAAGTCCCAGCCCCGAGTACTGGGTGGGGCAATCAAACAAAGAAACACAGTCCCAGGCATCAGGTGAGCCCTGGCCCTAGTGCCGAGCAGGGCAGGCAAATATAGTTCAGCAGTTAGGAAGCTCAGGCCTTGGTGCAGGGTGGGCTAGGTAAACATAGTTCCACAGTTTAAGTACTCCCAGACCCTGGTGCAGGGTAGGGCAAACAAACACAGCAGATCAATGGTGAGGGGGAAGACTGTCACCCATAGATTGTGGTGGCAGAGGGGATACTCGTCCTCTCTACTCCACCGCGAGCAGTGGCATGATTGCCTGCCACTGGGGTCAGCGGGGATCCGGCCCGCAAGATGCTGACACACTCAGACCTGATAAGGTCAGCTTTCCTGTGTATTTGGCTTGTGAAATTGGCCTGAAAAAACCCGGTGACTTTGAGATTCACTAATGAGTGCACGAGCAGGTTAAAGTGTTCTCCAAACAGATTTCTGTGTGTGTCTTTTTGGATATCTGATTTGTGTCCATTAATTCTTTCCTGTAGTAGAGACTGTCCAGTTTGGAACTTGGAAGCCTTGGAACTTAACTTCATTTACAGGTCTGGGACTCATCACAAAGGTATGAAAAAAGACATTACCTGGCTAGCACACTATCTTCCACATCCTAATGCTGCGGTTCTCAGCTGATGGTCCATGGACCACTGGTGATCTATGGTGACTTTTTTAGTGGTCCACAGGAACATTGTCCAAAGTTACACAGCGTGAGTAGGCGCTACTATTAGGCTGTTTTCCACCGTGTTCACAAGCATGCGGCGCATCATCCATAGCGTCACCTAGGACGCAATCACGTTGTATTGCCAGTAACTTCCACCTGAGGCTCCGAGAGTCAGTGTAGCTGCCGCCATCATGCTGAGAGGTTGCTGTGTCATTCGTCCTATGGTACATGTGCTGTTTTACAGATGTGGTATAGTTTGTTTATAATGGCAAAGACAGGAAGAAATGTCAAGTGCAAGTATTCGGAAGACTACATCAAATTCGGCTTCACTTGTCAAGAAAAAGAAGGCGGGGATTTGCCACAATGTGTTATTTGTTTCAAAGTCTTGGGGAATGACTCAATGAAGCCGGCTAAGCTGAAACTCCATCTCGAAAATGTCACCCCAACTTGTTGCAAAAGGATGAAGATTATTTTGAGCAGCGGTTATCAGGACTGAAATGGCAGCGCCTCGACTCAACAAATGCATTCTACAATAAGACAAGCAATTTAGTGCATGCTTCCTACACTGTTGCATACAAAGTTGCACAGGCCAAGAAGGCTCATACCATTGTAAAGCAACTTGTGATCGCCTGTGCAAAAGAGATGGTGCAGGTTGTTTTTGGCAAGAAAGTAGCAAGGAAGCTGAATGATATATCTATCTCTAATGACACAGTATTGAAACGGATAAATGAGATATCACAGAACATCAATGAACAAGTTGTGGATGAAATAAAGAAGTATCCATTGTTTGCCATACAACTGGATGAATCGACTGATGTCGCATTATGCTCTCAGCTATTGGTATTCGCACAATACATGGTTGAGGGAGACTTTAAAGACAAGCTTCTTTTTTGTAAGGCTCTTGATACCACTACAAAGGCTCAGGATGTGAGGGAAATTGTTAACCATTTCTTTGAAGTACATGGTCTGGATTGAGTAAATCTTGTGGGTGTCACCACTGATGGTGCACCTGCCATGCCGGGCTCAAGATTGGGTTTCCAAAAGCTGGTGAAACAGCATGCTCCAATGGTAACCAGAGTTCATTGCTTCATTCATAGGGAAGCTTTGGTGTCAAAAACATTGTTTGATCAACTGACCACCGTTTTCAAAGGATTGGTGAAAGTGGTGAATCACATCAAATCATTGGCTCTGGACACCAGACTGTTCAAAAGATTTTGCCTGGACATGGGTTACGACTTTGATGTGTTGCTGTTCTACACTTTTGTACAGTGGTTGTCAGCAGGAAATGTACTCAACAGAGTTTTTCAATTGAGAGAGGAGTTGGATTTATTTCTCCAGGTTCAAGGGAAAGAGGAATTCCGAAATGTGCTGACGCAGTCAAATTTAGAACTTGCATATCTTGTCAATATTTTTGGAATCTTGAACAAACTGAATCTTCAGCTACAAGGGAAAGGTGCAAATCTATTCTCTCACCAAAGCATCATCAAGGCTTTTCTCGACAAATTGGAACTCTGGATCGTAAGAGTTGAAGGCAATAATTTGGTTCAATTTCCATATATGGATGCCATGCTCAGGGAAAAGGAAGCGATTCGGACGCAAATTCTTGATCATTTGCGGAAGCTACGAGACAAATTCCAACGATACTTTCTGGAGGTGGACAGGAGAAGTGATGGATTATCTTTCATCAGGAACCCATTTACAACAGATGTTAATCATGTTCCAGAGGATCTGCAGGAGGAATTCTTGGATCTGAAAAATGATTTTACGGCTCAAGACGTGTACCAGCAGTCTACCATAGAAAAATTTTGGGCCAGCATGTCCGGGAGTTACCCAAACCTGTCAGCACATGCCGTCAGATTTCTTTTGCTATTTGCATCATCTTATATGTGAAAGACTGGATTTTTGTGTTTGCTGTACGTTAAGTCCAAACAGAGGAATCGGCTTGCAGTGGAAAGCGATATTCGTTGTGCATTATCAAGTACCACTCAAAACATTGAAAAGCTTGTCAATGAGAATTGAATCCAAAAATCTGTTAGTAAGAAATAAATTTCAAACCAAAATGATTGTTGTCTGCTTTTTTTATCATGTCTTAAAAAGGAGGTAGTCCACGAACATTTTTTTGATTGGCCTGGTGGTCCATGGACTGAAACGAGTTGAGAATCACTGTCCTAATGACTTAAAAAAACCAAACAATGTATACTTAAGAACAATTTGCACCTTCTCTATCAGCTTCATATAACACGAACACTCTAACTGACATTCTTCCTCCTTTTTCCTTTCCTTCTCTCCCTATCTCCTACTATTTCTTTTGGAACTGGACCTTTAATACTCCATTCATCTGAAGAAATGGGTTGTGCCCACGAAAGCTCACAATATCATCTATGTGGTTTGTTAGTCTTTAAGGTGCTGCTAGAATATTTGTTGTTTTTTAATTTTTTCCAGTTCAATCACTGTTTGACCATCTTTACTCTTCCTTTTGTTTTAATGCTGGATTTGTTTATAATCAGAAGACTTGCAAAAACTTGAGTGCTGCTCATAAGTAATTCATCAGGCAAAATGCCTTTCCCCTGGTTTCCATGGGCTTTGGTTTGGGTCTTGTAAGATGTATCCTTCCAGATGAGCACACCTACTCTTAATGGGTCATTAAGGTAAAGCCAGTCTCCTGCATCCTAAGCCATAATTGCCCTTAACAATTATGACTAGGGCCTTATGCTGGCACTGTAGCAAACTGGGAGCTAGTGAAGGGTGCAAAACCTCTGTGTAGTATGTTCTTGCATTATTTTCTAAATGGCTGCCTTCTGTTCCAGCTGGAGTTTCTGAATTGCTTCCATTGTCAGCACCAGAGGCTGAGAGTTATACTTGTCCTTACCTCAAAACATTGAAAAGCTTGACAGTGAAAAGAGAATCCAAAAATCTGGAGGAGGTAAGAAAGGCATTGGCCACCACGGACAGATCCTCAGTTGACAGGAAAGAACTGACATGAAAGAAGGGATGTCCTGAAATTTTGTATCTGGATAGTTGGTGAGTCCAATCTGACCTTGGCAATGCCTTAAGGAATCAAGTTTACCACAATATACATTTGGTATTTATAAAATAGAACAGTCTTCAGGATAACAGTGGCTTGTGCTATCAAGAGGTCTGAAAATAGACACATATTAGCTTTTGCATATAAGTTTGCCAGCATGTCAGCAATATTGACTATGAGATTAATGCAAGAGTTTGATTCAGCATCTACGTAAGAAACCTTTCCTCCTGTGTTCTGTTGAGTTACTTAATAATAGTTTGATGCAAAAGTTCCTGTTCCTTCGAGCAGAGGCAGACCCAACCTACACACAGGAAGTCTCATGTAAAGCATTGCAATCCTGGCCCCAGAAGTGGCTTCCCTTAGCACGCAGGTACATTTAGGCTAGGGATACACTATGTGTGCACATGCTGAGAACGTACCCACTGGCTTCAGGTGGGTTTGTATTTGGCACAGCTGAGCTGTGCCTCTGCTGCTACCTATTTGACCACAGCTACACTGGTATTGACATTTGCACTAGATCCTATCAAGCTCCTACCAAGCTAGCAAGTGTACATGAACTGGGGAAATTATACCCCTAGTTTGTGGCAAAGATGATGTACACTTTAAATGAAGGCATAATTGCAGCATACATTGGTGAGCATATGCCTAGCCACCCCCTTCAAGGCCACTGGGTACATATTCAGGCTGTGGGGTACATATTCAGGCTGCTGTCTTCACTACTACTGTAACCCATGCTAGCTAGAATAAAGCCACTGTGGGTACATCTACTTCTATTACAATCACACCATCATTTACAGTGTAGATATACCTACAATCCTTCTCTAGGATGAACTCAATTCAAACAAACCCAAATGTTTAAAATACACCGTGTCCTTTCCTCTCCCTCATTCCTTTTACACCTGGGAAAAGCCCTCAGCAAGGTTCCTCCTCCGACCTCAGGGTCTGGAAAGGTCTAATGGCCCAGACACAGAGAAGTGCTTTAACTTACATAATATCCTTAATAACTGTCTGGGGACAGTTACTGGATGGCATCTAACTCTTAATATGGCAAGGTTTCATCGTAGGTGCTTATACATTAATGACCCCTAATGTGCAAGCCATTAGCACCTTTCACCATAATCTCCCCCCAGTGTCCATTAAGATTACTGTAATGGCCACTAGTAATGTACAGTAATGGCTACTAGTAAGAATATCATAATGATTTCATTGAATTTACTCAGTGAGTGCTGTGTTATATGGCAATCACATACCCCTATATAGAGAGTCCCTTAACTCATGAAATCCATGTATGTGGCCCTATATCCTGAATGCTCATCCTTCATATAGACCTTTTTCATGTTTCCTTTCCATTCCCCAACCAAAAAAAGAGCAGTAAAAATGGTGATTGTCTTCATTTGCTTCTTCACTGTAAGGAATGACATTTGTATTAAGATCAACAAATAGGTTACATCATCACATCCTAGCAACTTTACTGAAAAGGAGTTTTTGCCTACACTTAGGAGATATTCATAGGAGCCTTAATATAAAGTAGAATCAAACCCCAAATGCAGTTTAGCATGATGGTGATTTGAATAATCAGTTCTACTAGTTTTTATGACAATAGAAATCAGTACAGTTTCTTCTTTCCCAAATGAGCAGTCTCACTGAAGACATTAGAATTACTCATGAGCAAACAGGTATGATTTGGTTCTACATATCAGTTCATTTATTTAATTGTGCCCTTTGACCATTTCCCTGTATTGTGCACAAGTAGCTTACAATTTGAAATACCGTTTTATTGTAAGCACTAATTAAAATAACCAAATTAAAGGCATCACATATAGGAAAAGATCATAGTATTTCTTTTCATCTTTGCTGTTGTATTTGTCTTCATTTAATAAAATTCTACAGTCAATTGGAGATGATATTTGTAATTTATTTTTCCATTTTGGGGATAGAAACTGTCCTTCACTCATGGGAAAATAACGCTTGGCTGAAGTGTGATACATTTGCAATTAGCTTTATGCACTCCTGGGGTCCTTGCCCTGATTCACATAGGTACTCAAGCACATGCCTACCTTTGAGGACGTGGGTAGTGACTTCAATGGGATTAATCAAGAGGTTTAGATTAGACTGAATCAGGGTTTCCTATGAGATGCTGTATGCCCTCAATTCCCACATCCTTCATTGCTCAGCAACTCTCAAGATCAGGCCCCAGAGAAAAGTCTAATTCTGTCAGTTTCACCCCATGTGAATGTAACTTGATCAATCTGATCACACACAATATGTTGACTTCTACATGAATTGTTGTGAACATTATGTGCTGGAAACAGATATCCTATGATTTATAGACAGGCCTAGCAAGCCAAATCAATCTACAGAGATACAAGTTATTTAAACCTAACCCTCCCCCTTCTTTCTTTTAATGCTACTGCATCCTGTACGTGGTATGAATACCCTCAGATATCAGAGGCTTCTATTCTCTGTTAGGGCTGCTTGATAAACTCCCAGTACTTGGTATAGTACAGCTAGTATACATGGTAATCTCTCAGAGAGAGATGAATAATTAATACTAGAAGTAAATAACTGATCATTAAACAAGTAAATGTTTTCCTCTGTAACTGCTAATGCAAACAGTTTCTAGGTTATATTATGCTTTCCAGTGAAAGCTCCGAAACATTATCTTCAATACAGACAAAAACACTTCAGATGTTTCTTTCATACAGAATGGTAAATTATGTTATTGCTTTTGTACACTATTCCCAATGCTTATTGCATATTCACTCGTATACATCTAGTGCAACATTATTATCTTGTTCTGATTTTCTTTCTTCTCTCTTCCCTCCTTCCCCCCAACCTCCTGTCAACAGTTGGAGAAGCTGTTAATACTGTATTGTATAGTCATTATCCCAGTTTTTTCTTTACAAATATCATTATAACATCCTGCATTTGTAAAGTAAATAATTAAACATTCTAGAAAGTCTTATAGGACATAGTAATCTAACAGATGAAAGACTTCAGAAATGTGAAAATCAAATAGAAGCACATGTAATATGTATCTTTTAAAAGAGTTTTCATAAAATAGGGTTAATGTGTTAATCAACCATATTTAAAATGCTAATTAATCACCAACTTAGAACCTATTCATAAATAATTGAATGTCCTATTTATGCAGAATTTTTTATACTTTACTCAGAAATGTGTGGAATTCATTTCTGGTTATGGTGAACTGTTTTAAGACTCACTGAAATCTTTTTGCTCTGTGTATGCATAGTGCAATCATTATTACTTCCTAGAGACTTATTTGATTTTATTTGCCAAGCAAAACTTTGAAATTAACCCCTTAAGACTCAAAGGACAATGTTCCCAATAACAGGCAATCACAAACAGGTGTTACAGGTTTCAATTAGGTGGTTTTTTTGGCATGGATCATACCAGCTGTATATCTTCTAATTTTGGTGTGATAAGATTCACCTCTTTCTCATTTGGGGCCCAGTTTTTCAAATACCAACTCATGCAAATTGTCCTTTTTTGAAGAATCAGGCCTTTGAGGTTGTCAGGGCTGTTCCCCATGCTAGCACTCTGAGTGCAGAAGGTGAGGGCCCACAAAAGACCTTAAAAACCTTGCCTGTATAGACTCTATTTACAAAATAAACCAACCAACCTCCCTAGTGTCACAGATGCACTGACTCTGGAAAACAGGCAGCCACCATCTAGTGATTTAAACCCTGAAAAATACAGGAACAAACACTTGGATTCCAGGAGCTCTTTTGCCACAGGAAAGCTTGAAAAAAGAAACAAAAAGCACAGAAAACAAACTGTCTCTAATAGCTGACCTCTCACGCTAGCCAAACACACACAGAACTCCTATTACCTTCCAGGACACAAGAATCAAATCATTGCCTTAAAAAGGGGATTTTATTAACAAAACAAAAGATATACTTGATAAAGCAGACTTGGTTGCTAGGTGTTACAGAGCAACTAAGAAAAGAATGGATCAAAACACAAATAACAATCTCCTTGGGCTATAGCTTAATTATGGTGAGGGGGGAAGGGAAGGCACATGGAACTCACACAGTGAAGTTTAACCAAACAACCAAAACAAATAAAAATACTCTGATCATGACTAAACACACATTTTTTCCCTTTATTCACTCACAATCTCTTCATGGTTCAGTCCACTTCCATTTTCCCCAAATTCCTTGGAGGCATAGTAGTCCTGCCTGGTCTAAAATCATTCTCTGTCTCCCAAAACCTAGTTTAAATTCACACACAAAGAGTATGTCTACACTGCATTCCTCTTTCGAGAGAGGAATGCAAATGCAGCTGAGCAAAATTGCAAATGAAGCGTGGATTTGAATTTCCCATGTTTCATTTGCATAATCATGTTTGGGCACTATTTCGAAATACCCTATTTCAAAAAAAGAAATGCAGTCTAGACACGGTTATTTCGAAAGAAAAACCTTCTTTCAAAATTACCCTAAAAGAAGGGTTTTCTTTCAAAATAACTGCATCTACACAGCATTTCTATTACGAAATAGGGTATTTTGAAATAGTACCCGAACGCGATTATGCAAATGAAGCATGGGAAATTCAAATCTGCACTTCATTTGCAATTTCGTTCATTCCTCGAAAGACGAATGCAATGTAGACTTACCCACAGAGAGCAGCTAAGATATCTATATA
Organism: Pelodiscus sinensis; assembly: GCF_049634645.1. Taxonomy (NCBI): domain Eukaryota; kingdom Metazoa; phylum Chordata; order Testudines; family Trionychidae; genus Pelodiscus; species Pelodiscus sinensis. The sequence goes on from NC_134722.1 coordinate 35,547,395, forward strand.
CAATTCAGATTTCAGCATTGTATCCCAATGGTTCTTCTGGCCCTCTGACAACACCCTTAGCTACCTGAATTTAACCCTTTAGTCACCAAATTCTGGCCAGCATTCCTCCTATCTATCACAGAGTTTATAATATATTTGTCTCATTCCTTGCGTAAGGGTTTTATCCTACAGAAACTGACTACCAGAGTGCTTGTTTCCATGAAAATACCATTGATTGCTATGTAACAATTACATCTATTAATACTTGGAAGAATGGGACTGTCTTGAAAATACAGCCACACAGGTGTCCAGTTAAATCAAAATTAAAACATCCACAATTCCTTTTGAGAGGACAGGAGAAAGTGATTCCAATTAGGGATGCAAAAAAGTGAATCAACTTCACCTTTTTTTATGTAAAGGGCAAGAAGGGATAGGAAGCTTGTTCTATCATTTAATAGGATGAGTAAAAAGGGTAAGATATTTCCTGAATCTTTCCTCATAACTCAATAGAATATAATCTTACCTCTTAGAAAAGGCTTGGATGTTATAGAATATCCAGAGGAACATTAAAGGAAGCCACTGACTATGGGGTTACCATAAAAGAAATGGGTAGAGGATGACCACTGTAGTGAGGTTGGTAGAATGGCTTGGGGGTGAAAGTGAATTCTGAATGGCTGGCTGCAAGCCTGCTGGAATTTTGTAGTTGTATAATATATGGACAGTTTTAGTAGAATAAGCTAATGGAGGGGAAAGAGCTCCTGGACCTTGGGAAGACAATTGCCAAAATCTCAGAGAAGGCGAAGAAAAACATGCCAGGAGCCACAGCTGAAATTGACAAGGATTGACAGCTGAAATTGACAAGGGGAAGTTCAGTATCTGGCTGCCTTTCCAATTCCTGATTACAGAAGAAAAAGAAATGGAATTAGTGGAAACAAGGCTACAGGAGCTTTTAAAATAACCAACTCTTTGGGCACATCTAACCTACATACCTTTTTCAAAAGAAGAATGTAAATGAGGCCGATCGAAAATTCAAATGAAGTGTGGATTTACAAATCATGCACTTCATTTGCATAATCGCGGGAGAGGGTTTTTCAAAAAAGAAACTGTAGTCTAGGCGGGGTTCTTTTGAAAAAAACCCAACCTTTTTCAAAATAACCCATACACCTCATTTTTTTGTGATAACCACAATGGCTGCATGGCAGCAATAGATAAGTTCTCCTTCTACTCTCTTTGGTCCGGGTTAATACCATTCAGACTCTTTTCTGTTGACTGTAAGATGGCTTTTCAGTCAAGGAAAAAGATAGCGAGATACCCTTGTACTAAAGACAGTGTTACAAGCCCTTTATCTGATCTGCTCTCCACACATCATCACTAGATCAGCAAAGCTTAGTCTACTATAGAAAGCAGGATGGTAAAACTACAGGCAGTCCCCGGGTTACGTACAAGATAGGGACTGTAGGTTTGTTCTTAAGTTGAATCTGTATGTAAGTTGGAACTGGCATCCAGATTCAGCCGCTGCTGAAACTGACCAGCGGCTGACTACAGGAAGCCCGAGGCAGAGTTGCTCTGCCCCGGGCTTCCTGGAATCAGCCGCTGATCAGTTTCAGCAGCAGCTGATTTGGGGATGCCTGGGGCAGAGCAGCTTGGGTGCTGCGGGGTTGCTCCAGTAGCGCCGCTCCTCGGCGCTACTGGACCAACCCAGCAGCACCCAAGCTGCTCTGCCTCAGGCGTCCTGATTCAGCTGCTGCTGCTGTCCGCTGCCCGCGTGCTCCGCGGCTTTGCTTCCCGTCTCCCTGGTCTGCTGGTCTCCAGCAGACCAGGGAGATGGGGAGCAAAGCCTCTGAGGACGACGGCAGCGGGACAGCCGAGGCGCGTCTGGGCTGTCCGCTGCCCGCGTGCTCCCCGGCTTTGCTCCCCGTCTCCCTGGTCTGGGGAGACGTGGAGCAAAGCTACAGGGCACGCAGGCAGCGGACAGCCCAGACGCGCCGCAGCTGTCCCGCTGCCGGCGTCCTCAGAGGCTTTGCTTCCCATCTCCCTGGTCTGCTGGTCTTCAGCAGACCAGGGAGACAGGCAGCAAACCCCGTTTGTAACTGCGGATCCGACGTAAGTTGGATCCGTGTAACTCGGGGACTACCTGAATACCAGTTCTCAGTGAGAGTCCAGGTGGACTCAGGCATTGATTGGTCTTTTTCATGACATGATGGCAAAAACTCCAGAGCCTTGTCCATACAAGTGTATAACATCTGTGAGCTGCACCTTTGCTGAAAACAGACACTCGTTTTTCTATTGCATACAACTGAGGCCTTGTCTACACTTTACTCCTAGTGTAGACCTGGCCTGAGCTGTTACTTACCATAACCTCTGCATTGCACTTGTGTGACCCCAGTCCAAGGCCAGTTTTACACTAAGGGGCAAAGTCGAACTAAGGTACTCAAACCCAGCTATGTGAATAACCTAGCTGGAGACAACGTACATTAGTGCAATTTACCCCAGCGACCCCACTGCGGGAGGTCAATGGGAGAAACTCTCCCATCGATCCCCCTTATTGCTCATGACCAGTGGAGTACTGGAGCTGACAGGATCATGATCATTGGTCGATTTAATGTCTTTACTAGACATGCTAAATCAACCCCGAAGAGATTGATCTCTGCAGCATCGATCTCCTGGTAAGTCTAGAAAAGGCCTAAGAATCAAGAAACTAACCTCTCTGTGCTGCCATTTATAGTCCTGCCTCACCCTATGATCTCACGTTACTTTCTTTCTCTCTTACACAATTCCTATTTAGACACATTTGTCACTGCCTACATTTTTTCACATTAAAAACCTGAAGTGAAATTGACTTTTTTTTTTAAGCTGGGATACTGTGAACTCAACGCACTGCTTTTCCAAGTACTAGCTGGCTGTGTTGGGTATTTCAGTCCCAACCCATCTCTGTTTCAGAGCTTTATTTTAATCTGGTATGTCAGGTAGAACATGAAACAATATTAATCTATGCTACATAAATAATTTCCTTCAATTATCAGAAAAGTGCAGCAAGACATGAATTTTCAGGTTGATTGAGTTTTAATCTCTAAATTCAAAAATTAATAATTTAGTTTGGTGAGCTTCTCCAAATATAGGAAACTAAAGATGTAATATTTCCTTCTTAGGGAAGAAAAAAAGAGAAAATTGTGTCCACAGGTCAGAAAACATTTATGGAATGGATATGCGACAATTATGAAATTATTCACTTATGGAAAATGCTTAGAATTCAATGTGAGATGTCTGGATTCATCACAAGGCACAAGAGATTGACAATGTATTATGAATGCTTCACATCACAGATAAATATTTCAATGCAAATAAATAAAGGATGCTGAGTGTTTCTCTTCTGAATGACTTTTCACAGTTCACTGCTCACAATAGTTCTGGGACTTCTCTATGTCCCAGACTCCTGTCCAAGATTTGGCATCCCCAAAGGCTGCCTACACTGAAAACAAGCAGGTTACACTGTGCTTTCAATTTGGAGGTACAAAGAACCAATTAATCTGTTTCCTTCAAACAGAATGTAAAACTACTCTTTGGTGCATTAGGACATTCATGGGCATTGTGAAACTGCGTGGTTTTATTTTCTGTTCCCTAGTAATTTCTGTAAAATGTACCATCCTTGTCAAACTTAATGACTTTTTTTTTGTGTGGCATAAGGGGGGGAAAAAAGGGGAAAATAAAAGACAATGCCCCTGAACTCGTGACTGTATTACTCTACAGAAGAGTATACTAATAAACTAAGGTGTACACTCCATGATTATCTGTAACATTTATTCTTTGATAACTTCTATTTTATGCCTTAAAAATCCTAATACATGTTTGTTTTGTTCTTGCTTCCAAACAAAATAACTAAGGATGAAAAAATATGGATATTTCTTTTAAATGTTTACGTACATTTCAGAAGATTACTACCTTTTAACAGAGACCTGTTTTTTGACTTTTAACTGTCTTAATCTGTTTGAAGTAATTTTATTATTCTAACCACCAACAGAAAATGCCACAGCATTTGTGTATTGCTTCATATGAAGGCATTTGTAACTTTAGAGCTTTTTAATTTTGCAACAACCACACAGAAATAAAAATGACAATGTAGAATTGCATCACTCACAACTGCTTCTCCATTAAAACAATATAAGTAGAAAACGTTTGCATGGTCACAATAATTGCTGAGAACTACATTTGACCAAACAGAAAGACATTTTCAAGATTTACTCAGATAATGTAAAACACCTAGGAAGCCTCTGGCCCCTGGTCTACACTTGGGCTTTATTTTGAAATTACCCTCCTCCCATAAAAGTTGAATTTATAAGTGGAGTGTCCACACTCCTAATTCAAAATAACAGGTCATGGAATTGGAAATTTGTGCTTCAGCTTTTCATCAGGAGTAATGCTAATCCTGAAATAGTTATTTTGAAATAATGGTAGTGTGGATGCTCTGGTGCTGCTATTATGAAATAATTACTCCCCAGATTAATTCAAACTAATTTTTCCCCAGTGCTTCCTGGGGCTCTAAGTCCGAAGTAGCACATACATATTAATGGAGCCTGCCTCAGACTAATTTCAAGACTTCACCATAGTGTGGACGTGCTAGTTAGATTCTGTTAAATCAGGAGTTATTATGTCAAATTAGTTAATTTTGAAATACTTTCCTAGTGTAGACATGGCCTGGTTTAATACTCCACCAAAAGAAAGAACTACAAGTGTTTTACCATGCAACATCTTTGGGGTTGGTCCTGTGTGGCACACACATTTGGACTAGATGACCTCCTGAGGCCTCTTCCAACACTAATCTTCTATGAAGCTATTATCCTATTATTTTAATTATTCACCAAATCATTTTAGAAAGTAGCCAACCAAATTCAAAGAAATTCAGAGTTCCTACGATTATGGAATTATTAAAAGGTCTAGATTTGGAGCAATTTATCAGAAAGCTTTATTTGCCTAGCTTTTGTCATAATGCATAACTTGATATCAAATCTTAGTACATCAAGATGCCAGAAAACAAAGTAAGTACATATTCAAGCATATGTCCATGGTGTACAATCTCTCCTCCCCCAGCAATGCTCATATGCAATTGATGCTTGTATTTTGCTGCCTACTTCCTCAGCAAACCATAACTGATGTCTCATAATTTGGCTGTCTTTGCCACAAAATTAACACCCCTAAAAAGCAAAACATATATTGCTAAAGGTAGACTTGGAGAATACTTGCAAATAGGAAAGACAGGAAGCCTTTCAATAGCAATTGATCCTCCCCTTTTCTCCCCTCCACCTTGACCCACCTAGCTGTAGGATGCTTTTTGTAGATCTTGAGTTGACGGATTAGTGGTTGAAATTGTCACAAAAGACACACTACCAGCAATGGAGTTGATGAGCAACATAAATGTTAATGCACACCAGTGAAGTGACAAGGGCTGTGTCTAGACTGCATCCCTTTTCCGTAAAAGGAATGCAAATTAGACACATTGCAATTGCAAATGAAGCGGGGATTTAAATCCTCCCCGCTTCATTTGCATAAACATGGCTGCCGCTTTTTTCCGGCTTGGAGCTTTGCCGGAAAAAAGCGCCAGTCTAGACGCAGACCTTTAGGAAAATAAAGCCTTTTCCAAAAGATCTCTTATTCCTTATTTTAAGATGAATAAGGGATCTTTCGGAAAAGGCTTTATTTTCCGAAAGATCCGTGTCTAGACTGGCGCTTTTTTCCGGCAAAGCTCCGAGCCAAAAAAAAGCGGCAGCCATTTTTATGCAAACGAAGCGGGAGGGATTTAAATCCCCGCTTCATTTGCAATTGCAATGTATCTAATTTGCATCCCTTTTACGGAAAAGGGATGCAGTCTAGACACAGCCAAGGAGTCCTGTGGCAGCTTATAGACTAACAGATGTATTGGCGCATAAGCTTTCATGGACAAAGATCATGTGGGCAATACATCTGTTAGTCTATAAGGTGCCACAGGACTCCTTGTCGGTTTTGCAGATCCAGACTAACATGGCTACCCCTCTGATACTTGACACCAGTGAAGTGTGAGCACTATTTGTATACACGAGGTCTACTTGCAGAATGAGGTCTACTCACATGAAAGTAAGATTGATGAGGGAAGCTTTAGTTAGCTATTATTTTCAACTGGGGATACAATATTTTGCACTGCTAATTGCAAAATCTTGGCAGCTTGCTAGAAAATTTATTCCAGAGGAGTACTGTGGGGAAAACCTCAAAAGTGAGAGTTTTATTTTGGGTGTAAAAGTTTTGGCATAGGTTTTTTAAAGATATCACTATATTTTTCCAAGGGGTGATTTCAGAAAAGGTAGTGGCATCTGGCAAGTAGTTCATTTCCTGAGCACTCCTCTGCAATCAATATAACACAAAGCGTTGGATCTTAAGAGCAGAACTATGCTGCTGTCAAGTATACTTTTATGTAGAACATATTTTTTACCAGTTTGATTATTGTAGTCAAGGAGCCAACAGACTTGCTGGGGCCCTGGGCTAGATGGCTCCCAGAAAGGGTTGGCCTCAGGCAGAGGGAGCGAGGCTGGGGTTGCCAGACCTCAGCACCACTTGGAAAGTGCTATGTGGCACCCCACGGGCAATTTAAAGGGTCTGGGGCTTTGGCCGCCACCATTCTTGAGGTAGTGGCAGCAGTGGCTGGGAGCTCTGGGTCTTGGGGCAACTGTTCCCATTGCCCCCCTTGTCAGTGGGCCTGATTATAGTGCAAGCTGGACTGCTTTCTGCCAGCATGTACAGCTCAATTGCTGTTCCACCTGTTGAAAATCTGACCAGTCTTCTCCAGGTCAAAAGGTCAAATGGAAGCTTCCATCTGAGGCTTTGTTGTGGAAATCTTGAACTCCTTGAGATCAGTATTGGTAGTGAGCATTTCTACTCTGTTTGGGCCAGTACTTTGGAAATTATTTTTTAAAGTATATATTAATTTTCTGTATGAAGTAACTCAGGTGTTATTGTGCATAAGGCATTCCTTTAGCATTCTTGCTTTGAATGCATTGTCTTTTCCATCAGTAGGATTTATCAATACATGTATTAACCAAATAAAGGGTCATTTATCCTATGCGAGTCAAGACATTGAAAATTTCAAATCAGTTTCATGCAGAGTATATATCTGATGGGATGGGTTGGCTCCTTACAGGATTGGCTGGCACGTTGGACCCAAGCAAACAGTATTTTAATATGGCTAAATGGAATTCTAGCAATGCAGAATACAGACCAGTCTTAGAGGTTGGGCGATTCTAACCCAGGAAGCCGTAACTCTGAAAAAGGTTTCGGGGGATGCAATGAATATTCACATGAACACACACTTCCACTTTGATGATATGAGCAAAAGGGCTAATGCTATCCTTGGATGCACATATAGGGGAATTTCAAGTAGCAGTAGAGAATTATTTTACCTCTGTATTAGGTATTGGTCTGACTGAGGCTAGAATACTGGGTCCAGTTCTGCTGCCCACAATTCAAGAAAGATATTGAAAAATTTGAGAGGGGTCAGAGACTAGCCACTAGAAGCATTACAGTATTTAGAGTACATCAATATCCTTCTGCCATATATATTGGACAAACCGGACAGTCTCCCTGAAGAAGGATAAATGGACATAAATCAGACATCAGAAATGGTAACATACATAAACCTGTAGGGGAACATTTTAGCCTGCCTGGTCACTCAATGATAGATTTAAAAGTAGCCATTCTTCTACAAAAGGAATTTCACTAAGCAATTACAGAGAAAGGCTGTAGAATTGGAATTCATCTGCAGATTTGACACCATTAACCTGGGCTTGAACAAAGACACTAACTGGTTGGCTCATCACAAAGCCAATTTCCCCCTGCCTTTAACATCTGCATTTCCACATCAGAAGCTACGTATGGGACACAGCCAGCCCACTTAATTAGCCTCATTAACATGGGTTCTACATTTATTTCTGTTATAAATTGTTGAAATCAACCTTTATATGGACAACAGACAAGCATCTAAACCCTCTATCCTAAAACAGTTCCCATACCTATTAGACAGAAAATACATATGAGTGACAAGCAGAGCCAGTCAGGAAGTGATTTTTTTCCCTGTGAAAATGATACCATCTGCCCCCATTGAATGTGTCATGGTTAGCCAAGATAGTCACTGTTTTGGATATTCTTTTAATCTTATTGGAGAACAACAGATAACAAAGCACGAGTTGGTAATTCCATAGATGAGAGTTATTTCTCATAAGTGAAGAACATGAAAAAACATTAATATGTTATAAGAAACACAGTTTACCATCCTATTATGGTATTAGTTAATACGTTTTGCATACATATTAATTACTATTGAATCACCAATTTCCCAGCCTTTTTTTCTTAAATGGGATACCACCATTCTTTACGGATAGAATTTTATTTGACACATGCTCCATGTTATAGACTTCTGGTTTGATTACATTAAGCCAAATTCTTCCCTAAGTTACAAGCATGAGTTTCCTATTTGATGTGTATGAATTACTCTAGAAAATATTTTGAAGCCAGTTTTTCTTGATCAACTTGTGTGGAAATGTACATGTGTCCCAGAAATTACACAGGTATCATTTGACTCAATTTGCTTTCTCTGATGCACTGATATTTTTGTTTTGGTAATGATGTAGCTACGGATATTACAGAACAAGATGAAAGCACCAACCTGTTCAGAAATGCAATTAGGGTGGGCTGCAACTGCCTTGTTACAGTCAAGGGGAGATTTTCTACTGATGTTGATAAGAACTGGTTCATGCTCTAACAAGACAAACTTCTGCATAATTCCTATTTTAACTCCATACTAAACCAAAACACAAACCAACCAACCAGACAACCTAGGTTAATCACGTGCACCAGATTTTGCAATTTAAAGACCCGTTTCACTTTCTGCATTCGCTGAGCCCATTTTCTTTTATTTGTGCTACCTCCCAATGTTCTATGTATTAAAATATATTAAATGAGTTTTGCAGACATGTTTGCCACTCTGTATTTTGCAAATGAAGATCTACATGCAAAATAAGACAAGGCTACCAGATAGTCTGGTACCTAAAACTTAATCGTGGGAAGGTTGTATTTTTTTTAATATTTAGCAAAGTGCCGATAAGAAAATAATCACAGTATTCTTTTTAAATCTTAAAGTGAAAGGTTTCTATTGTTTACCCATTTGCTACCCAAACATTGCAGCATTTTATCAATGCCTGAAAACCAGAAAGTCTAAAGTCATTGTTCAAACCAATCAAATAGCAAAAAGCAATGCCAAGCAAACGATTTATTCTAGTCTTGGTTCTTTCACACATCTCTCTTCACCATGCACAGCATCCGTGTAACATTAGATAATGACTGCTCCATAGTATGGCAGTGCTGTTGCATAAGTAGTATTCATTCTAAAGTACTATAATGATATTACTTGGAAATCTATTTTATATGGTGCAAAATTCAGATGGGGCAAGTCCCAAAGTCCTTACTCATTATTAAGGTTAAACTCCCATTGGCCAATTTTAGTGTGGACAAAATTATGAATTCCTTTCACGATATTTATTAAGTAATTTTAGTGTGTCCTAAAGATTCTTGATAACATCATAGAAAGAGAGAGAGAGGTTTTAAAAGTACTGAATTTGTATACATCATAGTTTTGGATTTTCTAGAAAGCAATAAAGGGGGTACTACAGAGCTTAGGAGGAGGTTGTTTTAAGTAGATAAGCAGAAGCTAGTCACCTGTTAGTGCTTTTGCAAATTTGGCCCAGAGCATGGTAAACAAGAAAAGGAACCATCTGTAGTCATCTAAACAGTTTTTCTATTCTTATTATTACATTATTCCCTTAATTTAAACTATCATATGCATTTCCCATGTGCAAGCATTCTCCCGTCTCCCACCCCACAGCTGCCTTATGGGCCATATTTCTGTAAGCACTCAGAGAAGACTTAATTCTATTCCCATGGAAGTCAAAGGAAGTTTTACCATTAACTTCCATGGGAGAAAGGGCCTTGATTCAGAAAAGCATTTAAGCATGTACTTAATTCTGTTCACAAGAGAGTACTTAAACTTTAGTTTCATTGATTTCAATGGGGCTTTATAACATTGTTTAAGAAGTGCTGTCCTAAATAGTGATTTGTTTCTTGAACTGGACCATTTCTGAACATTTTTGGAAATTTCATCTTGCATTCCTAGGGAATGTCTAGTTTTCTTTTTTCCATGCCATTTTGACTAGCCAAAAATTGCAATGTTTGGCTCACGGTGCCTTGTTTCATACTTTTTCATTTGTCTCCCTCTCCTGATAATCTTATTGTGCTCTTCAGGCTTCTGGGATGTATGTAGCTTATCACAACAGCACCTCCCCCTACTTACCCCTAAATGGTGTTTCCTACCACCTACCATGTCACATAAGACACCTGTACCCATAATTCTGCTCAATATTTCATTCACTGCTTTGTTTAAATTATTGCAATAGCTGATTTTCCTGTATTCCATGAACAGCTGGGATGAGCCAAATAGGATATACTGCTGAAAAAAAATATTTGATTTTTTTTGGTAATATTTATACTTTCTGCAAATGACTCAGCTCTGTTGCATCCTCCTTTTATATAACGATTACTCTATTATATATAAAAACTACTCGTGATGTCAACAATTCTGATTGTTGTTTAATAAAATATTAGAAAATAAAGATGTTTCCTGGTAGGTATATTCATACAATATTATGTACCCTGAAACTCTTGCATGTTAATACCCCAAACAAACATCCCCTGTCCAAGGCTGCAATACAGCAAAGCACTTAATCACATGCTTAGCTTTCAACACATGCATAAACTTCAGTAGGACTTCAGCATAGGTGTTAGGCTTCTGTCCTGCCTCCCCAACCCAGCAATACTAACACTATGTTCAAGTCTGTTTCAGGACACAGTCTATTAATCCAAATAAAACCCTCATAAAGTGATAACCAAACAAGGCTATTTCCTTGGGCGCACACACACAGACTGCAGTGGTACAGAAGCCTTGACTTATGTGCCTCTCTCTCCTCTAGGGCCAATCACAGGAGCCAACATCCCTCCTTCAGTTCTCCTTCCACTTTAGCTCTCTCAGCCTTGCATAGGAATTACCTCATTCCTTCATAGGTCACTCTAATAATTGAACAGGATTGGCTCAGCCTACCTAGCCCTGATTTGGTTGAATCAGGGTGTAAGAGCTGTCTCCTAGCACAACAGCCAGTCTTCACTGGCCCTCTGGATATGAATGAAGAGAACATTCAGACTAATTCTTTATATGCTCATCTACTTTGTTTGGGTTCAAAATGATTTGAAGCAAGCAAATGAAACAGATCAAGAAATAGAAGTGGATGGACTTGTGCTGTGAAACGTTCATATTATTTCTGAGCAAATTCACCCCATCTTTAATCATACATAACAAGTTAGGTTTTTAAAAAAAAGTCATAAATAAATTTAGCTCATTAGAGCAACATCAGCAAGGAACACTGTTTTATTTTTTAATTAGCATTTAATGGATATGCACTGGACTGGAGACATAGTGGTGCAGAAATCTTGTTGACTATAGCAGTGCTCAAAAGTAGGTATCTAATTAGATGCTATTAAGAATGTCTGTACACACTCAAGTTTTCAAAACAACTCAGGCAACACCTGAAGACAAGTCCTGAAAAATGTGTTTATGTTGTTGAATGGATTTGATAAGCTGTGACTAAATAGTCTTAATGTCTTTGCTATTTAGTAGATAAACATGTACATCACCAAGATGATAAATATGTGAGACACCACCCCAAAATTCACCAGTTAAAAGCAGTCCATTGGAAATTATCTGTCCTATTCTTTAGACTAAGAGGGTGTTTCTGATGTATGTTCTATCTCCCATGACATGGGTTGCTTCATAATGGATCGTCTCCATTGTATGCCTCACCTGAGATGAGGTTCAAGCTTCCATTGCTACACATACACCATGTCTTTAAAAAAAACCAAAAGCCTTTTGGTGAGGAAATTATTAGTTGTTGCCGCATAAGATTTTGCAATGTAAACGACCATATATTGTGATGTAAGTGGGGAAAAATGATGGCAGTGAGTAGATGTAATTATGTATAGAACTGGTGACATGCCACATACAATTCTGAGTATGTACAACACAATCAGAGTGTCAATTATTTAAACCATAATTAACATAGCTCTGCATGTCTTTCCAGGGCTCTCACAGAACATAGAGCATTGTTATAGTGGAAGAAAAGAGAAAATAAAATATTAATGGAGGACTGCTTTGTTCTCAGCACAGTGAGATAGAGGTAGTTGTAAAAACTGGATTCCTGCAGTTGCTTCAGCTTTAATTAGGAAGGTCGCTATCTTCCTAGACTTCCTTGGATTCCTTTAATTTCCACAGAGGAAAACGGCTTCTGAATTTTATTGAACACAGTTGAATTTTTATTTTCAAAAATCAAAACAGAAACATTTCTTGGCATCCATTATGAGCACTGGGTGTTATTTGCTCTTTAGAGATAAAGCTGTTTTTATACAGGGATATAGCTTGTGGGGAAAAAATGGGGCCAAATATATTCGTAGTGGGAAAGCTGCTCAACAGGGATATCATAGTCAGCAGAAAATATCTAGCCAACCTAATTCATCCCATGCTAGAATCCACTTAAGGCCAAGGAAATACAATAGATAATATACAGTTTCACAATGCTGGTCCAAATACTGCTGTTAACTCATTCCATCCTGAAACACAGCTACTCGTTTTCCAGTTAAAAACAACATAACTCTAATAAAAACACAGGAATTTTAATAGTATTTCATTACAGGGCTGTGATTGTTACAGAAATATAAAATATTACTATTCTATATCTTACAAAGCAAAGCTAAATACATGACTAGTCAAACAATCTATATTACATCCATTCATCACTCTTTCACTTTTATACTATTGTCCTGCAAAAAGCTTTATTTACATATGTACCACTCGAAGATTTACCCAGTGTTGCTTGTGTCCATAACTCAATTCATTTTAGATTTTTTTGGAAAAGAAAATGAAAATGTACCTGCTACATTTAAATCATTACTCTGGGGTGGGGCTCTCTCAATGCTACAGCTTGAGGCCAGGCGAGAAGTGCCTCTTCATGGCCACTGCAGCTCCAGCATCACAGCCAAGGGAGGGTGTGTGAACTCTGCCTGGGGCAGGTCCAGCTTCAACTGCCCCCTCCACTCCCCAGCCAGAGTGAGGAATGCAGCAAACTGTTCACTTTCCCCTTGCTACCTGATAAAGGGGAACAGCCAGCAATGTTCCCATATGAACAGAGGGAGGAGCTTCAGCCCCCTTCTTCCTCCCTAAAGGGTACTGGGGGAAAGGGGGTGGCTCAAGGCTACAGCAGCCCCAGATGGGAAGGTGGGTGCCCCAGACAGCCCCTTTCTCCTACCTTGTGATTCTGTCTGGTTTTATGAGAAGCAATCCCATTCCAGGCACTTCCAATTTTCCTGGAACAACCAAACCCTGACCTTGCTTTAAGTTATGATTAGAGGATGGTGGCTCTAGCTCTTACCATTATGGAGGAGTTCTTGAACAGACAGACAGACAGACAGACACAGATAGACACACAGACAAACTCTCTCAAATATATGGCAGATTTAGCATGGATCTAGTACTGAGGTACACTATCACTCTTCTGAAGCAAAATACAGGACTATGTAGCACTTTAAAGACTAACAAGATGGTTTATTAGATGATGAGCTTTCGTGGGCCAGAGCCACTTCCTCAGATCAAATAGTGGAAGAAAATAGTCACAACCATATATACCAAAGGATACAATTAAAAAAAAGAACACATATGAAAAGGACAAATCACATTTCAGAACAGAAGAGGGATGTGGGGGGGGAGGGGGAGGTAAATGTCTGTGAGCTAATGATATTAGAGGTGATAATTGGGGAACCTATCTTTGTAATGGGTAAGTACATGTAGTTTTTAAAGTACTACATAGTCCTGTATTTTGCTTCAGCAACACCAGACTAACACGGCAACATTTCTCTCACTATCACTCTTCTGTTATTCTAAACTGACATATGGATGAACACCCTTTTGATTAGACCCGGCTCTTCATAGAATCAGAGCGTTAGAAGGAACTGCAGGGATCATCTACTCTAACCTTCTGAAGTGGGCTGTACCCACGAAAGCTCATGATACCATCTACATGTTTTGTTAGTCTATAAAGTGCTACCAGACCATTTGTTGTTTTTTTCTGTAGCAGACTAACTCGACTACCCCCTAAAGCTCCTGCAAAGATGTGGGACTTGTTTTGTCTAAATCATCAATGCCTATCCAACTTCCTTTTGAAAACTTCCAGGGAAGGAGCTCCCACAGCCACTCAAGACAGTCTGTTCTATTATCCTACTGTTCTCACAAGTAGGAAGTTTTTCCTCCTGCATACTTTCGCCTTGCATTGTCGCTTTAATTATCAATTCCATGACTAAACATACTGAGCTGTGAGGAATAAGATATATTTAAATTTATCTTATTTATTATTTAAATAAGCCATATTTTCTTTCTTTCATATATTACTCAAGTGACAATGGCTGTTCTTTAGTGCACCTATTTAACGAATTACTGAGGCTATGTCTACGGTACAAAGAAAAGTTGGAAAAAGATACACAAATTGAGAAATTCAATTTGCATATCTTTTTCTGCTTTTCTTCCAGAAGAGGCTCTTCTGAAATTTGGCGCATCTACATTGAGCCAAATTTCGGAAAAACTTCCTCTTTCCGCACATCCCTCATTCCCCATAAAATGAGGTTTACAGGGATGGCAAAAGAACAATTCTGCTTTTCCAAAAAAATTTCAGGAAAAGTGGACACATTCCTTAGACGCAGCAGTGCTTTTCCGGGATACCTTCAGTATCCCAGAAAAGCTCTGCAGTCTAGACGTAGCCTATATGCAGACCACTTAGAAGTATTTTCCTGCCTCTTACTCCTTGTATCTTTTCATACTGGCCTTTCTACGTCTACAATGATTGGCTTTTGTGGGCTTCATAGGAAATTTCACCCAGTTCTTTACTGGAGAATATTGGAAGGGGAATTAGGTTTAAAAAGGGGTGGAGGGAGGAGGGGAAAGGGAATCTTTAGAACTTAGTGAAAACAGAACACACAGAATTTGCACGAAATATTCAAGCTGTCACCTGTAGCCTACATTAAGTAAAATCTGCAGGACCAAACATACAAGACCTTTCTCCTTACACTACTTTTGCTCCTGGTTAGCTGATTTATAGATGTCTGAGCAGGCCCATAGTTTCCAAAAAGGACAGACCTCCTCAAACTCTGGCCCTTTTCAGCAGCCACCACTATTTCTATTTCCTCAACAAGAGTGGAAGCTGCATGGTAACAGGTTTTAAAAGTGTAATTTCCAATTTTGTAATATGATGTCTTGCAGTTAA
Organism: Pelodiscus sinensis; assembly: GCF_049634645.1. Classification (NCBI taxonomy): domain Eukaryota; kingdom Metazoa; phylum Chordata; order Testudines; family Trionychidae; genus Pelodiscus; species Pelodiscus sinensis. The sequence goes on from NC_134722.1 coordinate 35,562,799, forward strand.
TGTGACAACACATATAGAGGGCAAATGATCTGATCTAAAACCTTTCACATGTGGAAAAAAATGCACTGGTGAAAAGAACCATTTAGCTTTGCAAAGACTGGAATCTGCCTTAAAATGCAGCTACATTAGAAAACAGTTAATCATTGAAATGCTTACATAAAGTACAATTAGAATTAAATTGGTCTCTCTCTTGGGATTCATAAATGCAAAACCAGAATTAGGGATGTTAGCCTTAATTGTACCTTGTTTAACTTGGCCACTTAAATGGCTGTCATTTTTAATATATCTAAATATGGGCTCCTACTATGGCTCAGCTGTTAGTTGTTTAACTTGTGGCTTGTTTTTTAAAACATGAAAAATGTGAGTGGTTATTGAGTAGAATAGCTGTCATTATTGTATAAAAATCTGGTTGTGACATCACAGATCAAAGGTTAGCCTCCATTTTGGAAACCAGGGCCAGAAGAGACTGTGGCTGGCTGCAGCTTATAGTAGCACTTGTGTTATGGAATGTTTCATTAAAAAATAATATAAATGTTAAATACCTATTGTGCAGGTACTGGAAGCATTCTTGTGACATTTGCAGGACTTCTGGCTTTAACCAGAGCGAGAAAGTATGGTGGTAAGATAACATAGAAAAATAATTTAGAAAAAGTTATTTGAATCTTTTCAGTTGCCAAAAGAGATGGCATTAGATTTTGTAGTTTTATTTGCAGGTTTAAGTTATTTCTCATTTTTTCCTAATCTTTCCCAGTTTGAATTTAAAACAGAGATGTGGCAGCAAAGGAGGGTATGCCCATGTGTGCAACTAAGTAGTGGAAATATATATTATGGGACTGATTCTGTTTTAGTGGGGGATTTGTTTAGACATCAATGCACAAGGTCCCATCTATTCATACATTTTAATATAAATTTTTTTTAAAAGATTAATTCAAACCATGCAATTTGGCATAAGACTAAAAGAAACTTGGAAACACAGTGATAGGAGAATTTATAGTATTTATTGCAAAGTACACTCAATTGACTCATGTCAAGGGAAGTTTCTTTAGTGCGATATTACTTAGTAGTGGCAGTTTTATAATTACAATCCTTGAAACTTTAGAGATAAGAACATATGAACAAAATGCAGGACAATGTAGCACTTTAAAGACTAACAAGATGGTTTATTAGATGATGAGCTTTCGTGGGCCAGACCCACTTCCTCAGATCAAATAGTGGAAGAAAGTAGTCACAACCATATGACTACTTTCTTCCACTATTTGATCTGAGGAAGTGGGTCTGGCCCACGAAAGCTCATCATCTAATAAACCATCTTGTTAGTCTTTAAAGTGCTACATTGTCCTGCATTTTGCTTCAGCTACCCCAGACTAACACGGCTACATCTCTATCACTATCGAACATATGAACAGACATGCTGGGTCAGATCAAATGTTCATCTAACTCAGAATCTTTTCTTCCAACAGAGGCCAATGCCAAGTGTTCCAGAGGGAACAAACAGAACAGGTATCAAGGTATCCATTCCGTCTGGCCCATTCCAAATTTCTGGCAAACAGAGTTGAGGGACACCATTTCTAGCCATCCTGGCTAATAGTCTTTGATGGACGAAACCTTCACGAATGTATCTAGTTTTTTTAATCCTGTTACCATTTTGGCTTTCACAGCATCCTCTGGCAAAGAGTTTCACAGGTTGACTGTTTTGTGAAGAAATACTTCTTTTTGTTTGTTTTAATCCTGCTACTCATTAGTTTCATTTGGTGACCCCTAGTTCTTATGTTGTGAGAAGGAGTAAACAATATCTCCTTGTTTATTTTTTCCACACCAGTCAAGATTTCATAGATCTTTACCACAACCCCCTTTAGTCCTCTATTTTCCAAGCAGTATGTCCCGGTCTTGTTAATCCCAACTCACACAGAAGCTGTTCTTTACCCCTAATCATTTTTATTTCCTTCTTCTGAATTTTTCCAGTTCTAATATATAACTTTTTTAAATGGGGCAAACGCATCTGTATGCAGTATTCAAGATGTGGGAGTTCCATGGATTTATAAAGAGGCAATATGGGAATTTCTCTCTTATCCTCTATCCCAGTGGTTCCCAATCTTTTCAATCTATTAAAATTTCATGGACCCCCCTTGCTGGCAGAGAAAAAAAAAGAAAAGGAAAAAGAAAAGAAAAAGATTGGTGGGCCCAATCCTTATTTTTAAACTTTCCACAGACCCCCTGAAATACTATCATGGACCACCAGGAATCCGTGGACCACAGGTTGGGAACCACTTCTCTATCCCTTTATACATGATTCCCAACATTCAGTTTACTTTTTTGCCTGCCACTGCTTACTGAGTGGATGTTTTCAGAGAACTTTCCCCAATGACTCCAAGATCGCTTGACTTTAAGATCTCAGCTAGACTGCAGTGTACATTACTTTACACACTGGAACTGCTTATTTGCACTGTTTTCATTGTTTAGAAATCCATTCAAATAGGACTTAAGTGGTACATAGGTGATGGTTCTGTATCTTGGGGTGAATTTCACTGAAAATGTTTACAGCCTTAACAACAGCCCCAATCCCTGTTTTCCCATCTTCTCCATCCAGGTATGCTGTAAGTGGCACATGGCACCAGTGCTTCAAAACTGTCTCAAGGAGCAGTGTCATACGGAAGAGATGGCATTTGCATTGTCATGTAGGATGCATATCGAAACTCGAAAGCAAGTCTAAATAACTTGAAATGGGGCCTCAAACCATCCAGATGGATTATCAGGCAGCAGAAATAGACCACAGGTGAGTTTGAAATGTTGGGCCAGCTGTAAAGTTTGGGCCCTGTAAAGTTTCAAAAGATGCCAACACAACTGCAGGTTTATTATTTCTCATGTTACTGCTGCTTTTCCTCAGCAATGGTGCCACATATCTCCCTATGCTGTTGCATGGTCTTGGTAATTCTGCCCTCAAAAGGGACTGTGAATCACTGATGCTGAAATAGGATTTCCAGGTGTTTTTCATGATTTACAACAGACAGTGCTTCTGGGATAATGTAACAACAGAGCATGTCAGTGAGGTTACAGATAAAAATTCAGGGTTGGGAAACTATGACTAGATCTTGGAATCAGGTAACACCTTTGGTAGAAAATATACCTAAGGTTTCAAGCAGCTTTGCAAACTTCACTAGTTTCCAGATTTCATATTTAGTAACTAAGACTTAGTCTGTTATTTATGGACCCAATCCTGTTCCCATCATCTTGGGTAGTTCAATTTCTAGTCATTTCAACGGATCTATTTCTGTTCAATCCTAACACCATGCTATGTATTTCTTTTAGTAGTTATTTTATAAAGTGTTGATCCAGCTCTCATTTTGACCAATACAAGTTTTGCCACTGACTACAATAAATGTAGGAGACTAGACCCTTATATACTCATCTTTTCAATAAATACAGAACAAAGCACTTTTTAAAAAGTAACATGAAATTTCTATTTCAGAATGAATCAGTTAAAATAAAATCCTACTTAACAGTCTCCTATCCTAGTAAAGAAACAGTTAGCAAAAAAAAAAAAAAAAAAAAAAAAAGACTGAAGACAGAATGCAATTAGACATATAAAACTGCCATAATTTAATGTGTGTTGATTACAATAATGCTCATAAAATGTTATCAACAAGATTCCAGAGTTTATAATGAGACGAGTCACTAGCCCACTATGGACACCATATGAATTCAGGCAATACAACCAGTTAGCACTAGAGAATTATTTTTGATTAAATGTGGGCTAAAATAAAATTCCGTCAAATTTTGTGCATGAGTTAATCCAAAACTTTTGGAAGTACTATATCTACCAATCTATATTTCATTCCCACACTTTTCCCTTTTTGGATTTAATTAAATGTAGAATCTGAAGCACCAAAACATTGCAGGAGAGGCTCTTCTTATGGTAATTCTGGATTGTTGTGCCCTTCTCCGCAAACTAAGGATTACATATGCTAACAAATATTATGGGCACATCTAGACTATCCCAGAAAAGCTCTGCCTCATCCCAGGAACGCCTCCGCTTTTCTGAAAAAAATGTCGAAAAAGCGGATGCGTTTTGTCAGCATCCCTGTAAACCTCATTTTACAAGGAAGAAGGGATGTTCCAAAAGAGGGTTTTTTTTCTGACATTTGGCCCTATGTAGATGGGCCAAATTTTGGAAAAACCTCTTTCAGAAGTAAATTGGAAAAAGATACGCAATTTGCATACCACAAATTGCGTTTCTTTTTCCAATTTGTCTTTGTAGTCTAGACATAGCCTGTGCTAGAGATATATGAAGCACCTGGGACTTTGTTTGCAGTTCCAGAAGAAGATAACTTCTTCTCGAATAGGCTTCTGTAATTGTAAGGAATCCATGAAATGTGTGGAGTACAAAACAGTGCAGATTTAGATGCTTTTCTATGTAGTAAGCTACCAAGATTCCCTACCATTGTGTTAACACAAAACACAGGGTATGATAAAAAAACAATTTTTGAAGGGGTTGGGATTGTGTCCTGGAGGAGCAATATAGAAATAGTCCCTACACTTCCAAATGCACAGAGGGGGGTATTAACCAATCAAAATTCATGGAGACAAAAGATTGTGAAATATCATGTACAACCTAACAGGAGCAGGGGAGAAGTCACTTTCTCTATAACAAAAAGGACATGAGAACATTTGTTATATTAAATGCAAACCCCTTCAAGGTTGAAAATGTAAAAAAAAAATCTAAGAATTAAAGTCGCAATTTGAATGTTTCTGTTCTTAACTCTCACCCTTTGTTTGGGGAGGTCTTTTGCATTCTATTCTTTGTTGGGTGGTTAGGGATAACTATTGATGTCAATAAAATAGTATGACAAGGTTTATTTTTAAAGCATCTACCTCTGGATATTTAGTCTGACAATATCTTCAATATTGCTATTTATGATACAGTATTCCTTTTGGGGTTTTTCCCCCAGTGAGCAGATAATCTAAATTCTAGAAACTCTACTATGTCATATGAGAGTTCAAAACTTTTTAATACTTCTTTCCAGCTCTGCTGTTTATTTTTTTATCTACTGGTAGCTCAATATTTCTAAAGCCTAGTTACAGCAGCAGACATTTAAAGTCAATGTTTATTTACCAACTGTAACTACAGGGAACCTAAACATATTTTATTTTCAGAATAGGAAAAAAAAGTAATATGGCAAACTCAACTATCACCACATGGTCATGGCTGAGAAATGATGAGTATTTTTTTAAATCATAACCACTGTGATTCTCTAATTGCAAGTGTTCATTGTGGGCACTTGGGTGTTTGTTTTGCTGATGTCTCAATAAAAAAGTGGAACCAATCATGCTGTATTAGTTTCTACACTGAGCGTTAAATGAAGTCACATTTCTGTGAAGCCAAGATGATGTAATTGGCACTGTTTTGAAAGCTTCATAAGAGAGAACTCAAAATAGGGGCTCTATTTTGCACCCTGTATATTTAAGAATGCAAATCTTGCTGAACTTTTTCACTGAGAAATGAATGGCCATTTTGCCTGAAAAATAGCATCACTTGAGACTCCCTTGGGATGTAAGTGGTTCATAGGCATTGTACTGGGCATCTGCCTGAGGTGAATTTTGGCCTCAGAGAAAACATATTTAATTTGATAGGTTACATGACAGTGCTGCTGACAAACATATCACCATTAAATATTACATGTATAGTACTTTTCTGTCCTTAGTTTAATAATGATTATTCTGACTGCTAAACGTAAAGCAAAAAAGGAGTTTGTAATGAGAATGACAACGTCTATCAGGCCTTGCTCATCGCCAGAAGCAAATTCAGTATTCATGATGGAAAGGGGAGACTGTCTACATTCTAGAGCATGGAAAGAATTAAAACTTAGCTAGGAGTTGGGAAATGTAGACTATTCAAAGAAACTTATTCTTTCTTTGGTTACAGGGAGAAATTGCTTTTTCACAGCAACCACTGCTATTTCAGGGAGGGTGTTTCTAGACTACAGGATGTTTTTCGAAAAAAGTGGCCTTTTGTTGAAAAAACTTCCCTTGCATCTAGACTGCAGCCGCATTCTTTCTAAAGTAAATCAAAAAAAGTCTGCGGAAACCTCATTTTACAAGGAATAATGCCTTTTTTTGAAAGTACTCTTTTTTCAAAAGTACTGCCTGGGTGCTCTCTTTCAAAAAAGCAGCTTGCTTTTTCGAAAGTGCTGGTTGTAGTCTAGAAGCTCTTTTTGAAAAGAGGCTTTTTTCGAAAGTATCTTTTGAAAAAGCCTCTTTTGAAAGAGTTTGCAGTCTAGACATAGTGTCAGTGTGCTTCTGCATCTGCTAACTGTTAGTGTCTTTGCTGCTCCATAGGGAGATAAATAGGGTTCTGTCCTCAGTGTGGTCTTAAAGCTCCTTATCTACAAATCTGAGCATCTTCTTTTGTTGGACTGATCTCTGTGTTTCTATGTCTCTTTCTGCTGAGTCCTATATTCTTTTAGCCTTCTGCCTTTTCAAGTGAAGGGGCTAATATTATTATTCAAAGGCTCTGGTTGAACATGCATGTACCTCAGATAAGATTGCCACCACACTGAGGCTTTGTAGGTGAAGTCTACTTAAATAAGAAAAACCAAACCCTGAATAAATAATAAAATTAATCTTCACTCACACTTTAGCTGCAAGACAAGGGTAGATGATAGATGCATATAACCAGTACAAGAAATCAACCATTGTGGGTTACAGGGGACAGCAAATGGATGAATGAATATGTAGGTGAATGAATATGTAAGTGACAAGGAATAGCAGATGAATGTTGTAGGTGACAGGCTACAGACTAATGTTATAGGCAACTGGAAGGGGTGGAGGGCAGATTAATGCTATACCTATCAGAAGTAGCAGATGAATTCTGTAGGTGTTACTAGGGCATAGGGTAGAAGATAAAAGCTATTTAGCAGGGTGTAGACAGACTAGGGCTAGAAGATTAACATTGTAGGTAATGGGGTAGGAGATGGAATGCAGTACATGATGAGAGTAGCTGAATGCTAAACTATAACTTTACAGTATTTAGTAAATGTTTGGTATTACACATCCTGCTGCAGAGACATGAGAAGACAGACAATAAACATAATAAAAATAATTATCAAGTAATCCAAAGAAACATCTGGAATATATGGAATACAGATAAAAACGGGGGCAAATAGCTTAAGAAACCAAAGCCCTGGCACTACAAAGACTTGCCTGCTTTTGCTCAATTTTGCTCAATTATGAGTAGTCCCACTGATATTAAGCATGTGCATAAATCTTTGCTGGACAAGGGTCCAAAATTATATGATAGTTGCTATGCAATAATACAATTCTGCCAAGTTGATACACACAAAACTCATCCACTTCACCTGTAGAAGTTTGCAAAAGAGGAGCTATAGAATCTTGAACTGTCTCTTGTTTACTGTCCATTTGGCAATTAATTAAGCTTTTCCTCATTTGAATAGGTGTTTCCACACACTTCCTCTGCCAGGTCATGCAATTACTTTCATAAACCATCTTAAAAGAGCACTTAAAATGTATACTTTTTAGCCTGTTCAAAATGGCCAGAAATTAAATGTTAAGCTGGTCACTTGAATCTTAAACTAAACATTTTGATGCCAATTTCTTGCCCCCCTTTTTCGCCTGTTATGATGGAATCAAAATCTTTTTGTTATTTCATGTGCTGGTCTATTTTCAGCAATGATTATGATGGCACCACAATGTGCAACTTGACATCTCCTCCTCTCCTCTCATTTCAAGTCTCTCAGGGCCCAGCCATTTCACACAGGCTTCCTTTAGGCATTTATTAAATATGCACCTTCCAGTAGGGTTTAAAAACACCAACTAATCTCATCAGAGGCCAGAGACCTCCAGATATGTAAATCTACATCTGTTCCTCTTCAAAGGAAAGATTCTCCTGGATTACTCCAGGAGAAATGCATCCCACCCGGATGTAGCCACTGAACCAGAGAAAAAGAACTCCCATGGCAAATATGCCACCTCAAACTCTTCAAGATCCAACAACAATGAAATTACTCTTAATGTAATTCTCTGTTCGCTTTAAGAAGCAATTAAGGAAAAGGCAGTACAGCACTTGCTGTAGGCTGTTGGTTCCTACAAGGGCTGATGGAAAAAGGCACAATTTTAAAACTGGTAACATTAGTTTTAACATACGGATGAACTGTAGGTGGCTGCTCCACTATGTTGTTGTAAAATAGCAGGCTCCCTTAACAAGCAGAAAATCCCATTTTTTAAAGGTTGCTGTAGATATTTGCAGATGAAAGAGCAGGGGTAAGAAAACCGACTATTAGCTTGCTCAGCTAGGCTTTCCCCCGTCAGTCCCCTCCAGCTCCCTCACTCCCCCATTCTAAGTGGTAAGACAAAACACTTTAACAAGAGTGAGTCAAAGCTATTTCAGGCAACTGAGATTTCAGCTTGGGACTAAAAAACAGCATATCTCTGAATAGTAAAAAGATTTGTTAAATCATCCCGCGTATAGCCCTGCCCAAGAAAAACCTGGCCCTTCAAAAGATTTTTTTCTCTGATTCTGGTCAATCTGGTGTGAAGAATTTTTCTCTTCCCTCAGACCATTTTGTACTAGGTATGTGATTTTCAGTATGGCACAAGGGTTCTGCACTTATTTCAAAAAGACAAGTGAAATAAAAGCAAGTTTGCTTTTCAGAAATTAAGATGAAACCTAATTAAGCTTTCCTCCATCAGTGTCATCCTGTAGGTTTACTAGATATATGCATCATTTCCAGTATTTTATTGGGTCCTTCACAGTATTCTCTTTTTCTATTAACCCAAAGGTTTTACTTTCAGTATCTTAGAATACCTTGTGTAAAATCATATTGTTGTGGCTGAAATAAGAATAATATTGTTTTGTAAGTATTTTATGGGATAGTCTATTTGTCAATAGTAAAAAGTTGCCCTGGAATAAAGAAGATAATTTATTTTGTTTAATCATTTGCTCATTTTTGTAGCCTTCTTTAAAAAAAATTCTCAGGTTCTGAAAAATTGCTTGGCTGATGACATGCATTGTACAGTATGGATTTTATCTAACTAGAAGAGGCAGATATGATAAGTTTAATATGCCTGAGCAGTGTGAAATGCTATCCTTTTTATGATTAAAGGGCTGTACTGGATTTTTTTTTACATTCTTTAGAGTTAAAATATATAGTAACTGCAGAAGTCCAGAGGGAGAGAGGAAAGGGCAAAGATGAAAAACTTTAATTTGGAGAGAGCGAATGAGGTATTTTAAATGAGATACACTAAAACTTTCAGATCTAATGAAGTGATAGCATAAAAAGTGAAACTCATATGCACAATTAAGGCTTATATTTTTCTCACAGATAGAATCTGAGTGAGCTTTTTAAAAGTCAACATTATCTGTCATAACAGCAGTTCTAGGTCTCACATTGCAAACAAATAGCACAAAAAGGGGGGGGGGGAAGCTGAAACAAGGGATATGTTCAGTGTGAATGGAGTCTAAATCTTTTAATTAACACCCTCTGAAAAGCACACTCTTCTTCTACCAAACTAATAAAAAGTGTGAATGTGGGGTCTTTGTTGCTGTTCAAGTCTTGCCTGTGCTCTAAGGAACTGAGAAAAGGCTAATCAGGGTTATTTAAAGCCACTTTCTACTTGCCAGGCTCCAAATATCTCATTAATTCACTCTTAGTTGGCATCATTGTCTGGTGGCGTTTGAAAACCACCAAAGAAACAATGATTTCCCTTAATCCTGTCCATCAAAGGTAACCCTCTTGAAGATGATACCATGGCCCTGCTTTGGTGTGCAGAATGCTGAAAGAGGAGCAGGGGAGAACTGTTACATTTTCATTGAGCCATGGATAGCAGCACAGTTGTCACATTACACCTGAAAAAGGTAACAAGGGCCTTCCTGCTTAGGCCTGAAGCTGACTAAGTTGAATAGAGTTAAGGGAGACAGTTTAAGCAATAATCCACAAGGAACCAGTCGCTTGTTGTTGGGTTGGTTATTTAACCATCTCGAGAGGGGTCTGACACAAAATTTAGTTTGAATAAGAAATGTAACTGGAAGGGCATTTTGAGGTCTCTCTGACCAGTCTGGTCCCTCTCTGCTGATGGGAATGAAGTTACTTTCAGCTTACACTGTCTAAAAAAGAGATCATTGCATGTTTTAGTTCTCAGTTCTGAGGTGCCATTAATGCAGGTGCCTTACCCAAGTGACATCCTAGCATCTTTCAACAGAGTGAAATGATTGAAGAAAAAACCAAGACCAGCAATTGTGTTCCTTCAGTTTAACAATAATTTTTGCCCTTTGGTCCAAAGTGTTTTGATTTTCCCTTGCTAACGGATTCCCCCCAACTGTCCAATAGCCTCTATCATTTCTCTCATTTCCTATGCCAAACCTTCCTTTTGAAATATCAGAATGGGATTCAGTGTCACCTTCAATGTTTGCCACTGCTGGCCTCTGGCCGATGAGTGTAGCATCCTCCTGCATTGGATGACCTTCAATAGTTTCATAAATAGCCCCAGTTCCCTTTTATTTCTAATAAAACAAACACAAAATGATTTGGTTACAAGGGTAGTGCTGTGACACAGCCAATAAAAGCCCTGGCTGCTAGCCTAGCATCACAAACACTTTCAAAATGCAGAGTTTTTAGTCAATTTGTCCCTTGATATTTTATTTTATTTGTTTTGTGCTGTATAACTTTACCATCTGACCTGTTAAGGTTGTAATTATATTTGAAATGAATAAGGTTCATAAAAAAGATCATGTGAAAATATCATTGGGGAGTTGCCCCTTAGAATACCAGTGAGCTGGAACTGAGGTATATGATTCTGTGGGCGTTTGTTAAGGTGATTGAACTAAGAAAGGTTCAGAAGTTTCATTATCTAAACCTCTCTTCATTTCTGTACTCTAGAAATTAGGCTAATGGTCCTCCAGAGTCAGACTGTCTTAGGAAATTTCCATTATCTTCTGTTTCTGGATGAGGCACAAACTCGTTAATAGAAGCCTTTCCCTGGAAGCGTTTGGTATTAGCTGCTCCTGAGACTATGGGAGACCTATGGTACTGCCAAACATAGAAATTCTGATAGCCTCAGAATACTAACATTATTGCTACAGCCAGTTTGTCCGCACCTAGCCCTCCCCCATGTTGTTCTTTGGAAACCTCTTATGAAACGGTGAAGGATTCTTGAACAGGACTATGGTGTTGGGACTCTACTCTTCTGCCTCAGAAAACAAGCATACCCAACTGGCTTCAAGGATTCAGTTCCTGACTGGGCTGGAATTTTTATTATTTTTTGCTTAATTTGATGTTTGCTTTTGACAGGAGGGAGTTCATCCATGCTTCCAGATTCAGATGTGGACGAAAGTAGTTTTCTTGTTGCATTTTGATGAGAAATGTTTTATTATTGCTCCAAACACCAGCATCAGCTCTCAAATCACTAGTAAGGAGAAGTGGGGAAGGAAATAGGACAAGCACAGACAGTTGAAAGGGTAGCCCCAAATAAAGAGATACACATGTTGAATTGCTCAGTCAGGTCCTGAAAAAACCCACTGCTTTTATTAGAGCTGTTCTCTGAATGAGAATCTTTAAATGTACAGCCTCTCTCCAACTTACGAACTGGTTACGGACCAAGCAATTGGTCATAACTAGATTTGTTCGTAAGTCGGACCCCATAGAGTTACATGCGACTGCGCTGTTCATAAGTGTGGATCGTGTTCATAACTTGGGGTCCGCCATTTATGACAGTTTCGGTCATAACTGTGAACGGTCATAAGTCGACCCTTTGCAACTCGGGGACCAGCTGTAAACTATTCAAAATATATTTATAAAGCTTTTCCAAATTTATGGCTTGATAGATCACTTAGTATTTTCATCACAAGTGAAGTGCGCAGAGTACAGAAGTAAGTCTGCCAACTAATGAGAAAGACGGTTGGTTATTTAATTCTAATTTTCTCCAACACACCACTTAATTTAAGGCATTTTGAAGAGTAACAAGAGAAGAGCATGTGTGTTTGTGGGATAATAAAAATAAGCACACTGCAAGTAATAGAACTGCTGAGATAAAAAGAGAATCTTGACTGCAGATGACTGTATACAATGAGAAGCTATTCGTATGTCAGTGGACACTTTATATTATTTTATATTACAGCACTACTTATAACCACCGCTGTGGCTGTGAAATGCCAGTGATTCTCTGGCTAATTAAAAGATGGGCAGCAGATTGCCAGTAATGAGATTTGGCTTCTACAAAATGAGGCTCTCCTGGTGTGTGGCTGGGTAAGTCAGTTAAGAGAATCAGACCTCCCCTTAGATGAAGGGAATCTGTACAGATCAAATCGAAGTAAATCTAAAAGTAATCCGCTGTATAAAGGAATGAGCTTTTTACAATTGTATTTTGGAGTGTGCACAGGGGGTCCTTCAGGGTTTTGTAACCACAAAGATGTCATTCACTTGAACTGGGCCTTTGCAAGTAAGAAATAGCTGGTAGAGATTTAGCTTTAAAGTCTGCTTTCAGGGATGTTTCTTAAAAAAAAAGGAATAAAAGGCCATTTTTCATGCTTGAGTCATACAGTAATGACTGCAAATATTCACTTTAGTTTAACATTACAACCTAAACATTTATGATGAGAATATTCACTGATTATAAAACCAGAAGAGACCATTAGATAATCTAATCTGATGTTCTATAGATCACAAACCAGATTATTGCCAGTTACCCTTGTACTGAATCCAATTCCTTTAACCTTATCCATCCATTTTCATCCTGCAAGCCTTTGAAGGCTAAAAACATGTACGTCCAGATTAATCTCTAAGTTAAATATTGAGTTACACTGGCCCCCAGTGCCACATTATTGAACACAGAATCACTGGGACCTTAACCTGAGATAACTCAACTATCTGTAGAAATATCATAGCTGAAACCTTCTGGAGAAGAAATCCTAGAGTTCATAACCCAAAGAGTAGGTAATGGGACCAATTCACTCACTAATGTATATTTTTGCAAATATAGGGACCATCTTTGCAGCCACTCTACTCACATACAGTGATTCCAAGGCCAGAAGTGACCACTATAAACATCTCATCTGACCTGGTGTAACACATGTCGCAGAACTCCTCCAACATAATTTATATAGCAGAGCTTTGGGAACAAAGCACCCAATCCTGATTTAAAAATGGTCAGAAAAAGAGAATCCATCATGGTCTGAAATTGTCTAGCTTGAACTTCCAAGCATTGAATCATGTTTCTCTGCTAGATTGAAGAGCCCATTATTAAATGTTTGTTCCCTACATAGGGAATTATAGGCTATAACATCTGTGACAGTCATTTAGAGTCCAATCGAGACCACTGAGCAGTTGTGTTACCACTTATCCTGCAATCCTGGATGCCTTATAATGCTTTTTTATAGTTCCCCCCAAACTGGAATGCTCAAAACCACCCTACCACATGCAGATACCCATAGTGTCTGGTGGTTTAGAATCTCTGATCCCAGCAGCTTCCTTCCTGATGCCCCCGCCCACCATGTTCCACTTTCCCTTCCTTCAGCCTTAGTTACAACCATCAAGGTTACTTCAACTCCCAATCCCAGATTGTCTTAAAGCAGAGAAAGTTCAGAGAAACCATAAGGTCTGCTTTTCCTCTAGAGATACAAAACTGTATTAATTTAACTGCATTTAACCCTTCCATTTAAAGGCAGCCCTGAGTTGGTTTGTAATAAAAATAAAGCAGATATATTAACTCTAAGAAATAGGTCATGTGGTAACAAATAAAAAGGAATAAATGGTTACAAGCACACAAAAAAGAAAACATGCACCCAAAAGTTGACAAATTAATCTAGCAAGATACAGGTTTTATTTAAGTTGTTTCTCACACCTATATTTGGCTCTCAGATGGTTCGACCTCTTCTTAGTTAAACGACCCATCTCCCTCAGCTCCAAAAGCTCTGGCCTCTTGCGTGTGTCTAGTGATGGATGTCAAAGATGGCTTCTGACCTTGCTTAAGTTCAGTGAACTGGATTCAAGAGGCAGGATGAATTCCTACAGTTCTTCCCTTCTTGTGAGATTTGTATTCCCCCTGTATGATTTCTATGTAAACAGAACTTACATTGTTTCTAATTCTACCAAGCTTAATTTATGTAGAAGACAGGTAGATAGCTGTGACATCCTTCATGTCTGAGCAGGCTGTACAGCATAATTTCTTACATAGTGTTAATACATATATTTCACAATATTATCCCTCACCAATGTGCTTTTATCTAGCTCTGTACTCTTTTATATTATAATATTTTATTCAATCAGTTGATTCTATTGATTATCACTTGAAGCTCAACCCCAGCACCTCCTAACTGACCAATAAACCTCAGCGATGCAGAAAGTTGTCTCTCTTTCTGGATATAGATGCCATACTGTCTTCTCTCCAACTTGGTAATGTAGGTTTCTCTCCATATGCTAGCTTCAAGGGTCTATTTATGTGATAAAGTTTCCGAGGGGTAGCTGAATTACTCTGTAACGGTATGTCTACATAGCAAAATTATTTTGAAATAACAGCCGTTATTTCGAAATAACTGTACTAGCATCTATACAAGCCAACCAGAGGGCTTATTTCAAACTTGGTAAACCTCATTCCATGAGGAACAGCATTTATTTCAAAACTGCTATTTCGAAATAAGCGCTGTGTAGATGCGGAATAGGGGGCTATTTTGAAATAGGGGCCTCCAGCCCTTCCCAGGGTGCCCTGCTTGCCACTCTGGCTCCAGCCAGGAAAACTCCTCTCTCCCCCCCCCCCCCCCCACCCCAGAGCCCTTAAAGGGGTAGAGTCTGGCCACAGTATCTGTTCCAGCTCTAGGCCTGCCAGCCCAGAACCAGCAGTTGCTGCCACGACCCAGTGGCCCCAGCATGAGCCAGGCAGCCAGTGCCAGCCAGCCCTCCACTGCTCCCTGTGCCCAGTCCCCCAGCACCCAGGAGGCTGCCAGGGGCTGGAGAAGGCGGGCTCCTTCCTGGTCCAGTGTGGAGATCATGGACCTCATTGAGGTTTGGGGGGATGCCTCCAGCGTCCATGATCTCCGCACTTGATGGAGGAATGCGGCCATCTACTGCAGGATAGCTGCCAGCCTGGCCACCAAAAGCCACATCCTAACCCAGGAGCAGGTTTGGATGAAAATTAAGGCGCTGCAGCAGGCCTATGCCAGGGCTTCAGAGGGCAGCTCCCAAACAGGGGCAGACCCAGAGAGCTGCCCCTATTTTGACGCCATGGACTGCATTCTGGGTGGTGGGACGGTCTGTGCCCCCCAGTTGATCATTGACCCTGGGGCAAAGGGCTCTGACCAGGGCATGGAGGAGGAGGAGGGCCAGGAGCCACAGCAGCCTGGAGGGAGCGTGCGATGCAGCCAGAACCCCCGAGCTGTCCCAGCAGACCTGCTGTCCCAGTGGACCTGTTGCCGGTGTCATCCAGGGAGGCAACAACATGTGAGTGCCATCACTGTCCCCTTATGGGGGGGAACAGGCAGGGAGACCAGGGACCACGCGCATGGGCCTTGCTGACCACGGATCGCACAGTAACCTGCCACTCCAGGGCACGTGGCCTCAGCTGGCTGCTACACAGGGGCCTTGGCCTGTTAGCCACATGCACATCTGAAGAGACATGACATGCTCCTGACTCTGGGGTGGGACACAGCAGGATGCCCTCCCTTTACAAGCTGCCTCTACACAGAGGCAGGGGACATCTCCCCACCCCACCCCACTATACACAGCACAGGGGCATAGGTGCAGTCCTGGGGCAGCTCCCACTCCCAGGGATAGGAGGACATCCCGAACATGGCCTCTGTGCAAGCACATCAGCTCCAGTGGTGCGGAGAACTGTCATCCTTGCCTTGCAGAGGGGGGCTGGGTATCACCCCCTGTGACCCCAGAGATAACTGTCCACTTCTCTTGTTTCTCCACAGCCACACCAGCTGAGAGTTCAGGGCATACCACCCCGCCCGGGACATCCTCCTGCACCCGAGGACTCCGCCGGCCCACCCTTGCAGTGTAGGGGTACTGGTAGGAGCACCTAGGGGCACTGCAAGCCCTGCACTACATCCTTAACCACTGGGTGCAGGAATATGTGCAGCTCCGGTGGCAGCAGCTTGCCTAGGGCCATGCCATCTGCAAGCACCTGCAGACCCTGGTGAAAAGCTTGCTGCCTCCTGCCGCTCCAGCCCCTGCTGCCTCCCCAGCTACCACTCCTCCTTCCACTTCTTCTCCTCCTCCCGCTTCTTCCTTCACACCCTCGCCACTCCTCCCCTCTAAGGATGCCGAGGCCCCCGCACTTGCTCAACCCTGAGCTTCTCCTCCCTCTTCCTCCCCTTGCCTCCCCCTGCCAGCTCCCTCCTCCCAGGTTTCTCATTTGTCTTTTATTGTACAGCAGAAAGTGGGATTAGGGAGGGGTAAGTGGAAGGATGTGAGGGAGGAATGAGGCACAAGCCCACAGTGGGGCATACCAGAGACACTGTTATTGCCTGCACAATGTGCTGCCAGGCTCGCAGCAACACGTCCAGGAGCAGCACCAGATTGCCCAGGGGCGGCTCCGGCTCCACGCTGCAGAGTGCTGTGGTGTCCTGAGTGAGGGCAATCAGAACACGCAGAGAAAAAAAATGCTTTGCTGTCCTTCAGCGAGGAAGGCAAGCAAGCAGGGAAACCTGAGAACGGGCTGTCCGTAGCGGGAGGAGGGTCCCTTTAAGCACAGGCCTCAGATAGCCTCAGGCAGCAGCTACACAAGGTAACTCCTGACCTGGTGCCCTGCCAGAACTGGTTCCGGCTGGCCTTAAATGCGATTCAGTGTCCAATCAGTGTCGATGCGTTATTTGGAAATAGCAAAATGCTATTTCAAATTGATTTTGTGTCTAGAAGCGTTATTTCGAAATAACTATTTCAAAATAAGATATTTCAAAATAATGCTGTAGTATAGACATACCCTAACTGATTAAAAACAATGAATAGTTTTGCAGCACCTTAGAGATTAATAAAAAAAAATTGATGGTATTGTGAGCTTTCGTGGGCATAACCCACTTCTTCAGCTGAATAGAGTAAGGGCTCCAGGCTATAAATAAAGAGCAGAGAAAGAGATGAAGAGGGAAAGAGAAGGAAAAATAGGAAAGAATATTGTCATTTCAAGTGTCTGTGCTAAATAAGGCTAACAGAGTGGGCTATAAGTACTTGGTGCTTAGCTTTTTATGTTATTAGGGTGTGGAATGTAGCAGCCCATCCAGGTCAGGTCTTTGTTCAAACCTTGATTACAGGTGTCAAACTTGTAAATGAAACCAAGTTCTGCAGCTTCTCTCTCCAGAAGGTTTCTGAAGTTGCTTTGTTATAGTATAGTCACGTTTAGATGAATTAGTGAGTGCCCAGGCAAGTTAAAATGTTCCCCAATATTTTATGTGAGTATGTTTGAATATTTATGTGATATTCAAATATACTCACATTTTCTTTCAAGGCACATTGGAAAGAACTCCCAAATGGGGGAAAAACATTCCTTTGTCTAGTGTTGGCCTGATTACCAATTTCCCCACTAATGACACATAATTTCATCATACTTAGTCATAATTCTGTCATATTTCATAACCCTTAATACTCATTATGTATATGCATCACACAGAATATTACTGATAAGTGAGTTATTACTTTTCAAATGATACTGCACAGGGCACATTTTGTACAAAGATTATTACAATAGTGTTTAGAGTATTACTATTCTTAACTTCTCTTTAAGAGAAATAGATTGAGCTCCTTGAATTATTGTAAAGCATTTTTTCTAACCCTCTCTTTGAAAGCCCCTCTGCTCCTCCCCACGCACTCTAGGTTATCAACATCCTTCTTATACTGTGGAAACAGAACTGGGCAAAGTACTCCAGTAATGGTCACACCAGTGCCAAATACAGAAGTTAAATGACTTTTCAGTTCATGTCTACTCATGTTTGAGATTCTCCTGATTATGCATCCAATGATCACATTAGCCCTTTTGGCCTCAGCATCACACTGGGTGCATAATCTACCTGATTATGTACCATGACCCTCAAATCTTTTTCAGTTGCTGCTTTTGGGATGAAATCCTTTATCATGCAAGCGTAGTCTACATTTTTTGTTCCTAGATGTATATATTTACACGTAGCTTTATTAAAATGTGTTGCTTGGCTGAGTCCAACTTTACAAGAAACCGATATTGCTTTGCATCAGCAACTTGCCCTCTTCATTGTTTACCACTCCCCTAATTATGTGTCATCTGCAAACTTTGTCAGTGATGGTTTTGTGCATTTTTCCCAGGTATTGATAAAAACGTTAAATCACAAAGGGCCAAGACTGATCTCTAGGGGCCCTATTAGAAACATCTGTGCAGTGATGATTCTCTGTTTACAATTACATATTGACACCAAGCATTCAGCCAGCTTGTCATTAATTTAATGTGAACCATGCTAATTGTATAGTTCTACTCTTGAAACTTCCTGGGCGTTCTACCCATGGAATGGGGCCCATAAGATGTTACTGTATCTATCTTCATTATTACTGTGGCAAAGCTGACAAAGGCCAAGTTTTGGGAAGACCGTTAAAATTAAATGGAAAGTTGGGGGGAAGCAACACAAGCATCGAACCAATAAGCCCATTAGGCAGCCTGCCTAAACATCTAAACCCCAAATTTAAAAAAAGCCTTTTCTATGGGTCATAGAACCTTCCCAGTGTTACACATTGAATTTAACAAGATTGCATTGGCATGGCAAGCTATACAAATATTGCTAAAGTGAAAGTAAAATGATCTCTCGGATATCCGTCAGGGAAAGATACATACAACCAGTATTACATGTAAGCTGTGTGTTTGTGTGGCCACTCAGGCCAGGTCCATGCTAAAGGAGAAGATCAGCTTAAGTATGCAATTCCAGATTTGTAAAAAATGTATCTGGAGTTGACGTACCGTAAGCTGAGCTTTGGTGTCATCCTCACAGTGGGAGGTTGACTGGAGAGAAGCTCCCATTGACTTCACTTACTCCTCACTAGGAGAGGGCGCCCTCAGTGTTTGATTTAGAGGGTCTATAAGACCCACTAAATCAAATGTCACAAGATCAACAGCCGCAGCATTGATGTTCCCGCCAGTGAAGACATGGTCTCAGGAGAGATTCAAATGCCACTCAGCTGATTAGCAGAGCATCCACAGCTAGGTTTTTTGTTTATGTTATTGGTGCACATTCACACATGGCTCGGTGTGTATAAAAATTTATTTTGCACATGGATGGAAAAAAATCTGCATATTGACAGAAAAGACTAAAGCAGTGGTCCCCAACCTTTTCAGGTTGGCGGGCGCCAGGGGGCGTGGCCGTTCGCCCGCCGGATGCCAGGGCGCGGGGACACTTGCCCGCCTGGGGGCGGCCCCCCCCATAGCCACACGCCCGGGGAAGGCGCCCCCTGGCAGGCGCCACGCACCCGGGGCCGGCGCCCCCCCGTAAGCGCCACGCGCCTGGGGCCGGCGCTCCCCCCGTAAGCGCGCGGCGCCCCCGGGGCGGGGCTAAGGCCGGTGCCAGAGCCAGTAAGGGCACGCGCGGGGCCAAGGCCGGCGCTGGAGCTGGCAAGGGTACGCGCGGTGCCCCCAGGGCCGGGACCGGCCATGCGCCCGGGGCTGGCACCTGCCAGCCCAGATTGCTCCGCGGGCGCATGTAAAGAGCCCGGCGGGCGCCATGGCGCCCGCGGGCACCGGGTTGGGGACCACGGGACTAAAGGGTACATTGCATACAACCCAGCTAGTATGCGATTGCTCACTGTACAAGGAACAGCATGTTCTTTTACATACCTGTACACACAATCTCATATATTGAATATTTGGGGTCACATTAGTATTTGCTGGAACCATATTCATTTCAGTGGAGTGACAACACGAATGAATCTGGTATTAAAGTCCTAACACTAAGCGCTATCAATTCACATACTTCAGGATATAAGTCAACAGCTAACTACACAGGGTTAGGAAAACTGTCTACATATGCCTGTGATTACATCATTGCCCATGATGTGGAATGTACAACTTTCCTCTGACTTATCTGATAATGATTGATGTTTGAGACCACAGTGAGAGTTCTGTGGCACCTTAAAGACTAACCAATTTATTTGGGCATAAGCTTTTATGGGTAAAAATCAGACCTCTGACAAAGTGGTTTTTACTCACAAAAGTTTATGCCCAAATAAATCTTTAAGGATAAATATCTACACAGCAGCGTTATTTCGGAATAACGGATGTTATTCTGAAATAACATAGTCCTTCTCTACACACATGCAGTTATTTTGACTTCATGTTGAAATAATGTTGAGCTGGAGGCTGCTTACTCCGACTTCTGTAACCCTCACTGTATGAGGAGTAAGGGAAGTCGGGGGAAGAGTACTCTCTCTTGAAATAACTGTTGTGTAGACTGTGCCAAAAGTCAAAATAAATTATTTTGACTTAAGCTACGCAATTAGTGTAGCTCAAGGAACGAAGCTAAGTGTCTTGAAAAGGTGTGTATTCGGCAGCATGTTATATGGATGAGAGACATGGGTGATTACAAAAGATTCAAAGAGAAGGATATTGGCGTTTGAGAGGAGTTGTTATAGAAATATCCTGAGAATAGGATGGATACAGAAGATCACCAACGAGGAATTATATAGGAAGATACAGCTGAAAGAGAACCTACTACAGAAGGTTATACAGCGGAAGCTACAGCTATTCGGGCATATCTGCAGAATGTATGATGAGCGAAAAGTCAAGACCTTGGAATCTGGCATAATGGATGGTTCAAATAGGAGAGGCAGAGCCCACAGAGAATGGGTAGATGATATAGAACTGTGGTCCCCAACACGGTGCCCGCGGGCACCATGGCGCCCGCGGGGGCATTTGCATGCATCCGCCAGGTGCTCGGGGCTGGCCTGGCCCCGGGCACATAGCGCGGCGCTTGCAGGGAGCGCCGGCCCCGAGCGCGCGGCGCTTGTGGGGGAGCGCCGGCCCCGGGCACGCGGCGCTTGCAGGGGGAGCGCCGGCCCCGGGCGTGCAGCCCTTGGAGGGGGCCCCTGGCCCCGGGCGCGTGGCTATGGGGGTGCTCTGGCCCCGGGCGCATGGTTATGGGGGGGCCCCGGCCCCAGGCATGCGGCTATGGGGGGGGCCGCCCCCGGGTGCTCAAGTGTCCCCGCCCCCTGGCGGCCGGCGGGCGAACAGCCACGCCCCCTGGCGCCCGCCAACCTCAAAAGGTTGGGGACCACTGATATAGAAGATTAGTGTGGAGCTAGTCTACAGAAACAAAGCCACTCCACATTCAACAGGGAAAGATGGAAGGAAATAGTAAGGGAGGCATCGGACATCAACGGGCATTGAGCCCATGGTTGCTGCTGCTGCTGAAATTGCATAGCTTATTTCGACTTTAGTTCTGATGTGTAGACGTACCCCTAGTTTTTAAGCTGCCACAGGACTCCTCATTGTTTTTTTGCACATATAGAGTAACATGGGTACCCCACTAAGACTTGTTTGAAATAGGATATCCCCATCCTTATCAGGAAAATGGAGATGAAGATTGCTTGTTGTACATTAGTCAATTGCCTTGTGAAATGGTGAATTAGTCCTCTAATGTGCTTTGAGATCCTTGGATCCTATTTTGACTTTATTTGTAGTGGGTTAAAAATACAAAACCAAAGAAATGTATTCAGGAAATGTATTTAATTAAAGGTACTTTGGTGTCCATTTTCAGGCTACTGAAATGCTGTTAAGACTGATAGTTTGATATATATCACATACGTTATGGCAGATAAAAGGGCCAGTAGATGCATGCCTGTTCTAGTGGCACAAAAATTGCAATGAGACACAATACTTTTATTTGCCTATGTTTATGACTGGTGCATCAGTGGTTAATATTTTTGAGTTTTTAATTAAAAAGTGGAAATGGGAATATTGGCTGCTAAATTTTAATCTAAGAAATATTCCCATTAATAGGAATCCTAATTAAAGCATCTGTTAAAAGCCCATAACATTAACCTAATGGAGTGAATCTAGAAGGGCCCAATTAGAATTTTTTCCTCATGTAAAATTAACATTATTGACTTTTAACAAATGTCTTAAATAGCCATTGTTATTCATAGAAGTGTTGCAAAAATTAAAGCCAGATTCTAATTGAGACAGGTTCAGAGCCAGTGGAAAGCTCAGGGTTGTTAGAAATGCATCACAACTTCTCCAAAATAAATTCTTCATTTAGTTCCATGATTCTTTGATTAGAAAATTAAATTCCTAGTTTCCCCATTAAAGAATAACCTTTAGCCACTCTTTAATGGTGCTGTATTTTCTACAAGTATATTTCTGGAGAACAAAGTACAGCAGCAACTGGCAAAGTTTCTGAAAATACTCGGAGAAGGGTTCCAACGAGCCAAAATCATTATTTTTGCATGGAGTGTTTCATACCAAACACAAACACTGGGGGGTCTTGACTGAACTCCTATGCCCTCCTGCAGTTTGTGCCTATGATATTTTACACAGCTTTGGCTGAAACAATATGTTAGATAGGGAAGTTTTCATTTGTTGAGGGGATTGGACTACAGTTAACAAAAATGAGCACATTTCGTAAGCCCAATGAATTGAAAGGGCTTCTTTCTATTTTGCTTCTGCAATCTACGTTTTATATGGCTTGCTTTCTATAGTTAGTACACACTTTGTAAGATGCTGTTTGAAATCTAGAGGAAACCCAAGTCTCAAATTAAAATAAAACTAACCACAAATAAGAGTTCTATGGCTGAATAGGTCTGCGGGAGTTGCAATTAATGAGACTTGGCAGTGGCTTTTGCCAGCATGCTGCTGTTGAAATGTGTACGCACACACACATACACACACAGTAGTAGAACTGTAAAAGACATGATCCATTAATCAAACTAGTTTTCTTTTACTCTACTCCAGTTTCAAGGCCATTCTCCTATTAGAAGGATTCCCACCCTCATCTTGCAAGAAATGTTTTCTTCAAGTGGGATTCTTTCATTGTACATCTCATATCTTCCCAATACTTTTGTATCCACTTGCCCAGAACCTTACTTCACCCTCTCCCCACCATACCAGTGTAACAAAATCCTTCCTTAACTTCCTTTCTTTGATTCTTTTGCCAATACACAGGCCAGATTTTTCCAAAATTGGGAACTTAAAATTAAGCACCTAAGTCTATATATTCATATTTCTAAATCAGAGGGTTAATTTTGCAGCATCTCCATCTCCAGTTTACTTCAACACCTTGTTTAAAAAACAGGCACAATAAAGGCATGACCTAACTTTATGCATCTAAGAAAGAAACTTATGATCAGTCTGTAGGTGCCTTCGGTAATTGCTGTGGACTAGTCCTGTTTCCAGCGAGCTCAACGCTACCCATGCAACTTCCACTGGGTGTGATAATGAGCCCTTAACATCAGTATAGACCGCTGACTCTGATGCCAGCCATCCCTGCAGAGATCAAGATTCACAAGCAAGGAGTTCCCTAGATGTGCAGAGCATCTTATGGATCCCTTTTTTAGCAGAATTTCTGTCATACTGAACTTGGGGTTTCTTGGGTCACAGCCAGGCCTGCCAAAAGGAGGGCAAGGAGGGGAATTACCCCAGGGCCTGGTGATTCAAAAGGACTCGGCCCTACCAGATGCCATCCTTTCCTGTGGGAGTGGCAGTGGCAGGCAATCACCACTGGATCATGCTCTGTGCACTCTGGAGGGCTTGGAGGGCTGCCAGGAAAATGGGGGGTCAGCATGCCACACTCCAGGTGCCCCAAGGGCTGTCCCTTCTGCCAGAGGCCCCACCCCTTCCAGAAGCATGGATCCAGTCCCCCCCAGCCTTGCCCAGGGACACCAGCAAGTCTGTCAGCCTCTCTGATCACAGCTGAGCATTCTTACAGGGCTATAAAGCACCTTGAATCATTATTCCCTCAAGCCAGGCTGGTAAGTAGTATGAAGTTGCCAAGAGGGCTTCAAGTGTTACTCAACACAGTATAAGGATGAAATATAGATGTCATACAGCAGGGATAACTATGGCAAGGAAATGCTCTTAACTGCTATGCTGAATACAGGCAGAAAAAAGCACTTTGGGCCAGCAATGCCACCTGGGGGAGAGAGTAATGGAAAACACCCTTAAACTGGAAACTTTGCCCCAGCAGTTCTCCAGTGTTTCATTCTGCCTCCTTCTTGGGTAAGACACAAAGGCAAGACATGAAGGCTACGTCTACACTCGCGGCTTCTTGCGCAAGTATGGCCGTTCTTGCGCAAGAATCCGCAGAGCGTCCACACTGCCCGCCGCCTCATGCACAAGGAAATTTACAGTACAGTGTGGTAAGAAAGGGCTTCTTGTGTAAGAGCTACGCTCTTTTTTAACAGGCGCAGGCCCTCTTGCGCAGGAGCTCTTACACAAGAGAGTAGTGTGGATGCTCGGCAGGGATTTCTTGCACAAGAAAGCCCTATGGCTAAAATGGCCATCAGAGCTTTCTTGCACAAGAGAGCGTCCACACTGCCATGAGTGCTCTTGCGCAAAAGCACAGCTGGCACATGGCAGTATGGACGTTTTCTTGCACAAGCTTTCTTGCACAAGAACACTTGCGCAAGATGCCGCCAGTGTAGATGTAGATTATGCAAATGAAGCACGAGATATTTAAATCCCGGCTTCATTTGCACTTTCGAAGTGCTTCATTTACATTCCTATGCTGATGGAGGGATGTAGTCTAGACAAACCCTAAGAGTTACCGCAGAGAATTCTTTCCCAGATGTCTGTCTGGTGAGTGCTGCCCATGTTATCAGGGTTTAACTGACTGTCATATTTGAGGTTGGGAAGTAATTTTCCCCTTGGTCAGACTGGCAGAGATGCTGATGTTTTTTTGCCTTCCTTTGCAGCATAGGACACAGGTAACTTGCAGGGTCAAATTAGTGTAAAGAGTAAATTCTTTGTAACTTGATGTCTTTGAACCATGATATGAGGACTTCAGTAACTCAGGCAGCGGTGAGGAGTCTATTACAGGAGTGGGTGGCTGAGGGTCTGTGACCTGCGATGTGTAAGGGGTCAGAATAGATTAGCACAATGGTCTCAGTCTGTGACTAAGAGAGAACCTCTGACTCACCAGACATGCACGATCCCCCCTGACGACTCTGCTGATTTCTATAAATATATCCTATTGCTGATCACAGAAAGGTGCATCTAGATTACATTCCTCTCTCAAAAGAGGATTGCAAATGAGGGAAATCGAAAATGTAAATGCAGGGCTGATTTACAAATCTCGTGCTTCATTTGCATAATCTCATCTGATCACTTTTTCAGAATAATAATTTTAAAAAGCAGTCTAGTCGGGGTTCTTTCAAAAAAACCCACCCTCTTTCTGAAAAAAAATCCAGAAAAAATGAGGTTTACAGGGTTCTTTCAAAAAAAGTTTTTTTTTTAAAACCCCATCTAGACTGCTTTTTTTTTTTTTGAAAAAAATATCTTCCAAAAAAGCAATTGGATGAAATCATGCAAACAAAGTGCGAGATTTGTAAATTAGAACTTCATTTGCATTTTCGATTTCCCTCATTTGCATTCCTCTTTCGAAAGAGGAATGTAGTCTAGATACACCCGAAGTGATCTACAGACCAGTGATAGATCAAACGTCTCCTTTCCCTGTACATTCTCCCCTAGCAGAACAGCTGAAACAGTAATCTCCAGGGATACTAGAAGCTGCAATCATCTTAATTCAGCCATTTGTTCTGGAGGTCACTTCTAAACAAACATTGTGTACTTACAATGGAGTCTATTTCAATACCTGCGAATAGTCCTACTATTCCTGTTTACCAAGATTAACTTCCTTTAATGCCATACCTCCATTCTGTCTAACCTCCTCTTTTCCCCTCCCCCAGTTTCTCTCTCTGCTCTTTCCCCTATTCATGAATGTCTTCTACTTATTTTAATACAGTTACCTCTACCCTACCATGTTATGCCTGTGTACAATGTAGTGTTGCTTGGGTTGGCAAGTCAGAAATCAATGAACCACGTGGTATTTGGTAAAATATACATTTTTTTACACCATATATCTTTTCATCATCTGTTTATGAAAAAGTAGTAAAAAAACAATTATTCCTCCACACAAAAGTAACAAAACTCAAACAGTAAGAAAATAATGCCCTTAAAACATTTCTATCATGATTGTCTTAAGTAGACTGATTTTTCTAGGAGAAATGGAAGTTAGCCAATAACAGAAACATTATTAGGATTACAGATAACAGGCCAGAGCCTCAGCTAATGCAAATCTGTGCAGCTACAGCTCCATTGACGCAAAGCATTGTTCATGTCTACACCTAGCAGTTCATATTTTTCCACAGATATTTAGCAAACAGACATGTCCAAGGCTAAGAGTGAATTATCAACACCACTGGGGTTATTAATTGTCTTTAAAAGGTACCTATTTCCCTCTAGTGTTCAGGGCTATATTACTGATCCTCCAAGGTGGCTAGTGGTACTTGAATTGCTTCAGAGAGGGGGAGGAAGAGACAAGGTCAGAGTAGCTGTTGCAGCCTTTGTCTCATACTGAGCTAAGTAATTAAAGAGCATGGCTATGGTGCCCCATGCTGCCTGCCAATCAACCCATCATTTAGAGGTATGCTGACAAATGTCCTGCAACAACAGGTGTACTTTTTAAAAACAGGAATTAAAAATGTAGATTAGCACAGTGTATCTGTGGTGTAACTATATTATAGCTGCTGTTATAGGAGACTTAACAGCACAGACTGCCAATAAGTATCCTGTTTTTTTCTAAGTTCCGTTGTAAGAAAAGGCTCCTCTTTACAGTTATATTAGCCTCTAAAATTACACCTCTCTCTCATTGCTACCGCATCCAAGTACTAGACTAACAGCCATACATGCAGCACTTAGAATAAAACATTGTAATACTTAAGAATCTGGCTAGGTGGGTATCAGGTGTCCTTTACTATAGTATCTGAATTTCTCCTAAGAAAGAACTAAGCCAAGATGGAGTACAATAAGGGGACAATATTTTTTTCCTCTCTCCCTGGGAGATTGCAATCAATTTTTTCAGAGACAGAGAGAGAGCGCGAGCACATACTTTTCTATTTCTTTTTCCTGCTGAAGGAAAGGGTAGGCTAATGAAGGAACATATAAGCTTTTAAGAGAATGATGATAACTTTTATATCCTAAAAACTAATGGTTTATTCTTGTATAAGTCATCAATGGACAATATTATTAACACCACTACATTATTTATCATCCAGGGAAACCATATAAGTTTCATACAAGACATGACAGATCTCATTTCTATCACTGGGAGACCAGCTTAACTTTCTTCTATTTCGAGTTGTCAGGAGATTAGCTTGTTGTGGCTGCCTTTGCTTTGCTTTACTGTGGCACTTTTGATCACCTGAAGAAAGTCTCTCTTCTTGCTATAGTAATTGAAAATGCATTTTTTCAGTTTCTATTCAGAAATGTCACAAATATTAAAGTCCAATACTTTAAAACCCTCTCCCACTGGAAATCAGCACAGGTGATGCATATCACTGATATTAGAATAGATGGTAATTAATAAGGTATCATGTACAACATAACTCCACTAAGTCAGAGAGAATGCATAGATGTAAGAACAGAATCTGGCAGCTGTTTTTGTGTATTTCATAGAGATTTCTCTTTTCTTCTGAGTCTTCTCACATGAGTTTTTATCTAGCAAGATGAGTAGGCAGGTTGCACTGAAAATAGTGTGTGAGTATTAATACAGAGCTGCATAATGTAATTTATTTGCATTACAGTTGGGCCTAGCAGACCTAGTCATGGTGGCTACTAAGAACTAAACAAACAAAGTACAATAGGAAGAGATGAGAAGAGATGACCATTTAGAGCCCTACCCCGCATATACAAAGTAGAACTGTCAGGCACAAAAAAAGCAACAAATTAAATTGTTAAAGCAGATTACCTAACTGCAATGTTCTGTGAACATCCATCAGATTTATGAAAATTACTGCTAATTTGCATACATTATGTTTTCATTTAATCGTAAACTTCCACTTTTTTTAAAGTGTTGAATTAATTGCTGGTGAAAGGTGTTGATTATAGGGCCCTGGTATGCAAAGCCTTTTGTTTATCTCCAGGACCACAGGAAGATAAGCTTCTCACAAACAATGACAGGCCTGCCTCAACTCAGGTGAATTTCCTTAAAGAGTGACCAAAATAATACAGTCTGTTCATTCCAGAATCCCTTTCTGTGTTTCTTGGAGGTTTCCCTTTTCTTCTGTGTCTTCTCACATGAGGTTTTATCTGTGATGCTTGCAGGCATGACTAGGTAGCCAAATGCATGGATGGTGCCTGAAATACATTAAAGTTGGCAAGTCTGACCTTGTCTGAACATTCCAGGCCAAACTGTGCCCTTTGCCCCCGACTCTACTAAGTCAGGGGGAAAATGTATGGATGTAAGAACAGAACCTGGTAACAGTGTTTCTCTTTGTGCAGAGATATAGGAGAACCGGAGGATAGGCTCTGGATGATGGTACAGGTTGAACCTCTTAAATCTGGCATACTCTGATCTGGCAATATCCATGGTCTGGCAGGACCATGAAAGTTGCTGGACCAGAGAGCCCCAGTGCCGGGAACGCGAGCCAGTCAGGGAGTCCAACAGAGGGGAGGCCCACCATCGGACCAGTGAGCCCCATCTGTGGGGGGCCCCAGCCAGGAAAGAGCAGACAGGCAGCCTCAGAGCCCAGTCCCCAGGGAGCCCTGGCTTGCTGGGACAGCAGTGGGCCTGGTGAGCTCCATCTCTGTGGATCCCCATTCCAGTGCGGCAGCAGCGAGGCAGCTGTGGAGCCCCATCCCAGGGGAGCCCCGGTGGGGTGTGGAAGCAGCAGGGCCGCCAACAGCCGGTGTCCCCCATTCCTGAGAACCTTGGCTGGGCAGGGCAGGGCAGAAGCAGGGCCACGGTGGCTGTGGAGCTTCGTCCCCAGACAGCCCCAGCCTGCTGAGTCCAAGCCCTATAGCAGCAGGGTGGAGCCCAGTAGCAGTGGGAGTGGAGTGGAGCCAGCCAGGGGGAGAGGCAGTATCCTGGGAAGCTGGTAGCAGAGGATCTCTCCTGAACCAGTAAATTCCTTCATTCGGGACCAGTGAGGTAGAGTGGAGCCATACAGGGGGAGGGGCTGTATCCTGGGAGGCCGGTAACAGAGGATCTCCCCTGAACCATTAAATTCTCATTCGGGACCGATCAGGTCCCAGATGTGCCAGACCAGCGAGGACCAACCTGTATTTCTTACCCATTTAGGGCCCACTTTTCCTCCTGCTGAAATTAATGAGATCCCTAGTCAATGAAGCTGAATTATGGCCTTCTGAATGTTTCTGAACCATTGAAATTCTAAAGTCTGATCCTTTTAGTAGAAAGGAACCTATGCTAATCAATACCTGATAAGGAAATGACTGTGCTGAAATAAATTTCCTGTGGCCTACATTATACAAATTCTTAATGTACAATGAAATCCTCTTAGTGTTGTCAATGAATAGATGTATCCTGTGTATAGCATCAAATGGTCCTATTTTAACACATCCTAAAAGGTATAGATTATTAATTATTTTATATTTAAGGACCAATTTTTTTAATCTTTATGTGCCAATATGAGCTTGACATAGAAGTGTTTCTAGAAGTTTTGCAATTTGATGGCAATGTTTAGTATCCCTGGTCTAAAAGAGAGAGTTACTTTTTACTGTCAGTGCAACTATAAACATCTCAGCAGGAGAGAAAGAAATGGCTGATGTGTGCTAGGAACCTCTATGTTCCTGGACAAATAATACAGGATTTCATGGGCCAAAAAGTTCTCTCTAGGGTACCGACTACAATGAATTTAAACCTCAGATGGATATGGCCCCATGGATCCAGTGGTGTAGAACTTGCTATGAGTTAAGAATCTCATCGGTTGCATAAGAAATAGAAGTTATCACAAAACTAGGTGACTGGGCAACAAAATGGCAGATTAATTTTAATGATGATAAATGCAAAGTGATGCATTTTGGAAAACATAATCCTAACTATACATGTAAAATAATGGGAAATAATTTAGCTGTTACCACTCGAGAGAGATCTTGGAGTCATTGTTGACGGTTCTCTGAAAACATCTACTCAATGTGAAAAGGCAATCAAAAAAGCAAACAATGTTAGGAATCATTAAAAAAGGGATAGAGAATAAGACAGATAATATTTTATTGTTGCTATATAAATTCCTAGTACACCTCTATATAAATCCATGATACATCCAAAGATGTGGTCACCTCATTTCAAAAAAAGATATCTTGGCACTGGAAAAAGTTCAGAAAAGGGCAACAAAATTAAGAGGGGTATGCAACAGCTTCTATATAAGGAGAGATTACTAAAATTGGGATTTTTCATCTAGGAAAATAGACCACTAAGAGGTAATAGGATAGAGGTCTATGGAATCAATAGGTAGAGGTTAAAAGAAACCGAAAGGAAGTATTCACACAATGAACAGTCAAATTGTGGAACTCTTTGCCAGAGGATATTGTGAAGGCCAGGACATTAACAGGGTTAAAAAAAAAGATAAATTCAGAGTGACTTAGACAAATTGGAGGATTGGGCCACAAGAAATCTGGGTCAACAAGGACAAGTGCAGAGTCCTGCACTTGGGACAGAAGAATCCCAAGCTCCCAGGCTCGGGACCAACCAGCTAAGTAGTAGTTCTGCAGAAAAGGACCTGGGGGTTACAGTGGATGAGAAGCTGGAAATGAATCAACAGTGTGCCCTTGTAGCCAAGAAGGCTAATGGCATATTAGGTTGTATTAAGAGGAGCATTGCCAGCAGATCCAGAGATGTCATTATTCCCCTTTATTCAGCTCTGGTGAGGCCACATCTGGAGTAGTGTGTCCAGTTCTGGGTCTTCCCCGCCCCCCCCCCCCCCCCCACACACACACACACTACAAAAAGGATGTGGACGCATTGCAGAGGGTCCAGCAGAGGGCAACCAAAATTATTAGTGGGCTGGAGCATATGACCTATGAGGAGAAGTCTCAGCTTGACAAAGCCCTGGCCGGGTTGATTTAGTTGGGATTGGTCCTGCCTAGAGCAGGGGGCTGGACTTGATGCCCTTCTGAGGTCTTTTCCAGCTCTATGGTTCTATGATTCTATGGAGGATATGTATAGCAATGGCTATTAGCTGGGATGGGCATGAATGGTGTCTCTAGTCTGATTTTCAGAAGCTGGGAATGGGCAACATGGAATGGATCACTTGATCATTACCTGTTCTGTTCATTCCTTCTGGGGCACCTAGCATGGGCCACTGTTGGAAGAGAAGATACTGGGCTGGAAGGACCATTGGTCTGACCCAGCATGGTTGTTCTTATTGTCACTGAACACAACACAAATAATGATGAATATATTTCAGCAGCCACTGGGGAAATGGGGAACAAAGAAAACAGATTTGGAATTAAAGAACACTTTGGTTTTACCTATGGATTCTAACAATAAATATATCATGAACCATGTCATTTAGAATCATGTAGTTCTGGTGTCTACCTTAAGCTTTTGATGGTTTGCTTTAAGGGCACTCATGATGTCCAGCTGATCTCCCTTACTTACCAGAATAATTAATGTACAAGCAATGCTTTGAGGGTCTGGCTCCAAAGCCACAGACAGGAGGAAGAAGGAATGCATTTGAAGAGGGACTCCCTCCCCCAAACAAATAAAGATGCATTGGGAAGCGGTATAAAATGTCTGAAACTGAATTAAACAATCACATTTTGACAGAGCTTTTGTTCTCTGTTGAATTATGCAATATTACCTAGAAAAGTGGGATCTTTAGTTTACTGATGAGAGAATTGGCATGGGATGAGGATTGAAAGTATGTTTTTCGTCCATAGAATTGAATGGATTTTCACTGAGCTGTTAGTTTAAATCAGGGGTGGTCAACCAGTTTGATACTAAGAGCCAAAATAGCTGTGGATAGAGTGCAGAGAGCCATATGCTATTATTTATTTTTATCTATCTATCTATCTATCTATCTATCTATCTATCTATCTATCTATCTATCTATCGATTGATACAAAATATAGTGATAAAAATAAAATTATGGTTATTAATTATTTCGGTTATGGTTATTAACATTAAAGGGCATTTTGGTTCTGTTGTAGAATACCCGACAGAGTTATTTAGTCCTCTGATTGGCTACAAATGACCAGTTAATGATTTACTGATTGGCTCACTGAGTACTAGGATACAGATATAAACGTACACAACAGGCAAATGAAAATGAGTAGTGGATGACAAATATTAACAGACCATTTACTAAAACCAATACAAAAGTCTCTAGTCACTTAAAAAAATCATGGATAGTCCATAGATCTTCAGAGAACCTGATAAGGAACAAACATCAAATTAAAAAAAAAAACCTTTGAAAATACAGTAATATTCTTACACTAAAAAGAAGCATCCCCACCATGTATTTTAAATTTAACACTACTGCCCGGTTATGTCCTGTGAGCTTTTTTAAATTAAGCTGAACTGAGAAGTAAATTAGCACAATTTGTAGTGCCTGTTTCACTCCAAATTAGAATCATAGAATGCTAGAACTGGAAAGGACCTCAAGAGGTCATTGAGTCCAGTCCCCTGCCCTCATGGCAGGACCAAATACTCAAAAACTTGCTGATCTCTGGCATGGTTTCCTCATTATTATTTTTTTTTTTTACTTATGAAGATTAGGCTTTTTTATAGTTCTAAAAATTCAGGTCTGTCCCAGATTGCTCATATGACACATTCAAAAACAATAAGAGAGAGACTCATCTCTCAGAATAATTGCTTCAGCCTGGCAAACAATAGCCTGTGAATTTTCTTTAAAGGAATACAGTGTAAACCAGGTACATGCTGATTCTTTTTTTGACCTGGAATTTAAATATGACATCTGTGTTGGCTTCCTTATTCTGCATCCATGAAGACTTTGAGTTTAAGGTGATTCAGCCCCCTAATATAACCCAATGCCCTCCCCCTCCCCCACAGCCAGGCACAGACAGCCCCCCTCTCTAACCCAATGCCTGGGTCTCACCGGAGCCACTGCTGCAGCCATGCACTTCTCCTCCAGGCGCCAGGGCATGTGCGCAGAGCAGTCATGAGCAGTCTGGGTGTGCGGCTCTGAACCCTAAGAGCTTCATTTCTTTGCGCAAAGAGCCACATGCATGAGGCATAAAGGATCTGAAGGGTTCTGGTGTTGGCAGATCCCCATCTAGACTGCCGCACTGTGCTGACAAACAGCTGATCGGCACAGCGGGGCGGCTATTTCTATTTAAATGACACGGCGATTATTTAAATCGCAGCTTCATTTCCCTTTGTTGACAACAGAGCCATGCAGTCTAGACACACCCTAATAGGGTATGTCTACACTTGCACCCTAGTTCGAACTAGGGATGCAGATGTAGGCATTCGAAATAGTCAATGTAGCTGGCATTTAAATATCCAGCACTTCATTAGCACAATCTCGCCAGCGCGTTACCCCTATCAACAGCTGTTTCGAAAGTGAAAGTGCATGCTACTCAAATGATGAGTAATGTTAGTTCAAACCAAGGGGTTTGGTTCGAACTAATGCATCCTGGAATGCACTTTCACTTTCGAAATAGCTGTTGATCGGAGTAACGCGCCGGCAAGATCATGCTAATTTAAATATTATATTCATATTAACTATTTCGAATGCCTACATCTGTATCCCTAGTTCAAACTAGGGTGCAAGTGTAGACATACCCTAAGGTGCTGCAAAACTATTTGTTGTTTAAGTTTTTCCAGCTACAGACTCACACAGCTACCACTGAAATGTTTGAACAGCTAAAGTGGTTGGTGTTTCTCACTCTTCCTGTTAGCCAGGTCTTGACTTGTCTCTCTCAGCTCCCACTTACCCTGCAGAGAGGCTCTCATTAGGTTCAGCAAATTTAACAATCTCTGCTCTCTTGTGGCCCTCCCACCCACCTGTGCCCACTTGTATGGAACTACTTTAACCTTTGTGGGGCTCCACAACAGCATAAAGGATACTGCACCCTTATTCTGTAATGTTTCTGGTGATTAGCAAGACACATTGCCACAAAGAGCAGCCCCTTTCTGGCACAGTGGTTTCCATAAAATAATGAAAAACGGTAATTACACCGTGGCATGCATTACTGCTAACGCCTTACCTCTTATGCTGACAATGTTGTTGATAATTAGCTGATGTCAATAGATTGGAATTTTATTCCTTACACATCTTTATATCTCACTATAAAAAGGTAGAAAGAAGTTCCATGATTAATAAATACTGTAGAAAGTATATAAAAATGCAGCTGCTCAGGAGACAAAGGGACTCAGGCGCTTCATCTGGCCAGGAGATCAAGCACCACCAACAAACACTCTGTGATCGAAAACCTGATTAAATTTTTTCAAAGAAATCATTATTGGTGAGAAACTAATTGAAAAGCCTCCTCCTGCCTGAGCTTTGCCAGAAAAAGAAGACTTCAAAGGCTTAAGGGGTGAGCTAATGTTTTCACACTTAAAACTGAAAAGAGGCAATCCCCATGTTTGTGTTTGCTCAGTCCACACTTCTCAAATGTTGTCCCCTCACGCTCTAAATCTGCTAGGTTGAAGATCTAAACCTTGAATATATAATGTACTTTATCTGGGGGTCATGGTGTTATTCTTCCATGCTGTGTGTCTCTCTATTCATGCACTTTCATTCTTTATTCTTCACACTGATATATAGTAAACAATATGGTTAGCCACTTAAAATTCTCTGGGTTATTAAAATGAGTAGATTTTTTTCCCCCTCTCTCCTGGATTTCATCTGGAACTACTATCTAATTAATAACCAGAACCCAGCAGGAATCTGAATAATAAAAAAAGGAGAAAAAAAACTTTTGTTGTTCCTTGAATAAATCTGTGTAATTTAAACCATAATCATGGGGATTTCATCAAAAGTAACTGAGTTCTTCCAAATCCCACTTCATCGACACAAACAACTTTGTAGTGCAATTTCTAAGGCAAGATCTCTCGGCAATTTCACATTAAAAATAATTCTAATGATGATAGAAAGAAAATATTTTAAATTTTAAAAGCATTTTCTGTTAAAACACCAAACAGCCTCCTGTATCTTATACAAGTGCATATGCTGTACTGTACAGGATCTGTTCATACAAATCCTTCCCTCTCTCAAAGACACATTGTCTTATCAGTAGGGAGCTAAGGTGCAGTTGGAGTATAATGCAAGTCCATTTCTCACAAGCTTAGAGCTTAAGTACTTTGTTATTGGTTATTAGGGCTGGACTCCTAGAGATAAACCTACAACTACTGTATACCAGTGAAGGGCAAATAAGCAAAATCCCTGACAGAAGTCTGTTGTAAAATGATGAATAAGCCTCCTAAATTGCCATAAGGCGCTAGTCACAATGGAATTGTATTTGTCAGACATGAATTGTAACCCTAAGGTTATCATAGTGGGCCAGCAGATACAGGAAAAGTGCTTAACACTATCACCCCCTAATCGTATCTCCTACAGGCTAAAAACTCTGCAGGGAGCATTACCAGTTAAAGAGGTGGTAGTGTTTCTATGGACTGAATGTAGACAGCATTTGGTGAAGAGAAAAAAAAAAGCCCATAGAAAAGACTGATACACATACACACACGCTGCTCACAAGTGTGTTCTGAATTGAGATATATATATATATATATATATATATATATATATATATATATATATATATATATAAAGTCTTTGGAAATCATATCCCCAAGGCTGGGGTTCTAAATAATAAAACAGTGTAGATTACTACTTTATTAGTTTTTTAAAAAGCTTATGAAAAATTATCTTTTGCCTGTGGGAAGACATTTTATCTGAAATTATAGCAACTCCAGCACTTCTAAGATATCAAATTTAGAAACTGAGCAGCAGTAGGAAATAGAACATGTTATATTCTACCCTTGCAAATTAAATTCTCACATTCTACCACCTATAAAATAAGACATTTCATTGTATCTTTCCTAAGCTTTCCTCTTGACTAACACTTAACTACAGCATGAGGCACGACAAAGTCGTGTTATAGATGCTATATATTATCAGAGCTGATCAAAACATTTTCAATTACACTTTTTTAGGTGAAAAATTGCCAAATTACCATTTTGTGAAATTGTCCCCAGGTCCAATTTCCTGTCCTGCCTGAGTCATATCAAGGCTTTGCCTGGTGGCAGCTGGTGATTTTGTTGACAGGTGAGATGCACATTGCAAAGTCTCACAACCTTCAATATACAACCACCTCCTTGTAGGCCTTCTCTAGGGGTCTCCACTGTGCCCAGCCAACACTGCAGTCTGCTTTACTGGTGTTCAGGGAACCCTCTGCAGCTCTGGTTCCTTATTCCTGGAAGCTGACACCAGGCAGGAACTAGTGAGGAGGTCTCCAGTGCAGCTGAGGGGGGTTGTCCTCCTCCTTTCAGTCTTGGCTGATGGTCTCCATCCTGATGCAGCAGAACTACAGAATCCTTTGCACCTTGTGCCCTCGTGCTGAGGCCCTTAGCAGTACAGGAAGCCCTCTGCAGTCCTGTTCCATCAGTGCTGAGAGGACACCTTCTGCAGCCCTGCTACCAGAACTGGCCTTAACTGCATGAATCGTGTCATGGCCTCATGGTTTGCCTCAGGCCATGGCAGGATTGCATGGTTACCACAGCAACACCCTCAAAGTGATTCCTGAGCATGGTAAATTGCCAAAGTAACAAGAGGGTTTCCTGAGGCACTATTACCTATACCACGATTGGAGCCTCACCTGCAGCGTTTTCTAGCATTGAGTTTCACTACTGAGACACAAAGAGAGATTAACGTGGCAAATTCAAATCAAATCACTCTTGTGGGTTTATGTTACATATTTAATAAGTACAACAACTTCAACTGTCCTTAAAAATCTGTATCTATCCCCAAATCATAGCCTTTGGGAATTAGTCTCTGAATTTTTTTCTTAGGCTGCACCTCACTTGCCCAGGCTGATAAACTCCCACTGGACTTGAGCCTGGGTCTCCCACAAGTGAGTGCCCTAACCACCAGGCTAGCTGTATGTACAGAAACACTCTCTCTCTCTGGCCCAATTAATATTTATTTTTACTGAGTAGCACAGCTCCCACAAGACAGATGGAAATATACTGCCTGCTTTTGCGTTCTCTCTCTCTGCAAGTGAATGATCTTATTTTTGTTCTGCATTGGTGTGAGCATCCAAACCATGGAACATCCAGTGAGCTGCTGCCCTCTACAATCTTTCTCTGGAGGGACAGTCTTGATTCATTTCATGTCACCAGGATCCGTACAGTGGATGACAGATTGGACATGGACCTTTAATATTGCTTTTCAAGTTGCCATGTGAAAGAGCTGGAGTGAAAACAAAGTTAAAATGCAACAATTTTCGTGAAATGCAATTGTCATTTTTCCAGCCAGCCCTACATAGTTTGTGCCTGTTAGATACTAGAAAGATATGAGCTTCATAATAACCTTATAATAAAAGGTTTAATTTATGCTTAGTTTATTTAAAACTGTGTTTCATAGGATTAATAATAGATAAACATACAAAGTATTCAAGATTTTCAACATGAGAGCAGCTAACCTTAAACCTACATGTTCTTATTTAGGCATCTGAATAATGGGGCCTAATTTTGAAAGGCAAAGCACACAGCATCTCTCAATCATATTAAGAATTGAAGAGTCTAAGATCAGGCAACCATTTTTGAAAATTTAGCCATAGATTTTAGGTGCACCATTGTAACACACGGGAAAGAATAAATGTCGCTAGTGAATTATACTTAAAAATATTCACAGATAGATGAGACAATCTTGTTAAACTGATGGGTTCATAAGTAATTTGTGTAGGTGCATGAGTATTTAGAGCATAATTACTGTACACTAGAAGACTTACGCGGCATTCCCTGGATCCTTCAGGGCAGGTGGCTGGCAGTGTGGGGGATGCAGAAATTAGGGCAGGGCTTTGGGGGGGTGTATGTCAGAGGGTGCAGGGCAGGAGGCTTGAAGGGGAGGCAAGAGTGAGAGTTGGTAGGTGAGGAAGGGCTTAGAGCAGGGGTCCCATCCAGTGGGGCTGTCTCTCCACCTCCAGCCGGTGGGACCTTTTCTCACCCTCCTGGCCCCCAGCTACCAGCTCTCTTATCCCAGACCTCCAGCCACTAGGGATCTTCTGTCTTTCTCCAACCCCCTTCAGCTGTCAGGGACCTTCCCTGGCCACCCAGCCCCCCCCTGGTTACCAGGGGCCTTCTCTCACCCTTCAGCCCCACCTAGCTGCCAGGGGCTTTCTGTCTTCCCCCCAGGAAACCCAAATGACAGGGGCCTTCTGTCTCCTCCAATCCGTTTGTCTCTTCCCAGTCTCCCCCAGCTGCCAAGATCCTTTTCTCTCCCCCGGCCTCCCAGCTCTCCCAGCCCTCCTGACCACTGGGGGGGGGGGGGAGGAGGAGAAGAGTTTGAAGCAGAAGGGCTACTTTCCTGGTCTGGTGCCAGGCAACATGGCAGAGACGCAGCTCTGCTGGAGCAGTCTCTGGTGGTGCAGCTGTCCCCAGTGATCTCTCTGCAGTGTAGCGCTCCCCTGCAGGTTCGCTATCCCTCATGGCCACACATCCCTCCTTTCTGTGCTCCTCCCTTTCTATGTTATGGAAAACAAGCCCATTCCTGACACTTCCTGTTTTCTTGGCACAAGCAATCATTGACTTTGCTTTAAATTAGGAGAAGAGGAAGCTATATGCCAAATTTGGTGGTCCTCGCTCTTACTATTTAAGAAGAGTTCTTGAATAGACTCACAGATGGGGAGATAGATGGATGCACATTTCTAAAATACATAGATATAAATAGGAAGATGTTAAAATCTTTATATCATATTTATCATGTGATCTTTATAATAATTTATGGCGGTCTAGAGCCTTTGTAATGAGACAAGAAAGAATTTGAACTCTCAAAGCATCAGCAAATGTTCAGATATAGAGCAAGACACAGGAAACCACACGTGTGTAGGTAAATTTAGGACCTTGATATTTGGACAGCTCTCCCTTAAATTCTCCCACACTCTACTGATTCACTAATTCACTCATTTAGACATATAATACTTTATGTTAGCAATCAGCACCTTCTCCAAGCCAGTGGGGTTGTGTTCCATCTCTTCTGTCCCAGTTTTATAAAAATCAGAAACTTTGACTAACCAAATACATTTGCCTGGAATTTCTTTCTATTCTATGGAGACACGGTAAAAAATAGCTTTCTATTTACCTCTTCTCATTTTCAGGATAAAGTAAGAACCCCATTTTTAATAATTGTGCGACTCAGTTAAACCACCATTAAAATATTGGCATATTGATATATCAAAAACCTGTTTGGTTTTTGAAAACCTTTTTGGGTGCTAATGTAAGCAGGAAGAAGTTCATCCAGACGTGGGTAGTCAGACTTCCACTTCCACACATGCACACAAACTTGAAGCTCATTAAACTATAAAACAATATAATTACTGCTTGCTTATGCTTCAGTATCACAACTGAGAATATCCATTAGTGATCTAGTATTTGCAGAGTACTGCTCTAATGTTACTACTTAAATGCTTTCCTTCAACTTATCATCAGCATCTCACTCCAGTTTCAATGGTCATTTAACAATCCCCTGGCATTTTCCACAAAATCTCAGTGTCATAACCATATTTGGGATCAAATCTCAACAATCATTCTTCACAGTGCAAGGCCATAAATCATTTGTCTAGGATTATTATTACAGAATAATTGCTCTGCCTAACCCCAGAGGGGGCTGGCTGCATTGCAGTGGTGGATGACCTTCCTCAAATGTCCAGCAAAGCTGGTTCATCCAGAGTATGATATCATTGACTGCATTGGAAGAATTATTATTTTATATTAAGAGTAAGTAGTGGAAGATCAAGCAGTAGAACAAAGGCAAGAGGAAGCTGGCTTTGGCTGAGAATGTAAAGAAAGCATTGCTCATGCACATGACAAAGTCACCGCAAACAAATTAGAGGTTTCTTCGTTTATTTACCATTGCGGTAAGAAAGCTGAGTGTGGAAAAGTGACACACTCTTACTCAACAGATCTGCCAGTCTAGACTGATCCTCATGTGCAGTCCTTACTGAAGTCAAGGGATGTTCTGTGCATACTGGGCTTGCAGATGTAGATCTGCTGTCAGTATTCAGAGTTGATCTGAGGTATGTAAGGTGTTGGTTATGAGACCTAAAAACACTCCTTGGTACAGACAGTAAGTGTAGATCCTGGATCACAGGTCACATGTGCTCATGGCAAAGTGCACATCAAGATTACTTTACATCAAAATCTAAACAAACATATAAAGAAAGGGCACCCATTCAAAGTTCTAGGCATGCTTGGCTCACATTTAAAAACTCAATACCAAAGGAATTAAATATAAATAATCCAAAGCAGCAGTCACACATATCCCACCCACTTTCCCCAGCACCTCATCTACCCACCAGGCCTCAGACCAACATGGTTCAAATCCCTTGCTACCACCACTCTGAACATGCATTCCCTGTAGAACATTCCACCCTCAAACCTCTATCAACATTCATTCAAGCAGATGGGCTGTGCCATGTGCCTGGAAAACAGATTTAGGTAACTTTGCACTACTGTGTCTGGTGGGGTGAGGAACAGAAAGAAGAGATCTTTCATGGTGGTGCTTTGTCAGCAGTCTTATCTTGAGTCTTATGCCTTTGTCATAAATGCTCCCATGGATCTTGCCTGCAGAAGCTTGTCATATGCTCAGTGTTGGTCTACTGGGTAGGCAGATCTGAGGTATGTAAGGTGTTGGTTATGAGACCTAAAAACACTCCTTGGTACAGACAGTAAGTGTAGATCCTGGATCACAGGTCACATGTGCTCATGGCAAAGTGCACATCAAGAGGGATTTATACACTCCTATTAGCTGTGCAGAGTCACCAAACCAAGGGAGAATGAACTAGGCATGGGGAAAAGTCTTAAGCCCCAGTTAGCTGGTTCAGTCGTGTTGCCTTGGCAATCAATCAGCCTGTGGGCTCTTTTATTCTGATAGGGGTCATGGGGTGAATGCCTAAGTCCTTAGGTAGGCACCAAAATAAGTGGTCTGATTTTCAAGTGTCACTTTTTATAGAGATACGCTAGGCACCTATACAGCCCCCATTACCATAGAATCTGAGCATCTCGCAGTCGCTGCAAGATGTTTCTTCTCAGAAGGAGTGAAACTGTGTTATCCTCATTTTTGTACTTGCAACAGCAGGGCACAGAGAGGCTAAATGACTTGCCTGAAGTCGCACATGAAAGTCTGAAACCCTGTAGGGAGGAGAAAATTGAACCCAGACTCTTATGAGTCACAGGCTAGTACCTAAGCATTGGGCCCTTTTTCCTCCTTTACTCATGCCTCCTCATTACCATGCAGGCTATCCGTAACACAGGGTTGTTGCTGAATGTAAGAATATTCCATTCAGCCACTCACGGTGCTATTTCCATACTTTTCTTTCCCTCTGCATGGCACAGTGGGGGTAGAGAAGCAGAGCAACTAAAAATTTCACCTCTGCCTTGCCCTTTAAGAAAAGGTATGCCAAAGGGCTGGGGTTATTGTTTTTAGAAAGCTTTGCCTCATCAAATATTCAAAGGGAAAAACAAGATTGATGTTGGTCAGTTGCTCACAGTTCATGTTATTCCACTGCTTGCCAAAAAAAATTGGTAGGACAGTTTTCCAAGTGTTTTTTCTAAAAATAGAGTAAAAAAGAAAAAAAGTCTAAAACTCTAAGTTGGAAATTATTACTATGTAGTTACCAGTCTGAAAAATAACTTCTCAAAATTCAAAAAACCACAGTCAAACTCTTGGTGCACTTTTAGAAAGGGGAAAATAACACTCTTGAGTACCAAATATAGTAGAGAAGTAAAGCTCTGAAATGCCATTGGCAAGCGCACTCAGTAAGAAAAAGGTTTTAGGTGTACTCCTGTCACCAGATAACTATTCTGAAAGTGAAATCTGCTGAATTAACCATGGTTAAGTGAATAGCTGAATCTTGCAGTGTCTGAGGGCATTCAGGGGAATCCTTGCACTCACCGAAAAGACAGTGGGAAAAATGATACCGAAGAAAATCTTAGGAAAAGAGATCAGGAGATAGAAGGAACTGCTGTGAGAACTTGAAATATACTGAGATAATCTCACTCCCCTTATACATTCATGTAATTATTAAAACATAAGTGATTTGATGGATCCTACTCTACTTTCTGCTTATTGGCTCTGGCGTGCCAAAGCAAAGTGAAGTTATGGTTATGCTCTCAACTAAATCTGTTTATACACCAGCAGTGAACTTATTTCTGCACTGATGTCCTTTCAGCCACTCAAAATAAATGTGCCTTTCTGGGAGAGGTATGTTATCATCATTACAGTGATAACTCCAAAA
Source organism: Pelodiscus sinensis (assembly GCF_049634645.1). NCBI lineage: Eukaryota > Metazoa > Chordata > Testudines > Trionychidae > Pelodiscus > Pelodiscus sinensis. The sequence goes on from NC_134722.1 coordinate 35,605,177, forward strand.
ATAAAAACTTGTATATTTAAAGCAAAGTTCTGTTCCCAATTACATACAAGTACCAGTGACTTACTGAAGTCTCTCTGGAATTGCGAGAGTCTAAATGGCATCAGAATCTGTCTCCATATCTTTTAAATTAGGGTTTTCACTGCTGACAAAATATGAAATGTTTACAGTCCAAGGTTTAGAATGAAGTTTCTTGAATTGCGTTAAAAGAACAGGAAGACTCATTTTAGCAGTTTGAGAAAGTACCGCTGGATATAAATATAAAGACACAGATATGCTGGAGTCCCTCCCTGCCCCAGAAAAGACAATGAAATTATTCTACCAACACTCAATATGGAACAAGACTATTCTATTATTGTACTTGTATACAAGGTTTCTCTCTTCCCCCAAAAGAACAAATTGGCTTCATCTACACTACAAGCTTTCTTGCCACATTATGCAAATGAGGGACTCATTTGCATGAATTGCAATCTCATTTGCATATTTTCTGCCATTCCGTTTTTGTGCTGGGGTTTTTGTGCAAAAACAAGCAGTGTGGATCTTTTATTTTTGCGCAAAACCCCCCTTTCCCGCAAGATCCTTATGCCCCAAAAAAGGAGGTACACAGATCTTACGGAAAAAGGGGGTTGTGTGTAAAAAGAAAAAGTCGACATTGCTTGTTTTGCACAAAAACCCCAGTGCAAAAATGGATCAGCAGAAAATATGAAAATTAGATTGTGATTCATGCAAATGAGTCCCTCATTTGCATATTTTTTTGCCGAGAAAAGTCGTAGTGTAGACATAGCCATCTAGAAAGGTTATGGTGACAACTTGTTGGATTTACTGATTTTTTTTAAATTAATTTATTGGAACCCTTTAATAAAATTGCAGATTGATCAGTGTGAATTTCTGAATCTGCAGGAATACATTCAGATTGTCATTTCGTAGCTTGGTCTTTCTTTTAAGGTATATTACGTGCTCCTGTTTTGCACAGATATGGGACCTAATCTAGGGTCCTCTTAAATAGACAGGAATCTTTGGATTTACTTCAGTGGACTTTGTAGCATGCCCTTAAATGAATTCTGTTACTCACTATCTTTATGGCCATACAGAATGTACTAATGCTGTTTAAATGAAATAGAATTTCAAATTTACCTTCAGTTGACAAAGGTGGACCGTTTTCATGTGAGTTTGCCAGATTGCTTCCAGAGAGTTCCATGGAAGTAAACCCCTCAACTTTCCTTCTCCTCCTCTGCCCCCTAAACACTTTCCTGCAAGGGAAGGGTAATTTCTGTGCAAGGAGGATCCTCTCTGTGTGCAGATAATGACACATGATCAGGCCCATAGCTAGTAAAAGTAGATTGAACCAGAAGAGGTTCTCATCACTGTAGCCCAGGGAAAATAGCACATGTGCTAATTCAAACCATAGAGTATGGATGCTACCCTCTGTTTCATGCAGAGGGGCAGCTGTTCAGCACCATGCACTCCTTATTTAACTGCAGCCTTTCTCCCTTTGTAGTCAGCCAAGATGTTAATTATACTTGAGAGCTGTTTCCAGTTTACCTTAGTTGCCAATACAGGCAGACCCATTAATTGCCTGTAGGATGAGCAAAGCACTCTTTTAGGAGCCCTTCTCTAAGACTGAGATATAGGACTATATGACTGTGGTGAGTGCTGGTAGAATCAAGGAAGAAAACTCTTTCCTTCAGCAGCCCCACATAGATTTACTGAAAAAAGTAATTAACTATATTGTCTGTTTTGTGAAGCCCCTCCTTCTTTTAGAGGAGCTTCCTAAAATCCTGCTACTAGGAATAGGGTAGGAGCAATGGTGGTGGGGATGGGGAGGAATTACCATCCCCTTTCTCTACAGGTTCTTAGATCATACTTACCAGTCCGAGTACCTTTACAGCCTCCTATCATTCTGACTGTGAAGAAGGAGGTGATCCATCCCTCTGACTGGTATAATGGAGGTCAAGGCTTGGCCATAAGCTTCTATAGCTGACACATTCCTTGACTGATATATTGATTAGAAAAAGATGCAAAGAGAACTGATTTTAGTCCAGAATTTCCACTCAGTAAGCAAGCTAACCATTACCCTACACCCACTGTTTCTGAATTATTTTCCAAGCCTCTAATGCAATTCTAGTTTACTATGTGCATGTCTTTAAAAAGAAAAATTGTCATGGTGATGGCTAAAGAAAGCAGAACTCTCTGGGGAGCTTCATGTGCTCACATCGGGAAACTGACCACCTTAGTTAAAAGTTAATTGTTTGACATGAACTCGAGTCACAGAAAAATATGATTCAGTCTTTCAGCGAGCAGTGTTTATGAAAGCTCGAAAGAGCTGAAAGCCCAGTATGATTTATATCCTGGGAATTGGTATGCAACTTTAAACATGTTCTTTTTTCAAGTTCATCTTGTCATCCGTAGATAAATATAGATTAGGACGAACCAAAATAAATGGGTGGGTACTAAAATCCACAAAACAACTAACCATAATGGAAGAGTTTGCCTTTCTTTTCAATAGCAAAAACAGCATCTTACTTGGTTTAAATAGCTAGTTGGGGTTAAATAAGTATTATTGGACAGGAACACTTAGCCAGTATGATCCATACAAGTCAAAAAATAGCCAGAGTACAACCACATAAAATAAAATGTTGACCAGATTTAAGCATAATTGGTCACCCACCCATGTTTTCGGATTCCTATTATTATAGCTTAGGAGGCTTTGTAATATACCTTTGGAGAACGTCAAGCTTTTTCCTTGGGTTTCTAACCTTTGCACTTCAATAAGATTATCCTCTGAGAATGTTACTGTATGTGACTAAAAAAGAGCACTGTTTTTTTCATAGAGGTGTGCCAGCAACCACCACTTCCCAGCAGACACTTACAGGATAATTCATCATCACCTGTGTCTCCAGCTTTGTTTGCTTATGTATTTTGAAGGAAATATGAGGGTGAGGTTAACTTTTACACGTTTAACCAGAAGGGACCATTCTATTTTCAGCATCTAAAACAGAATGCAAATATTTATTTATTCCTTGTCACTGGGGAAGGTTGACCATATAACAGCCCAACATATTTCCAATTATACTATTGATGTGACTAAATCTAGGTACAGTATTACAGTATGTATACCTTGAGCTGCTGAATACATTTCCTCCTCAGTACAATGTGTGTATTTAACAATGTTACATAAGACAATAGATTAGAAACAGGGTAATTTTATTTGGGAAATGTCCCTCTAGCACTCCTGCTCCCCATCTTTCTCCTCTTAAGTCTATTCCAGTCATAACCGCCTTCCCCTACATGTTGTGATCCTCTCTCTGACCAAGACAGACTAAACTTGGATTTCTCCTAAGCCCAATAACATCCATAGCAAAGCACAAAACAGATTCCTTCCACAGCATTCCAGAGAGCTTGGAAGAAGAGCAGGATTTGAACTTGGTGGTATTGAAATACTCTGCCAGTAAATGTTTATTAGGCTGGCTCCACTGGGTATGGTCCAAGGAATAAGGATCACCATACAGTCTCACATATAGTGGAATTCTATATTGCAAGCCTTGTAAAGCATCTGAGTAGGTGAAGGGACACACTATGAAACTAATGTGCAATTTTTTGTTATTTTTTCCTGTCTCTAACCTCTACCTATTAAATTTTCTGCCCCTAAACTGTGAGAACCTCATGTAATGATCTTCTCTTTAATATTTAGAAATCTAGAAAAGTAGAGGCATTGTCATAAATATGAATTAGATAGTATCGCATTGTGACATTGCAAATTTTAAAATTCAACTCAAACTCTTTGACTTATTTGCTTTTTTTATTCATCCATCTTCTATACTCAGTCAATTCAGTGATTAAGTATAGAAAATCTCTGAAAAGTTTCCACATCAAGTTATTTCTAAAGAGACCATGTGTATCTATCTATCTATCTATTTGTCTTTGGAGATAGCTGAAAAGCAGATAAACTGTTCACTTTAACTTATTTGACCAACTGCATATATTCTAGACCTGTGGTTGGGATAGTCACTCGTTAAACGTTTTCCTGATTTCAGAAGGGAAGGAACATTGATTATGAGATATTCTAAGTACTCTGTTATTCATGGTGGGTACAGCTACCCAGCAATGTTATTTATTTTGGAGTAACTGATATTATCATATATATAGTAGCCCAGTGTCTGAGAGTCTGTAACACTAAAATGCTGGCTGTTCCCTCTGGGGGGAGCTGTTGCCTAAAATGCTGGCTGTTCCTTCTGGGTGGCCCGGGCTGCATGGGGAGAGTGGGGCCCAAATGGCCATTTGCTCCCCTGCGGCAGCCCCGCTGAGTGGGGCAGAAGTCAGCCAAGTGCCACGGCGGGAAGGGAAGGGGGCTGGGGCGGTGATGTGTGGCGTGGCAGTGGCTCCAGGCCCCACCCCCAGCTGTGAACGTCACCGCCCCGCCCCCCTTTGTATCCTGCCATAGCGCTGGGCTGACTTCTGCACCACTCAGCCATGCCGCCGCGTAGGAGCAAGTGGCGCAAGCGACTGTTTGGGCTCCACGCTCCCCATGGAGCACAGGGAGTGCAGAGCCCAAATGGCTGTTTGGGCTCCACAGTCCCCCCAGTTGAGAGGCAGATGGAGGAGAGCTGGGGGGGGGGGGAGGCAGTAGGAGGAGGAGAGAGAGAGAGACGGAGCAAGAGACTGGAGGCTCAGGAGAGAAGACCGACGTGGAGGAGAGACCTGAAAATCCCGTCTTATGACGGGTTAATTGGCTAGTTCCAAATAATATAGTCCCCGTCTACATAGCAAGCAGTTATTAGGACATAAAGTCAAAACAATGTTGAGCTGGAGGACTTCTTACTCCAACTCCTGTAACCCTCATTTTACAGGAAGTATGAGCACTCTTCCTCTGACTTCTCTTTCTTGAACTTCCTGCTGCGTAAACAACGCCAAGAGCCGAAATAAGCTATTTTGACTTAAGATATGCAATTGACACAGCTCAAATTGTGTAGCTTGTTTCAGCTTTAGCCCTGCTGCGTAGACATGCCCTGTGATAGCAGCTGAGTTAAAACATGTGTGGGGGAGGAGGGGACATGCTCCAGAATGCAGAACTGCTTTCTTGTTAATTTTGCTAAACAACCAGTCACAGACAATCTCCAATGAAGCTCTAGGAAAAGAGCCAAGTATGATAAATGAGGTTGATTTTGGGGAGCATCTCAGAAGCACTGATTCATATGCAAGCTGCGTAAGATTAAATGATTTGCTTTGGAAAACTTTCTCCATCTTCACCATAAAGTCTGGGTACTTATACAAGTCTTCTGACATTTTCCCTTAGATGCCCATTTTCCACGTCCCAACCTTTCTCTGCTCTCTCTGTCTCTCTCTCTAGGCCCATTTCTTATTTTTCTTGATGTGAATCTTGCCTTCTCACTGACTCCAAATGGGCTCCCTTTTATCTCTAAGCTGCTTCTTCCCAGTTCTAAAGCGGCATTTTAGGTTTGTGATACGAAACAGGAAAAGTGTGTCAAGATTTGAATTCTTTCTGCTGTGCTCTTACAAGCTGCTCTATATTCAAACATCATACTGCATGTGCCATACCTGGATCCCAATGGCTAAAGAGTATATAATCCTCTTCTTGCACTCTTTACAATGACGTTCCAGTCTTCAGCTGTCTTGAGACAGGAGATGGGTTAGTTTGGTCAGGGCATTACTGTAGACTCAGGAATAGAAACTATTTTGAACTAAAAATGGTTTCAGGTACAGTTCAACTTGATGGTCTGTTCTTTAGTCCTTAGAAGTAGCTGAACCCCTTCATGGCAAATTTCTGATTCTCATGGCAGTTTATAGTTGAGGAAGCATCCCAATCTTTGACTAGAAGTAAGCACACTTCAAAGGAGCAGGAGTTTCCTTGGAAAAAGTTGCTTGAAATTCTGGAATTTGTAGGGTTCATCATTTTACATAAGTCAATTTACAAATCTTCAGTTTGTAGTTTTTAAAATAATGAGCTTGTAAATCAATAATCAGATGAAAACATTTAAGGCATTTACATGAAATATTTTCATGTATAACAATGAGTTTGAAGTGCATTATCACCACAGGAGAGAAAACATTCTAACCCCTGAGCTTCCAAGCTATTCTTCACCTCTCTCTTGTGGTTTTTAAAAAAATGTTTTTACTTCTGAAAACAGATATTTGAATATTGTGGGCCTGATTCTGACATCTCTCTCATGCTGAGTGCCAATAAAACTGGAATGAAACTAATATCAGTAGAGTCCAAGCTTTAAATGGTACAAGGAGATTGAAATAACCTCTTGTCTGTAGCTGGAGTCCCTCAATTTTAGTAGAACTAAAATAAGTGAAAATGTTAAAGCCATTGGTTGTTTCTTTGTAAAGAAAGACCAGAGATAGATAGATATTTGGTTACTACCTATTTTAGCAAATGCATATTCAACAGTTGTATGTGCACGAGTTACTGCTAAGGGGGAAATCCTTCATACTGGAGCTGGTTGAATAGTCAGACATTTGACATCTAACATTAGCATTTTTCAACAACGATGAATGAATGCTTCTTTGGTATTCCAGCAGCTTGCTATCTGGTGGAACAAAGTATTTGAGCAGTAACAGTAGTATCAAACGATTGAGTGAACAACTTGGGGGGTACTGAAATTGTTCAATTACTTTAAAAACTCCAACTAGTCCCACTGAGGTTAATTGGGCTACTTATGTGACTAAAGATTGGGGTTTGACTCTGAAGTCACAATTCTGCAGTTATTTAAGAATGTGGAACTTGATTTAAGGAAGAGATATGCATGTGATCAAATATTTGCAAAATCGAGGGGTTTATTTATTGGAATAAGGAGGAAGAGTTCATTTGACTTCACTGTTGGAAAATCTTATTTATTTATTTCGAAGTCATGCTGTGATGCCAAACACACACACACACACACACACACACACACACACACACACACACACACAGAGAGAGAACAGTCTCTTGCTAAACCCTCCCCCCACACACACACAGAACAGTCTCTTGCTAAGCCAGACACCATTATCACAAACATTTCTTTCTTAGGCAAATGGCATGTGAACTGTCTGCCTGGGATAGCAGAATGTCATCACATCTAGAGAGTAAAATTCAGTTGAGAGCATTGAAAGAGCATGGAGGAGTGTGTGGGGAGCAGATGGGGAATGCCAGAGGATATTTTGGGGCTGCAAGAGAGGCTTATGTGAGTCTGAGATTACTTCAAATCCCTGCACACTCTTGCCTCTGCAGGACTGAGCTTCTAAACTGGGTGGATTACTCTTCCTTGGATGAATCAGATGAAGGAAGGAAGAACAGTGAGTTAAAACTACAAAGGTGGTCACTTTAGTAGGACATTTAAATCGTGAATTAGGATACTCAAGTTAGACATGGTTTATTCACCTAAATTGCTTAGTATCCAAACATGGGATCTGGATGTTTTATTCATATTTCCATACAGAATAATCTGGTTTGCAACATGCAGACTGACACATTGTATTTAAACCACTATGGACAGCATAGAAATACAAGATTTGCAGCATTAAGTAATTTGAAAAGGAATGTATTTAGCGAATGTTCAGAAATACCAACAACTTTTCATGGAATATTTTGAAAAATTGTTTTGAGTTTCCCAGGAAAGTTTCAGTTTTTCATCAAAACAAACCAAAAACAATGTTTTGCCTTCATAAACACCCCCATTATTGCTGTATTTATTTGTCTTTTCAATAAAAAACAAAAAGTGTGTCAAAATGGCCAAACTGTTTTGGTTGAAAAGACTATATTTTACCAACAGTCTCAGACTTGATTTACTTATACACCTTATCTTCTTTTCATTTAATTCAGTGCAGACCTTTGCCATGGACTTCAAAAGCAAATATTCTTTCAGTTATTTTATATTTATTGGAGTAGATCCAGACTGGGGTAGGACCAAGCAAACTCCTAGCCCTGGTCTATATTTTGAAAGAGCAAGCAGAGCCTCCACACTACTCAGCCCATTATTTCAAAATAAGGGCCTGGTTATTTTGAATAGTATCTCTAGGGGTACACTGCAAGGCTATGTCTTTTGAACACGTCCGCTATTGTGAAATATAGCGGACACGCTATTTAGGCAAACCTGCAAACCTTGTTGCATGAGGGATAAGAGACGTCTCTAAATAGTGTTTTATTTCAAAATTTGGCACTGTGTAGACATGCCAAATTTTGAAATATACTATTTCGAAAAAGAATCAAAATAAGATACACAATTTGCGTAGCGCAAACTGCATATCTTATTTTGAGCTAAGGGTTCAGTGTAGAGGCACCCCTGCTTTCCTGAGGGAATAAACTTATTTCAAAAAAGTTATATCAGGAACTATTTTAAAATAAGTTATTCTGAAATAATGTCTTACTGTAGACATGGCCTCATTGACTTGTATGGGATCTAACAAATGAAAATTGAGTCAGAATTTCTAATTCTGTTAATTTGTTTGTTCTATTAGAACCAAATTGTGACATCTATAGATGAATTTCATGTCAAGTACTATATACAAAACTATTTTTAAATTCACTCATTTAATAGAATCCAATTTCTCATTTCCTTTAAAATAATCTCAAAAGCAGCTTTAAAAATGCTTAGAACAATTAGTGCAATGTAACGGTCTCTGTTGGCAGACCAATACAGCAATACACAGACAATCCAAGAAGTTTTTGGAGAATGTTGGGGATAACATCCTGGAACAAGTGCTGAGGGAACTGACCAGGGGCCATGTGCACCTTGACCTGTTGCTCACAAACAGGGAGGAACTAGCAGGGGAAGTAGAGGTGGGTGACAACCTGGGAAGCAGTGATCATGAGATGGTAGATTTCAGGATCCTGACCAAAGGAAGAAAGGAGAGTAGTAAAATACACATGCTGGACTTCAGAAGAGTAGACTTTGATTCCTTCAGAGAAATGATGGGCAGGATTCCCTGGGATGCTTAAATGAAGGGCAAAGGAGTCCAGAAGAGCTGGCAGTATTTTAAAGGTACTTTATTAAAAGCACAGGAAGAAACGATCCTGATGCACAGCAAGAAAAGCAAATATGGTAGGCAACCAGATTGGCTTACCAGAGGACATCCATGGAGAGCTTAAACACCAAAAGGAAGCTTACAAGAAGTAGAAACTTGGAAAGGTGACTAGGGAGGAATATAAATATATTGCTCGAGAATGCAGGGGAGTTATCAGGAAGGTGAAAGCGCTATTGGAATTGCAGCTAGCAAGGGATGTGAAGGATAACAAGAAAGGTTTCTACAGGCATGTTAGTAATAAAGAGGGTCATCAAAGAAGGTGTGAGGCCCTTACTGGATGAGGGAGGTAACCTAGTGACAGATGATGTGGGAAAAGCTGAAGTACTCAATGCTTTCTTTGCTTCTGTCTTCATGGACAAGGTCAGCTCCCAGACAAATGCACTAGGCAATGCAGTATGGGAAGGAGGTGGACAGCCCTTGGTGAGGAAAGAACAAGTTAAGAACTATTTAGAAAAGCTAAACATACACAGATCCATGGGCCCGGATTTAATGCATGCAAGGGTACTGAGGGAGTTAGCAAATGTCATTGCAGAGCCTTTGGCCATTATCTTTTAAAACTCATGGAGATCGGGAGAGATCCTGGATGATTGGAAAAGGCAAATGTACTGTCCATCTTTAAAAAAAGGGAAGAAGGACAATTCAGGGAACTACAGACCAATCAGCCTTTCCTCAGTCCCTGGACAAATCAGGAGGGGATCCTGAAGGAATCCATTTTGAAGTACTTGGAAAAGGGGAAGATGATCAGGAATAGTCAACATGGGTTCACAAAAGGCAGTCATGCCTGACTAATCTGATTAGCTTCTATGATGAGATAACTGGCTCTGTGAATATGGGAAAGTCAGTGGATATGATATACCTTGACTTTAGCAAAGCTTTTGATACGGTCTTCCACAATTTTCTTGCCAGCAAGTTAAGGGAGTATGGATTGGATAAATGGACTATAAGATGGATAGAAAGCTGGCTACAATGTCAGGCCCAACGGGCAGTAAGCAATGGCTCGATGTCAGGTTAGCAGTCGGTTTCTAACAGAGTGCTCCAAGAATCAATTCTAGGATCGGTTTTGTTTAACATCTTTATTAATGACCTGGATGAGGGGATGGATTGCACCCTCAGCAAGTTTGCAGATGACAATTAGCTAAGGGGAGAGGTAGATACACTGGAGGGCAGGGATGGGGCCCAGAGTGACCTGGACAGATTAGAGGATTGGGCCAAAAGAAATCTGATGAGGGTCAACAAGGACAAGTGCAGAGTCCTGCACTTGGGACAGAAGAATCCCAAGCATTGTTACAGGCTGGGGACTGAATGGCTAAGTAGCAGTTTGGCAGAAAAGGACCTGGGGATTACAGTGGATGAGAAGCTGGATATGAGTCAACAGTGTGCCCTTTTAGCCAAGAAGGCTAATGGCATATTAGGATGCATTAGGAGGAACATTACCAGGAGATCCTGAGAAGTGATTATTCCCATTTATTTGGCCCTGATCAGGCCACATCTGGAGTATTGTGTTCAGTTCTGGGCTCCCCACTATAGAAAGGATGTGGACGCACTGGAGAGGGTCCAGTGGTGAGTAATGAAAATTATTAGGGCAGCTGCAGCATATGACCTATGAGGAGAAGCTAAGGGATTTGGGCTTGTTAGTCTGCAGAAGAGAAGAGTGAGGATGGATTTGATAGCAGCCTTCAACTTCCTGAAGGGAGGTTCCAAAAAGGAAGCAGAAAGGCTGTTCACAGTAGTGACAGATGGCAGAACAAGTAGCAATGGTCTCAAGTTACAGTGGGAGAGGTCTAGGTTGGATATTAGGAAAAACTATTTCACTAGGAGGGTGGTAAAGCACTGGAATGGGTTCCCTAGGGAGGTGATGGAATCTCCATCCCTAGAGGTTTTTAAATATTGGCTTGACAAAGCCCTGGCTGGGTTGATTTAGTTGGGATTGGTCCTGTCTTGTACAGGGGGCTGGACTTGATGACCTCCTGAGGTCTCTTCCAGCTCTATGATTTTATGAACGATTCAATTTTCTAATAGGCACATGTTTTTCTGCACTCATTGAAATTTGTTTAATAGGATATTTTATTTTGCTACCCATACTGCCACTATTGTGTGTAGGACTAGACCATCATGACAGGTAATATTTCTGAGACTAGCTCTGGAATACTGAAAATGCCTCGTGACATTGTGATGTGATTCCAAGATTGAGATCAGAGTAGCAACAGGCAGATAGTCTATGTTTATTGCCAGGAAATGGATATTCATAGCTGCTGGCTACATAATTTTTAAAGAGATCGGGCAATAGGATAATTTTTGCCCTTTATCACTGGTGTCAATCTATATTGACGGTTGACCTTTGAACCACAGAAGAAATGTGAATCTGTTTCTATAAACATATCTTCAGGTGCTTATAGATTACCAGTTTAGCCTTCTTGTTTTTCCCTTTGATATTTTCCTACCCTCTGCTCCTTGTTTCCTACCCCCTTTCTTTTTTTTTCCTTCCCCCTCTCTCTTCTCCCCTATTTATTTTGGGTCTGCACATCCTAAACTCAAAACTCCAGTCATCTGAAGAAGTGGGCTATGCCCAAGAAAACTCATGATACCATCTACATGTTGTGTTAGTCTATAAAATGCTACCACACCATTTGCTGTTTTTTAAGTTTATATTGAAGTCTTCCATCTAGTGCTGTGATCCTTTCACATCTATTGACTAGACAAGGTCAGGAGATGTCATTACTTGGATGGGAGAGTCACAATGAACCACCAAGTGCTAAAGGAAGAGGTGCTGGTGTCTGCCTCAATCAGTACTTAAGCAATGCCACAAATAAAGTTAGGTGGCCAAGTGCTGATGTGCTATGCCTATTGGAGTCTTTGCAACAGTTATACCATGAACACTGCCATTTTGGCTGACTTCCAACTCTGCATTTTACCAGTCTAAGTTATCCCTGAAGTTTCTATTGGCTACAGTATTTTTTGCATCTTGTCCTAATCTCTTGTGCTGCTGTCTGAAACAGATGGGAGTTATTTCATTACAGGATGGACTGATTCCAGTGCGTACTTTGGATACCATTAAGCTTATAAAATACTTTGCAATCCTTTTGGGTTTGTGCAAATATCTGCCAGATATTAATAGCCAGCTTAGATAGAATTAGATACGAATAAAACAAGCTAAAAACTCTCTCAAATGGCAAATGTAGCTATTTTATGAAAATTAGCTTACCAGTTGTTTAGAGAAGGTACAACCTACAGAACCTCTTGTCCTTCAGGCCAGTGCAAAATTCTGAAAGTTGCTAATATGAAAAAGTGTCATCATTCAAT